>NC_056465.1:26850382-27500701 GCF_008729295.1 Plectropomus leopardus
GCATTTAAAATTTGGTTGGAATTAAATTGATGTTGATGATATTTTAAATGTTTGATCATGTTAGAATTTCATGCTGTGTGGACATTAACATTATGACATTTTGCAGACTCTGGTTTTGTTCTCTATACAACCATAGTATGCATAAATAATGGACGTAGCTGCCGTGACATTACCTATTGGTTTGTGGACTGCTGTTTTAAAGCCTGGAGTTTGACATTTTGGCCGTTGCCCTCTTTGTTTTTGAGCCAGAAGTGACCATATTTGGAGGAGAGGGTGGAGCTCTGGACGAGCGAGGGTGGATGTGACTCTCATACTCCTTTTCCGCTAAAATTAACGGGTGCACATGGGTTTTTCAAACAAGCGAAATATATGCAATCAACCTCATTTTTTAGTCTTGGAGTTTGCCGCTTTGTTGTGTGTAGCTAAATATTCCCAATTGACGCTGGACGTCAATATAGTGTCAGAAATACATTGGACCCCTACGAAGGACGAGTACATTTTGGTTGACGATATTTTGAATGTCTGACAATGCTGGGTTTTCACACAGTGTAGACATTCGCATATGATTTGTTTTGCAGACATTGGGTTCTGTTCTCCATATGTTACAACTACATGTCATCTTTGTACATTAAGATCACTTTGGCATGAAACGTTTGGATTTTGGTTAATTGACAACACAACTTTAAAGCAACAAAATATCACCATCATCCTATATCATCAGGATTCTCAGTCAAACTGGTGTTTAGACGTCCTGACATTGACTTTTGGTTACCTGACATCTCAATCTAAATTTAACCAAATGTCAATGTCTGACAACGTTTGTGGTCAGCTGGATCAGGGCCTGGCTGCAATTAAACTAGATTAGATTACACCAAACCCTGTTCACTTTTCTCACTTATTCCGTCGCATGTTTCTGTTCTTAATTTTATTCGTTTCCTCCATTTCATCATCTCTTCTTGTCTCGTCCACCTGATCCATTTGTCTCTCTACCTCTACATTTCTCCCTCCCTCCACGCCACTCTCCATCTGTTGGCCTTCCTCCATCTCTTCTTCCACTCCCTCCTCCTCTCCTGTCTGCCCGGAGTCACCAGTCATCCACCAGCATACGTTCCTCCTCTGGTCATAATGGAGATCATATGTTGAAGCCAGCTCTGAAACCCAACACGGGACGTCCACATCAAATAAAACCTGCTGTCAGCAGCGGGGCCTGGCTCTGCCAAGGGGAGTGAAACCATATCTGTGTCGGCCTCACCAACACGCCGTAAAATGGAAGCCCAAAAGACCAACAGACATACAGACAGACAGACCACACCTCTCTGGGAGACATTCCTTTCTCCCCCTGCAAAACTATACAGTTTTTGTCACATTAATCGAGGTGCGCTCAAACCTCTAAGGTGAAGTGTACAACCTTTTTACTTGTGGCTGTCAATCATTTATAAAAGAGTGTGTTGCACAACGGACTGATTGCCAAATGATTTATAGAACCACATGAAGATTCACTCTGTCATCTCAGAAATGTTAATGCTGTCTTTGTGGTTCCGTCATCGTTGTGGCATTCTCATAAGTCATCGGATACTCTTGTTTATTGCATTACCTTCCTTGCCTGAATACATGGATTTTCTCTCCTGCACACAGAGCAGTGTTGCTTGTCCATGTGCGCTTAGTTGTCTTTTGAAATGTGCTCATCTTTTGCCAATGAACAAAATGGTGCTGATTTTAAGTTGGCACCGAGCATGGATAACTCAAACTTAAAGCATCGCTGGACTATCAAACTGCATTACACCTCAGTGAAAAGAATGTGAATACCGAGACTGATACAACCTTGATTTGGTCATGATGATTGATTTTCATCTTCTGGGAGAGTCTACACTGATCTGCAGAACAAAGGGCAGGTTACCCTGGACAGTTGGCATCAAGCATCACTGGTCCAGTCTAGACCAGTCAAAGCTGTCACAATAATATCAAAGGCGTTAGATGTACATGAAAACCCTAAAACAAGCAACTTTTAAAATACAGTCTATTGATGGAGTTCTTATCCATATTTTGGAGAGCGTTTGGTTGCTAAACCTTGACAAACTACATATGGTTTTGAAGTACACAGCCTGGTAAAACTGATATAGGCTAAACTTCAAAGATTTACCTTTTAAGGGTCCTGACATAACAAGCCAACGGTGAGCCGTTGGTTGATGTTGGGCCATTGGTAAGCGTCTGTCACCCTAGCTTTTGGCATTAGTCTGCCTTTGTAGCCTCTTTATTTTGGCTGGTTCAGCGTGTTCAATCGGCGCCAGAGACAGCGGAGACAGTCGCTGAGTAAAATCACTCTGAACCATTGAACCATTGGTTTGTGGATTGCCATTTCGAAGCCTCAAGTGCAGCATTATGGCCATCGCCATACTGGTTTTATGGAACCAGAAGTGACCATATTTAGGTGAGAGGATGGCGCTTTGGAGTAAAGGGTGGAGCTGATAGAGTGGCTGAGGAAACAATCGTCAGATTGCCTGTGTGCTGAAGTTAGCAATGGAAAAAAACCCAATTTTGTTTGGTACCAGGCTGTAAACATGTTTATTTCTGCTGTCAAGTTGGACGTTTTACATGGGGCTTTATGGGGATTGACTCACTTCTTTAGCCAGCTTCAAGTGGCCATTGAAGGAGTTGCAGTTTTTCACATTGGCTTCATTTTTCTGCTCCAGAGATTGCCGCTTGATGGCAACCCATCCGGTAGTTGCAAAGATATTTCAGTATGGACCAACTATTCGATTGACTGGCGTCTCGAGCCAGCCTCCAGTGCCCATTCAAAAAACTTTAGACACTTTCATGTTGGTTTCATTTATCAGCCTCGAAGGTAGCCACTTGGATATTGTTAGCGGGTGCATAGTAATTATTATTTGTTCTTTTAGCATCGGGTTGTGTTGTTAAGGGCTAACTGGCTAACTAGTGTCTTGAATTTGTCCTATTTCCTCTCATGCAGGCACATGACGGCTATAGTTTTGTTATTTTTTTTCCAAGTACAACTTTTTGTCCAAAATACAGGTGATGTGAGGTGATGCAATAGTCAACCTTTGTCACCACTTGTTCCTTAATGTTGGTTTGTTGTTTCTATCCTTTAAGATGAGACCAGAATCCAGAGGATTCAAGAAAATGCTCATACCCCAAAAAGGGATGCTTACATAAAACTGGTAAATATCAGATCACTGGAAATCTAAAACAGTGTGCTTGTATATGCAATCTGCTGACATCCGTGGTTAAACAATGTTTTCACAGTAGTTTTAAAGGTTTTCTTTTTATGTGTGCAACTTCCTGTGTGGTGTTACACATATGTGGCCTGTGGCTGGCCCACCACCCACCGTACAAGGCAGCGGCAGCATCACCCATTTCTCAGCAGATATGACTGAGATTGAATTGCCCTTCCAGTCCCCATGTCTGAGCAGTGGAGATAGAGATCCAGAGTAAGAGCTGGAAGATGGATGGAGCATTGGCGGTGATGGTACTGCTGCTGGGGGGAAGGTGGAAGCCGGAGTGTCCTGTTGTTCGTCAAGTAGCTGAGAGATCAGATGCTATCGGGCCAGGAGGTGTCTGCTCTGCTCGGCTCCGCTCTGCAGCCCGAGCGCTGCACACAGCAGTTGGTTTACGTAAAGGATAAACAGTGACCCGGGGTTGTAATCCACTAGCAGGCCGAGCAGGAGCTGTGTGGATTACTGGAGGCTAACTGTAGCCTCTCCACTTGTTTTACACCTCAAGAGGATCCTAATTGAGCTAAATCTCATTATTTATGGCTGGCTATGGAGACGGTAATCAGAGTGGCTGGTGTGTCTTTAAACAGATCAGTCAGGAGCTGCGCCTGCTAATGCAAGCATGCGCGCATGTGTCCAGCACACACACACACACACACACACACACACACACACACACACGCGCGCACGGGTTGCCAGGTTGCTCCCATGAGAAGACTTAGCAGTGGGAGGGGAAATATTCTCTGGTCATTAGAGGTTTTGATACACTCATCATCACTGTTGTTGCACATGTGAGTGTGTATCATGGAAGAAAGAGAAATTATATATGTATTTTCGCCAAAGACAAAACATACTGGGTGAAATGAACATCATTGTCAATTTTAAAGGTTTAGTGTGGTGGACATATAGAATTGTTATAAAATATGCTAAATATGTTTTCTTGTAATGCAAGACAAATTCCCGTGCAAATGGACAATAATGTGTTATCTCTGAAAATTATAATTGTAGTGTTTTCGTTACAGTAGAATGAGCCATTTCTATACAGGGAATGGGTCCGTGTTTATGAAGATTAACATAATGCACTGGCATGTTAAGCCTGTTCTTATTGTGAAGTAGTCAAATACAGCCAGTTTGTCAGTGATTTCGCCGTAAAATATCAACACCAAAAGCCACCATTTGCGGCACTGTGATACAGTATGATTTGTGAGGATGACAGGATAAAATCACATTGCAATAGGCCTGCCCACCCCTCAAAAGCTTACGATTTAAGGTTGAAATGGAGAGCTTTTCTCTCCCCCCTCTGGCAGTGAGAGCAACTACACACACTCTTAAACTCTGTAGTTATACAGCACGCTTTCATTCCTAGTTTGTAAAATACCGCTGCTTTGTCTATGATTTCAGCTCAAGATAACAATGTCAAAAGCCACCTTTTACAGCAGTATGATACACAATGCTGTGAAGGCAGGTTTAAATGCTGCCAGTAACAACATAACATAAGAAGCTGGAAGGTCCTTATAGGGAGGGGTGATGGATGGATCAAACAAACCATGGACTTTCACCCAGGAGCCCTCATTTGCTTCTCTTTAGAGATGTTGCGCCAAATCATGATGTTTTTTCCTAAATCTAATCATGTGCTTTTGTTGCCTAAACCTAACCACCTCTGCCATGGTAGCCTTATCCAAACCATGTGCTTTTGTTGACCTCCTGGAACTGGTTGTGGCATCAACAGCAGATGCAGGAGGATAACGAGAGCGTAAAATATAGAAGTCCACTGACAAAGCAGTGATATGTGATGACTTGGGATCAGATTGTGTTGGTTTCTGTAGTAGCGAAGAACGGAAAAACAACGGCGGCCACCATAGTTTCCAGCCTTTCAGCAAGAAGAGCAAGAGAGGTCGATTTGTTTTTGGAGAAAAAGAAACCTCTGCGGATAATTAGGCTCCCATTAAAACCATCCTGAACAATCAACACTTAGGAAACTCCAGCCTTTAGATGTTTCAGCTGGTTGCAATCTGAAACCCTCACCACTTGATGTCACTAAATCCCCCCTAAATCTTACCCTTTGGACCTTTAAATTACGGAATTGTATTTTCCACAAAACAATAGTTAACAAGATATTTTCTTCTCCTTTATTTCTTCTGATTTAATGAAAGCTGATGTCCATCCAGAATATTCATGCAAGCAGCTACCTAGACCAGCAATTTCCCGTGTTATTAAAAGGCAGGGATCGTTGATATGAAGATATGAAGTTTCATTGCTAGCTGATATGAGAATTATGAATGGCGACAGAGGGCAAGAGCTGACCCCGTGTGGAGCCATGGCGCGGAGGGGTCTGCAGCCTCTCTGAGACAATGGGGGAAGAGAAAACTCCAAGAGCAGTTCATATAAATGTCACGCTTTCTAGACGGCTAATAAAAAAAAGAACAGGGCTCACAATAAAAGCTGCAATGGATGAGCAAAAGGGAGAGAAATTAAGAAAGCAAGAAAAGCAAGAAAGAAAAGACGAGGAGAAGAGGAGCATGTTAATATATTTCAGACAAAAGGGGATAAAAAGATATCACACAAAATGGCAGTGGAGAGATTTTGCAAAGATTTTGAGATGGTTGGGATGAGGTGATGTGGAGCAGAGTGAGAGAAAGAAGAGAGATGGTGGTTTGGGAGTTTAGAAACCTCTCAACCATATGCATTTCTATGTCTGCAATATACATGCAAATGGCGGCATGCATGAGCGATAGCAAAGCAAGGAGCAGAGATAGTTTTTTTTTTTTCAGAGCTACATTACCCTGAACGATGCCAAGCTCCAGCCCACCTCCACCCATCAACACAAAACACACAGAGCTGCAGACGACACTGGACATTTAACTCTTTAATTTAGCATTTTTCCATCTTCCATCCCTGTAAATCTCAATCTGTATTCATGACAGTAGGTGAAGTCATGTATTGTGTTCAAAGAGTTATTTTAACAGACAATTAGAATTTTTTTGGCAAAGAGTAGAATGGGAAAAGCAAAGAAATAAAAGACGATTTAGAGCCGGGGAGAGACGGTAAAACAGAGAGACAAACAGACAGATCCCGGTGCCTGTAGGAAGGGGGACCTGGCTTTGATTTTGGCAAACAGCTCATACAGCTAGAAAGCAGCTCCAACACGGAGAACCCGGGGAGACATAAAGCCCCAAAAAGAGGGAGCTCTGTTTTCAGGTGCCGATCAGGCTGCTGGATGGAGGGAGAACCTGTCTGCAGCAGATGTTTTATTGGGACACATGAATGCTTGAGAGGACTTTTTACTGTCCATTTTACATCAAAGAATTTGGCCAGCAGCAGGAGAAATTTAATATGTGTGTGTGTGTGTGTGTGTGTGTGTGTCTGTCTGTCTGTCTGTCTGTCTGTCTTTGTGTGTGTGTGTGTGTGTGTGTGTGTATGCGCGTGTGTCTTTGTCTGTGTGTGTGTCTGTTTGTGTGTGTGTGTGTGTGTGTGTGTGTGTGTGTGCATGTGCGTGTGTGTGTGTGTGACTGTTCGTGCAAACTTGTACTTTAATCTTTGTGGGGACCAACTTGAGTTTTAGATTAAAGGCCTTTGTAAAACAAGTTTGCATTTTTCGGATACATTTATTAATCCCTCATATGAAAAAAGAAAAATTGTTACTTAGGAAAACTTTGCACACAGCATCAGATGTGTTCAGTTGTTCTATTTGTTGTGAAATTTTGCAATTCAGCCCATTCTCATTGCTAAGTCATCAAATACCGCTGCTTGTTCACTGACAGTGGCACCTGTTGCGACAGTGTGGCATGCTGCCAGACGGCATTACTTTATAACATGGCTAAATGGCACCTGTGGCGGCTGTATTATAGTTTTAATTACACTTTTTTTATTCCCCCAATTTCTTTTCCTTGCGGCTCATGGGGAAAAAGACCAAACGCCAAAACTATTACTGCAGATCATGAGCGGGCCACGGCGCTCGGCGAGATGTCCAGTCAAGTCAAGGCAATTTTATATATAAAGCCCATTATCACAGGTCACACTTTGCCTCAGAGGGCTTTAAAGCATATGACATCTCTCTGTCCTTGGACTCACAGCAGATAAGGAAAAACTCCCCCCAAAAAACCCTTTAATGGTTGAAAAGTCCAATAAATTTACAGGGGTACCAATAGGAAGTGAGCAGGGCTCCACAGAAAACTGGTGCTCTTTGTGGCGCTCTCTGCAGCGCTTCTGCGTCTAGTGTGAATCTGGCTTTAGTCTCTCACTGCATCAAACTGAATGGGCAGGATGGGTGTAGATGGAAGTCTTACCAATAAAGGAGACAGAGAGAATGATATAAAAAGAATGTAAGTCAGATAATTGAAATGTCGATAACAGCTGATATATTGCGAATGTTCAGTATTTTTTATTTATTTTTTGTTACAAATGGTTAGAATATAGACTGAACAAACTAAATATATGATACTAATATACATTAACAGTATTTTTTTTATTCTAATCCAAAGTAAGGAAGAAAATGTAATGTTATAAAGTGTTTCATTATGTCCATTTAGAATCACAGACACACACAAAGAAATGTGGATTGTGGATATGGAGCTACACAAATTTGATGTGTTCAGCATTTGTTGGCATGGCAACATACAGCATAACATGTACTGTGAGGGTGTAAACTGTTGTGTGGCGGCGTGTGACAGGGCTCGTACAGTATGTGGAAGGTCTGTTACACATGGGAGTGTGTGAGCGTGGCTCCATAAACACAGGGGTGTTACAACAGGAGTTTAAGAGGGTGGAGAGGTGTGGAAGAAGGGGAGCCAGTGTAAATGTTTGTCCGAGAGTGGGGGCTGTAAAAGCATTAATGTATATTGTGCTATGTGTTTAAAGACCAAAAGGTGCACATATGTGTGTGTGTATGATGTGAAACTGTGGCTGGGTGTGTCAACAGTTCCGTTGATTGTATCTCTGAGTGAACATCAGATTTCTTTTTTTAACATGCTTGTAATGTTGTCTGAATTTGTACATATAGTAATGTAGCAGGCAGCCCAGAGATGTATTTATTTTATTTTTTGGACTTGCATGTGTGTGCATGCATGTGTGTATGTGCAGGCCATTGTGAGCGGAGCTGGCAGCAGCCTCCTCTCTCCTCTTCTCTCCTGCAGTAATCAGTAAGAGTGGAGGCCTGGCCTTCTCTACCTCTCCCTGCCTGTGGTTTGTTCACATACCGTCCTAGCCGAGCGGGTAGGAATGTGTGTGTCTGTGTGTGTGTGTGTGTGTGTAAGCATTACAGTGTGCTCACAGTGATGTGTGCATCTTTGTGTGTGTGCACATTTGCGTGTCTGTGTGTGTGTGTGTGTGTGTGTGCGTGTGTGAGAGAGAGAGATTTAGTGCGTTTGTGTGTAAGAATAGGGGGTGGGGGTTGAAGAGGCCCTGTAAGGGAGAAGACAGAAAACCTGAAGGTAGTTAGTTGGCCTTTTCCCTGCAGGAAACAGCACATGATACACATGAATTCAAACCAGCCTGTTGTGAAGTGTATGCACGTCATATAAAAATGATACACATTTCATCAAACTGCCCTGAATGTAGCTGGCTGCATGTCAGCCCAGGGAAGGCTAATATTATAATTGGGGCAAAACAACGAAAAGAATAACAGATTTTCTGTGGGGGTGCAGGCTTCCTGTGCAGTATGTTGGTCTGTTGTATTAGAAGAAATACAGCTGGAGACGTGTTTTCTGTTTTGGCTTTGTTCACTGGAATTGTGAGGCAGACACACAAGCCCGTGAGCTGTGCTGTTTTGCAGTCTGATGCGGGCAAGGGAGGACAGAGGAAAGCATTAAAACACCACTGTTTATGCTTTTTCCCAGACAGTCTGCAGACTTGGTGAGCTTTTCTGCTGGTTCCCAGAAACTGCTCCACACACACACACACACACACACACACACACAGACGCTCGCTCAGAAACATGCAAATGTGAAACTCACACACACACACACACACACACGCACACTCACACTCACACGCACACACACTATCAAGTTCATTAATGAATTGCCGCTCCTGAACAAGGCACAACGCAGGGTTTATATTACACCGGCTTGGCATGATCCCTCAGCTGATATAATCACTACGTGATGAGAGGTTGTGATGACACATGAACAGGGAACATTTGGTGCCTCTCCAAAATATGTCAGTGTTACGATAACCCACTTACCACGATGTTATGATGACTTTGCAGTTGTGGCAGAAATGCCTAGCATGTTTCAGTAGCATCTAGTGTTGCACAGCTTAATTAAACTATGATGTCACTAACTGAAAATATTCAGCTCGTCTTTTAAGTTGAACATGTTTCTGTTAAAAATGTTTGATTTTTTCGACGTTATTGTAAATCAAGACCACAGCACCAAAAATAAGGCAGTCTGTGCAACAGCACATTATGAGACAATGGGCCCCTGAGCCCAGATTAAAAAAAAGGCCCAGACACCTGTAGGTGCATTACACACCGACTTTGTAGTGATTTCGCCTCTTTTTTTATTATTATTTTGTGTTCCCTTGTAGCTATTATGTGTATCTTTGAGGTTCTTTTTCCACTTTTTGTAGTTACTTTGTGTTTCTTTGCAGCTTGTTGGAGTCTCTTCCTTGTTGAAAGATGTTAATTTCTGGGACATTTTGCAGGTGAAGGCCAGGGGGCCCCCTCACACTTTGGGCCCCTGGGCCTGTGCCTGGTAGGCCCGTTCTGTAATCCATCCATGGGTCTGTGCTACACTCTGATTTTATCAAGAAACACGTCCCAGAGCTTCTTCGTCACCTGCTATTGAGCCAACTGTGACTAGATGCGGTGCCATTTGCCAGGGTGTTTTTCCAGACATGTAACTGGTTTATATCATCCAAAATGTTAACAGCTATGATGAAATCAGCACAGTTTTGGGGGGAAACAATCAAACAAATTGATTCTATGAAAACATGCTTGGCTATTTGTATTGACCATAAGACTGCACTGGATCAACTAAGAAAGACTGTCCTCTAAATTCAGTCATTGAAAAGTTGCCAATAAGGTTATGTTCAGTTTATGACCAAATGTGGCCCAAGTCTGATTTTTTTGTGTGGACACAGAAATTGAAATCTGTTTCAAATCACAAATCTGACAGCTTTAGTTACTACTAAAAAAAACTACCAGCAGTTTGTTCAAGTCAACCGAAACAATTAGTTGACTAATCAATTATCCAACTGAGAGAAAATTAATAGCCAATTTTTTGATAAATATTTCAGCCATTTTCTGTTTATTTTAAATAATTTTTAGTTTTTTTCTTTTGTTTTATGTATTCTTGTATTTTGTTATATTTATTTGCTTTTACTTGTAATACTTTAAGTACATCTCCTGATTATACTTACTTTTGCTCATGTAACATTTTAATTCAGGACTGCTAGTTGAAACAAAGTACTTTCACACTATTAGTACTTCTACTTAAGTAAAAGAACTGCATACTTCTTCCATCACTGATGATCATTGGTCATGTGACCGCTGTGAACGGTTATATTGGAGAACGTGTTTCATCCACGTTTTTCTTTTTTCATATCATACATCATTAATGAATAGCGATACAATGTTCGAGCAGACTGTTAAAACTACCGAAAGTTTAAGGCCTTCTGACGTGGTTGTTTGCCTAAGCACTGTCATGAGGCGCTGAAAGAAATACTGGAATGTAGCCTTGAACATCCTATAGTTTTGGAGGACCTGTTCCTCCGCGAAACCCTCCACATCACGGCCCCATCATTCCTGACTCCTCTCCCAGGCGAATCTTCACCTCTCTCTAGAAATACCAGCAAAAGCTGCACAACAGCCCGTTATCCCGAAAACAAACGATCATTGGTCCAAAAAATATGCCACACACTCTTACAAACAGAAACACGTGGCCACTTATTACACAGAATGACGTCATAAGACTGTGCTTTAGCCATGGCGATCATTCTGTATCATTCTTTTTTCCCCCAAAGGCCTGGTTTGCAAATTACGTTTTTTTGTTGTTATTCCAGCATGCATGTGTTTGACCTTATTGGTTGCATGTGAGGCCTTTCAGGGAAGACTGATGTCAGATATGGGTCACTTGAAACATGAACATGAGCTGTCTGGGGAGAAAGCTTGGATCTGTGGATAGAGTAATATCTTCGTGAAAAACCCCTTTGAAATGGTGTCGAACTAGGAAAAAGAAATACAACCACTAATACTTTAACAAGAAAAAACTACCTCATAAAGGGCGTTTACATTTTATTCAACATCTTGGCTGTGTCACTTTGTACAGTGACCTGGCTAAATTTAGATATACTGTAACTCTTTGTTATTATCAAATCCCCTAAGAGCCCAAACCAACAATAAATTAATCCAGTCTAAATATAGCGACCGTGACGTAGTTACTTCCTGTAGGTTGAACAGTTGACGACAGTTTGTTCATGCCAAAGAGGATTCAAAGAAGAAGTTGGTTCCCTTTTGCCTTTTTGGCCTCTGCAGCTTTCTCTGGATCTCTTGAGTCTGTTCCTCATGTATATACATTCATACCAAGAACATGCAATTAACATATGCAATAAGTGCATACCTAATAATTACAAACAATTTTTCACACTGTCGCTGTAATGGGATAAATTCACAGTAGATTTCACAGACTGTTATTAAATTGTCAGTGGACAAACTCCTGAGATCTTGATAACATCACAGATTTGCATATTTTTCCGTCACATCCTAGTAGCTTTGAGGAGGAGTTGTTCGTAGTCACACGTGTTTAGGTAGGATTCAAAGATTAGCATATTGAATGAGTATTAGTGTCACATTGTCTGTGCTTTAGTTGCGATGAGAAGAAGATCACTGACTCTCTTGTACAATCCATCTGCAGCGACAATGCAGCAGAAAAGCAGCACTTCTCTCTACCCAAGTGGGGTGACAGCAGGTCAACTGGAATCTATAATTCAGTGTAAAGCATGACTGGAGTATCAGACGAGAGCAAACAAAGAAAAGACATAGAAAGAGGGCGAGAGCAATGACAGGAGAGGGAAACAAAGAAACGGGCTGAATTATCAAAAATATATTATGTACTGATTTAAGGGATTAAGTTAATTACTACATAGTTCAAAATCACAAATCACATTTTTGCCTTATTGGGCTTTTCAATCTATGCAACATATGATGCCCTATTTGAACTGGGCTATCCAGGTAATACTGATTCTGGTAATACTAATCTGTTCCGGTTGTTAAACTTGCATTTTTATAGAAACAAATTGAGATTAACACAGATTGTCAGTGATGCTGTGTAGTGTTTCTTTGTTTTGTAGAGTGCAGTTACAAAGTGACTGTGCATCATATCTGTGGAATAATGTCAGTAAAGTCTAGCAGACTAAATTTAACAAACACACAGATGTGGGTGGGCAATTTCTAAATCAGAAAAGGTCCCCGTGTGTTAATACTAGTCCTGTGGGAATATGGCTTTGGCAGGCTTTCAGACCGAAAACAGACATGCTTTAAAAAAGTTGCATTGGCGCAGGTGCGTGGTTTCAGGTAGGCCAACGGGTGAGACAGGAAGTCCAGTTTGACCAGCAGATTATTGCGATTGAAGGCTTATCAGATGCAAAAACACCACACAGCAGCCTATAATACAAGGAAACAATGAAATTGCATGAATGTTATTATTATTATTAATAAAATACAATTTAATTAATTATAATTGTGTAACAAATTTTAAATATATAATTATGATAAGTATTATATTAGGATGATACTTTTCTGGACATTTTCCCCTGGCTTTTTTTAAATAATTTTTATTAATCCACCAATTTCTTGCAATTTACGGGACCTTTCAAATTTTTGCCAAGTTGCTCTTTTTTTTGTGTTTTGGAAAGACAAATTCTGCTCAGGGTCCAAAGATTTAAACACTTGTGAAAGGCGTCTGAATGCAGCACAAGAAAAGTGGTTTGAAGGGGATCCATGCACCCTTAGTCACACATTAAAAAAATGCATTTAAATCCAGAGCTGTAGGAGGATCTTAATTTAACATTAACTCTTTGTTCAACATTGTAAATGTCTGGAAGCTGGACTCAGAGTGATGTTGCCTTGTACATAGAAGGTAGATATCCCTCCATGGCATCCGTGTCACATCCTGACACATGTAATGGAAAGTTACCTGCCCACCTTTCTATTGTTTGTACTGATTTTACTGGTTAATGATTACAGGTCTCAGATGCTGCTGGGTGCATCTGAATGAAGCTGTTTGTGACCCACTCTGACCTCCCGCTGCCACACGCTCGCACGCTATCGAGCTGTGTCTCTAAGTAAAATAGACAGCACAATATGCTCCCATCGCTCTGCCTCTCTCGTCTCTTCGAGCTCATCCTAAGCCACCGCCCAGTCTAATTCCAGCCTGCATCTCAGTGCCTGGAAAAAAAAAGGAAAACACAGAGTCATAAACACGCCAGATTAGGTCAGAGTTGGTTTCATAACCACTGCATGACCTCTTTACTCTCCTCTCTTTTTCTTTCTCTTTCCCTTTCTGTCTCTCTCACTCTTTTTCTCCTTTCTGCACTTTCCTGTCCTTCTCTCTCTTCCCTTCCTGCTCCCTCTCCTTCTCGTCTCCCTGCTCCCCACTTTCTGCAGACCAATCTGTCCTCTATTTGGCTTCACTCTCTTTTCCAATCTTCCCTATCCCCCGCTCTCTTTTTATGTGCTCTATCTTCACACTCTTTCGCCCACTTTATAAGGTCCCGCTGTACCTCTAAACTTCACAAGTCCCGCGCTCCTTGTATTTCCCTTTTTTTTTCTTTACAGTCTTTTCTTTTTCTTTTTTCCTCACCCCGCTCACACATAATTTATTTTCCATTTTCTGTGCTACAGCCATCTTAGTCACGAACTTTCAGCTGCCTGGCGTCTCAACGCGGCAAACAGACATTTCATAACAGCATCTATAACCAAGTCAATATATAGATGACTTCCAGTAACCATAAAAAAATACAGTGGGATTGATGAAAATAGTATTGTGGCGCCGTGTGAATATACAGTCCTTGCAATGCGCTTGCAGAGTTGTGGGTTTACAGTAAATTCAACACTTTGTTGGTTTTTTTATGTCTGTTGTTTAAATTTTTACCCTCCTTTGTTCTGTTTCTCAAAACAATTTTGTTAGCAATGGTGAAAGTTTGTGGTGGTTTTCCATTCATCAGCAAAGATTCATCTCTCATTTCCTTAACATGGGTATTTGTCTGACAAAGACCAGTGCTGAAGCTACAATAGGTAACTTTTTTACAAAAAAAATAAATATTTGATGTATCTGTGACTATAGCCTGAGAGTAGAGCATGGGACAAATATGCAACAAGTAAAAAAATAAGTTAAACAAAAACGGCCACGTACATGGCAAAGACAAGTAAAAGGAAGAGGCCTCATTAGTTTAAAAAATGTACCATTGGACCAAAAGCCTGTTTCTCCAAAGTGACCCTCCCAAAATACGCCATTTTTCTTTGAAGTCCTTTTTCTTCAAATATACACACTCCCTGCAATCAGTTTCAGTTTCCCAGTGGTGTTTGAGCCACTGATCGTGGGTGTTTTTACTGACCCTTCATGGCATTTTTCAGCCGTGATTGAGCCACAGATCCCAGGTGTTTTTACCAAACCTTCACTGTGTTTCTTGGAAGTGTGAGCCACCAGTTCCGGGTGTTTTTTACCGACCCTTTACGGCATTTGAGCCACAGATGACGCGTGTTTTCATTGACCCTTAGCAGCATTAGCCAACAGTTTTTGTCAGCCTAACCCAGGTGTTTTCCTTGGTCCTGTCTCTGTTTTTCCAGCATTTTTTTCCAACTAAATGCAGACAAAAGCAAACATATTTTCCGAACCATGGACAAGTGATATATATTGCCTAAATCCAACCACAAATTCACCATGGCATTGTTGACAAATGTATATGTGGTTCACAGAAACGTACAATACGAAAATTTTTTTTCTGGAAATTGGGTTGTCTAACCTCAGTGAGAGTGTATTTTTGGAGAAACGGGACTTCAGAGCAATGAGCATTTGTTTTTGGAATAACGGACTGTCAGAAAATTTGACTTTCGGTCCAATGGGACATTATTCTTACTAATGGGGCTTTAGGATTTTGCGTCATTAGAGCAATGGGCAGTCCCGACAAACAGACAGAGTATAAATGCAGCTTTACCTCCAGCCTCTTTGGGATATTTAAAAAAAAAATCTATCTCTTGCAAGTCCCCTAACTTTATGTCAATACAACACAATACACTCAGCTGGAGTACTTGTCCACATTAGTTCTCAGAAAACACAGTTCTAAAAGTAGGATCTGAAGTTTGTTTTTTTTTTTAAGAAAATTTGTTCTCATATTGTAGCTCTGAACAATGTTTGCAATTACATTTTTGAAAACATTTGTGCGAATGTTGCTCTTTCCCTTTATCCATTCATTTCTTCACATGATTAAACCTATTCAGAGCTGTAGAGCTCTGAATCCAATCTGCACAAGTGACATCAATCTAACACAAATTAATGAGACTGTGTTAGTTTATTTTCCAACATAACATAAGCACTACAAACTAATCCTAAAAAATGACTCCAATCAGAATACATTTGTAATTCCAGGCTCACATGTTATTCAGAATGATCCTGCTGAGTTTCACTGTGCAAGAAAGAGAGATAAAACCACAGGAATAAAACCATACAGTGCAGCTTAAGCTCAGATAAGACAGGTCAACTAATCTATATCTGGGCCAAAGGACAGCATGTATCCTATCAACACTCCTCAGAGAATATTTGATATCTTCATATTGTCATAATATCCAAATTCTGTATGTTTTTAGCACTAGAATGAGAAATATAGAGAAGTATGTACTCAATATGCAGCGTATATAACATATTATCATGAGCATATGTGGAATTTCACAATTTAGACCATCTGCTCAAAAACATATTGCATCATGCATATTGGCTTCACTGGCATGTAGTTTACTGCTGGGACAAATGTATTTGGGAATTTTGTAAAGCCGAAAGTCTGCTTCAGGAACGGATCTTGAATGATTTATTGGCCATAAAATTCATTGATCGCAGCTTTTCAGAAACACGTAATCTAACTCAGAGTTGCAAACTAACAGGGACGCTGCCGGGCGCGTTTGTGGCCAAATATTCTGTAATCTGTTGTGGTAATTTAATTAGTCAAGAAAGAATGTGATTAATCAAATCAATTAGATTGCACTATGAAACATAAATCATGTTTCCCTCGTCTCATTATCGACCTCGGGGTGGACGTGTGAGTGTGTGTTTGTGTCCATGCAAATAGTTGTGTGTGTCTCAATGTGGCAACGTGTCCAAGTGTGACAGTGAGAAAATGTGGGTCTATCCTTCAGCAGCAACCATTTTATCTACAGAGGGTATCCGCCTGTGTGTGTGTGTGTGTGTGTGTGTGTGTGTGTGTGTGTGTCTCTGAGTGTGTTGGCGTGTGCAGCTAGTGTACACTAGAGAGTAGCTGGAGAGGAGAAAGAGAGGGATAAGCATTTGCAGGCTGCAATTATGGGTAATTTTCCAACAGCAGCAAAATTAAAGCCCCCCAAAACAAAACAAAGAGGGCAAATTTACTCCCTGGACGAGTCTGTCACTGATACACACAACACAGGAAGAGAGAGAGAGTGTGTGTGTGTGTGTGTGTGAGAGAGAGGAGGGACAGACAGAGAAATGACTGTTATACATACAAAGCTTCAGGCAGCATCTATAATACAAATATTGACAAGTGATGTTCGTCATGTTGTTGAGTCAGTGTGGTTGACTCGGGCAGCTTCCTCATCTCTCTCCTTTGGGCCCTGACCAGGAGGAGTCCTACTTGGTTGCTATGGCATCACATTAATCTGACCACACACGTCCTTTTTGTACTCATGGTTGTATGTTGACTGCATTAAACCTGGAGTGTGTTTCTAGCTGTAACAGGGCGAAGCGTAATGTGAACGTTGTGCTGGATGTTTATTTTTTCTCAGTTTTATTAATATTGCCTTTATTCTCCACATGCATTTCTGACAAATCTACCTGAAATGGAAGGACTCTTTTTTTTGCATGTATGTCTGTCTTTCTCAACAACTTGACATCCGATCAACTTCACACTTGTGTTTTGCTGAGGACCTGAGGAAGTGCAGTTCCTAGTGCGAGCTCTTGAGATCTACATATCTCCACCAGGTGTAAGCCTGGAGGGGATTTAGTTGTGTGTGTGCGCCTGTGTTTGTGAGTGTGTGTCTGCAACTAGTTTTGCAAACTACTGGACAAATCAGCCTCATATTTTGTGTACACGTGTACGACTGTATGCTCCAGGACTTCTCGCAGTTGCTGAGATTGACAATGGTCGAAAAAACAGTTTTATTGACTGTACACTGGATTGTAAAACAATCTTTTTTTGTCTGTTTTATTTACGTTTATTGTTATTTTTTGTCTGTAGCTCACAGACAGACTTAACCATTACCATTCAAAGTCCAGTTATTGATGATATGGATCAAAGATTTTTGACTGCGTTTTAGACAATAAAAATATATCTTCATAATTACTTCATATCCATGTATGAAATAATGTGCCTGTTGGCAGGAGAGATTGATCTGCTGCTTGCAATGCGCTGCAGCGTCGTCAAAAACAGATGAGGTGTGTATTTGTAATAGTTTTGTGGGTTCTTCTACAACTGGTTATGGTGTGTCTGCTGGAATCACAAGAGCTGTCTTGAGAGGCCGCGATCCGCTCAGGGGCCGCGGCCACCTGATGAAGATCTTCTGAGTGCACTTTTCTCATTAGTAGTGCATTGTGTTCACTGTTGGAAGGTTTGCCTTCAGGACAGGACAAAAATTGTGGTTTGTGGTTAAAATGAATAGATTTCTGGCAGAGAGTGATTTCTGGCCCAGAGTGCAAACGCTTGTATTGAAATTTTCATTTTATTTTATTCCGATGTAATTATATGTTGCTCAGAATATGAATATATTTAATTGATCACGAATGGTTTTAAATTAATATTATTAAATCCACCCCTCATACAAAATTTAGTTGATCAGATCAGAGTTTGTGGGCCGTAAAACCAAAACACATAAAAAGAGTCGGGTGAACATTCTCTGTGGGTTTGTCACCACCAGCAACGCTTTTTACTTTGTCATTTGATCCACTGCTAATATGGATGAGTAATTGGACGCTTATCTGTGTTTTTTTAGGTTGTCAGCAGTATGAGTATTTGTCTAATGAAGACAGTAAAACACAGTCAAATTTGAGTTTTGGGTGCAAACAATACACTTAAGTAAATATTTTGTCTTCCAAATGTAGATTAATTCAGTCTCAAGTTCTCACAAGCCAGCTCTGAGAAAGAGGAGCGGTACAGAGTGAAGTCGGGTAGGTGTGACTCATCCTGTTCGGAGAATCACCAGAGCTGAAATTATAAGCTGGTATGCATATCAATGAGAACTGAGCTACCATGACAACTCCCAATGATCTGAATATTTCTCACAACATGTATACCTTTTTACTCATTTATTTTTTACACTTTGTTTGCGGGAAGCACATCAGCATTTTACACAAGCTGTGGATATGTAGCGGTGTGAAATGTTCGTATTCTCACAGCAGTGGTTTTTGGTGAAACATCCCTTTAATGCTCTGTGTGCCTCCCAGAGAGAGGTGATACCAGAGAGCAGCCACGGTGCAGAATAGGGGTTAATTAACTAAACCTCACAGTGTCACCGCACATCTCCTTCCCTCTCCTCTCCTTTCCTTTCTGTTCTCTCCTCTCCTCTCGTGCCCGGGGCCACTTTTATAGTTGATGTTGTTTCCAATGACACCAGAACGACCATCATTAAAAGCCAGCCAGCATATAGCCCTTAGCACAGTAATCCCATCAAAAGGAAACAGGGTAACAACCTCTGTCTAATCCTTCATTAGCCTAGCTCCTCCCCTCACATCCTAACCCCCCTCCACCAAAGCATCAGTAATTAGCTTAGCACTAACGAGTCGCCAGAGGTAGCAATAGTTCATTTCAGCTGCTACAACTCATGTTAAAGTTCAAAAACATGCATGTCTATTACTCAGTATCACATACACCCCAGCCAGTCCCAGGAATGACAACTGTAACAGATTACCTTTTCAATTTCAGAAATAATTTTAGCACTAAAACATAATTTTTCCTCTGTAATGAATCCATCTAATCAAATCAGGCTGAATTATTGTTACTGTTTGTTCCACAGGATCCTGTAGAACCTGTAGGTGGAAAACAATAATATGGTTGCCTGGGTCGAAACATTTGAATCCCCCCAGTCTGCCAAGTTTAACTTGACTGATTCATCTGGCATCGTGACATGACATAGCAGCTTCTTTGTTAACCCTTTGGAACCTGGATTGACATCAGTTTTCTTGTGCTGCTCTCAGATGCCTTTCACATGCTTTCTGACCATCTGAAGACTGAGAAAATTGGTGCGATTTCTCTCGAAAATATGGTCAACAAAAAGGGAATGACCATTGCAAGAAATGTATAATAAAAACATAAAATAAATACAATTACTGGCCAACTTCTGGCAAACATTGGCTGGTTATTAGTAATATGCAAATTTTCAGCTCTATGGGATGGATTGCTTTGAAATTTGGTCCAGACATTCACGGTGACCAGCGGATGAATCCTTGTTACTTTAGTGAACTTTTCCTCTAGTGCCATCCTCGGGCCAAACGAGGTCAATTATCACTCTCACTATGATGAATTTATGATCCATAAAGGTTTTATGTTTGTAAACCTCATGCTGAGAAAGGCGATAGAAAAATCTGTGACATCATCACAAGGTGAAGTTTACAATTACAAAAACTTTATCCTCCACAAATGTGAAAATTTGCCTTCAGTTTCACCATAATATACTAATAGACATGCCCTAAAAACATAAAACATAAGGTAAACATGACAGCAATACAGTCCATGTAAAAAAGTATAGAAATAGGTCTTAGTGATACAGATATAATTTACAATAATTAAATAATGTAGAATTATCCTGCTGTGTTTATATGAGAACTGGCAACTTGGTGTCAGGAATCCAAAACTAACAATTCATGCATATTTCTACCTCACAAACTCTTATTTAAGTCGAACGCCCCACACTGACTCATGCATGTAAAGTTGATCCACAGTGAAGAACAGTCACCTGTTACATCTTTGCAGATTGATAGGGGAGAATAATTAACGATTCTTTTTTTGGCTATGAGTTAAATTTCTGCGTTCACTTTATTCTGAATAAGAGCTAGTACCTGCAGTAATTAATTCTAGCTATGAGTACAAAATGTCATCATTATTACAGATATCATCAGTTCAGCAAACACGGAAGCCTGATGTGTTGATATAGAAGCCGTGTGCTCACACACTGGGAGAACACACTGTTCAGTTTGTCCCCAGCTACACAGTCCACTGTCTCTCACACACACAGACACACACACACACACCAAAACAAAGACAATGACACACACAGTGGCGCCATGAAGAACAGGTTGGACGTGTGTGCGTCCCGAGTTGTGGCAAATGTATGTTAACTTCAGTGCGCACTTGATGAGAATGACTTCAGTGTTTTTTGTGAAAAACTGACAGGCTTATATTTAAGTGTTAGTCACAAAGTGCTTGTGTGTGTCTGTGTCTGTGTACACTGAGCCAAGAGTGTGCATAAGCAGAAATGCAGGTTTAGTGATGCATCACAATTAACAAACAGTCATAGAAAAATGACTTCAACAAATGAGTTCAAGTAAAGGAGAAACCAGTGGAGCCAACAGTTTTAATGACAGAAGTTCATGACACAGACAAATAATAATGCTCTTTGCATGCACATGTATAGTTATGAGGTTCAGTACAATATTACTGGACCATCTCATTGAAAAACATGACTTGATTTAGTATGTGCATATTCCCCCAAATGTTCCAAAACTACAAATCTATTTATTGCATGAATACTTATTGAATGTTAATGAGTTAAAATGTATCCCCTGAATGATGAAAACTGGGGAATAGTTTCTATAATAATATTAGAACTGATAACAGAAACTACACTTGCTTGTCAAATATTCTTTTAAAGTTTAAAACAGCCGAAAAAGTCTGGCTCCTGAAGTATGACATGTATTTGTTTGTATTTATGGTTGAAAGGTCATAAGTGTAAATGTGACGCATGAAAATGTATGTGGGAAAACCTTTGCCAGTATCACTAAATTGAAAGCAATATAGTTGAACTGTAATTTGTGGTAAGTGGTAATTGTGGTGTTTTTTTTAACTGTCCATAGAATGGCTGCTTTGATGTCTGTTCCCTTGTTTTTCTTTTTTTAAATTTAAGTTTGAATCACTGTAACTGGCTCTTTTTCTTCAGCCCTGTTAACCCTGACCTAAAATACATCTTGTGGCCGCAAATAATGAGTTGACAGAACAAAATACAGATTGCATCCAAAAGAAACATAATTTTTTTTTAATGACCACTTTTTTGAAAACAAAGGTGGCGACATAATATCTGTCATAATTACAGATTTTGTCTTTTAAACTGCAAATCACCAAAACGATGCTTAGTGGGTAAAACCAAGGAGGTATCCAAAAAAGCAGTGGTGTCTAGAGTAGCCTGCTGAAAATCTATACTCGAGTAAAAGTACAATTACGCCAAGAAAAAATAACTCAAGTAAAAAACTACCACTTTAATTAAATTACTTAAAGTTGCTTTCTGTGCAGGTAAGTGCAAAATAATGAAAAACTACGCTTAAAAAAAGAGGTATTTGAGATCCCTGTTACCGGCACATATACCATACATAACATGTAACAATAAAAATAACTCATGAAAATAAATGAATTAGAATAATAAAAATAATAATGTTGATACAACATTTTTTTTTCCATGAAGTGGGCCTAGAGGTGGTTGGCTATTCAAACTACTGAGGACAGCCTATTCAACTGAGATAAGAACAATGTCCCACTGTCTCCATCTTTTCCCTCTCTTCCTTATCATAACATCAAAGATTAACATTTACAACAAAAATGAACATAGTTAATGTTAGCTAGCTTACTTTCACGATTATGTATGTGCAATTTACTTTAATGCTCTTGCAAAGTTTAGATGAAAAGTTTTTAAAAGCAGAGCAAGCTGTTTTATAGGAGGAAAAGTATGCACTTAATTATTTAAGTGCTGTCTTTTTTGGATTTTGACATAAAAAATGTGGTCAGGGATTGTTGCTGGAAGCTGTTTCTTGTTCTAGGTTTTGCTCCGTCATCGGCATCAGCAGTAAACGTACCACTGACCCCCCAGTAGAGCAGACTAGTTGTAATCAAGGTATAAATGACAAATTTAATGAGGTAAAAAGTCGATTTTTAACTCAAAAATGTATTCAAGTAAAGTGTAGAAGTACAGTTTAAGAAAAAAGATAATGAAAAGTACTCATGCCCTCAAAAAGAAGAAAAAAAATTACTCATACGCTACTACTACCCATCCCTGCCAAATAGTAATAGTCGTTTGTAGAGACTTGTGTAACAATTTAACGTTCTGTCTTAACACTAAACTTGAAACTGGGCTTGTTAAAAACCTGTCTGATGGGTTGAGTTGGTCATGACTCACAGGCTGTGTTGTAATATTTTTTTGTGTCCTGGCACTATTTTTGCTAGACAAACATATTCTTATTTAATTTCGTGTGAATGCATCCACAGCTGAACTAAAGGACTACATATTCAGCTTGGCAGAACAGTGTGCATATAGATGAAACAAGCCTCAAAACATTTGATTTGCCTATGCATTATTCAGAAAAATATTTTAAAATCAAACTGGAAACACCAAATAGCCACCGCAGTGCTCTTATCTGATGATCTCTGTTTTGCAGCATTCAGTGTCCCCGCAGATAAAATCACATGTGAGCAGGGAGGCAAAATCTCATCAGAATTGGTCACTGGAGACACATTTGAGATGCACTCTGCAGGCCATCTGAAATGGATCTGGACACAATCGAGATACATCTGGATACACGCTATTAGGTCTGAACAGGGTTTTTGTTCAGTCATGGTGGTTATCAATGTTTATGTTAAATTCAGTGTGTCTCTGTTGGTGTTGCCACAAACAAACAGACATACCCCCCTGATTTAGCACGAGAAGCACATATTTTAAAAGCTTTAAACCTGTCTACTGTGTCACATCAACTGCTGGAAGAACATAAAAAAAAAACCTTTAAGAAGAAAAGTTGATAAACTATAACACAGTAAAAATGTAGACAGTAAATTTAGGTAGACAAAGTGAGAAACGACAAAAAAATATAGGACCCTGGCCAGATTTAAATAAGGGACGCTGCAGTATATGTGGTGCATATCTCAGCCTCTAGGCCACTGTGACATCTCCAAAACACATTTGAGATAAGATAAATGTATTGGCAGAATTTTTCTTCATGAAAGGTTCCCATCCTTAATTCATTGTTTGCTTTACTTCAATACCAAAGTCTTACAATTCGTTTTCTCAGATGGAAAATTTATGTTATTGTGATGTGATGTTTATTGAATACACAGGACGTATTTTACAATATTGGATAACAGCTGTATTATAACAAACTTCATACAATTACAAATAACTTAATTTGCCTTTTATAAAATAATTTAAAATCCTGCTGTTTTTGAGTCTAGTATTAAAATATGAATAAATTTGTAAAATCTAAAACTAACATGAATTATTTGCACTTGTAGGGGGTTCTCCACAGTCCAGTTCTTTAATTATTGAGGTGCTCTTGGGTTCTTAAAATGCAGGATATGGAGAGATAAATCAGCAGATATTTCAACTTTTGCAGAGAATGTTTTTTTAAATTGACATGTTGAAATATTATTTTGTCATATGTCTTTTCTTATATTCATTCGTTTTGAAAATAAGTACATTTACAGTTATTTGAAGAGCAGTTTTCTGATGTAGTTTTCAGCCCAGTTAACAGAATTAAATGTTGTGTTGTGCATTTCTGCAAACAATGGATATGTTACATTTGTATATTTCATAAGTTTAGCGTAGTTCAGATTACATGTATGAGATATGTTTCTGGTTAGAGGGAGAAAAGGATGGTGGATAACGTGACATTAACGTGACATTTCCAGTCAGTAGCAACAACAGCAGGGTTTTTTTTTAATAGAGAGTTCCGGACATCTTCAGATGCATTTGTAGTGACCAAAGCAGATATTTTTTGACAGCTTGGGACATTTCCAGCCATGTTTGTAGCAACAGAAGCAGGTATTTTTTGACAACAGTTTGGGACATTTCCAGCTGCATTGGTTGCGATGGAAGTGGGTATTTTTTTTAATGAGAGTTTGGTATATATCCAGCCAAGGCTGTAGCGATAAAAGCAGGTATTTTTCAATGAGACATTTCCTGCCGTGTTTGTAACAACAAAAGTGACTACTATTTAATAAGAGTCCAGGAGATTTCAAGCCATTTTTGTGGAGACAAACATGGGTATTTAAAGCCAGAACATGATATTTTCTTAATTCTTTGTGACTAAACCTAACCACACAGTAAACCCTGCATTGTCACAGCATATACATGGAAAAAAAAGTTAAATGTAAAAAAAAACGTAGCTTCAACTATCCGCTAAATATGTAATGCATAAATGTAACATATTTGTGTTTTTCAGAAACGTGCATTGAAAACATTCATCTGAAGATTGGGACCTTAAATGTGATTCTTTGTCTTTGCTGAGTTTTGAATTCAAGACACATGTAGGACAATTGGCTAGAAGACACTACAAAGCTCATTTTAGTGTTGGCTTTTGATTGGAAAAAGGCCACGTGTGGAAAATGTCTTTTCTTCATGGATTTCAGCTTTCTGTTTGTAAAGGATTTGGTGCTCTAAACATGATGTCACCTCTAACGGTTTACTGTCACCTTGGCAGCTTGGTTAAACCCAACCTTTTACCCTGCAGGCGTTCACACTATGATTTACTACTTTGGTAGCATACAGTAGGAGGATCACATCCCTATATACTGATAAATCTCTCTATCCTGTCTTACTCTCCCTTTCTGTCTCTTTCACTCCGTCAGGCTGAACCCAGCTGATCTGTTCAATCACCCAGGAGCGCTGAGGCACGACCCTGTAAAAAGGTGATTCACTCCATTTCAGACCTCCATACCCCATTTGTCCTACTCCTCTCATCCCGTCTTCTCTCTGTTTATAGTTCTCCTCGGTCACCCATTGTTGACCTAACACTGCCGTGTGACATCAAAAGAAAAACCTTGAAAACTATTTTTCTATTCTGCATGAATAGTGTAGTTTATATTCTCAAGCTTTCTGCAACATAAGAGAAAAACATGCACAGACACTCCCATATTCATTTTTCCAAGTAAACACTTCTGT
Organism: Plectropomus leopardus; assembly: GCF_008729295.1. Classification (NCBI taxonomy): domain Eukaryota; kingdom Metazoa; phylum Chordata; class Actinopteri; order Perciformes; family Serranidae; genus Plectropomus; species Plectropomus leopardus. The sequence goes on from NC_056465.1 coordinate 26,875,922, forward strand.
TATGCAACTGTCACTTATTAAACTAGTTTATACTGGTTTGGTTTCTGTGAGACTTTTCTGTAACTTTTGTGACATTTTGAATATTTTGACAGTTTGAAAAGCTGTAGAGTGCTAACAGGCTCACTGTGTCTGCTACCAGTGTCTTGTTTGCAACCAGTGACTGACATTACGTTACTGATGTGGACCCAGATCCCGGCACTTTCCAAACTTTTGTACATGTCATTATTGCACATGAAGATTTTGACAGCCACATGTATAAAGTGGCTGATAGGTGAGCCAGAACAAGCCAGGAAAGAAAAGCTGATAAGTGGGACGATATTATCTCCGCCCCTCAGTTGACCAAATTGAGCTCATGATTTGGACAAAAAGAAATTGAAAAACATTGTCTTTGTCCAAAAATATGGTAAACAATCACCCTGTGTTCCCTATTGTTTCAGCCGCTGACCCGTGAAGGCTGAGAAGTGACTGATGTCTGATTGTATTGTGTTGTGGCCCCTCATCTCCATTTAGTGTGGCCAGGAAATGTAGGGGAACTGGGCAATTATTTCTGATTTATCTACTTGGACAAATCCTGGCATATTGGGCAGGGCTCCGGAGTCTAGTTAAGGTTTGTGTCCTCATTATCGATACTCTCCATACTCTTGGATTACTTCGAGCTTTGCCAAGACGTCCAGTTCATTCTTGGGGTCTATAGTGCATGACTGATTTTAAGAAGCATGATTTTCAGTCATGCAAATAAGTTCATGGGTGAGTAAGTCATTAAAGGAGGAGAAGCTGGCCTGATTTTGTCTAAGAATTAAACATAATTGCCCACCGTAGATCTGGAATGATGATGAAATCAATCTGTGGACTCATGTGTTTGTGGGTGTACAGGAGGGCAGAGGAGGCGTAAAAGCCTCAATATTGTCTGAAGTTCTTTAAATGTATGGAAAAACCGTTTCATGATTTGCGTTTATTGTTAAAAATGTTTACAATATTGTTTAAAAAAAAAGGTATTAGGTGTTAAATTGACTGGTGACGAAAGAAATGATGTAAATGTTTTTGGGTCAGGCAGCCAGGTAATAACATTACCTCTGTTATTCAAACAGCTGCTTGAAACCAAGTTACTAAGTCATCTGTGCAAAATAACCCGACATTACAAATCAAGAATACATAAAATCATGGCAAAAAAAAACCAAGAAAAACAAACTTACATCCACATTAGCCACTTTGGACTGCAGGTGCATGTTTAACAAGCAGAAACAGCAGGAGAGCTCATTTAGCCTCACTAACTTGAGATGGTGTTGTTGACTTGTTACATGTGAGGCTCCACCAATGCTTTACTGTTGCAAAACTTACTCAGATGCCAAAAGACTTCTTATACAATGTTAAACTACCAGTTTACATGACTCAAAAATCCAGTTCCTTGTGTCTGTTACTGTGCTCTGACATAGCTGAAGCTGTAGCAGTTGGTGCATCTTCAGGCTACTTTTTATCATAGCTTTATATACAATAAATGCACCATATTTGTATACCACTGTACACTGTAATTATGTTGTCAGTGCACTGTTGTAGCTGTCAGTAGGAAAAACTCCCCCAAAAAAACCCTGTAACTGGGGAAAAAAATGCAAGAAACCTCAGGAAGAGTGGCTGAGGAGGGATCCCTTTCAGGACGCACAGACGTGCCATAGATGTCGTAATTAACAATTGAATTACAAATAACAATTAAATTACAATTAAATTTCTACAGACAATTACAAGATTTACAACTACTGACAAACTTCTCTCCCAAGAACTTATTTATTTACTAATGAACACCCGATTTTGTGTTGTTTTTTTTTTAGTGTCAAACGGTGGTCTGCAGCTTGGCAGCCGTCTTTCCTCAGTATCATGGCATTGACCTTCTCCTCCACTTCCTGATGACAAGGTCAGCTAATATGTATGATATATGATATATCAGAACTACATTGCTTTAAAACTGTTGATGTTATGCATACATTGCCAACATTTTTTTCTGGTGACTGGGCTGCACCTTGGGCGTCCCCTGGGGTTTGGAAGTTCACACATTGACCATACATGTGTCTGTTTTCGTGCTCACTCAATGTATATGTACAGCAGCTCAACAGAGCTTGGTCTTGATACTAAATATCCATCCATCCATCCATCCATCCATCCATCCATCCATCCATTCATTCATTAATTCTTCTGCTTATCTGGGGCGGGGTCGTAGGGGCAGTAGGTGGAGCAGAGCATTCCAGATGATGCTAAATATACAAACTGTATATACATTATACAGTATTTATTTAATGATAGTTTGTTAAGGGACACTAAATAAAAGCACAATTAATGGTGTTAAGTTATGCACATGGGACAATAATCTCCCACCTGAACCCCTTGACTCGTATTAACTATTCCCCATGCTTCACTTTCAATCTATTATAAACCATCAGATCATCTTCCTCCTACTCCATCCTGCTACTCTCCTGCTCAATCCATCCCCCACCCCAACAGTTAATTGACACTGCTCGACACATAGAGCATGTGTCATATTCTTGCACATGGAGTAGCTCATTCAGTTAATTTCCAGGCAGGCAGCTAGTCATCCAGCCAGCCAGTGAGGCGGGTAGCCAGGGAGGAAGCATTCTTCAGGAGCGGGCCATATTGTCTCAGCCAATGACTGGCGTACGTATCTTGTAGCAACGACTGCACCTCCCTCATAGCCAACACTGTGGCTCGGATACGCCTTTTTGTTCCAACCAAATCCTCATTAGTCATGCCAAACTGACACACACATACACAAACACTGATCCAAACCCCTCCAACATCCCACCTCTGGTGATTCAGTCACTATAGAACAATGACATGATTACTATGGGACAAGAAGAAAACCAGGCCCCTATAGAGTTTGTGCTGAGAGGTGTAAGTTAGTGACACCATCAGTCACACCAATGCAGTTTAAGTTTATAATGTCTGATAAAAAAATTTACATTTTATAAAACTTTTAAACAACAAAATAAAATAGAACATCGTCTACATATAGTGATTTTATTTTATTTTAGTCCATTTTATTTCTTTGGCCATGTTTCACTGTTACAAATTACATGGAGTCACATGTATTGAAATAACCCTGTCACACCCTCCGAGAATTTCTGTGTAGCACTCTGTGTGACCTCTAATCTACTGTTAAAAGTTACTCTTGAATTCATTGTAAAGATGGCAGCTGATGTACAAAATGAACTTTTGTTCTGCTCCTGTGTGACACAGAATAATTCGTCTTTAAAATTCCACCCACCTTTAACCCCCATTTTATTACTCTTTGTTGACACAAATGAGATTTTACCAACTTAATAACTTTTTAACGCGCGTGCCCGTGCCCTCAGGACACCCTTTTAGAATGCTGCGTTTTAATCTTTACCTAAACCTAAGGTAAGTAAGTAAGTATATAACTTTATGTACACAAGTATACAACGTCATTCACGGGTCACTAATTTTTAAGATATTATATGAACTGTTTTAAAAGAATATTGTCCAAGTAGTCTTCCGATAATGGCTTTTTAGGCTCCTGATTGGCTGACGCTTTCTTCTTCTTGCATGTTTGGCCAACATAGCTTTGGGGTTATATCATCGCCTGTTGGTTTTGCGTGCTCTTGTAAAACTTTAGTTGTGTTTTTGCAATTTCATTTGGACAGACATTTCTTTAAAACAATGCTTTTATGGACTGTTTGTTGTATACCTTTGTACCATCAGGACCATACCTGAGTGTCGTCAAGTGTGCATGGATGCCAACATTACTGAAGATTAAATGTTAGAAAAGTACAGAACCTAATATACAAAATAATCACACATAATAACATATATGTTAAAGATTCAGAACCAAAGCAGTAACACAAACATCTCTGTCATACTGATCAGTCCTTTGAACCAGATGGTGGCAGTTATACAAAATGCTGTTTGCCAACCAAAAAATAAAGAAAGAAAAAGAAGAAATTTTACCAATTTCATATTGTTTTGCCATTTTGGACTGCAGAGCGAGCTCTTAAAAAAACCTACTCTTTGGAGTATCTTAGACAAAGATCAGATCCTGTGTGACATGTAAACAGTTTTCAGTTTTGTCATCGTAATGGGATGCGTCAACAGAACTGCTTGTCAGATGGTGTAATATCTCTATATTTATTGTGTCTTCTGCTCTCTGTGACGGCTGGCTTTTCACCCCATCTTTCAGTGTGGCTGTTCACATCAGGCATAAACACTTCTGCCTTTTGACGTGGTTGAGTGACATGTCTTTTTTAACATACATCGACCCTTAATGTGGACATGGTCTTAGCAGCTTCAGTGCACCTAATGGGGCTCCATGTAGATGCTTGCCTTGGTGGCATAATAAGCTGTCACATAAAAGCAAGTCTATAAAAATGGGTTTTTAAGAGGTAATTTAAAAGGTGAGACTGATGTGCTGGCAAGTTCTTCTGGTAGTTCACTCCAAAGTCTCAGGGTACTGTGGTGGCTACCTTTACTTTTTGGAGGGCCCTGCCTGATGATCTGAGGTAACCCTTTCTCCAAGAAATGATGTATGTTGTAAGTATGTATGTTATTGTATGTTGCAAAAAAAAAATAAAATAATTGATTTAAATGATAAAATAATTAAAAATAAGTAAAATGGGACAAATACATAATCTGAAAATTGGCTGGATGGGATTATTAGATATGATCAAAAATGAGGGTAAAATGTCCAGAAAACTATATTTCTAATTATCTTATTTATAGATTCAAAATTATGCAACATTTTTTCAATTTTATTTAACTTTTGTAGCACTTTCTTGAGGTCATTTTCTTTTTTCTGTTATTTTCTTTAACTTATTTAATTTTTGGGCCATTTCCTGTTAAGTTCTTCATTGCCCTCTTCCCATGTTTTTGAAAGAAATGAAGCTACGTTGCTCAGGTTTCAAAGGGTTAATGATAATACGAAAGGTAATAAAAACATAATGCTGTAGTCAGGACGGATACTGTATTGAAAGATTGCCTATTTTGGCAGAAAAATGTAAAATGTAAATTCAACTTTTAGGAGACAGGGCCGTCCGAGGCTGTGCCCAAGCTAAGGTGAATGGTCGCCCTGAGCCACAATTTAAGAACTTGAAATCTTTCAATCTTGTTGACGGTAGAAAGATATGAGATTATCTTAAATTGGTGTAGAAAAGCAATAATTGGTCCTTCGTTTCTGTTGCGTTGTTTTATTTTGAGGGTGTAGTTCGCAGTGAAAGAAAAACTGAAAATCGGTCCGTTGACGTGATACTTCAGACAGTGAATGATTCATATCAATAGGTTCAAGCCTTGTGGAGCGCACTATTTATAAACAAGTGTTGCAGTCCTCTGACTCACCAATGCCTCTAGTTAAAGTCTTTTTAAGAGATCCTATGCCAACAATGACCACAGAGTCCAGTGTGCTGCTTAATCATCAGTGTTGGAGGAGCTGCAAGGTGCCATGACACACAGTAATACCCAGACACTAGAACACAAGCAGAGGCAAAAACAAAAAATCTGAATCTGTTATATTTAAGTCTGGAATCTGCGTCACGGCGGCGGGGGCTGTTTACAGAGGCCGAAAGTATCTGTTTGTGTGTGCGAATTCGTAAATGTGCAAATATGTGTGTTCTTTTGAGCCACCATTTTTTCCCCATGAAATAAATATGCACAGCACATCTACTGTTTGTACTTAGGCAAAATAGATGGCATTGCTGGTGAGCAAAACATCTATCATTTCTGCCTCTGATTAATAGTTGTCCTGGGGATGGCTGCTCTGCAAAGAGAGAGAGAGAGAGAGAGATGGAGGAAGAGATGAAGTGCAGGATGAGAAGGAGAGGGAGGAGAGAGAGAAAAAGCAGAAAACAGCAGTGGAGAAAGAATGAGAGGAGAGGGGGAGAGACAAACTCCTGCTCAGGGGTCTGAAACAGTTAAACAGAAAACTGAGCTGAGAGATTTCTGAACGTCTCCTGTTGTGTTGCAATTGTGTGTTAAAAAGGGTTTATGAATAAAGCCTGTCAAGAGAGGATGCTGTCATTATGGGTGAATCACAAACCGCAAAGAATTATGTTGTTTGGAGGTTTTCTTTTTCCCCTTCTATTTCTCTTAAAACATCAATATTGTATGTTATTAGTTGAGCCTTGAATCATATCATGTATCATATATTAATCTGTTGCTATAGTTACTAAAGTGTTATGGTGGTGATCATGCTTACTGAGGATTGAGCATCATTATTAAAACAGACATGCAACCCTGAAAACGGAAAGTGTTTGCCACAGGTTTCTCATACAATTATGAGTTTTATAAATGCATTGTTATGCTCTCCAAACTAAACATCAAAATGGTTTGTCATTGCCGTCCAAAACAACAAATATAAGCATGTTGGCAGGACAGCATCGTTTGACCATTACATAAATGATTCATATGGCCGTTGTCCGACCTGCCAAGACCACCTTGGTTAAGGTTTGGTTATGTTTTTCGAACATAAAGTACTCAGTGGAGGTCATTTTTGTCATGTTTAAAACAAGAACTACTTGGCTAAGGTTAGGGAAAGATCACGCTCATGTTAAAAAGTAAACAAGGTTAGCTGTCAGAAGGAGACGAGATAGAGGCAAACTTTTTGTCTTGAGTTAAAATCAGAGGCTTCGCTGACTCATCCAACCACCTCCTGAACAGGTTTTTGCTGTGCTGAAACAATGTCATGCTCTTTTACCTTTTTAGAAACAACAGTCATTGTTTGCATGGCCTTCTAGAAACTTTCAACTGAAAACAAGTTCTGAGAAACAAAATGCATGCCAGTATCTTTTATATTCACATAATGAGGACATGTTCACAAATTCTTTTTCACTCCCAACTCGTTGGTCAGTGGCTCTAAGCTTCAGACTATGACACTCTAGGAATCCCTCTATCCTCAGTTTTTGACGTGTCTGTTTCTGCTTGTTACAGGCAAACGGTGTCTTCAAAATAAACTTCTGGTTAAGTTTAGGTAACAAAACTACTTAATTAGGTTTTAGAGAGATAATGGTTTGGGTTAAAATGCGACCCAGTCTCATTCTCAACTCATCAAAAATGAATGCTTGGTCTGTGGCCCTCGGTATCAGACACTAATGCACCGTGGCAGCCTTCAACATCAGTATGAGAGGCACCAGGCAGTGGGATTTTTCGACACTCCAGCAAATTCTGTAGTATGAAGAGCGAGAAAGTCTGCATAGGGTGGGTGGGAAGAGAGGTTGATGGATCAAACATCTCCGGAGTGTGCTTTTTGTGTCCCATGTGAAAAAGAAGTCAACTAAGTGATTTAAATAACAATGTAATGTGCTAGCGTAGTATACTATGCTTATAACTTAAGCCCTGTGACTTATGTCCAGGATATTACACTATGTTGGTGAAAAATGTACTTATTTTTAGTCAAACCACGATTTATTTATTTATTTATTTTGTCTACGCCTAATCTTATGCTTTTGTTGCCGAAACCCCAAGAGCTAAACCTAAAAACAAAGTGTTTTACCAATATTTAGTTATTTTGAAAGAGACTGTATACATTTAAGAAGCAGGAACTCTACACTTTCTTTTAAACCAGACATTTATCTTGAAAAGGCCCGATCTATGAAACAAGCGTAATACATAGCGCAACACATATTGACATGTAGGGCCACTGATCAAGCATCAGCATTCATCAAAATGGCACTGTGTTGTAAAAAGATGTTGACTTTTGGTTTCAAATGGGACACAAACAGTGGTCTCCTGGGTAAGGGTCCTGTGTTTGTTTGATCCATCTATGCAGTCCAACCTCCTTCATGTGTTGACTTTTGTGCTCTTTATACAACATTATTGTCACAGATTGGTTACTTATGTGTCTCTGCAGCTTCAAACTAAACTCATGTCTGACCAGAACACAGTATCAACGTCGTGAGTAGCAGATCCTAGACTGGGAAAAAAAAGTTGCCATTTTACAAACTCCACTTTAGAAATTACTTTTCCCTTTTATCCATTCTTCTTTTTACATATTTTAACTATATTGGTTTAACCTCAAATTTACCTTTTACTCCCCGTGGTGTCATTTATTTATTAGTTTTGATGGTGTCTGTCATGTATGATCATGTCCACTGGAGTGTGAGCCTCATCATGTAAATTGTTTGTCATGCAATCCTAAAAATGGAAATTGTTGGCTTCAGGGTTGCACACACACATTCAGTGATGTCCATCTACCATGCATGTGTGTGTGTCTGTGTGTGTGTTAGAGTGCCATCTGCTCTGGTGTTGAGACGGTTAAAGGCAAACAAAGGACACAATGCAAATAATGTAAATAGCCTGTCTCGATGACACAAGTCACTGTTATCTGCCGTTTGTGTGCCTGTGTGCGTGCGTGTGTGTGTGTGTGTATTTGAAATATGGGTGTATGCTAATAAGAAGGCACATGGATATGTAGGTCACGTCAACCTATTTTCTGCAAGGCTTACACCCCCTTCCATGTAACCTAAACACAAGTACAGAAGAACACACTCAAGCACACATGCAAAACACACACACACACACACACACACACACACACAGAAATACAGTCACTGCAAAACTCATAATACCTCTGTACTTCTTAAAACATCCGTTTTTAGTTTGAGCCACTTTGAGTGAAGCTGAGGTAGAAGGAAAAAGGGGGAGGGATGTTACATTCCTCACACACACACACACACACACACACACACACACACACACTTAAAACATACACACACTCACCAGGATGCTTTTCTCATATAACCCAAAAAGTCCCGGTGAGCATCTTGCCGAGCCTCCACCCCAGTGTGGAGCCTGCGGTGGCATTCCCCAGGCATCCCATGGTGTTGGCTCGGTTTTGATTTTACTCTTCACAGTTGTGCACACTGAGACAAAAGCTTCAGTGTGCCGTCCCCGCCGCCTTCTTATAGACTTCAAGATTTTTATTTTTTTTTTACAGTGCAATTTAAAGCAGGAGCAGGGTTCATGCAGGAGACAAGCTCCCATGGGTCTATCTTTCGAGATGTTTAAGTGCACAGAAAAGGGAGAAGAGAACCAAACAATACCTCCATCCTACTCTCCTGACAACACAGGCAGCTCTAAATTCATCATCCCACTGTGGCTATTTTGGGAGCTTAAAAAAATTAGGCAAACTTCATACAGAAGTGTCTCCTGATCTTCTTCTCTGTGTTTGTCTCCCTCCCTCCCACCATCTCTATCTGCCAGTCGGCTGGTGTAGGTGTTGAGAACGTTAAGAATGGCTGTTTACTTTCTGTGTGGTATTATTCATATCATTGAGCCCTCTGCCGCCCCCACCCTCCTCTGTACACTGACAGGATCACAATCCAGCCTTCCCGCCCACCCCTACACCCCCAGCACGACACACCTCCAGCTATCATGTCAGCCGCTGTCCCCCCAGTGACCTCGTCTTTGCATCACACGCAGTTTAGCCAAGTTAGTCAAATGTACAAGCATCTGACAAGTCCGCTGGAACAAAACACAGCTGACAACACATTAGTCGCACTCCATTGTCTCCATCAAACCCGTCACTGCTTTTTTTGTAAATACCAATCGTACCACTTGGTGCTCACGTATTGCTGTAATTGATTTGTGGTGTTTCATTTTCAGAGGTTCAGACTAAAAAGATCACACGTTTGGAAAAAAAACAACCTTGCAAGCAGGAGACAGTGTTGACTCAGGGCGATGACTCTGAGATAAAGTGAAATACTTAATGGCTGTAAAAGTTGCAGGTTTCATTTTCTTTCCTGTGTGATGGGTAGTTTCATCACCGAAGGCTTGTGTTGTGAAGCTCGGGGAGTGAATGATGTTCATAATGGCACCAGTTCTCTCTTGTAAGGCACAGAGGAGCAGACAACCGTCTATCCCTGACTCCCTGGTGTGACAACCCCCATTACCCGTCTGCTTAAACCCCATCCCCCTGCAACACATACACACACACACACACACATACACACATGCACATAGGGCCTCAGGGCAGTGGGAGGTCACAGTGCTCCGTGCCGCCTGGCAGTGGTGTACGGGGGCGCGTGGGAGACATGCAGCAGAGACACACTGTGATGCAGAAATGTATGCACGTGCTAGTGTGGGCACGCATGCTGGCAAGCGTGCTCATGTGCATGTTTTGGAACGGAGAATTAAAAAATGTGACAGAGCGGGAGTGGGGGAGGGAAATGAGGGGTGGTATTGGAGGGAGAGACGTTGCTAAATGGAGAGTGGGGATGGTGGAAGTGGGGGAGGAGGAGTGACTTGGCACTGCATGTTTTTTGCGGGTTCCACCGAGGCGTGTTTTTGGCGTGGTGGCTGCCTTCACGCTGATGATGCAATTTCACCGCCTGCCTGCCAGTCGCAGGCGGCACATGTTCCTCTGCCATTGCCGAGGCCGGTCCTTATCAGAGTGTGACTGCGGTTCGCCATGGCCCTCCGGGTCCAGCTTAGGGGATCGGGGTACCGCAAAGCCTGTTACAAAAACAGCTAGCTGCCACTCTCACTTCTCACCCACTCCGGGCTGACTGTAGCCAGTCGTCTTCCTCAGCACTGTCATGGTAATTTGACTCTACGTCGGAGGAAGGCAAAGCCAATATATTGTGGTGTTTGGGAGGCAGAGGATGGCGGGGTGGAGCATGGTGGATAATGGATAATGGAAGGAGAGAGTGAGCAGGCATAGGATGTAACCACATGTTTCAGTGTCGGGCTGGGCCTAGCTGTTTGTGGTTCCCATCTAAAACTAAGCAGGAAGCCACACTGGAAAAATCCAGAGCAATTCTTCCTCACAGTTATCACCCAGAAATAAAGGGGATCTGCTGGTGGAGACATTACAGCCATGTTTGTCTCTGTATTGTATCAGCTGTGCCAGTCACAAAGGAAATTCCCCTGGAGAAAGCAATACCAATACTTTCTCTGCGGTGGCCCATCTGTGGTCTTTCACTCTCTAACATAGAAAAGTTTTACTCAGACAATCCTCCCATCCTCTCCTCCTTCCTCTCTACGCCATCCCTTCCTCTCCCATGTCTGTTGAGTATGACCGGATCACAGCTGTGCAGTATGGTCATCAACATGACTCTCTCTTCTGTGAGGATAGGGACCCTCACTCACACGTAGAAAAATGTGTTGCCTTCCTGTGTGTGCGTGCGCATACATGGGCAGGCGTGTGTTCATGCATGTGTGTGTTTATGCTGCGGTGGGGCTGTGCCACTTCCCACAGAAAGAAAACACATGAGAACATTACCACCGCCTCTCTCTCTCTTTCTCTCTCTTTCTGCCACCGCACTTCTCCCCATTCTCTCTCGCCCCCTCCCCTCTCCTCTTCTTCTTCTTCTTAAAGGTACAGGGACAAAGTGATCGTGAAGAGAATAAAAGTGGAGGAGGAAGACACAGTTATCAAAACGCATACTGTTCTCTGCACCTCATCAGACCATGTTAAAGTTTTTTTTTTAAGCATTTTAACTACCACCAGCATACCACACAGTCATGTTCTGTATGTGGATGTAATTTGTTGTATGTCAAGGCCCACACACATACACTGTGGGATAACAGCGGTCTTGAAGGTTCATTGCATGTCACACTCTGGGAAATGGGTCTATAAATTGTTGGTCGCAATCTGTGTTGGACTGAATTTTGAGGCGTGTCAGATTTGCAAGTACAGACACGTCATCAACTCATGTAACCCTTTTGTACCATTACATTCATGTTTTGGTCCTTATTTCAACTCAAAATTGGTGCCTATACTGTTATGTTGGACAGTGTATTCTGCAATATTTTGTGTCATATTCTTGGTTTGTTGAAGTTTGTTGTAGCAGTTGTCCATCTGTCAGAATATGGTCATGTCTTGGCCATGTCATCTGTCTTTAAAGTTGGTAGTCAGTGGCCTCTTAGTACGTCTTAGGACCAATGTTTTAGAATGAAGACCAAAGATTTTATCGTGTCGCTCATTGTGAACTTTTGTCTGTGACAGCCTAAATTCATACAGTGGATATAGAGCCTTAAAGCTGTTTTCATACAGATATAAAATGTTTGTGATTAAACACAGAAGCTGGTTCATTTTAATGAACTGATACTGCAGGAGTGCCAACACAGATGATTGCAGCAAACAAACAAACAAACAAAAAAACAAAAACAACTCAGGGCACTCTGGCAAAAAGAAGTTGAACCCGAGACTATGTTTTGCAGCTGCCAATCATGTAGTCAAACCCCCTTTTTATAGCATATAGGACACTTGAATAAACATCAGAGTGATAAGTACTACCTAAAATGACAGAAATCATCATGTATTTCACATGCATGCTTTTAGTTTTTTAGTTTTTCCCAGAGCCGAGTTGTCATTTCTTCGAGTCGGCAGCAGGGGTAGTAACAGAGCCAAATCAATATCAGAGTAAAGGATACGAGCTAGCGATTACTGTTCACGCCCCTCTTAGTTCCTTTGCTTTTGGAAAGCTGGCATGATGTCTAAAATCACACACTACAGCTGGCGTTATGTCACCATTTTTTGAATCTGTGAAAAAAAAGCAAAACCGACCTAATTTAGTGTCTTAGTTCCGGCAGTGTTGCAGGATTTCTGTGTAAAAAGGGCTTGTGTGTACGACAAAAACAGAGATTTTGCAACACAATGATGTAAGGCCAACTTTTATGGGTTGAGGGCTCAAAAATAAGAAGATAACTAACTGTTTTCTCTCACTTATTTAAAATGTCGACATGGACGATGGCTGTTTTTGCTGAGCTGTATCTAAGTCGACTTTGTCAGACAACATCACAACTATAAAATGATTTGTTCAGCCAGGCTGTCCATTTTGTTGTTTGATGACAAAAAAAAGGAGATTTAGCTGTTTTTATGTTTGATTGTGGAGAGAGGTCTCTAAAATGTCACATAAATGTTATGTGTGTTATGGTGTATGAAAAGGCTTTAAACTTATGGAAGTGTGCCTAAAACTGCACTTTGTTGATCATATTTCATCATCTCACTAGTACCTGAAACACCATGACCCCTCAACACAGCCCATTTTGTTTTTTGATGTAATGTTTTCAATCTGAACGCCTGGTTAAGGCCTCATCTCGCTATGATTCAAAGTTGGATTGATGGTAAGACGGCTTTAGCAGCTGGTAATTCTAAAGTAACGGCATACATAAGTTAAAAAGAAAAGAGGGAAAATGTAACACAGATTCCTTTCACCCATTAAGGCCTTTGTATGTCAACTGCAATATGTGGAATAGTGTTTTTAAAGTTTGCAATGACTTTGAACATTTTTACGAGGCAGCCCTGAAAGAAAGATATAGGAGATGGATTTTATTATTATTGCTTTCATGTGTGTCTGCAACCTGTATCTGCAGCGGAGGCGCACAAAAGCAACGAGTGCCAAAGCTTTCTTTCTTTCTTTGTCTCTAATTATGGGAGCGCTGAAGAGCACAGTCTTTCTTCATCACAGCAGAGGCCTGCAGTAGCCGCTGGGTGTCAGATGGATGAAGCGAAGGGTGGGGGGGTGGGAGGGTCGGGAGGGTGTTTGGGAATGGCACAGACGAACTTGGTGACCAAGTGGAATGACGCAAATCAAAACAGACATACAGACAGGAAGGCAGGCAGACAGACATAACAGCTGGTAGGTAGGCAGACAGACAGAATAGCAGACAGACAGACAGACAGACAGACATAATAACAGGCAGACAGGTTCATATTTGGGATAACAGTGTGCTCAGAGTTATGTAAGCAGGGGCTTACAGCTTCAAATGTATCAGCAGCAGTAGATGTTTATCAAGGCTGTGTTGTGCAGATGGATTTTTTATTTACTGTTGTGTACGATTTCCTACATGCTCAGTGTTTTATTTGGTCTTTGCTGAGATGTGTAGTTTTTGCAATTAAAGAGTAAATACCTTGAGCTGAGCATTATTCAGACCTAGCAACAAAACAAAACCTGTTTGTTTGTGGAAGCATGAGACCCTGGTTTCAATTCAGTGACCGAATGGCAGCCAAGAATATGTTTATGTTTAACAACGGCTGAAAGATCTATTGATTAATGTCGTGCAGCCGTTTCCTGCGTTACATCCACACTTACATGTGAGACAGGATTGGCATCAATGATTTTGTGTGCCATGTTATTGTTCTGATGGCCCAAAACTCTGAAGCTCCATTAGTCTGACAAATGTCCCATTGGACCAAAAGTCCATTGGTGTGACAACCCGTTATCCCCAAAACAAACACCCATTGGTCTTGTTTGCATCCTGTTTCTTTGAAAATACACTGTCCCTGCAGTTAGGTGCAGTTTCCCAGCAGCTTTTGAGCCACTGATCCTAAAGTTTTTACCTTTCATGATGTTTCCCTGCAGGAAGTTCTCAAGCACTGTTCGTACATTTTTCAATGACAAGTAATGCACCAAAATTTGTTCATATCCTACGTAATCATGAGGCAGTAATCTGTAATCCACAGATTTGGAAAGGCTGCGATTTGTGTGACCAGTGCAGTGACAAGAGTAAAGAATACAGAGGGAACTGGCCCCATAAGGTTGAAGGTTGGCATGGGTGGGGTTGACCTGTGTTTGAAAGCGTGTAAACTGTGAGTTATTTTAAGGTACGTCATCACCATTTTTCTAACCACAGTAACTTTGCTTTCTTTACATTCGTAACTTTACACTTTTAATGTAATTTGTGGTGCACTAACGTTGTATGGGCTGCTGGAGAAATGGGATTTCCGTCCAATGGGACATTTTTCGGACTAATGGTACTTCGTAATTTTGGCTTTCACAACAGTGGGTAGTCCAACCAGGGGTTGACGATATATCAATCATACTTGATGTATCACTGCTTGTTCCATGTGGTATGTATAAAATGACTTAATCGTGAACACCAAGTATAAATTGACACGTCATTTTTTAAGCCACCAGTATGAGACACGCTCACCATTTTGGCTTCTGGCCTGAGACCAGCCATCTGCTTCAAAATAAAATAAAAGCACCAGTGGTTCTTCTATGATTTAATTGCACCAAGACTTAATTCAAGTTTATTATAACAGTACTTTAGAAATATAAACTTTATAATGACAGTATTTAATGAAACTATACCTTAAGCCAGTATACTTTTGTAAACTTTATTGTAACTGTAGTTTACTTGATAGTTTTCTATTTCCTATGGTAGCTTAGACATTTCAAAATATTGAGAAATTTTTTGCCTAGCCCTATCTGCCACTCTTTGTTACATGTAAAGACATGAACTTTCTCCAGCCTGTTGACCCAATCAGTGACAAAGAGGGTAAGGTAGTATTTAAGTTGAATCCAGTTCTCTGTTATGCACGTAAAAGTACCATTTTTGTTCTATAAGTCAAGATGTCGAGGAGGATGAGAGGAAAAATGGACTGAGAGTGAAAGAGAAGAGAGGAGGCGGATCAAGGGGCCACTGCGAGTTGAGGCTGACTCATACGGATTGTAGGGCGGAGGTTTCACTGCTGTCTTGTGTTTGGTTGTTTTGGGGTTGTGTGTTTCTCTTTTTACTGGCCCTGGAGAAACTCCTACACACACACACACACACACACACACACACACACACACAAACGTAACCTACACACAAATACAGACTCTGGGGATTCCTCCTGAGGCAGGTGCCGAGAATTGGGCTGAGAAAGGCATCCATTCGCTCTGCGCTGAATTATTCAACCTGTGATTAATTATAATTTGGCCTCACAAAGGCAGGGGCTGGGGGAATTCCTCTGTTGGTCTGGACTGCGACTTATTGTGTTTTTCCTTCCCGTGTAGGCCGATGTTGTCGGGGCGGAGCAGAGACCCGGACCTGGATGCCTGCACGTCGAACCTGGACCCTCACTGCTGGAGCTGTTGCATAACATGAAAGTCTTTAATGGGTAAGGACTGCACTCTACAGACTGGAGGAGAGCAGCAAGAGTTTAGCACACATTTCAGGGTAAAGAGATGTGGCCAGAGATGGCTTAGTGGTTCTTGGCTTTGTAGCTACATTGCTTGCATGAGTGAAAGAAAGGCCACCCAAAAGAGAAAAAGACAGAGAGAGAAGCAGGAAAAAAACAGCACTAGCTTACCGCTTGGTTATTCCAAAAAATTGTTATGGGTTGCCAATATGTGGACACATTATATTTTCCCCTATATTTCTCATATTAATTCCCCTGTTACCCTGACCCAGTGTAAATTAATACCAGTGAAATATATGTGTCTGCAAGGCGCGGTCGGTATTACTTGAAATTGTTTTACTGTTATGACTAATATTAACGTCAAACATGCATTACTTAATCAGATGGATAAACCGTTTCTATATCACACCTCAAACATATGGCATAAGCCAGTCTGAAAAAGTATCATCTTTTTAGTCGTTCAAACAATTTATCTATGTTGTTCCCATGTTTTTGAATTATTACATTTGAGCACATTTGGTCTTTGTAAGGCAAGTAAATATGCCCCCCAAAAAGCACCACATGACGTCAAAAGGTTAATGACAATAAAATATTGTGAGCTTTTCAAAAATGTGCAGCCACCTCCTTGACTATGTTTTCTAACTAAACATGAAACGGTATAAAAATGCATCTTTCTAATGTTTTTCACATCATATAGGTTTTTGATCCTGACCACTAAGAAGTCAAAATTAGAAGTTATTATTAGTATTAGAAGTTATTAATTGAACAATTAAACTAAATTAAAAGGACAAATGATTTAACACAGTCCAATGTTATCAAACTACTCATCCGGTTATTAAATGTTTTTCCAAAGTTTATAAAAAATAACCCTAATGATGTCAACAGTAATCTCATCATAAGATAGCTTGAGACTGAGGGTACAACAATGATGTGTTTTGTTTTAAAATGCATAACTACTGGGACATTTACACCTATATTATACCTCTTTACCACCAAAATTAGCGTGTGCATGCAGATTTTCCAAACACGGTTAAACCGCCAAATTTTAGGCAATCGATTGCATTACCACTGCCAGTGAACTCACCGCTGCATCACACGATTCTGCCTTTCTGACAGCTTTTGTGTGTGTGTGTGTGCGCGTGTGTGTGTGTGTGTGTGTGCGTGCGTGCGTGTGCGTGTGTGTGTGTGTGTTGAAAGCTGGTGTGTCCATGCGACGTCACAAACAGGCTAGAGAGCAGGTAAACAGTAGCATCAGGGACAGAGGTCACTTTTCAGTGTATTTTTCTCTTTCTATTTCTCTTACTTATTCAGTCTCTCTTTCAAATTCGGCACACTCTACTTCAGCATTTTGGAACTTCTAAAATTGAGACCTTTAAAAATGCTGCTGACCCTGTTTTAGCTTGAAAACTCTGGAGTTGCGTTATAGTGTGGAAGCAGAATCGAGACTTTTGGAAACAAAAACGCTCCCTGACTGGGTTTTATCAGTCACAGTTTATCAAATCATAACATTATAGGTAGTTCTACAAACCTTTTGTGATTTTATAATTCCCTTCACCATGGCCTCTACTAATATGTTGCTGTGTTTGCTTTGTAACACCTCGTAATCTGTTTTTTTTCACCACCTTGACCACCTCATTCTCAAGTGTTACTTTCAGTAACAGTTGCACCTCGTCACCAGTCCAAGCAGATAAATATCTGCTCTTACGTTTTGCCATCTCCATAGTGCCTCCTGAAGCTAAGCAACCACCTTGAAAGTAGACAATCTGCTTTCTGTTTATGTCGGCTCATGCATGCCCAGTATATATGAATGGTCATGTAATGTGCGTTTATAGACATTAGCATGGACTGAGATTACTTCTAAATGGTGCTTAAATGATCATCTATTGCAAGATTATTTTCTTTTTAAAACAAAATTTAAATGATACCATGTAGTTGCATTATGCGAAATGTAGGACCAGGTGTTTTTGAAACACTAAAGGACTAAATTAAGACTTTTTTGGCCTCTGCTGCTTTGATTTTCATCATTCTTTTTTAAAATCTGTCTCTTGTGAGCTTCCTTACTTTATGCAAGTGCATTACAACATTTCTGGAGTGCCCCTTTAATTACAAATATAAAACACAAGATAATTGATTGCATAATTATTACCCTCTTTAACCTCCCTGTATTCTTCCTGTCTGGTTCTCGCCTTGTGTCTCTCTCTTGTAGCCAGCACAGTATCATACACTGATCTCTGTGAGCAGTAAACTAGCCTGATAAGGGAGCATGCTATATGATATTAAAAGTTAAAGATCACAAGCACGCTCTGCCCTAAGGCCTGGTTGACAAATACTGAACCATAAACGTGCCTCACTTTGAGGATCTAGTAGCTAATCATAGATGCTATTATACAGAGCTGGTCACATTCAGTGATAGGGAGCAACCAGTGTGCCACCTCCCTACAGCTGCTTTGTAATTGGAGTCGGAGGTGTAAGAGTGCCAGGGAAAGTGGGTTGCCCTTGGATCATTGGGGTGTCAGAGTTAGAATGAATAATAATAACCAATCCCCTTTTAGCTAACAATCAGCTAAAGATCTCATCAGGATTGTGGCCCTGTGCGAGACGTGAAATGTACAGTTGAAGCTTTGACTGTGGGGCGATCGCTGTCTGTGCAGAGCGGTGAGTATGACTTGGCACTGGAGACTGCTGCTTAAGCCTCCCTTGTGCTAACCAAGAACGCCCTTGGTTAACTCATCGCTTCTGGATCTGCATCCAAACTGTTCATTTTTTATTTTTAATAATTTCAAAAACAAAAGATCATGTGTCCTTTGCTGCTTAGAAAGCAGATTCAGTGAAGTAAACCTCAGAGCTGTGCGTGTGGTGGGTTGTACTCTGACCAGACTACAATAACGTTTATCCCTCAGTTTGAGTCTAATAATTGTGAATAGAAAGGTGCATAAACAGCGACCTCAGTCAGTTATTATCATCAGGCAAACACCCACCAACGTAAATAAAAATCAATAAGGGTTCCCGACAACCACCTTATTTTTATAAAAGGCCAAATGCTTATACCGGTTTGACAGCACTCGCACAAGTGATGCATATTGTAAACATTTCTCAAGTGCCTGCTCCTTTTACATTGAGCGTGGGTCAAGAGTTGGTGAGAAAATGTTTTCCTGTGAACCATGACCTGTACAGATGACCCACATCAAGGTCAGGGTCTGAGCCACGTGTGTAAAATGGGCAGCCTGATGAAGAGGTTTGAAAGGGGCAGTGAGTAGAAAACTACCTGACATTTGTCACACCCCCATCTATCCTGAGGATAGAGCTTGAGGGAGGGATATCACGGGTCATCAGGTTTGTGGTGAAAGGGTCCCAAATAGATTATCCTTGTGTAGGTGAGTGTGTGGTTGTTCTGGTCAGTATACTATATACTACTGAATCCAGTGGTATGAGAAATGTTACTAAGTACTCCTGCATTTTAAAGCGAATATAGACAAGTGTTTTGCTTTAACCTACCATGATGAAGTAAATGTTGATTGCACAATTTAATAGCAATGTAAATTGACACCATCTGTGTTTAGATTGGTTTACTATAAGCCTTGCCTTCAGTGTGCATTTCTGTCTGCCACTGGGTACAATCTCCTGGGAAAATAAAGTCTCAAATTTACGGCACAAAGGAGGTGTGTTAACCACTGTGCAACCCAGTAACTGTTGGTAGCATTGTTAGGCTCGTTATTCAAAAAACTGTAATTTTTTATTCATTACTCTTTTAAAAGTAATATTTTTACTTCACGTTTTACTCACTGTAAAAAGTAATTTGTTATACGCCACATGTCATTATGTTTAGGCAACAGCAGCCCATTGCAACCAACGCTGCAACATCAACAAATGCACTTCCTAGCCTGGATGGTTAGGATTAGAGGAAGGAGCCACATGGGTAAGTGTGGCATTTCGTGCGCACGCTATATGTTCCATCCAGCCATGCCCTTGAATGTACGAATTCAGATGAATAAAAAAAAATAGATAAAAATAGCTAACATAAAGCTAACTCATTGTCAGATGATAGCAGATGTGCTCAGAGATCGCATTTTACTCAATGCGTTCCACCTCTCCACACAGACTGTTAGGCCCATCTGCTGCTCAATCTTGATTGGTTAATACTAACCAGACTACAAACAGAAACCAGAACACTTCCAATACCCATTCTTTTTTTTTACCTTGACCTACAGACTCTACATACATATGCAGAAATAGTTTATAGAGATGAGCCTGTTGGCAACTTAAGATTTAGCGGAGCATTAAATTTAAAGTTAACCATTTAGCTGTCAGAAGTTAGCTGATCTGCTGCACTCCGCTAAGCTCACCTGCCCTGAGTATCTAGTGTGAAGTTGTGCTGATCATTCACTGACTATCCAAGTAACTTTATACGCAGCAGTTGAACCATTTTGGCATCATGTGTCCCTGAGCATCACTCTTCATAGGAGTGAACGGGTCCCAGGTTCAACCATAGACTGTATATAAAGATAGACAACATAACAGTTTCCCCAAAGTGTAACATTTTAATCTTGATCGCCCCCTGGTGTCTGTCTGCAGTATAGGTCATAAAGCCTGCCCCTCCATGTTAGTGTATTGGACATAGGCCAAACTATAAACTCAAAGTACACGCCTAATAAATTTTTCCTGAAGATGTTTTTTGTCACTTAAGGTAGTTAAGACTCCCTGTTGTTTTATTCACGTGTTTGTTTTTATGATTAATTTGGTTTCAATGAGATATTAAATGATACAATCAGGGGACATTCAACCATGATTGACAATGGTGTGCACCAATCCATGCACTCGCATTCAATGGAGCTATTGGCTATTGGTCGGACGGGTGTTTTGGTGGGAACTCCCCCACCGCGGATATCGCTACTGCAGACTCCGGCTCCGAATGACTTAACTAATGCAATATGGCAGCGCCCATACCCCGGATATTTTAGCCTTACTTTAGCAAAGTAGGGTTCAGTGGGGGTAAGTCGTCCATCTTTACATACAGTCTATGCATTCAACATTCAGTTTTCTTATCAATCAGTGGTTGTCACTGGATGTAAATTGTGATAAGCACAATCATCCTACCATAACTCTCGGGATACTGAATTGAAAAAAACCCAGACTGCAAAAATTCTTGTATGGTCAAATTAATGTGAATGTCACAGGGCAAAAATTGCATAATTTCCAGTCTTTAAGACACCACCTGCCACTGAATTGACACTGAATGTTTCCTGTGGACATATTGTACCAAGAAATAATGATTGCTTATTGACATGGTAACATTTAATGAGCTCATAAGGTGCAGTAATTATTTTTGCAATGATGTCAAAACAATACTTGTTGCAAAAAAAAAAAAAAAGAACAAAAAAGGATGGTAAATAATACCTTCCATAGCTGTGTGTGCAAACATGTTAAAAATGAGTCCTCATTGGTGAGAGTCAGAGTCCCAACATCAAATTGGAGTCGAAGTCCTGGAATGTCATTTTTGGGGGAAAAACATAACGACTACTGCCAGCCTCCCAAAATGAGCTGGCTGTAGTCCTTAAGCGCGGAGCCTATACCCGGCATGCCTTTCCCCATCTTCCCCCCTTTCTCTCCTCATGTTTCTGAGGTCAGTAAACAAGAAGTGTGTGTTTCCCTTTAAGGAGCCCCCACCGTTTGCACAGCGGAGGGAGGAGGAGCAGGCCTGCGGAACAGCGGCTGAGGAGGGAAAAAAAAAAATCCAACAGAGGACGGTTTCAAGTCCCCCCAATAGAAACTGTGCCTGATTTGTGGCCAATGTTGGAGATGTAAAAAAAAAAAAAAAAAAAAAAAAAGAAGAGAAAGAGAGGGAGGGAGAGGAGAGAGAAGGAGGAGGGAGGCGGAGGGGGAGGAGAAGGGGGGGAGGAAAAACACTAAAGGGGTAGCTATGGAGATGGAGCGTTTTCCTGGCTGCTTTCTTTGACAGGTGTTGAGTGGGGCAAAAGTCTTAAAACAGAATCCAGCATGTACGCCAAAGGTAAAGGAGCTGTCGTCCCTTCCGATAGCCAAGCGAGAGAAAAGTAAGTGAATTATGCGCTATATGTAAGACTTTACCTGCTTATCATGCAGGCGAGGGGGGCAGAGGAGGGGAGTCCAACTTTCTAAACTAGCTACTGTTATTTAAAAGGAGTGTACCGGACTAAAGTGCGCTCCTCTGCGCGCCCCCCCTCCCCTCCGACCACCTTAGAGGTGCGTCTCTTAAACTTTTTAAAAATTATTGTACCTCTTGTTTGCACTTTTTTTGCACGCTATATAAATTAATATTCTCTGTTCGTGCAAAGCTAATTCCTCATGTGCAACCTTTTTTTAAAAATTTTATTTTGGAGAGCAACAATGTATTTTTATGTTATGATTCATAACGCACGCTTCTGCAAGTACAAGTAGCGCGTTTTCATTCCGGGTGAAACATGTTTCTGTGGGGTGGATGTGCTCGTCCCTGTGCGGACACACCGCTCGGTTCTTGTTAAACTTTCCGAGATGAAGCTGCTGCATGCTCGACTTATTTTAGAAATAGAAACGCGCAGCTTACTGGGGCTGTTAGCTGTGTTTTGTTTTTTTTTATGCGTAAAGCCGGGCGCAAGCAAACCTGGCGATGAAAGGGAAAAGTTTTGTCCCATTCAGCAGTCATACAGCGGTGGTAAACTTTTTAGCATCCGCTCACACGAAGGAGAGTCATGCTGCCACGATCATTTAGCTGTTAATATCAAAGAAGCAGACTTAAATTACAAGAACAGTTGATGAATGTTATACCGCGTGTAATTCTGCAGGGTTTTTGTGGCTGGAAATATTGCAAAAAAAAAAAAAAAAAAAAAAATCACTTTTTCGTGTTAGTAAAACGTGCAATTTCATCATCCGTTCGTTGCATTTTGTGTTAAATGTTCTTTTTTTGTCACATAAAAATCACACGAGTAAAAGTTAATGGATTTGTGCTTTTATATGAACGATAACAAGCAGATATAACTTTAAAACGTCCCTAGCTCTACTCCTAATGCCTGCTCTTTATTTCGAGAATATTTCTGCATGTAGCCATTCAAAGCTCTCTTTGCATCCCAGCATTGTAAATCGGTGCAGTCTTTTATCAACATTAGCTTTTTTTTAAGCACTAAAAAAGTGTGAGGTTATAGAGGAGTGAGCAGGGATCCCTGCTGAGATGCAATTGTAATCTAAAAACACTGTCAGGTCCTGAGAGGCTGTGCTGTTCCACAGCACCTCATACATCTGTAATAGAAACAAAATTTCTTTAGAGACTCTCTTGCATTTTTTGATGCATTGCCATGTCACATTCAATTGATTAAGCTTTCTAGAGATGTGGCTCGCTTATGTGCTTAGTGTAAGCTTCCTCGAATACGACTTTGTACCACTTCTGGTGCCACGAGCGTTTAATTTCACTCTGAATTCACATCAGATTATTGGAAAATTGAGCAGCTCCGTGTGTGTTTGTGTCTGCGTTGAGGTGGAGGAGTGAATCCTAAATGAAAACAGTCCCATGTGGTTTGACGAACAGCAGGCAGAGTGACCTTTGAACCAGCATATGATGCTTTAATATTGCATACGAACCATCAGCAGACGTTAGGCTGCTTCCACACCTGTTTGTGTGCCTTGGCTTAGTTACTTTATTTACAATACATCAGAGGCAATTTGTGATTTTAGATGCTGTGTTTTTGAGACAGTTTTTAGTTGCACTTGCTTGTTCAGGGAGTGTGGATTATGTTCCATGTGTTATTGGGAGTGAAATCAGTGCAGAGGCAGCATGTATTTCAAATGATAGTGTAGGAGGAGGATTAATAATTTAACTCATAAGAAATACAAGTCTTTTGGGGGCTTGAAAATGATGAATGCTTCTGTGTTAAGGCTGCTTGTGAACACACTCGAATTTGCCTTTTTTTAGTTTGTTTATTTGCATTTATTTCATTTAACAGAAACCCCACAGTAAATATCGTATCCTTTAATGCTGTGTGTATATTTAGTTTAGCGCCTTTGTGTGTGTGTATGTGTGTGTGTGTGTATGTGTCCTGCTCGTCACAGGCCTATAGGTATTGTCCAGACATAATGGATGACGCTTGCCCTCTCCCCTCACCTGTCTTGTCACCCTAACCTGCCCCGCAGGGCCAACACATGTTTCCTTGTAAATGTGGAGCTCACAACAGCTGCCTCAATGCATCACTGAATTAGCTCATATTCATATTTACATATTCATATGGCTCTTTGCATATGCAGATACTGAAAAGAGGGCGCCCCGGATGGACTTCCGATTAAAGCAGACTCACTCATACAGTGTGACAGAGTATTACAGCTGCAGTGCCGGCTTACAGGATTGATTATCGAGCCATGTCGTTAAAGAAACTATAAATTGGTGAGGTTGCAATCAGTTTTGGTCAGCTGGTATGTTCAAAATATAAGGGAATATTAAAAATAGTGACATTTCTGTACATCAGCTCTAATTAAATTGATTAGTGCTCTTTGTGTTTCACAGAATATTTTTATTCCAGTAATGTGTAAATGTGCGCTGGTTTATGCTGAGTATGGTTTTGATTTAGACTGAGTTGCGCCATATTGCAGTGAGATTAGACACACAAACTTGTTGAAGGAAAAGTAGTGAGTGAGTCGAGACTGGAGAAAAGTGTATTTTGTCTAGAGCAGTGTTGTATATAGTTCAAAGCAATGAGACAATATGAGGTTTTGGGAAGGACAGGTGATTTAGACCATCTGGTGCCACAAGGTAGAAGTTGCAGAGCAGAATATAGCTCCTGTAAAGACTTCACTGCTGCAAGTTATTTGGGGAATGACGTGTCAGTAAATTTACACATGCGTACACAGTATTTCACACAAATTTTATTCCTGTACGCTGTTTGATTTTGTTAGCAACCTGGCATTATTAAGAGTGATGACCAGCTGCTGAAGCTTTTCGTGGGAATTAACCTCACCCTGGAAGTTTTGGAACAGCCAATGGTCATTAAATTCCTGGCAAAGTTATGAAATTAGACAAACTGTTTTCCAGGCATGGAAATGGTTTGGATTTATCAGAATGTTTAGGGAAAGTTTTGAATGTACTTTGCTTTGGCAATTTTTAAAAAATATTTTGATAAAAATGCCAAAACATGTTACTCAAAATGCATTCCTTGTATGAGGATACTAATTTTCAATCTTTTGCTGCGCTGTATGACCGTTGAAACTAAATAGACCAGACTGTCATTGCATCGCCGCCAAGGCCGCGCCCCCTTTTGTAGTAAAGAAATGCTCTGTCACATAAGGAGAGAAACTTCTCTTACACTGAGATTTTAAGCACACGAGAAGCAGAATATTCACTGTCAGTGTGATAAATCACAGAGTGATGCTGGTGAAAGTAACTGCTTAGAACAGCCAATGTTAGCTTGAGTGGGAAACAAGCATTTGTTGAACAAAAGATTAATGCAAATTTGTGAAAATTATAATCCAAACAGTCCAAATCCCACTGGCATCTGTAGGATCTGTATTGCACAATTGCTGTATTGCTCATATAGGATTAAGTCGTGGAAATGGGGTAAAGTATTAGGGAAAAGTTATGGGAAAGTTTTGATGATTAATTTGTAAAAATGTGTCTGATTTTTACACCAAAGTGTCTTTTGACTCCAAAAAAAGAGTGAGCCTTTAAAAAAAAGTTAGGGCAGCGATGATAAAGGCCTGTCACTTACTGTATGTGCTGCAATGCTGTCTGTGTTGCAGGTTCTCCAGTGTTTTTATCAGCGTCTGGTGTTGCAATTGTACCTTATTGTCTCTGGTAATGATGATTGGTTGATTTCAGCTCAGAGTTGTTCGCATGTTATGTGCAGTCTGCAACCTTCATAAGATATAAAGATATAAAGTAAATGGTGCTCCAAAGCACAACATATTCTTCTGTGTTTATAGTACTGAATGCTTCAGTTAACAGCCACCTGAACAGCATACAGTAGTTCTCAGGTTTGGTAAACAAAATGTTTCAATATACAAGCTCAAGTGTGCATTTAAGTGTGTTTGCGACACTGCACAAAGCTGTGTGTGTTTCTATTTCCTTCAAAGCCTTGAAACCAAGGCTCGAATCCAACCTGTTTGTTCAAAAAACGCAACATAAAACAGTCACATGTGTCTTTCACACTTATGTGGATTCCTCCACACAACCGGTACCTCGCCATACAAGGTGCCATCCAGCCGCCTGGTTTCGCTGTCTTGAGATCACAGGTAGCAGGCACGAGGGGAAAGTGAAGTGTTTTCTTTGCACATCCTTGAGAAACATTATTGTGATCAGACATTTTGTAAAAAGAAAACATGCAACTAACAATAATAAAGGGAAAGGGAGAACCAGTGCCCTTGTGACCAAAGAAATTAATTACTCTCCACTTGTTTTTTTTTCTCCCTGCGTTTTATTTAATTTAATTTGAACAGGGGTAATACAGCAGCTTCAATATTAATGTCACCTTATTATTTAGTAACTGGAACCCCTTTGAAATATGCACTGATGAATCCGACTTCCTAATTAAAGGTGCCATTCACAAAAATATTTAATAGGTTGATCAAACATCTCTTTTTTTTTTTACTCACATTCTTAGTTCCCAAAATAATTCAGCTCCCCGCGTTTGTTTTCTAATCCTCTGTGTTTGTTTACAGACATTTTTGTGCGATTTTAAGTGTCGCTGGATTTGTTTGGGAAAAGAACTTCAAGAACTTCAAGTTAATCAGTTTGTTTTGAGCGCGGCGTTCTTTACATCCTCCGCTCCTCCTCTGGCTCCTCCCTCGTATTTACATGCAGTTTAATGGGGATCTTCAGGTCTGAATGCATGGTTTTGATTCTACACAGATGGCTCTGCCATCTGCATTTTAGCCTTTTGAAAGAAGCATAAAGAGCTACGCACCAACATAGGCAGAAACATTGCACTAAAAGTAAAGAAACCCTTGATTTACCCTCGGCACCCTTTGGCTGACTGCTTTCATTCAGATATGTCAACAGTCAATTAATGCTGCCTTTCGTCAGCTGCTTTGGGTGCATCCGCACAAATTTGTTAGTTTTCTCACTTGAAATAAAGGAGACAGTATAAATATTGAGGCTACGTGACTGAAGTTGTTAATCAGTTTGGCAACAGAGCGCACAGAAGAGAAGTGTGTATGTCTTTAATCAGCATATAAAGAAAAGCATCTGCCTGACAGACAACAGGTACAAAAGACCTCGCGTGTTCATGAGAATGGAATCTGTTTAATATAGAAAACAAAGGATTGGATTATTGTTTGTTATTGCTGGTAGTTATTATATTATTGTCCTCATTAACTGCAGTGGGAGGAGGCTTTGGTGATGACAGGACTACGTCAGCTGTGCCAATATAATCTTTAATAGCAAATTATTATAAATCTCTCTGACAACTAAAAATGAACAAGTTATCAGTCAATTTAGCTCTGAGGTTAGAGGATATTTACAGGTGAGTCTGTCAGGTAAACGTCACAGAGTCAAGCTCACAGCTGGTAGAAAGTGTGAGGACTAAATGTTTTTGTGTGTGATGTGTGTGTGTGTGTGTGTGTTTGTGCATGTGTGACAGAGTGTGGATTAACCCATGGCTAAAGCCATGCGTGTTTACACGCGTATTGACACTGATTTGTTTTGACAAAGGAACTGCCATAACAAAGCTAAGCAAATATAAACAGTGTGTGCACTGGGAATAAGCTTTAGTGAAACAGCTTCACAGTATCACAGGTGTCTCAAACAGGCATCCAATCTCTCATTCACCTTCAAGCGAAACACCACGTTCACACCTGTTCACCACCACAGCGTCAGATCTATACCGTTTTTATATGATGTCTATAAATATTTAATATTTAGGAAATAATATTTTGTGTTTTTATGCGGTTACGCTTTTGTGTTACATTCAGTGCGCTACCAAATACATAAATTATGCATGCTATACGTGTTTATTCTTTTGTGATAGATAATATATGAAAGCAGATGCAGTAGCGAGGGCTGCTGAAGGCTCCTCTATCACTTCCTCCGTTCATACCTTACCTCACCCTGCCCCTGCCCTCGCCGCTGAATTATTGAAACGAAGACATGAAAGTTAATTTGCTAACTGTCTGTGCTTTAGCTGGCTAAACTCAGCCGAGACGCCCTTGTCTCTGGAGGCGAGTGAGGGAAAGGGAAGGCTGGATGGGGCAGCCCGGGGCTAAATGTCAGGTGTGTTTCCTGGGGACGAGGCAGTGGCAGAGATCTCCTTGATGTGCGGACGTGGAGCAAAGTAATAGTCAGGAAGCACGAGGTTAGGAAGGAAGATTCACCAAGTTGCTACATGGTAGAAAAACTGTTGCAAATAACATGACTGAAGAGGGTGAGCAACAGATGCACCATTTGGCTTTGTGTCTCTTTTAACGTTTAAGTCACACGGCAGCTTTTTATCTTGAGCCTTGACATTTAGTTAGCAGTCAAAGCACAGGTCAAATATTCTTCCTCCCACTCAGACAGATCTCCTTCTCATCATGTAATTTGCATCAACACTCTTTAACATTAAATTTCATCCGTGGACAATTGAGGAAGAAGGGAGCGAAATGTTTTGCTGAGGAAATTCGAGACATGGAGTGGACTGCATGGTTGTGGTTTTGTCTTGTAAGCATCTCATCTTTTATTCCTGAGTGACATGTGTAACTAGTGCAGGGTTCACAGGGAAGGAATTCAGGTTTACAGTATCCACAGAGGAAGAAAGTTGAAGCCCTGACCTTCAGTTTCCCTCTGACGCAGCGCTCCTGTACTGTAAACCCTCCCATGTCTCCTTTATCTACCTGGCCTTCCTCAGGCTTTGCTCCATCAGCGCGCAAAAAAGTCTCCTCCTCAGCCGAGTTACACTTACTGCTTCTGACAGAGTAACAAAAGGTGTCCCCTGAAGCCTGGATTGAATGAGTATTTTTAAATAATGCATTGCAGCCGGGGCAGGTGCCCATCACTAGGGCAAAGAGCCCCTCAGATCACACTGGGCTCTGCCATGAAAATTTCATTGCATTGCCGCATTGCTCATGGGAATCTGTGTTCGATCCTGTACAGTGCGGACGGTTGTTATAGGAGCTGACGCCTGCCGCTGGGTATTTCACACTGCAAAGAGGGCCTCGTTTTTACATTTCACACCAGCAAACTTCACCCAGAACCTGGGACACTTAAACATCCCCTGAACTGTTTAGACGGATAGAGCAAAAACAAACATGGACAATTATGTCAGAATCACAGTGAATGACCAAAAAAACACAAAACAAAAAAGGCAAACCTGATATTCCAGCACGCTCTCATCCCAAGTAGTTACGTATTGCCTTTTTTTTCAGTAGACTGCTGCGTCTACGTATTACGCTCTAGGTATCCTCCCACTCCTGCTGTTGACATTCTGGGATGCTGCAACCAACAGATGTCAACAAAAGCACTTGACAACCACCGTCAGGATGTCAACAAAAACACATGCTCAGGATTAGGCTACAAAGGCACAAAGGCTTGATATCTGACATCAAAATCACTGATGAAAAGGCGGTTTGTGATACTTTGGAATGAGAGCGGGCTGGATATTCAAGTACTGTTGCAACCATACTCAATAGCGTGATTTTTCAATCCCTTTTCAAAATTCGGACTACTCCACTTAGTTTCAGTTTGTTTTACTCATTGAAAAAATAACTCAAAACAGTGTCCTCTGACCGCCCAGTTGCAAATCAGCAGATGAGAAAAAGGTGGACCTGTGCACACACATGTGGATTCTTTACCTCTACTCTTTGCCTGGATTTTGTCTCTTTGCCTTACATTATTGCCAGAGGTCTGTGGGAGCATAAACGTAGTATAAAGGAGAACTGGATACCACGTTCAAAGACGGCTGCCCATTCGTTCTTATAAAAGTTATTTACTGGGCGTATATGCCCTAAAAGCTTCCAGGTTTCCTCAAGGTCCTGTGTTTTTGGCCCACAGAACATGCACACTTGAGTCACTACACCAAAATTGATTTACAGGCCAATGCCATGGTTCTCCTGAGAATAAATGATTACAAACTCTCATGTTAAAAAAAGAAAGTTTTATTTATAGTTAATATTATCCCAAAAAGCACACTAAAACATCAGTGCTCTTTATTTTCTAACTTAAAAGTATCGGGTATGTATAAAGAAAACTAAATGTGATATTAAGTAGGGTAACTGTTATTTTCTAGATTAACGTGAATGTTTAAACTGACAGTGAACTAAATTCACTTTTTTTAATTTTCTTTTCTCATTTTCAGACGACACGTAATTAAACATGATAGACTTGTTCCCAAACACAACACTGATCAGTTTCACTTAACAATACCGGGACAGTCACTCCATTTGAGATCAATATTAAACATTTACAACAAGCAGTTTGCTCCCTCCTGTGACTCACGCGTCTCACAGTCCTCCGCTCATGTAAACTGTGACTGGGCCTTCAGTTGTGACGCCTCTGACCACCCCTCCATGTCCACCCCTCCATGTCCACCCCCCTCCATGTCCACCCTTCCATGTCCACCCAACACATCCGCACTCTAATGAAAACTCTGTCCAGCTATAAATCCAGTGTGTTTACACTACGTTTCTGAACTGGGTGTTGATACAGTTGTATCTGATGTAAGAGTGAGAAATACAAAAGATGATAGCATCTAGAGTCTTGCTAGTTGAAACTGGTTTGGACCAGCTGTAGCAGATAATTTTCTTTAAGCAGATGGTTGTCAAGACATTGCAGTGCAATTCTGTGATATCTTTGAGATGATGAATCAGGTTGCTCAACTCTGGACTGGCTCATTATTGATTCATCCAGTATCACCCAGCATCAACCCAAACATCATAACTCTGTGTCTGCTCCGGACACGATGCATGTGATCAGCATAAAAACAGTCGCGCGGCAGTTCCCCTCGGCTCCATGTCACACCTGGAGACAATTGCTTGCAGATGATTGCAGGTTGTTATGTCGGTTCAGACTTCTCCACTGTCGTGAAAATATTGAGTTGTTTCTTTGTGCTGGTGAGTTGCAAAGGCCTCTTTGTCCTGAAACTGTCAGACTGAGAGGTCCACGTGTGTGTTTTTGCAGGTTCATGTGTAGTCCAATGGGCAAAATACTGGATAGCTGAGATGTTCCTGGTGATTTGTTGCAGAAACAGAAGACGATTGTTGATATTAAGTAGCTCTTCGGTTGAGTTTTGAGTCTGGTCCAGCTGCTGTCTTCTTCATCCCTTCTGGTCTCTCAGAAGAGCTTTAGCAGAGTAAACAAGGCAAAGTCAGTGACAAGTAACAAGGATGATGAGTCAGCTGAGCAATGATCTGGTCCCCCCCCCCCCCAAAATCACACTCTGTGATATGGAGACGGTTTGATTTTTGGTGGATCTGATTCAGAACAGGCCACAGAAATTTCACACAGTAACTAGCTGGGCTCTCCATGAGTTATTTTTTTCCTGAGCATCAGTTTTGACTTGCGGGATGGATAATTGATCTGAAAAGTTGTTCAGAGCTGATCAGATCGATGAATCAGAGGAGCTGCTGCCGCTGCGAGTAAAGGCAGAGTTTTAGACCCAACAGAAAGAACAGTTACGTTTTTAACGTAGCTGGATGGCACCTGGTGCGGCGGTATGTACCGTCAGCCGATAACACAGCCAGACAAAACCTGTCACCGCCGTATGATGCGCCAGTGGACGGTGTAAGGTTGAAACGCTGCCGCTGAAGACTTAATACAACCTGGAAGGTCCCTGTGGGGCGGGCAGGTTGGGGAGTGGATGGATCCAGTTTACCACAGACTTTCACCTGGGAGCCCGCTGTTTGCTTCCTAGATGAATGTAGAGCCAAACCTTGATTATTTTCCTTAACCTAACCACCTGCTTTTGCCTAATCCTAACAATGTGCTTTTGTTGATGTCCGTAGTTGCAGCATTCTGGAAAGTAAATAGACACAGAAGGACACCTAGAGCAAAACATGTAGATACCAATGTCCACTGACAAAAGCCACAATATGTGACGCCTTGGGATGAGAACGTGTTGGTTTATAATGTATGCCTGCAAAAGAGCTTGTCGCATCTTCCCGCCACCAGCAGCTCTCTTAAAGTCTATTTTTGACTTTAATCTGTCCATTTTTTTCTTTTTTATCTGGAGCATCCACTCCAGAAAGTTCTTGGACGCTTCTTAGGATTTTCCACCATAGCTTTGGTCAAACTTCTAGCTGCTGCTCTGTTGCTGGTCTCCCCTACTTTCCTTTTATTTCATTAAATCTTTATTTGAAACTGTCAACACTGAGAGTTTTAAAAGAAAACATTAAAATCACGCACATCCAGATAAAGCATTGAGAAAACAAAAGAAAAAGCAATGCACAACATAAAATAGACGACGAAAACAACTTAAACGTAAAATAAATACAAAAATCTAACCCTTATTTCACAGCTGGGTAACGTGAAATGCATCACAGGAAAGTTACCACAGAAACCAGACACTAAACTCTGGTGTACTGAGAAATGCAGGGAGTTTTCCCTGGTGGCAGAAGTTTTATCAGCATTGTATGAATTTGTGTGGCATGGGCTTGAATATAACAGGCGTTCATTTAAATATAAAAATTCTGCACTCCAGCTCTAACACATTATATTTTGTTTGTTTAATTCAGACAAAAAATGCGTATCCGATATGCATCAGTTGGGCCTATGTATCTGATGCATAGATTGGCATCGACATGTGTGTGACACCTTAAAATAACAGGAATCCAACAAGCAGCGTGGTGCCATCTGAGCGTCCAACTTCAGCCGCATCTGAGGATATTTTTCGTCTCCTCTGAGCGTGTTTCTCTCAGCGTCTTGTTTCAGCCTCTGTGCCTCAACAGCAGAGTTCCTAAAACCACAGGGATATGGCTGAGTGCCACAGAGGCTCTTTAGCTCGGAGCTGCAGAGCTTTACATCACACATTTACAACCCCTCCACAGTGTATATGATCTCCACGCTGTGAAATCTTGTTTATCCGAGCTCCATCTAAAACGACACAGTGATGATTTTCTGCCAATTGTGCACATTTGTTGGATGTACGTTGATGATGGGCTGCTTGGAATTAAACCAGTGTGACACAGACCAGGATGAAGAGATAGCATGACCTTGTTTTTAAATTTTATGAAGTAATCCTTTGAGCGAGTCCTGTTTTGAGGATGGTAAAAGATCCTGGACACTAATTTCTTTCCCTTTTTCTCTGTTTTCCAGGTTAGCTTTATATGTGTACGAGTATTTGCTGCATGTCGGCGCACAGAAATCTGCACAGACCTTCCTGTCAGAGGTAAGACGTTCTTTCAGTTTCCTGTTTCTAAAGCGTGAGTGTGGTTCCCCCTCTATTGTATACCAGGAAAGGAATTCACATTTAAGGCTTTAAGCAGCTGTTGAGTACTGAAAGCGGCTCTGTGGACACCGAAAACTGTGGCAATAATAATACATTAATGAGCCAAGACTTTTTTTTTTTTTTTACAGCTGCTGAACAACAGCAGTGTTCCTTTGAGTGTTTATTAATTTGGGACAATGTAAACATGGCATTGGTTGGGCTACTTAATATGATTACCCGCCCTTTATTATTAGCTCTAATTTGTAATCATAAACATTGTATAATTAGAGCAGTTTGACACATTGTGGGCATGTGTTTTTGCTCGCTTTTCTGCTATGACATTTAAAAGGATAGATTTTTGGAAGTGGGGTTGTATGAGGTACATATACATAAACAGTATGTGACATACAAAAGATGTCACTCAGCACACCCCTATTTTGGTGAAGCAACAAAACTTTATTTCCCACCAAAAAAAGTCAGAATTATTTTAAAGTGTATGCTTCATTTTGAGTATTTTCACTGCTTTACCGTAATGTCAGACAGTGATTTCCAACATGAAAATGAAGCAGGTATGTGACTCTTTTCAGAGCCAGACTCCAGTCAGAGAAACAGTGGTTTAACTCTTTGAAACATGTGCAAATTATTTTGATTTCTCTCCAAAATATGGGGAAAAGGCAACAAGCAACTTGACAAGACATGGTCCAATAATTAGCAAGGGAAAAAATCCTGAAAATCAGTCAAAAACTAACAAGAAAATATCCTAAACAAAGTGCTGAAAATGAAAGAAAAGATATAAACTACTGTATATATTTTATCATATTTTTTTCTGCAACATGATTTTAAATTTTAAATTATTATAATCGTAAATTTAGTTTTTTTCTGACTATTTTTTCTGACAATTTTCTGATAATCATTCCCACTTTTATAAAACTAATTGTTAGGTCATTTTCCTGTCACCCTAATAATTTCTTGCAATGTGTGGGACATTTCAAGTTGGTCATTGCCTTTTTTTCCCCATGTTTTAAAAAAATTAAAACCAATTTGCTCAGGTTTCAAAGGGTCCGATGGCTTTTGAAAGGCGCCTGTACGCAGCTCAAGAAAACTAATGTTGGTTAAAATTGCTGAACACAGGAGCTGCTGGTCTACTGCTGCCTCAATCTGTAATTTTGTTTGTGTTATTGAGTGACTTTGGTTTTTTAAAGTGTTAGTATGGATTCACCAAAGTCACGTATTATCACAAACAAACAAACTTATCAAGGTAGCGATAGACCAGCAGCTCCTGTTTTCAGCGAGCCAAAACTGCTGTTTTTCTCAATGGAGAGTTTACAACTGAAGCCTTTAAGTGCTTCCTCTTCAAAATGCACTGTCTAACACTAAGATAAAGCAATGAAAATAATCTCAATATAGCATACACTTAAGTTGATATTGATTTCTTTTTTAGATGTTACTTTTTTTTTAGGTGGCTAAAATTTATTGTGTTGCTGGCCTCCCATCTACAGCACTACATTGCTTAGTTTTCATGTCGGACTCAGTCTGCTTTTCCAAACTGAGGACGTGCCAACTGACTTCTTCTGTATGTAATACACTAACTATTGAAAAGCACCTCATACAACAGGACTTAAATAAAATACAAACGACTACTTTCAGAAGCAAAGCCAGCTCCTGCGAAGTTGAATCGAGTGCACCTTTAATATTTGAAACCATTCCAGACGTAACCGTGTGTCTCAGGTCGACCGGACTTATTAGTCTCATATTAGGCCCCTGAACTGTTGAAGAGGTAAGGTCTCTAATGTGTTGCATCCTCTTCCTTAATGGACATCCTTCCTGCTAATGGTCCCACGTCCAGGCGGTCTCTTGTACAACACCTCTCCTGCCCTGCTGGCTTTATTCAGCTCCACTTAATACACTCCCCAACACTGAGAGGCCTTTACTGGCAAGCAAAGGCAGCTCTATATCATTCAACTTTAATACTGACAGCGTTTATCTGTCATTTCATCAGGTGAGCTCAGTGTAGAGTCACTGTGTAGAGATACTGTTGCACCTGCATAAACTCACACATGCACGCTGCACAACCAGAAGGGAGAGAGGAGCGAGCAACAAGCAGCTCAGCTGCTCATCTGTCAGAGGGATAGCAACAGGCTCTGATGACGTGAGAGAGTTGATTTTTAAGTTGAAATGTGCTTTTATATCAATGTAATGAAAATCAGTGTGTGATGGAAATACACCCCCTGAGGGAACATACTAATTTTAGCTCCTTTACCGGCAAAATTCAATGACGAGGCACTAAAAAATACCGTCCGTCTCCGTGAAAGCTCGAAGCCCAAGCGCTTAGACAATGTTCAGAATTTAGTTGGCACAGTTTTAGAGTAAGATTTTAAAACTCTTTGCTGCTTTCTTCTATTTTCTAACTTGTTTTCTGGTGTGTTTGTGGCATTGAATGTAACAAACCAGAAAAAAACAACAGAAAAAGACTCTTGTTTACCTGTAGTCTACTGGCAATGGGAAAACAGTCTATTTCATATTTTAATGGGTTTTCCCACATTAAAAAAACCTCACATATACACCTTAATTTTGGTGTCAGGAGGTATTTTCTGAGATGATTGATATAACTCTTATGTCTTTATTATAAGTATGAAGCTACCACTAGCAGCCATTTAGCTTAGCTTAGCATGAAGACTGGGAACAAGGGAAGACAGCTAGCCTGGCTCCGGAAAAAACACATCAAACACATTGTGAAGTGTAAAAACAAAACGTTGTGGTTTTGCAGTGATGATGGTCTTGACTATTCGCGTCTGGCAGCCAGTGCAGAATCCAAAAACCCTTTATTCCTTTAATATGCTTAGCTAAAGATAACTGGCTACTGCAGGCAATGAGCTTTGCCTGGGGGTTGCTTTTGTAGAATG
Source organism: Plectropomus leopardus (assembly GCF_008729295.1). NCBI lineage: Eukaryota > Metazoa > Chordata > Actinopteri > Perciformes > Serranidae > Plectropomus > Plectropomus leopardus. The sequence goes on from NC_056465.1 coordinate 26,912,008, forward strand.
ACAGGAGGCCAGGGGCCTGTTAATAAACAAACATTAATAATATGTATTAGATCAAATTAATAAAAGAGGCAAATCCATACACAGCAGTCGTAAACAGGTCAGGTGTACGAAGGGTCTTTTCTAGGTTTTGGGGAACATTGGGGGCTTAGGGATCATCCCCTTGCACTTGGGGGAAAAAAAAGACAGAGAGAGAGAGATGTGTTCTCTGGCACTTTGTTGACATTCAAAGTCGAAAAAGTGAATACATTTATTGTTATTGTAAATGAGATAAAGGTCGGCAGGCCACCAGGTATTGTTGGCCACCCTAAGGTGGTAAGTTGAGTATCACTCCGCTACTAGCTTCATTTTTACTGTGCTGGCATGGCAGCGGCATAAATTTTCTCATCTAACTCTCAGCGAAAAAGCACAAGTGTTTCCTAAAATGTCAAACTATTACTTTAATGGGCTGCACCTTCAGAGTTGATGTTGATCGAGCTTCCTTGAGGTTCGTCTGCGACTGCTTTCAACCACAACCATTTATTTTATGTCTGTAAACTGAAAAGAACTGTCACTACCAATATCAGATGATAATACCCTCATTTATATTCTTAAAAAATGTTATATCTCCTCCAGTTGTCTTGAAATGTTTTTTGAAAAAACAGAGAAAAATATGTCAAGAAGAGCATATCCTGAAGTCACTGACTGGGATGTGGCTGTATCAATCAGTCGCAATCAGACAGAAATGAGTTGCTTTAGCTTATAGTGTGCAGGCTGGCTGGCAGCGGGGCAGCCGGGGCTGCCGGAGGACGGTCCAGCTGCCAACAACCACCATCGGAGGCCTAAAATATGAAGCAGAGTTGGGGGAGAAGCACGGGGAGATCAAGTGGTCGGGCTGCAGAGAGCCTCGCTCATTCCAGAGCCCTTGTGGGTGAATCTTCTTCCAGAGATTGAGTGTTATTGGTTAGCTGCTGGAAAGGGGTGAAGTTCTGGGTCGCAGGCAACCGGAGGCACACACAGACCCACACACACATTTAAACGGCCTCAAACTGGAATTAAAACAACATCGACACAGACACGGATTAAACCAACATACACGCAGGCGCACACAAACAGTCCATGTCCACGAGGCATGCATGCAAAGACTGCTAAGTCAATTTGACGCCAGTTGTCTCGAATGTTGCGCCTGCAACAGTGTATTGCTTAATGATTTTGTTTATTTCAAGCACAGCATTTGTGTTTAGTTGTCTTATATGGTCAGAGACTGTGTATTTGGATTAGACTGACAGTAATGGGTACATTTCCCAGCAAACACAGCGGCTCGACCTCTCACCTCTCCCCCTTCTGGAGCAATAGGCTTTAAGTGTTAAGGGATTTCTCACGAGTATTTGAAGGAGAGCTGCAAACAGACATGATTTGTTTTACTCATCTATATCACTCAATGTTCAATCACCATGTTAGCACTCAGTTCAGTGTTCTCCAGATGTTTCTTGAAGCACACAGAAAGTCATCCACTCTGCTTGCTTTGATTTTTGCCTGTGATCCTTTCTTTTTGTTGATCATCTGCCTTTTTTCGTCTCTTCCTCTCTGTGATCCTCCTCTTAAACCTCCTCAATATTTAGTGCCTCCTTGTTCTCCCTTATTGCACTGCCACTTAAGAAAATCTCCACTGTTTTGATAACACAAATAAATTGCTGCAAATAAATAAAATACAATTTAATTGAGAGATACGTTCAAGAACACACATAAGGGGTGTAAAAGATGCACTGCAAATAGATGCGTAGATAGATTTATTGCTTAATTAGGGGCCACTTCTAACTGCAAAACTATATCAAAACATCAGTTAACATACGGACAACTTGTGCAGTACAATCCAAGTCTCATTTATCCACTTGAATGTTGAATGTAAAATCAAGAAATTTATGTCTTCAACTATTTCTAAAAACAGATGCATTTTTTGTGTAATCCTTTCTATTTAAATCTGAAGCAAAAGGGAAATTCATCTATGCGCTCTGCAGACTCCAATACTAAGGTTGTATAAAAAAAATGCACGTTTAGGAAGTACTGAAAACACAGCTGGATAAATGAGACTTGGATTATACTGAACGAGTTGTGCAGATATTTTGATTTTTATATTTGATATATTCGCTGTTTTCCATGGAGGAATGCAAGAAAAAAAAGTTCCCTTCTTGAATTCGAGGTAACACAGTATAGATACACAAATGGTTAATTTGTGGGTGAAGTAATTATTTAAGTTGAAAAGTGATGCAAGTGATGATTTGTTTCATCATCAATAGATTTGGCATTTAATCTTGATTGAACAATCAATCAGTTTTGTCTCTAAAATACCAAAAAATAGTAAGTAATTGTATTAGTCTAAAACAAAAAGAGATGCACTTTACCTACACAAATGACAAAGAAAAGCATCAAATTCTCACATTTCAGGAGCAGAAGCTATTTATTTCCAGTTGATCAACTAATAGATTAAATTTAAAGTGCGTTTCTTCTCTTTTTCTTCTGCTTGTTTTGACAAATTGGTGAATGTGTTTATGTGTTTGCTTTTTTTCATTATTTACTGTAACTTTTTTTTCTAAATCCGATGTATGTGTTGTTTAAAGTGTGAAGATGTTTTCTTTCCAATGCCTTGAGATCTCTCGACCTCAACGCCTATGTACCCCACTGCCTCTTTTTCACAAGCAAACACACACACACACACACACACACACACACACACACACACACACAGACAGAGAAAAACACACAGAATTGTTTCAATAGATAAGGGACTTTTATCCTCTCAGGTATACTGACAACACACACACACACACACACACACACACACACACACACACACCTGCTGATCTAATGAGAGCACTATCACCTGGACTCTGCTGCCTCAATTAGCCTCTGTTCCTCTTCAGCGAGGAGTGCACACACATAAACACACACACACACACACACACACACACACAGACACACACTCTCATATTTATAGTATACACACAATACACTTCTGTCCCCAAGAGGACTTTGCCACTCTATGCTCTCCTGCACAGTGCAGCAATCAGCTCTTTAGCAGCATTAAATCAACAGGCCCAACCCACATATGGCACATCACATCACTATAAACTGCACTTGGGAAATCTATAGAATAGACACTTCAATAGAAATCCAAAGCATGGATCTAATTTTCCATTTGGATATATAGAAAACAAAGACATATCTTGCTGCTGTCTGCTCACACTTGGGTGAATTGTGTATGTATGACTATGTGAACGTGTGTTTGTGTGTGCGGAGTCATGTCAGTGGGAATGTGTGAAGCAGGCAGCGGGTCCGCTATCGCCCACCGGATCTTATCTCGGTGTCCAGATACAGGCAGGAGCTCTGCTGGTTTGTGAGGGCAGTGGAGAGGGCCGCTGCTTCAAGACAGTCACACTTTCTTATCCACAAACGCTGCGCCGCACTGCACTTCACCGCACTGGCCTATTTTTCTGTCCGGCTATCGCTCTGTCTGTCTAAAGTTGGGAGGACAGTTGAGCGAAATGATTACATTATGCATAAAACATGCAGCGATGTCTAATCTTTCATTTCCCTCCTCTGTCTTCTCCCCTCTGTTCTCAGATCCGATGGGAGAAGAACATCACACTTGGGGAACCTCCTGGATTTTTACACTCATGGTGGTGGTATGTATAGGTTGCTCCTCTTGCTTTTTCTGTCTCTTGACCACACGCACACACGTTATTTCAACAGCTCGCATTCATAGAGCAGAAGTACTCTTGATGGTCTGAAAGAATTTGCAGGGGTGGAGAGGGACAGTAATTGCAGGGAATGCTAAGTGCATCATCTCACACATGTTTAAGTGCTGTTATCTTGGCGTCCCTCTGATTGACAAGTGAGCTAACTTGCTTTGCTGTGTTATTTAAGCGGAACTGTTTTGGGGTTTTTTTGTTTTTGTTAAACCTCACATCATTGTGTGCACTGTTCAGTCAATATCAAAACCAGAGACTAAGTCTGACACTTTTGACCCCTCCTCAAACAAAATGCGGACAACTGCAACCCCCCATCGCCCAAAATTTTGTGGGTGAGTATAATGTAGTATAATGCAGCCATGGATAATGCTGCAGTGAATTCAATTTGATACATTTTGAGCCACGATGTCTTTGTCCATATTTGTGGAAAAACTGAAACATTGCATAGATGTAAGTGTGCATAAATCTTTTTTTTTACCGGTTTGTATTTGTCAATGTTTTGACAACTCAGCACCATTAAAAGTATGCTGAGAAGCTATTAGTCGCCCCTGTTTGCATTGTACTAGTGGATGAGTTACTTCGACGCTGAAGCAGACTTAAAAACGTGATGATTCTAAGGCAAGTTCTGGAGTAATAAGGCATGTCTTTCTTCTGTGATCTGTAAGCAGATTTATGAACATTAGATTGCTGTTGACATCAGAGACAATGATGTCCTCAGAAAGTGTAAGTTGCACTGGATCTACAAACATGCAAATCATGTCTGTTGTCAGATTTGACTGAGTTATGAGTGCCATTTTTGAGGAGTTTTGTAATTCAATTTTTAAAGCAATTTCACTGTTGTAGACACATTTACAATGTTGGAATAAAATTGTGAGAGTTCTAGTGCAACTTGTGCGTGCTCACATGATCTCAATCATGTGATGTAAGGTGGTCATAAAACTCAGTCCGAGTTGTCTCAAGTCGGTCTTTTTCTTGTCTTGGCATTCCGACAAAGTCAGCCATGGTTAACGTTATTTTAAGATTTTAGTCTTTGCTTGTGTGAAGTTCAGTGACGTGAACATTGTCAACAACCTGCACTCTCTCCTCCAGCAACAAACAAGAAGCAGAAAACCAGAGCTGCATTCAGTCCCCATAAAACATAGCCAAACATTGTTTAAACAGAAACGGTGGTGCATTTAACACCCCGTTGTGTTATGCAGACTTACTGCCTTTTAATATGGCAGGCTGATTCTGATTCAGTTCAGAGGGGCTTTATTGGCGTGGGAAACATACATGTACAGTGCCAAAGCAAGTGTGAAATAAAAATAAAAAGTGTATATATAATTAGTAAGATCTACCAGAATTTGGTTTATATGTAAGCTGCTGCTGATTGGGTTACACCTCTGACACACCCATCAAAGGAGAACCTACCTAGGAACCTAGAAAAACCTACATCAAAACCTGTTGTATATCGTTTCAAAGAAACATGTCGTTCAGCAAAGCGATGCACAGGGTTTGGAGATTGAAGAAACAGAAAATACGAAAGGGGATGCAGAAAGAAGAAGATCGTGTATAAGTCTTGGTTCTGTTGTACTGTGTAAGAGGAGAAACTGGTGGTGTTGTGGAGCGAAAAAGAGTCTGTGGGTAATTTGGTGTGTGTTTTATCCACCAGTTAGCACTTATTTTAGTTGGAAATCTTTGTGAAATGGTTCCTCCTTTGATTCCCACGGTCACCTTCCACTAATGTAGCGCAACTAACCAACGGAGGATGGTATCGAGTTGAGACAGCAAAATTCAAACTTTGTTTATCTTCATAGATTATACCGATGCAAAATTGATAAGAGTCAACCATTTTACAGTCAACATATGATGCCATTTAACCCGTGTTTCTAGAGTTATGTGTTTTTGCGGACATGTAAGTTGTTAAAATGTCATATTTCTTAAAGAGAGTTTGGCTTAATATTTTCCCCCATGAGCAGGATCTCAAAAGGAATCTAGTTGTAGTCTTGCAAATAGTGATCTTGTAAGATCCCCAGTCTTTGCAAAATCTCACGGCGTGCGTCTTCAATCTCATATTGTCTTTCGATGTGAGAGGATGTCAGACTTAAGTCTTTAAAAATCCTTTCAAAGTCTTGTAGTGTATGGTCGACAATATTTGCTGCTGCTGCAACTGCTAACCGTCTTGGTGAGCGGGTCAAATCAACAGGCCAATATGATAAGTTCCCTTTCTTTTAGAGCAACAGCATGTTCACCTCCTTTTCACCCCATGCATATCTTTGACTCACATCTGTCCTGTCGCGCTAGTTTGAAAACCTTTTATCCCGATGCTCCATTTAACAGAAGACGGCTCTGACGTGGGTTGTTCGTCTTTCCTCTCTGCGTCTTTAAACAAATCTGTCAGATCCCTTAATGCTAGAAAAAATACAGGACAGTGTTTTCTATCTGGCTGGGAGAACAGGGTCAGTGGGCTTAGGGCCTGACATACACTTTTTTTTCCATGTTTGAATTACAATGAATGGGAACACCCAAACGTAGGATTCCCCCTCTTTCCAAATGACAGTCCCAAGAGCTCGAACTTAAAGGCAAAGAAGAGAGCAAACAGGCAGCGAGGAGGAAGCTGGAAAGGATGCAGACAAAGAATCAAGCAGGCAAACAGGCAGGGAGGTTGAATCCTCGGCAAGGCAGCACGAGAGGCGAGGAGAGCCAGGATAAGAGGTTTGACAGGGCCCGCTTTGTTTGTCATTCATGCTATCCTGCTCATCCCCAAAGCCCCCCGGCCAGCCCTGTGTAATAAACCCGGACATGCGGCTTCATTCATTCATCCTCTCTGGCCCCAGTGTGTGTTGTAATTGTGCAGCCTGTTGACACGGTTCATAATGGTCCTTAAAGAGCCTGGCTTTTCTCAACCTGACAGCTCTCAATTGGACAGCTACCAGTAATACTGACAGAGTGACATACACAAACATACAGCGCAGCGCAAGTTTGCTCTCGCCTCTGCCTGAACCAATAAGAGGGCTCGGGGAGACTGGCCCAGTGTGTGTGTGAGAGTGGGAAACAGAGAGCGCTCGCAGTGTGTGTTCTGACTGTATTGATATATTTCAGCAGCGTGTGGGAGATGACCTAGTGTGTGTGTGTGTGTGTGTTTATGTGTGTGTGTGTGTGTCTGTGTGTGTGTGTGTGTGTGTCTGTGTGTGTGTGTGTGTGCGCGCGCCAGAGCGCAGTTGGAGAGCAGGCTGATGATTAGCCGGGCTGAGCGGGGCAGGGCCCCGGTGTAGTCTGACCTAGCTGAGGGGCGTCTGTCTGGGCAGCACGTGGACACGGAGACTCGCCGGAGTTGGGGTCTGGGGGTCGGCTGCCGGGGGAGGAGGGGAGGCGGAGTCCCCTGTCCACCCCTACGCCACCCAGCAACCCCCCCCACCACCCCTCCAACCTCCAAAACAAAAGCTCCAGATGGTAGGAAAGCCACCAACCTCCCTCATCCCTCACCCTTCGCTCCCCCTCCCTCAACCTTTGTCTGGAGGCCTGTCCCTTTGTTTGCGGAAGAGAGACCCCCGAACGGATTAACTCTTTGCATTCCAGCCTCTTTTGTGTTAAACAGCCAAATCTAAGACCCCGACCCCGCCGCCACCCCGGCCCCGCCCCCGTCGTCCCCTCCTCAGCACCTCGCTGGGGTTTTCTTCCCTCCTGTGTCTGCTTCTGTGGGCTGTTTCCTGTAGGATGGCGTTGGTGGGGAGCTTCAGAATGAGACCAAGTCTGTAAGAGGGGGAGGTGGGGGAGGAGGAGGGAGCCTGGCGGTGGGGGTCACTCATCCACATCTGTTGTTATGGGTGGAAGGATAAAGAAAAGGCTCAGCGAGGGCTGCAGGTGTTGATTGTGTCATTAGCTCCCTCTCTATTGGCTGCCGCTAGTTGTCTCCTCCTTATCCCAAAAATCGATTGCTTTAACCAGTTTTCACTAGATGGCCGCTGAATCCTCCATGCACCCCCCAGCCCCCCCCCCCCCTCACACACACACTCACGCACACAAAAAACACGCACATAAAAAAACATGGCACAACAACAGTATGTAGAGATATCCTCTGTGTGATTGCCTCTAGCTGGAATTCTCGTTTGTGAGGGGCAGAAAAAACAGCGAGCGTACAGCCGTCCTCTGCTGCTAAATGTCTGGACTGCGATTTATAAACACACACTCTTCTCCACCTATTTCTCCTCTACTATCCTCTCCATAATGTATCCTCACAGCTTAGCGCTCAGGACGTAAATTGGAGCAGCTGAGTTCGAAAAGCCATCAGCCTTCTAGCAGCAGTTCTGTGCCAGAGATGGACCATTGCTGGCAGTTGCATCTAAATAAAATCCAATAGTAACACCAATACAGTCAATTCAGCTAATTTAAAAGGAGTTGTACGGAGTTTATTGTATCAGGATTCACTTGTTAACAAACTGCTACGATTATGCAACATAACAAAAGACTAATTCAGGCTGGTGGAGGTAACCAAAGAATAATGCATCAGTGGTTTTAAGTCAGAGTAACGGGAAGTTTTTCTTTTCTTAATGTTCCTCCAATATTGCAGCATATTCTTTCAATCAAGATATATATCATATCCTGAAATAAGAAATATTATGCTAACTTTATCCAGCATTTGCAAAACTACTCAAAGAGGTTCCCTTATAGAAAAATTAGATTTGGTCACACCATCCCTAAAAACAGCAGAATTTAAGACCAAAAATCAAATAATAATTATAAATGATAATAACACCCACTAAAATCTGACTTTTGTTTTTAGTGGCAAAGGTTACGGCACACTGCTATTGTTTTAAATTAGTCGTCACCAAGTTTGAGAGAAAGACTGAACAAGAAACGGATATAAAAAAGAAGTAACCACAACCACTTTTTCACTGAATTTACTAATTAAATAGTTTACTAACCCTGTTTACTGGTGAGCGTGTGACATCAAACTTGATACATCAGAAAAGTGTACAGAAGGGCATACTTGTCTACTGGCAGTAGAAAAGGTGCCATCTTTTGACAGCCTAAAAATGTCATATCGGTCTGAAAGCCCATTTCTTTGACAGTCTGTTATCCCAAAAACAAACGTTAATTGCTCCAAAGTCCTGTTTCTACCAAAACACACTCCCTGCAGTTTCCCAATGGCATTTTCAGTCACAGATCCCAGGTGTAGTAACATAACAGCATAACCAAGTAGTTTTAGTGCCTAAACCTAACCACACAAGACTGAAGCATTGTAGACAGATGTAGCGTATCTGTGGTTTACAGAAATATACATTACGGGGCTGATCACACCGAGACGCATTGTGCCAGATGCAACTGCAACTCCATGCCTTGAGGGGAAAAGTTGAAAATATTTTAAGTTTAATGCGCGCCCAAAAACCACCAGAAAAAACGTGTTGCGCAGCAGCAGCAGCAAGAGAGGAGGACCCGACAGGCGCGCCGTACCATACGGAAACAATACTTTTGCTGGCGACACTTCTCTAGCGACACATCTCGGTGTGATCTCTAAGTGTGTAATTTTTGAGAAACGGGACTTCAGAGAGATGGGCTTTTGGTCCAGTTAAACTTTTTTTGGATGTGTACAGTTTTGGAATTTTTGGCCATCAGAATAATTGGCAGTCTTCATTGGAAAGGAGTCTGTCGCCTTTTTTAGTTGGCTTCCCACGCTTAAAAAAAACAGCATATATGTGTTGATTTGGTGGTATTTGGGTGTATTTGATAAGTGAGTGATTGCAAAGCATGTTGACAGCACTGAATCCATAAGAAGCTATAATGGTAATGCATCTCTCCATGGTGTTCTATTTTAATTCAGCTTCCCAAAAGAGATGCTGCAATTTACAATCACTTATGAATTGTGTGTAGATGATAAAGGCTTTTCTGTTACCGACTGAGAGTGCACCTGTGTGATCAGACATTGTGTCTTTGGCTTTCTTGAAGTTTTCTTAAGTTTCCACCTTGTACCTGGATGCAGGAATATCTTCCAACTGTATGTGTAACAACACACAGCTTAATTTTATAGTTGGTTCCTCTTAAGCTGTCAGTCTGTAGTATTTATTAGCCACACAGTCCAAAGGGAGTGTTCCTGATTTACATGGCCCAGTGATGTTGTTGTTTTCTCCTGCCTGCTGAATGCATTGTTGCTACCTGGAGAATAGCTGGTACTTGAGTCAAGGTAATAAAGACAACTGGAAGGGTTGTGTTTCTCCGCCTCCGCTCTGTGATTGCAGCATTTTGCCCAATTAAGAAGAAGCCTGCTCTGATAAGAGGAGGAGACGGCACGGTCGACTCTCTGTAACTTTGTTTTTTTAACTTTCTGGTTCTTTCACTCGTGCTCTGTCTGCCTCCTTATCTCCATCTGCCTCCATCTCTGTCTTAATTTCTATGTATATTTCCGTCTCCTCTGACTCACTGACTGACTGGCTGAAGACGCACACAGGATTATCATGTAGACCTGCCACCAGCAGCCTGTGTGTCTGTCTTTCTGTGTCTTTGTTTACACTTCTTATTATAATGGAAAAGCACATTGTAACCACTGGCTTTGTCAGACCACAGTTAATTGCAAATAATTATCGTGATGGCATTTAATTTTAGTAATTGTCGTCTTCTGGACGGCTGGTCGCTAATCCCTTCCTCCTCTGTTCTGGATACAAAGTGTATTTGTATGTGTGTGTGTGTGTGTGTGTGTGTGTGTGTGGTGACAGTACCAGCTTGTGTTTTTTTAGCCTTGTTTCTCATTTGAATGACTAAAAACAAGAGTTTGCATGACCCCAAGCTGCAATTTAAATCTCTCCTGTGACTCTTCAAAGTAAGAGCAGTTTAAGTTTTCCTTTATACTGAGTTGTGTGGCTCAAATACCATCAGTTACTACCCATAATGCCATAAAGAGCTTCCCATGATGAGATGATTAGATTGAAATGATTAGATAATTGGATAGAAAATTTACTATTACAAGGGTGTGCAGAGTACAAGATTTCTTGCAGATTGCTGGTGCTAATTAGTCGCGAATGTTGACTTCCCAGATAATTTCTAAAGATTAGTGTCTCTGAAAGGGAAGCGACAACAACCATGACACAGACTTTTTTCTCTAAATGTGGGTGGGATTGTCAAATTAGAGCTAACAATGGTCCCATCTAGTCTTTGCCTGGATTCACTCCCAGTGATATATGAGATGGGACAGTTGATGGGAATATTTTTTTTTTCCCTCAGTCCACCTTAAAATCTGCCTTTAATCAGTAAAATATTAGAAGAATTCTGCTTGCTTATCTGTCACCCATACTTACTTAAAGGAACAGTGTGTCAGATTTAGGGGGGATGTTGTGGCATCTAATGGTGAGGACTGCAGATTGAAACCAGCCAAAACCTCCCCTGGTGAGAATTGTTCACTGTTCAGGAGGTTTTTACTGGGAGCTGAATTAACTACAGAGGTCGCTTCCTCTTCAAATCAAATGAATTAGGTGATTAAAACCAGTAAAAACACTGAACAAAGCAGTTTCACGCTACAAATCAGTGTTACTGTAAAGCTGCGTGGTACGTTGCAGACGGTCGCCTTATTTCTGATCAAGACGTTCAGGAGGTTTTTACTGTGAGAGTGCCTCAAGAGACGTTTTTCTCAAGGCCAACGTGGAAGTTAACGTCCCCCGATTCCCTCATCAAAAAGCCAATGGGATTTTACCATTTGATTTTGGATTATTGCAGAAAATAAGCTCTGTGGTTTATGAAACGTACACAGTTTGTCCAGTAAGATGCAAGAATCTTCACAAAGATGCAAGAATCTTTACAAATAAACCCAATTTTTATAATTTCTTTTAAAGTCTAAATGCAATCTAAAGAAGTACAAAGTTAAAATTAGGCTATAAATGAGCTACACCATGATCACATGACTTATCATCCCTACCACAATGAGGCTGTAAAGCCTCGTTCGGTATGATAAAATTCTGCAGTCTCATTAAGCCACTTGTTAGCTACTGACTTTTTTAGGAAACATTAAAGCTTCAAAATCAATTGTTTTACTTATTATGTTTTGCAAATGCTATTATGTTGGAGGACAAGACCTGAAAGTCTCCCCAGCTTGTGTTAACCACAGACCTTATTTCAGGCATCTAACCAAAAACCCACTGACTGAACTTTCGTTACTGGAGCACTCTGTTATGCACGGAGGTTTCCTCCTCTCCAAAACAAACAGATCTGGTGATTGAAACCGGTAAAAACACTGGATGAAGCAGTTTCAGATTATAAATCAGTGTTTTTTCAGTGCTGTCGGGCATGTTGGAGATGAGCCACCAGCCCATCAGCTGCTAACGTGTGCTCACCGTTCTCCTCTGATAACTTAACATCCTGACATTCAAAAGGTTTTTACCAGGAGCTGAATTATCCGCAGAGGTCTCTTCCTCTCCAAAACAAAAGTATCGATCTTGTTCTGAGGGCCTGCTAACTAGAGCCAGCATTTAGTTTGTCCATTCTGGGCTTCTGTACAAACATGGTGGTTAAGCATGGCGGACTCCCCGAACAATGACCTGCTCCCTCTGTAGATCTAAGCAGCTTATTTTGAGGTAGCAAAAATACAGGTGTTCAGCTGATTATACATTAAAGAAAGTATACTTATTTTATTATATTCCATTTCTGCCAATATATCCCCCATAAATCCTACACACTGGACCTTTAATGGCTCTGCTGTAACTCTACTGAGGAATCCATCCTGTGTCGAAACACCTAAAATAATATCAGAATAATGAAAGTCTCTGTTCCTACGTTTAGTCTCATCCACCGGCGATCCTGCTTCAGATTATGCAGAGACACAGAGAATGAGATTTCCCAGACAGAAGCAGGTCAGCTGTTCAAATCGCAATATATTTCAGACTTCACAGGCCGCGAGATGTTAGATCACCTTTCCCCCCCTGCCGCTGTACCTGGTTGTGTCTTTTCGGGTAACAAACTGTAACCTTCGTTCCATTTCATTTCCCTGAGAGCTGATTGGATTTGCGATGGTTGAGCCTTTTTCACCGCGGCTGGCGGCGGACGGAGCAGCAATCTCTTTAACACCAGCGGATAGATATGATAATATACACACGCTTTATTGTCGAGTGACAGAAGGGCAACACAACACGCACATGCCATATGTGTTCGCCGCAGTCTTACCACAGTCCCTCTCTGTTCCTTCAGCGCCCTCCTTGTCTAGAGGGGACCCCAGCGCTCACCGAACGCCTCAGGGCGCTGACTCTGCCTTTTAATCTTTAAATACTTTATTAACACATTTCTATTGTAGTTTGTGTGCTTTGAGAGGTTTATATTGTGTGATAAAGGGTTGAAATGTGTCATTTTTTTATTTTTAGGACACCTATTGTTGCACGTTTGTTTTCTTGATGCCCTCAGAAAATCAGAACGTAAGAGTAAGTGTAGCTGAGAGATAACCATACTTAGGAGACAATAACACTAAACCATGAGAATCAAACATCTTGCTCAATAATAAAAACGACCAACATGTGTCGGGGTGCTCGTGAGCGATTCTCTTGACAGTTATGGGCAATCAGCTAATATTTTCTGCTCCATTTCGCAGTCTGTCATATCATGTGTCACGGCTGTCCCTAACATCAGCACAAAGAATGCATCTAACACTTTATTTGCACCTTTAAATGACAGCAAGAATGAGTTCAGCAGTTCTTTTTCTTTATCTTTTCCCTTTTTTTTTAATACGCTGTCCATGAAATCAATATCTTGAAGAAGGAGAAGTCCTTAATGTGGACTGGCTTAGCAGGTACTTAATTTCAGTGGAGTAATTAAGGGCCCATTTGGAGTGGGACCTGGTGGCCCCTGCTGCCCTGGAGGAGTGGGATTGGTCTAATTAACTAATATGAGTACGGCTGATTGGGCAGTAAGTAACATAATCACAGCTGATTGGTCAATAACTTGCAGGTCGCCAGGGCTGAGAGGAGCATTTGGTGACCTGTCCTTCCCGGATAAAAGCTCTCTGGAGCTGAGCTGCTGTTGTGAAGGCTGCAGAGGGTTCCTGTTTATACGTGGCATTATTATAGGGCTCAGTATTTAGTCTGCAGTGCTGATTATTGAAAACTGTCAAGTGGAGTTAAAATGCCTGGTTGATTAATCAATAAAATGATCTTCAGCAACACAAAGTAATTTTTTGAAGACAAAGTTCACCCCGAAATCAAAAATACATATTTTTTTCCTCTTACCTGTGGTGCTATTTATCAGTATAGATTGTTTTGGTATGAGTTGCTGAGTTTTGGAGATATCGTTACTCAAGATAATCCACAGACCTTTTGAGCAGTTTCATGTAGGAACTACTTTCTTTCTACAGAACTACATTCGCCAACTGTATCACTGCACAGAAGGAAGTGTGTATCGACTCACGGATGAGCGGCTTGTGACAATGTGAGACGTAAACATTAATGGCGTCCTCTTCGGCTGTAACGCTAAATAGTTCTGTGGTGCTCGGTGAGCGAGCGGTTGATGCAAACTTGCTTTTGCACAGTGATGCAGATAGTGGGTGTAGTTTGGTACAGAGGAAATAGTTCCTACATAAAAGTGCTCGCAACAAGGTGTGTGGTTTATCTTGAGTAACCGCGTCCTGATTTCTGGAAAGAGACAATGCTGTTGAGTTTTTCAAATGTATTTTCTAAAAATGTAGCGGTTCCATCTTCATCTCAATCTCAAATGTGAATCTGTGCTGATTTTCTTCTTCCTCTATGATAAAACAAGCATTTTAAATATGTAAACTTGGGTTTTGGAAAATTGTGGACATTTTTTAGCAAACAGGTAATTGAGAAAATGAAAAAAATTCAATTTTCAAGCCCTAAAAGTCATCATCAAATGCTTTGCAGGCCTTGTTTAAATTTTGTGATCAGATATTTCCTGATTAATATTGTGTCATTGCCAATGAAATAGTACTATATTTGGTAAAAAAAAAAAAAAAAAATCTGATTCCCACACATTAATCTTATGATATTATCAGTTATTTATTGTATGCATATATCAGACTTACTCTCTGCTCTCAACAGACTGTCTTCCAAACAAAAAAACAAAAGAAAAATGTGTAAATGCCATTTTACAAATAGTATAGATATATACATTTTATTTCATACATGTGTGTTATTCATGCCAGTATTTAAACACTTCAATCCCTAGTTCTACTTTGTGAAGCAGATTTGTTGTCAGTCCACATCAACCGCTTTCACTCAAAACACAAACTTGTCAAACACACAAACCAGGAACAAAATATGTGTCTAGAACCCACTGTGAAGTGTCTAACTGCTGTCGCTCTCTTGTCCTGTGTGCACAGTGTATTCTGGGATCTGTACTGCGCTGCCCCGGACCGGAGGGAGACATGTGAACATTCCAGCGAGGCCAAGGCTTTCCATGACTATGTGAGTGAACTTAACCAACCCTCCAGCTGTGTACGAGGGAGCATAAATATGCATGCGTCCACCCCTTGCTTATGAGCGCATACAATCACATGCAGAGTTTGCATCAGAGAGAAGCGACTCTTCTGTCTGTGATAAAGCTGCTGGTTCTTGTTTTGACATGTCTGGTGTGTCTGCTGCAGCCTCTCCTCTGGATGGGACAGACTCTGAGCCAGACGTCTGAAGTAGCATGCTTTTAAAAAATGCAGCACCTATGAACACCACTTCTATATTTTATGGGAAAGCCCTTAGACTTCCATCTTTGAATTTTTAAAGTCTGAGGGCTTGATGCCGTACTGCCACATTTCACATGGTCAGCCTCTGGTTTGAGATCTGTTTTCTGATGCTGTAGCTCAGCTGCTGGCCGCACTTCCTCAAACGCTGACCCCTGACCCCTCAGGTCTCAGCGAAACTGTTGGCTCGAGGTGAAAGGTCGTGGAGCTGCCTGTCTATTTATTGGTCCACTCAAGGCTGCAGCAAAGGTCAAAGCACATAAAGCAGCTGGCTGATCACACAAACACATTAACGCAGACACTCACAAACAATACATATACACATAGGACACATTTAGAGCTGGACAGGCTTTGCTAGTTGTGGCTGCAGGGGCAATGAAAGGTCAGGGTCCACAGTCCTCTTGACCCTCTCATCTTCTGAAGAGCTGGAGGAGTCGATCAGTAACCTATCGAACACATGCATGCACACAAGAGCTGGTTGATGTGTGAGCGGATAGACTACAATTGACGGCCTTTGTTGATGCAGCCCTCGTTATTGCAAATGACCATTTTGGGCCTTGAGTGTCTTCCTTTTTGTCCGCACTATATTGAATATTTGGATGATGTTGCCTGAGACGTATTTGAATAAGGATTACACAGGTGTTCGGATGTTGACTGGACAGACTGCTTCAACCACTAGATTATCGTTCCACCTGGGCAGCAGTGAAACCTGAAATGGATTAGCGGTGCTATTCTCACCACACGCATTTCATTCGGGCTGTTTTAGCCCACAGCCAGTCACCCATTCAGCTGAACTCTCTTATGAGGTTTGACAGAAAAAGTGTGAGCGCTTGTCAGCCGAACAGATTACATTTGTTGTGCATGTACTACGCATGTGTGCGCGGGCTCTAGTCTCGGCTCCTGTGTGTGTGTGCATGTGTTGGACCACCATAAGATTAATTACATGGTTAATTAAACCTAGTAGTTAATTAAATCTGACAACTGTGTCTAATTAATCTAAATGCAATATAATTTCCTACACCTTTCTCCGGAGGTAGGCCAGCTGGATACCTGCATGTCAGCTATTTAACGGCTCCGGTTTGACAGGCCGGGTCAATATATGGCTGAACATCAAGCTTCAAATTCTGCTGCCGTGAAAAGGCACATTTTAAAAGTGTTTTTGTCTCTGGCTGCATGAATCAGTCAGCTGGGAGTCAGGATCACTAATGCTGCTGTATATTTGATCGCAGGGGGAGTAAACAAAAGTGAACTGTAGAGTTGGAATTGATCTGTTGGAGTAAAGGTGGATGCTAAGAGCTTGTTTTTCACAGAAAACTTTGTTATAGTTCATGGATTTAGGCAGTGTGGTTTGACCTTTGACCTGCCTCAAGTTCAGGAGGTCAGTGTGTGTCGGCTGTAGGATGTGTTTGTGATAATATCAGATAAAAACATAATTGGTGTAAGAATCAGTTGTTAGCCTTTGACTCTTTAAAGGGATACTTCCCTGATTTTTAGCCAGCTTTTATAGCAATGTGGTGGTAAATGAACCGTGGTAAACTTACCAAAACTTCCCTGCTCATCTCTCAGTGGATTTCCACCGGCTCTCGGGCTGTTACTCAACCTACAGGTTGTACTTAGGCATTTTCATATCCCGGCCACAACGGACACAAAAAGTGTAGCGGATTGAGGGAGAGCCACCCCTCTTTCTCTTTCCCTCTCTCTCTTTCTTATACTCAGAACAAATTCAAATCTGACTGTAAAACTCACCAGTGCTAAACAAATATAGACCAAGATTCTGGTACTGTTCTTCCTGTTTCTTACCTAAAATGCCTTCAGAAACATGTTTTAGTGCACTGTTTGGCTGAAATACGAGAATCTGTGAACAGAAAGTGGGCACCATACTGTTTCCTGTATTGTAAAAATGGCAGCTGAAAAACCTGAGATCAAAAGAAAAAAAGCAGTGTTTTCAGAATATGAACTAACATTGTTACTGCGTTGCCTATTCGTTGCCTAAAATGCATTCAGTAACGTATTTTAGCGCACTGTTTGGCTGTAATTTAAGATTGTTTGTTACCAGTCGGCCGCCACATTGTTTCCTGTTTCAAAATGGCCAAACTCGTAGTACATCACCAAACAGGAGTGTTTATTAGTTCAGTGCAGCACAGTGAATTCTGGTAGTTATATATTTTCTACTTACTGAGCAAAAGTATATACCACAGCCTCTTTCCTCTGTTTTCTCAGGTCATGTAGCACCGATTTTAAAAGGACAGACCACCTTTCCAGCAGTGAGCTCTGAGATACAGCTGTAGTTATAATCTTCTGAAATATTCTACATGTTGTGTTTTACATCTTTTTTACGCATCACACCAAAATTCGGATTCATGTATTTGCACTCTTTGGAAAATTTGGGCTTTTGAGGGGAATTTAAAACAAAGTTATGCATCTCTTAGCAGTGTTTGGCTGCACAGCATGAGTTGGTAATGACTGACCCAGGGGGGGCCGCTGCTTTGTAGTGATGGTATTTTATAATAAACGAATACTATAATTGTATTTTTTAACTTTAATTTGGTTCATTGTAAATGCAGGAACTTTTTTTTTTTACCCCAAAGTGACAGTGAACATTAAAGTTTATGCTCTGAGGGTGTGGCAAAGGCTCTGACACCAGCAGGTGTGTGTGAGCGCACAGGCTTTTGTGACTGTTACAGAGTGTGTGTGTCTTATTGTGTTTGCGTGACAGAAAGGGAAAGAGAGTGTCAGGGTCGGAGCGTGTGAATCCCCAGGGTGACGAGGGGTCTGTCTGTCTCTGATTAACTCTGGCTCCTTGGTCCCCGCAGACCGACGGCCTGATCAAGTCTCTATCACGGCCCCTTGCTGATAACGGCTCCCTCATTCCCCCTAGTCCCCCCGGATCACAGAGTGAAAAACAACACGGCTCCCAGGAGTCGCACGCGCTCCGCTCCGTGTGTCGTTGAGCAGGAGTAGCGAAAGAGGAATGTGCGCAAGATAAAGCAGGATTGGTTTGTTTTTATTAATGTTTTATTTTATTTTTTATAATTTATGGTCTTCTCTGCTGGCTTGTTGTGGATAACAATGAGAAAATATCAGCGACGAGCTATAAAACTGATATTTAGAAACACACATTGCTTATTTGTTTCCTGGAACTAATGTGGTTGCCAGGCAACATTTAGCCAGTGTACAGTCTTAGTTACAGATTTGGTTTGGCTCAGCTCAGTTTGGCTCAATTTGGCCCCGGTTTGAAGGCACCTCTTACTCAGCCATGTCCTACTGGCCCCTGTTGCGAGCGATGATGTAGACTTTGTGGACTCTCCAGTTTGGGAAAGATAATGGAATATAATGTGCTAATCCTCAGATCTGGGGACTGGTTGACAGCTAATCCAGGGGAATGTGGTGGGATTGGAGCCCTGGCCACACTCCCAGAACTGGAGGCCCTCTGACTGGCTGGATCGCTTGTTGGCTTCACCCCTGGATGGTGAATCTGCTATCATAGCCACTCGAACTCACACGTAAACACTCGCACATGCAGGCACGCTCACATGCAAAAGAATGCACACACTCAAAGTAAGCGAGCTGATAGTGTATCATAAAGGGCCGGAACAGCCTGAAGTCTTGTACCTCTGTAAAGTAATTTAAGTGGTCTCTCTTGTCGTCTTAATTGTCGGAGTTTTGTTTCTGTCTTTCCTCTTCACGTTGCCGTTTAATCATGTTTATTTCCTAAAAGAGATCCGCACATCTATAGTCCTCTTTTCTGCTGGAATTTGGATGTTCCTCAAAAGAGCACTTTGCTGAGGAAACGTGTTTGATTATAAGAACATGGCACGTCTTTAGTAACTCAATATGAATGATTAAAGGACGGCAGCTTTGTGATGAAGAAAGCATACATATTGACGAGCGAGGAGGCACGCTTGTTCACGCACACACATTCTTGCTCACATTAAAGCAGGCAGAAGAATGAGTCTCTGTTTTCCCGCTCACACACACACACACACACACACACACACACACACACACACATGCGATCACAGACAAACAGTCTTTCAGGAAGTGATACACTCAGCCTTGTTGTTGCAGACATTTTGCTTCACCCCAGCCAGAGGTTGCAACCCCGAACATCTGCGATTCATGCCAATCCGGGTTCACCGCCTGCGGAGTGTCACAGATTTAGTGCCACAAGTGCGTCATTCACGTCGCAGTGCTTCACTGACTCCACTCAGCTCGCCGCTTGTTGACGAGAACTGTCATGATGGTTGAGATGGAAGAGTCAAACAAGGGCATCTAAACATCTTCTATTAAGCACCAAAAATAGATTGCGTGAGGAAAAGCTTGTGTAAATACATCTGTGAATTTGATCTGGCATGATGTTCTGCAAATTAATCATAATTATTTATTATTCTTTAAACCTATTTTTATTTTTTTTGACAAGAACAGAACAAGGATGACTGACAGGGTCATCACAGGGTGAAATGCTTGACATCATGTAAAACAGAGAATGAAAGGAGGCAGAGTTACAGTGCAGCATCAGCGTCTGTGGGTCCTTTATGTCCATGATTGTCCTTTAATATCTAAAGGGTCCTAATGATCCATGACTATATATCATGACCATGATTCATGAAAGGAGAGGGGACTTTTAAGGAGAAGGTGGTCTTCCACTTATTTATTAGCCATTAGCCAAGTCCATTCTGTTGGTCACAGTACTGAAGACTTCTCCGAACAAAATAAATACATACAGATCATTTAAGCCTTTGATTCAGGCCAAAATGACAAATATTCAGTGGTTTCAACTTCTGAATGTGAGGATTTAGGGTTCGTTTCTGTCTTTTATCATTAGAATTTGAAAATATCTAGATTTGAGGCTATTTTTTAGTCAAAATTCTCTTTTCAGATATTTGTAGACTACATGATTAATCAGTTTAGGACAGCAACTAACAGTTATTTTCATCGTCGATCAATCATTTTGGATGGGGCTGTCCTCTGAAAGTCTAAGATTGAAATCATCAGCGGGAGCCCCCTTAGCCAACTTTGATTTTTTAAGTCACGTAGTTGCATTTTTTGTTGTTGTTGTTTTTCTTTTTTTTTTGGTCAGTCAGTGTGCTTTCTACTTCTCAGTGAGCGTGCGTCACTTGCATGCTGCTCTCTGGTACAGGAAGCTGCAGACACAGACCCAGGGTGAGTCTGAACAGGACAGAGGAGCTGCCTTGTTATGTTTTTTTGGGAAGATCAGTGAATATCAACATTATCTTCTTCCTTCTGCTTAGAAATGGTGGATTAACAGCTCACTGAAACTTAACACAATACAGTCTCAGACTTTTGTCTGTCTACTTTTGAACCCCCTAAACATCCTGTCAAACAGTATCCAAACTCTCAAACTCAAATATTCGTATTGAGCCAAATTTCATTCCACTGTTAAAACTACAAATTGTCGTGATAAAGGTAAACATGCCCATTACAATATTCCCAAACACTGAGGTGACATCTATAAATGTCGTATTTTGGCCAAAGATAGGAGTTTGCTGTCATACAGCTCACAGATGGAGTAAATCCCCAAATCTGAGAATCAGGAAAAAGGAAATGTTTGTCATGTTTGCCTGAAAAATGACTTAAATTATCAAAATATTCTGTCAGTCGACTAATCCATTAAACAACTAATTGTTTCAGCTCTAAGTCAATTAATCTAAATTTAAATACATGATGAAAATAAGTGTAAGTTGAAGCCTTTAATCTGATCCCAGCGTGCAGTGTGCAGACAGTAGATAGACGGAGGTGCACTGTTGGCTGTTGCCTGGGGATTCTTTGAGAGGGTTAAACATTTGTTAGGCTGGACCACAGTAACAGGTGGCACAAGGGGAGGAGCTGCACTCTGTAAACAACCGTTGATGGCCAAGCCTTTGTCTGGACTCTGTGTGATTTCGTGTGTGCTTTCCATCTCTTCAACTCCCTGTGTTGCCGTACCAGGTGCTCACTCGCCTAATTTTGACGCCACACGTCTGCTGAAGCCTTCCTTCCCTTTCATAGCTGTCTTTGTCTCTGTCCTTTTCTTTTTTCTTTCGAAAGACAGAATTTACTCATCCTGCACCGTTTTTCCTGCTTCAATTCCTCTCAGGTCTTTTTCACTGCCAACACCCCCCCTCTTTACCATCCTCGACCCCCCTGTCGCTCTTTCTTTCCTTTCCTCTCTGTTCCACGCTCTCTTTCTTATCCTCCCCCTCTCTCCTTTTGCCTCCCTCCCTCCCGCCGCCCTCCCCCTCTCTCAGAGGAGATTGATTGGGTAATCTGGCTGGGTGCCAGTAGTGCCCGCTTTCTTGCTCGGGGGAAGGAGAGAAGCGGAGGCGACATGACGACATGCAGGAATAATAATAACATCCATAATATAGGCAGAGTAGGTATGGATGGAGGGATGAGGAAGGGAGAGCAGAGGAATGGAGTCGGCATTGGCACTGCGATGTCTTCTTTATACAAATTCTCCTGGATGTTTTAAATATAGCCTACACACATGCCACAACATTGTGTCTCCATTTCTGTCCGTCTCTATCTGTCTTGCCATCTCTCAGACCCCCCCTCCCTCCTTCCTCCTCACCTCCTCCGTTTGCGCCTGTGTCGTCTTTTAATATCAAACAGTGCGTGGAGTGCAGGCTGCAGGCAGACGGGCGTTGAGCGAGAGGACGCTGTCTTTGTGTGCCGTTGTTTACCGTTGTTACCGTCTAAATGAAAAAGGCCAGTTGGCTCCTCTGTCTGTGTATACCTTTCCCTATCTGAGGGAAGCAACAAAGCCTGAAAGTGCTGCCCTCAAGCTGTGTGTGTGTTCGGCTGGAGGTCTGGAAGTGACAGAAGCACAAGATCAAATATTGTTTATGATTCCCTTCCTCGCAGGTTCATTCTGGGCAAGCTTAAAATGTGCTGCGGTTTAGCATTTGATCTTGACTCCGCAAGCATGAGCTCCTGGATCTGTGTTTGACAGAGACAGACACGGAGACAGGCAGATGGAGACAACAAACCGGGGGGACAGAGAGACAAGCAGCGACAGAGGGGAGGAGAGACGGGGAGCAAGAGGGAGTTGAAGAAGAAGGGAGGGAGATGTATCAGCGTGCAGGAAGAAAGAGGTGTCTGAAGACACTGGGGACTCTTTTTGAAGTCTGCATTTTTTATAGTTTATCTGAGTTTTGGTACAAGCTACGCCGTGCATATTGCCAGCCAGAGCAGCGTAAACGCCATGAATCCGCCCGAGCAAAGTTATTGTAGAAGCCAAACCCTGCAGCGTTTACTTTCCCTCCCTGCATGCAGATTTCCAACCCAGTCCCATTTAATTTCCCTAACCCAGTTACCCATGAATGCCCTCTTAGTTGCAACATCATCATCCATAAAATTTAAACGCATGCTTTAAATGAATACTACATTCTGGGAAATAGTGAAAACTCCTTGGGGCATTTGTTTATCTCTCCCAGTGAAACTCGGGTGAATGCTGCCAATTCTGTTTCAGTTTAGTCATTTTCAGGAAATAGATTATGGTTCAATAATTAAAAAAAGCAACATTCATCACTTGTTTGCCTTGACTGAAACCGGTTTACTGTGGAGAATTGAAGTGAGCAATTTGTCAGGGGGTTGGAAGTTCGAGGGCGACCTTCTTTGCCGGAGGTGTTTCCGTCTGTGGCGTCTTGTCTGCGGTGTTTTCTCCCGCCAGGCCTGCGTCTCCTGCTCACACACACACACTCTCACCATCTTTGAAGTTCACCGACACTAGTGACTCCTAAACCACATCCACTTACAGTATCCATTTATCCATTGTGTAAAGAGACCCTGTCCTGCACAAAATGGCATAAATTACTGCAATTATGAGGCTTCTGCTTAGCTTGAACTTTCCTTTGGCAACCTGCACTGACTGTGTGTTTTCATAACTTTGTGTCCGAAGTGTGCAAAGAAAGAGCAGAAAAACATGCGGCAACTTTTGTGAGAATTTTACTGTTTCACTAAGTAAATTTCAAAGACTGTTGGTTTTCAAAGTGATGCAACGCTGCTCGTCGCCAGCCGACTTTTCCAGCTGCGTAGCTCCCTGTTCTCTTCCCAGAGCGAAGCTTGGAGTAGCACTCCATTACTGCCGTTCCTCATTACGTCTAAAACACTGACGATGGTTACGAGGATTGTCAGGCGGGTCCCAAGGAGTGAAACCTATCTTTAAACACACACTCCTGTTGGTTAACTCTGGGAGTTGAGAAGCCATTTTCCACTTTTACGCCAGGTCCCCAAAATTAAATCAACTCACACTGGAGCTGCTGCTGTTGTGGACATAATATGAAAAAAGTTTGATTTTTAAGTCAAGCTTGATTGCTTGCTGTTGAACAGGTCCGGGAGCACACATTAACTGTCCGCTGAGGAATTTGGTGTTTGGCAAACTGTACAAGTGGAGGAAATGAAGAGCTGGGATGTTCTGTAAAAGCGTGTGAGGACACTTTAAAGGCTGAGAGATTATGGATTTAACTGGAGTCACGATGTTTGAGATCACGATTCTCACTCATGATTGTTAGACAGAAAAAATCACTGCATGTATGTATGGATGCAGCACGTTTTATATTTGTATATGTATGTGTGTATAGCAATCCAGAAATGTGAGATAGACACAGTATATTAAAAACGCTTTGTTGAATTATGATTCTTTCAAAAACAGACAACGAGATACGAAAAAAGAAGCGACCCCAAAACTAGCAAGACATTTGTTAAAAACTACAACAAACTTGCCTGAAAATTATTGGGAAAAAAAGGAAAAAATAGAAAAAACAAGGAAGTTAAGTGAAAAAAGTGCCTAAAATGATTCTTAATGAACTGTAACATTATTTAAAAAATGTATGTTTGATAATTATAAATATTTGTTTTGTTTTATTCCCTGTAATTTTTTCTCAAACTTTGTATTTTTTTTTTTTTATAGTTTTATAAACATACTAATTTCCTGCAATTTGTGGAACATTTCTTAAAAAGTTACTAATTTCCCCCAGTGTTATCAAAAGAAATATCATCAATTTGCCCAGGGTTTAAAGGTTTAAATACTTGTCTTGTGTCTTAAAGTAGCACAAGAAAAGTCGCTCCAGGTTACAAGGGGTTAAACTGTAAAAGTGTGTGGTCAAGAAAAAGATATTTAAATGTGGGGGGTTGTTGTTGCAGGATAGTTTGTGCTCGAGTCTTTGTAGATGTCAGAGCTTCCTCTCACAGCAGTTTGTGGGGAAACTTTCAGTGGTTGTATAAATTTTAGATGCCGCTGCCGCCACAAAAAACCCAACAAAACACCAATGTGTGCTTTTGACTGTTGGGGTCGACTAAAAATGACCCCTTTTTGATTCCAACCTTTAGTTTGTTTCCTCATCACCGTCTCTTACATTGGCTTGATGGCCTGTTTCCTCACTGACCAAACATTCATGTCATATGTCAAAGCAAACATCAAGTGAGTTTGCAGCTTTTACTCCCCCTCTCTCCCCTCTGCTTGATTATTCAACATGTTGCATGCTTGTATTCACATGTTACAGCACCACTTGTCCCGTCAGGTTTTTGAACGACTTAAAATGCAAATGCAGTCGATTTAAATTGCTTTGAGAAGTTGATAAATGTTGCATTAATAAGTAACTTCAGCTTCACTTCATCCCTCAAGTCGGAGCCGCTTTTCTGTTCAGCACTCTGGAGTCTGAGTTTCATCCTTTTAAACACTCTGACAATCTTTTTTCTAAAAGTCTGTCACTCCTTTTTCTTTTCTTCCTCACGTCTTTGTCCACTCTGTACAGTCTCTCTCCTTCTCACACACACTCTGTACTGCCCTCTCTCCTTTGCCTCTGCCTCTCTTTGTGGCAGTGGGAAGGCTTGTAGCTGGCAAACGACGCAGCCTGGCACAGTGTGTCCCTGGCACAGCGTGTGTGTGTGCGTGTGTCTGTGTGTGTGTGAGTGTGTGTCTGCTGTCTGCTGCACAGCTCTGCCCGTCCACCAGTCTCAAGTACCAGCTGGGCACCCAAACTCACAACCAAAATAAACTGGCCGCTCTATCAATGAGCCCATGGGTTGAAGCGCGTGTGCAGAAGTGTGTTTGCTTGTGTGTGTGTGTGTGTGTGTGTGTGTGTGTGTGTGTGTGTGTGATGCTGATCGGACACCCTGCTTATTAAGTCTCATTGAACCGAGTGGTGAAACAAACACAGTCCTTCCTCAGATGAATGCCCGAGATGTTCGCCTGTCTCAACTTTGCATTACACTGAGGCCCTCCCTGCTAGGATTAAAGACTAAAACAATTACAAAGCCTTATTTGCAATTCAAATTCTCCTAAATGCAGACTTAATCCTCATTTTCCAAAGGCAGCAATACTGAGAGGCAGAATAAATGTGTGAGAGAGATCCAGTTCAAGCCTCTGTCGGGGTTTCTGTTGCTAAAATAACACTTATAAGTTATAGGAGGGGAGGGGGGTAATGAATGTGCTTTGAGCTGGTTGAGTTATATTTGGAGAACAGTTTGTTTCTGTTAAAAGCCTGTCTTTGTAATGACGGGATAAATGCACCGAATCAGCAGGGGAGTCGCTGATTTTCTCACCGCTTGTGCACAGAGACGCTCTCACGTCCTGGCAAATATTTGCATTTTGTTTTATTTGCATGCGTGTGTGTTTTTACATATTCACATGCATTGAGGTGTGCAAGATGGCGGGGGCCACGGCGAGCGTGCTTTACTGCTGCCCTGGGTATATTTACAGACAGTGACTTTAATGCAGTGTAATGATTATTTTTATTCCAGGTACTTCGGCAGCCCGTTCACTCTGAGTGGAATGACTCCCTATTGGCCCACTGATTACCTCTGTGGCTGCTGCCACACCTGGCTCCTTCAGCTCTCCTCTCTCTCCACGGTTTCACCCTCAGAACCTTCCCCTTTTTATTACACGACCCTCATCTGTTCCCCGTCTCATCATACCTTTACCCATCGTCTAACTTCAATAGGGAGCTACACCTTCATTGTCTTTTGTCTCTCTCTCAGCTACAACAACTTTATCACCTCCTTCTTCCCTCGATCATTACACCTTTACTTTTCCACCTCTCTGTCTTCCTGCTAACTGTATCTACTTCTGCACCTTTGTAGCATCTCATTTGCTCTCTTACACCTAAAAGCATGAAAACATGCTCTTACATGCTGGAGTTGTCTGCATAGATGCCGGCCAATATACTTCCCTGTACTTTAGAGTTCCCTTTCTATTTTTTATTAGATGGTCAAATATCAAACCAAAATGCACGTGAACGTATTAGACTTTGTAAATCAATAACAAATATTTAACATCAGAGTGTGTTGGCTGGTTGGTTTTATGATGCAGACTGTTTGATAGATCCATATGACTGTATCTGGGGTTCTTGGATTTGACTTGTTCTTTTGCAAACTTCTGCTACACATCCCCTGAGAACCTGTTGGTGGAGTGTCTTTTGCTCATTTTCAGCCCAACTTACCTCTGTCCTACTAAACGCATACTCCTCCTTTCTGCTTTACACCCTCTGTATCTGTAGAGATGGGAAATCGAAAACTGGTTCTAGTAGAGAGCCAGTTTGTGATCCATCAGGATCATATGCCACAAAGATTTTATAAATTATTGTCAATTATTATTGATGAAAGCATGTTTTCAGCTGCACATTGCAAAACAATGAAGCCAAATTCAACCAAGTATTAAAAAAACAATGAATAAAACTAATATTCAGGCTGTAATATTACTCCAAATTAAAACCCAGATTTATATATACGTTTGCACTGCTGGAAACTTGCAACAAGAGGTAGTCAGATGACAACAGTGCTGCTTGTAAAGTTTGTGAAATTATGATTTCAAGTGAGAATAGAAACACCAGCAGTATGCTGACACATCGTTCTTCGCAACGTGGGCTTAAATTCCAAGTATGTGGTGTATTTGATATTCTTTGAAAAGGGACCACTGCTTCTCATCTGAGCAGCATGTCTGTTACTGAGGGGTAAATACCTTATGATATAATAACATGAGCACCACGCAGGCATGCTTAATATTTATTCTCTCATTTCATTTATTTAAGAAGATAACATACAGTGGTGCTCAACCTTGCACATTAAGCATCCTGTGCAAGCTTCCCTGACGCCCCCACCCCTGCAAAAACAGCCCATACCATTATCATTTTATTCATTCATTTATTTATTTATTTTTGCAAAAAAATGGTTTGATTTCATACAAAAATATAGAAAAAAAGGCAATAAGTAACTTAACAAGAAATGACCCAGAAATTAGCAAGAAATTATTTAAAAAATTACATGGAAATTACCTGGAACAGCCCAAAAAAGAAAAGAACAAAAAAAGAGAAATTACCTGAAAAAAGTGATAGAAAAAATATTATTATTAACAATAATAATATGTAACCTAATTCTGAATATTTATTATATTTATAACAATCAAACAATTAAAAATGTTGTTTTCCTGATACAACTACTGACAATTTTCCAATTTTTCGCTCTTTTTTAAATCTAATTTTCTCGCCACTTTTCACAATATTTTTTAGCAATTTGTGGGACATTTCATGCCAAGTTGCTGATTGCTTTTTTTTTTTTTGCAATGTTTTCGAAAGAAACCAATTTGCACACATTTCAAAGGTTTTGCTGCGTTTGAAAGGCATCTGAACACAGCACAAGAAAACTTTCGAAGGGTTAACTATCGAACAAGAATAATAAACATCAAAGAATAAAAGAACACAGGATGTGCAAGTTTGCACATTTAAACCTTTTCTTTTTCTTGCTCAGTGTCCTGGGATGCCTTTTGCCGTTTCATTTTCTCTTACTCTAATGCTCTCTATACACACTCTCCACTCCGCCGTACCCATCAGTGCTCGAGTATGTTCTGACTGCGACGATCACTCACTGCTGAACGCATTAAGGTGAACTGATAGTAAGCTCTCAGGTCATACTGTGTTCAGAGTCTGAGATCATAAAACAGTTGCACTGATGCTGTTCAGTCTACGTTTTGTCCACATGTAAAATTGATCAGGAATCAGTAAGGGAACTGATAAAGAATCAGACGGATAAGCAGAATCGCTGAAGGCATGAGTATCAATAAGTTCTTATCACTTCCCCTCCCTGTCTGTCCATCATCAGGCTTTTGTCTTCTTTGTTAAAAAAGTGACCATCAGAAACAAAAGTACATTTAAATGGATCCTGATATGTTTTCTTTCTCTTCCTCCTGGTCTGAATATTTTAAGTCAACATTGTTTTTATTTTATTCCAGGAGAGACTCTTCCTCTCCTGCTTTCCATTTGACAAAATCTTTTTCAAGGCTCTCACTTTAAGTGTGGTTGTACTACTGCGTTCTTCACCTCAGTCCCCCTGTTATTAACCCTCACGCTTTTTCCTTTTTATCTTCCACTCATTCTCACTTAAGAGAAAAGCAGCTATAGACAGCTTCTAATTGTTGATAGAAGTCTGTGCTCACTACATTGAGTACAGATTGAAAGTTTGATATTTTTATACTTAATTAAGACTTGTGCGCCTGTCATTTATAGTAACCTTGTGAAGCCATCTCGACCCCGCTGGCTAATGACAACCTTGAAGTTATTTGGAATACATATTGAAACTCTGCAACCAATATTAACAGAGAGTTTGTCATTAAAACAGATTTTGGAAAGAAAATGTGGAGATTTTTGCCTGCCCATGTGCTTTTTAGTAGAGTTTATCTTTTGCACAGTGCAGTAGAGCTATAAATAGGTGTTTATATATTAGTGTTTGTGTGTGTGCGTGTGTATATTTGATGGATGTGTTTCCCCTGAGCGAGCTGCAGCTATTAGCCTGCCTTGAGGTCAGAGGCCGTCCCCGCTGCCGTGAAGGGTTAATTCTTCAGAGAGGGACAGAAAATCCAAAAATCCACATCATGTACTTAGTAACAACTGCAACGTGTGAACTTCCAACCTCGACTCTGCCGTCTGCACGTAAGCCTTCAGATCAGTTATTTATATCTCTCATGATTAAGTTCAGTGGATAAATAGGGCAGCACATCTGCTTCGTTATTGACTGAATGTTTGGCCTTGTTCAGCGTGTTCATGTATGCAGCGAAAAAAAAGAAAAACATAAAATCAAGGACCAAAAGTTGCACATTCTGTACGTGTGTTATTCCTCTTTTGTGTTCTGCCTGTGCCGTCTGATCTGTTTTTTATCACATCAGATCTTTTCTGTAAAAAGTGACATTTGGAATAGAGAGATCCACAACACTGCACCGCACTGCACTGTGCTGCTCTGTGAAAAGGTCAGCTTTCACTGAAGGAGTGTGCGACCAGCCGACGCTCTGCGAGTGTGAAAGAGGAAAGAGCTCTGCGAGAGAGAGGGGGGGGGGGTTTTCTGCGCACTTAGATGGTTGGATGGACTATAGATTCCTACTTTGTGTTGACTTTTCTTCCTCTATGTGCTGTTCTGAACTGAGCTGCTCTCTTTCTGTGCTCAACTGTTCTGCTGGATGCTGTAATCTCTTCAGTGCATGGCCAGATTACTGTCTGCTCCATATTGTCTGGTGGCGGTCTGCAGGATGGAGAGATGGCAGGAGCAGGGGAGAGAGGGAGGGATGGAGGAGGCTCCGCTCTGATCTGCTGCTACATAAGGAAGATTACCTTTTTATTAATGTATCCATCTGGACGTTTGCTATATTTAGTTGTTTGTCCGGACTGTTTGCAGTTCAGACCATACTGTATAAACCGTACCAGATTTCAATCAAGCCTGAGATTACACATATGTGTTATTTCTCAAGAGCTGTCAACCAAATGACTAAATCACAATGTAGCATAATTATGATTAGACTGTATTAAAATATGTGTGGAA
The DNA here is from genome assembly GCF_008729295.1 of Plectropomus leopardus. Taxonomy (NCBI): domain Eukaryota; kingdom Metazoa; phylum Chordata; class Actinopteri; order Perciformes; family Serranidae; genus Plectropomus; species Plectropomus leopardus. The sequence goes on from NC_056465.1 coordinate 26,942,170, forward strand.
TTCCCTTTGTGACTAATACCTGCGCTATTTACCCAGAACATTATTCTTTTTTTTAACAGAATAATTTTCAGTAAAGAAAAAAAATGAAGAAATTGAGTATTCATGCCCCCCCCCCCACTCCACCACCACCTCCACCCCCACCCTTCCACGCGTCTTCCTCTCCATCTCTTTCTGTCTCCTGTGCACTCCGTGCAGAAATGATTTCCATTCCTGCTGAATTAATGAGGTTCTGCTGAACTGAGAAAAGGCAAGGGGAGTGTGTACACACACACACACACACACACACACACACACACACACACAGGCACGCACACAACCACAGACGCAGGCAGGGAGACACACATACACAGTCACACACACATACACGTTCTCACAGGCACACATCTACTATAGCCATATTTAAGTCCGTGTTCACACTCACACATGCACACAGTGATTCGCTGAAGCATGGCCACTTTCTGCCGTTTCAGAGCACAAACAGTATTTTGTTTTTTAAGTAGAATTTCAGGAAATGTAGACGAAGATAAGGAGTCGGACGGCAACCACAAATGAATCTGAGGCCACACAACATGCAACTAGTATAATTTCTTTCTTCTTTTTTTTTGTAATTCTGTTTTTATTGGTTTATAATGACAAAATGAACATAAATTTAAAAAAAAAAAAACCTTGCAAACATAAAAATAGATAAATAAATGAAATAAGGATAAAAGATAAGTAAATGAATAGTTACATTCTTCAAATTATTGGCCCTGACACACCAAGCCAACGGTCGGCTGCTGGTTGACGGGTCATTGGTGAGCATCTGTTGCACTTAGTTTTTGTGGCGTGTCCCGCACCAGTTAGCCAGCTTTTTTTCGGCTGATTCAGCATGCTGAATTGCTGTCACAAAGCCAGGAACCCAATTGGGAAATTAAATCACTCTGATAGGGTAAGGGTTCACCTTAGCAGACAAGAAGAAACAGCTAAAGTCAAGTAGGCATGAGAGTAACACAAACTGCATTAAAATGATGTTTTTAGCCACTGAGCACTTTAATAGAAACAATTTGTAGTTGTTTTTGTTGTTTGTTGGTTCACCGTTAATATAATTTGTTCTTTCAACATCGTGCTGTGTAGTTAATGCGCTAACTGGCTAATTGGCTTCTTGAGTCTGTCCTGTTAATCTTCCCAGTTTTCCTTTTTGAAAGACTTTTGCAGATTATGGCTGTCTGTTGGTATAGAGAGTTTTTTTTCTCCAATGCAGGCGCAGAACATACAGTATGTGCTAGTTAGCCGTTGCTGTAACCTTTGTGATGTGTTCAAGTGCAAATTTTGACACGGGCGATGTGAGGCAACTGTCATTTGTCCCTGCTAGTTCTTTAATGATGGTTTGGTGTGTCTGGGTGTCAAGATATTGGATCAAAATATTCCTACATCGACAAAAGGGGACTGATATGTGTTTCTAACAAAGTCAGTTCTAACATTTGAGACAAAGACTATCCATTTTGTCCAGTTCTCAATAAATTTATCTTTATCAATCTCTCACTCAATATCTCAAACTCACATATGTCAATTGATTAATAAACATGAAGTATTTCTTTTTTCATCCATTTCTTGGATAGGGTTTTCTTACAGGTAGGGCTGGGCGATATGACTTCAAAACAATATCACAATGTTTTTAGGCTATATCACGATACACAATATATATTTCGATATTTTGAAAAGAGGTGTAGACTACTAAAATACAAAATTATTATATGAACTAAAGTTTCAATAAAGGTAAACAAGGTTTCTTTTAGAATGAGGTTCAGTAAATTACTTTTATTATACATTTATATTAATTATTCTTATAATTAAATAAATCAAAGCAGAACCCAGGCTTTTAATTTGAAGGCCCGGCTGTTTTTGCTGTGATTTTGTCGTTCAACATGCTAGATGTTAGCAGAAATTTAGACTATTACTGTTGCGCCTTTAAACCTGAGGTTTTAATTCACAAAATAAACTCACAGCTCTCCAGTTCATGTATTACAAAGACTTGCAAGTCAAGTGTATCTGTGAGACGTGAAGAGCCATGAGACGGAGGGAGATAATCAAAACGTTGAAGTCTCATGTCGGTTGCTTTAGAAAAATGACATAAGAATCTATAAGTAGTCGTTTTATATATTTCCATGAAACAAGCTGCAGTACATCCAATATATCCGATATATCATCCGCCCCCTACTTACAGATCACCAACAGCAGTCTGCACAGATATTTGTCGTTCTTTCTCCATTTAGGTTTCTTCAGTCTAATCAAGTACATCAGCTCAAAACTAACAGTGATTTTGATGTAAAGACAGTTTCCAGAATGCCATGAATTTTAGGATCTACAGACAGAGACCCCCCAAGATATATGGAAATAATTTTCGTCTTTGTCCCCACAAGATTGCCAGCAGTCTCAGCTGGTTTATTTTCAAGTGGTGGTTTTTGTGCACGCAACACACACACACAACGAACATAACACATATACACACACAAACATGCAGCCTCATGAGTAGGGCCCCATAGCAGGGCCCAGTCACCATGGTAACACACTACTGTGTGTATTAAACACTAGAGTGATTTGAGACTGTTGGAGGTTGTTAAACACCCCCAACCCCGTCCTCTCTCACACACATTTACACACACATAAACGTCACTCCACATCTGTCTCCGCTCGGTCTGAAGTCAATCTTTAGAAGAATCCACTTTGCCTCCAATACTCGTCATTAACTAATGATCACAACACACTCAGGTGATCAGTCAAACAGAATCAAAGCTCTCTCGCCAACCAAAGGCCCGACGAGCTGACGGTTGGCCCTAAGTCTGTTTTGTGCATTGTAAACACAAACAGTAGAAACACACGCGAAGGAGCAACGCAGTCAAAAGGATGTAATTGCGGTGCAAGCGGCTGTTGTGATGTGCCAGCTTGTGCACCACTTGAAAGCTCCATCAAGGATTGGCTGAACAAAGAGAGCAGAAAGTACCGGCTTATTCTGCTGAGGTGCTTCCTCGTTGAGCTGATTTTTTTTTTTTTTTTTCCCCAAAGTGAGTTTTCAGGTGTGCAGGTTTCATGTGGAGAAGCATGAACACAGAGGCACACAGGCCACATCTGGCCACATGTGAAGCTAGAGACAAGAGAGTCTTCGATAACACTGACGGTATGCAAACCGAGCTTTCTTTGCTTTTGTTTTTCCGGTCTTTCTTGCTTGCTTTCTTCATTAAATGCACATGATCATGCACATTCAGGCGCGCACACCAAAAATGCAACCTCTCTCCTTCTCCCCGCTCTCTGCTGTCTCAGTGTTTTTCTTTCCCATTTATCATCACTGAAGCAAAGGAACCGATTCCAATTTCATGTGTTTTCATTCCACTCCTCTATTTGCTTATTTCTTCATCCCCCTGTCTCTATTTTGATCTCAGGCAACCAGTCAGCAGTCAATAATCTGTTAAATAGCATGATCGCCACCATTTAGTTTCCTGGCCAGCTACTTAGGTTGTAAAGCTGATCAATGGCTTTGAATGGGAACCACCTAGATAGCGGATTGACTGCTGGGACGCGCACTGCAATCATATCATTTGTCTTCATTTGCTGTTCAATTATTTGTTGTAATGGCTGCTGTCAAAAACAGCCCCATGCTGGCTCACAATGGCACACAGAGCCCTAAAACTGTAGAGTGCACATTGTGCCGGCGTGCCCGACTCGCTCTGCACACCTTGACTCTGAGCCCCCCCACGCTGCTTCTCTCTCTGCCACTGCTGCAGAGGAAAGACATTATATAGTAAACAGCACAAGAGCAGCAGTATCACATGTCGAAAGCAGTATAGCAGTGTGTTTCTGTGCGTGTGTGTGTGTGTGTGTGCGTGCGTGTGCGTGCGCGCGCACACGTGTGTGCGTGTTGGCGGGATGATTATGAGTGTGTGTGATTTGTGAGTGCATGCAGATGGTACTCATGCCTGGACGTGTGGATGAAGTCTGACCCAGACTGGACTTCCTCTGCCCGAGAGCCCCTTCCTGAAATCATCAATCACTTCTTGTAGGACGCGGGCATGGCTGCATGCGACCACGTGTGTGTGTGTGTGTGTGTGTGTGTGTGTGTGTGTGTGTGTGTGTGTGTGTGTGTGTGTGTGTGTGTGTGTGTGTGTGTGTGTGTGTGTGTACATTTTTGTGTGTGGGGGACTGTGGGGCTTTTTGGCTTGCTTTGAGTTTTAACTAAGGTTGTAGCATCTTCTAAATGTATTAAATATTAAGACTTATTATTTGCTGAAGAAATCTGGGAACGTTTGAGTGTTTATTTTTGTGAGAAAATACAAACATGTTGAAATTGCTGATTGTTGGTCAAACACTGTTTTATTTCAACCATTTCTCTTATCATTGTGATGAACTTTGGTGCAAATTAAAAGGCATTTATACATATTTCCTCAATCCAGAAGCATTTTTTGTGTGACAGTGCCAAATGTCCACATTTACAGTCAGGGAACTTGCTGTACATGATGTTGATAAGTTTCCGCTTTGATTTAACATTTGCTAAAGGCATTTAAACAAAGTTTTGTGTTAAAGTTTGTTATATTACAAATTTCGACAGATATTTTCATTTTTATTGGAAATGCACATCGGTTATCGTTTAATGCCCCCCCCCCCCCTTCCAAGGCTGAAACATAAACTGCTGCTGCCACAAATGATATTCATGATTATCCCGATAATGGAAATTCACCACAATCAATCATGTTTTTTTATTGTAATTTGCAATTAAATCATATATAGTTCCATCTCAACATTAAATTTCAACATTAAAGATGCCCCCCTGCAGATGTTTGTCTGTAGTTATATTACAGGCAGGACCTGGTCAGGCTTTTCTACTTTTGGGGGTTTTATTGTACCGCTACAGTATAGACACCCCACTCTCATTCAGATCTCTCCACTCTTCCTCATCTGGCACCAACTTTCTTTCTTCCTACTGTAACTCCCTCTTTAATCTCTCCGACTCTTTTCTTCTCCCCCCCCTCTACCTCCCCTGGTTTTATTGCAGTAGGAGTGTCCCCCTCCCCCTGCTTGTTTGAAGTGGCCTGCTCATATATCACAGCCTTCCCTCGCAGGATATCCTCCCTCTTCCTGCCTCTCCCTCTCCTTCTCTCTTTCTCCCTAATTCCCTCCCTCTCCCATCACCCCCTCTCCCTGTCAGCTGGGGAGGTGGAGGAGGGCGATACCTGTTAACTCTATTTCTTTTCCACACTTTAACACTCTTCCCATATACCCAGCGGACATGCTCCCACACACACACACACACACACACACACACACACACACACACACACACACACACGGATGATAATGTTAGATGTCTGCGTTGTACGAACACAGAGGAGCTCAGCTTCACATGATTCAGGGTTCATTTGAAAGTTTCATTACTGGAATAGTTTTTTTAGACAACAGAGGTGATAATGATAGTTGTATGGATTTACATTACCTGAACTCAAGTGTAACATGTATCACTTTTTATAGAAATTGTATATTTATTTTTTTATTTTATTAAAAAAAAATACAATTTGGTTAATTGGAGCTTGAGGCTTTATTTGGGGTTGAGAAAATTTCAGATTTACTGTTTTTTAAGTTTAAGTTTAATTTCACATGTCCTAAAGGACACACTATAAGATAATATTTCAGTAAATGATTGATTTGATTAGATTTTGTTTAAGATATTACACTGTAAAATCTGACAAGTTGATCTTATTCACATTGAAAACTGATTGCCTTGAAAAAAAAAATTCAAATCATAATTTATGTTTACTTAAATCTAATTGTTAAGTTTACTCAAAATTTGGCTGCATTTACTTAATTGTGTTGAGTTGTTGCAACTAAATAATTTGCAAGTGAAATTACCTTGTTCTCTCTAAGTGTCAAGTTAGTCTGACTTAACTTGATCAAGATAAAGCAGATTTTGCTTTATTGTTAAAGAAAATACAAATACAATTGTCTGTTATGCAGCCAGCAGAATACACTTAACAAAAAGTTAACAGAAATTTTGGAAAACATTTTAATTACATTTTTCGAGGCAGTCGGTTTCCTAGATTTCTAAAGTAAAATAAACTTGTCAGATTTTAAAGTGGATTAGCTGTGAGTTGTGTTGATTCTTTTGCTGACTGACGCCAGGACTCGACTTTGATTCAATGTGGAATTTTGCATTTATATAGAAGTGAAGATTTGCGAGATTCAGAGCATTTAAATGCACTTTGCTGTAACCGGAGGGCGGCAATATTCTGATTACTGAAACTGTCATGTACACAAATTGACTTGTTTGTCTTATTTGCATTAAGGTCATGATTGCAGTATAACTTGATTAACAGGACTGAGATGCTCATCATAGGCTCAAATTACTTGTGGTATGTGTCTGTTTGCTTTTGTGACTTGATTACAGAAACACACCACAATGTTCACAGTTTGAACCACTTCAAAGTGGTCTGGAATAGAGCATTGTGTCTTTTTGTTTTGGAGCGACAGTGAACTGACTTTTATGTGAATAACCATCTCAAATATTAGCAGTTTCATGATAGTAAAAAATATAAACACTTACGTAACTATCCATTTTAAACGTGAGTAAACCTGCTTGATTTCTTTCAAAGACATGAGAAGAAGAAATAAGAAAATTCCCAAAAATTAGTAAAAGTTACAAGAAAATTACTGTGAAATAAGCCAAAAAAGGAAAGGAAAAAAAAACAAAAACACACAAAGGAAATTACCTGGAAAAAAGTGCTAAAACTGTAACAATATTATGTATTTTGTAACTTGAATGAATAATTCTAATAATCATAAATATAATTTCTGGACAAAATTTCTCCTTTTTTGTGATAATTTCCTAAAAAAGAAAGAAACAAAAGATGAAGAAATACTAAATGTAACGTCTAATATTGTATTTATAGTATGTTTCTGCTACCCCCAAAAAGTTTGTCAAGATGTGTAGGCACCACACTGCAAGTTTGGCATTGCTTGACCATCAATTTGGAAAGAGTTTGTTATTGGTGAGATCAATTTGAACAATATTACAGCGTTATATTTATGCATGAATGAGCCATGCAAGCACCAATCCCGCCTGCTTCATTTGGGAGTCATGAATGACAACACACATCATTTTTTACCAACCCAGAAGCAAAACGACAGTGTTTGCATCAAACATTTCTGCAAACCACAAATACGTTAGATTTGCATGTTTCATAAGTAATATAAGAAATACATTTGTTAACTTTTGTCATGGAAACGGTGGATGGGGTGTCACATAGGCGAGCTTGTGGCCACTGTTTGAAACAAACACCACGGTTGTTTTTTTGGCAACCCTGCCTGGGTGTTGTGGCACACTGAAACATTTCATTGTTGGGATTTATGGCACCAAGACTGGGTGATTTTTACCAACATGTTGCGGCATTTCTCCGTGGTATTTGAGCCACTCAACCTGGGTGTTTTAAACAGACCCGTCCCTGCTTTTCCAGCGGCTTTTGTGCCACCAAACATAGATGTTTTAAGACAAAACCTGAACTTTTACAAACCACAACCAAGTGATGTCTGAACTGAGCCACACTTTCACCACAGCAATGCAAAGTTTGGGGCTGCACCTGACTTAATATGAATATTTGATGATTCATTTGGTTTTCCATACAAGTTTTTAAACTTTGAACAGGGCTCCACAGGACATTCAGTGTGACAGCAGCATTAATGTCACATAGTGAACAAGCTAAAGGCGCGAACGACGGATCGCAAACATGCAACAATTTTTTTTTTGACACTACAAATCAACAAAAACCAGAGACTGTATCCTATTCACAACTTCTTCACCTTACAGCGCATCTCGCTCTCCCTCTGTGCCGCTGCCTGCGTGTTCGCAGCTTCAAAGAGTAGCTCAAAATCAAGAGCACTCACTCTGCAGCAAAATCTGGTACCAGAACGTCCCCAGAAGTACACTGCACACGAAAAAAACAACTGCTAGCTAGATATCTAGCAGTCTCTCAGCCTCCGACTTTTAAGGAACAGTGGTAGCAAAGTTTCAATATATCAGCTGTAAAATAATGTACAAATGTAATGTATTCATGGTTTACAAAAATACAAATACAGTCTGAACATTTTTTTTCTGGTGTTTCCTTTCACATGCAACAGGAGTGGCTTCATCCACGACATTATCAGCCACATTGGCCACTCATTCAGTCATTTGTCCTTCATGTTTGATCACTCCGACACTGCTGATGAGATTTGAACAAAATGTGAGAGGAAGGCACATTTCACCACAGATCTCCAGCATTTTTGTTACCACATTAGTTGCCTCAAGGGAGGGGGGGCGCAACAATTCCAGGTCAGAACGAGATGACGGGAAGGATTCAGTGCTGATTGGCCATGGAGGGGGGGGGACTCATTTCCTACAAATTTCATACAAAGCAAATTTCATCATTACATGAATATGAGGGCGTACTTCAACATAGTTTCCTGTTTGGATCGTTTTATTCGCCACAGAAGCTGTGCCACCAGGATTACCCCACTGTCCTTCATCGCTCCCTCTCGTAACACAGTTTATTTGACTCTTATTCGTCCTTAATATCTTTCCTTTATGAGATTCATTATTCACTTCCTCCTTTTCATACTCCTTTAATTCAGCCCTGTGCTGCTTCTCTCTCTCTCTATGCTTTTCTCCCTTTCTCCGGCTTTTTTTCTCCTCCACTCCTTGTTTTTCTCTCTCCGTGCCCTTGTTGTCATTTAGCTACTTCCCCCCAGCTCTGCCCTCCCCCCTCCATCCTCCTCTCTTTTCTCTCTCTCCCCTCCCTCTGTCTCTCTTCCTTTTTATATCTTACATTTTCTCTCCCCATCTCTCTCTCTCTCCATCCTCCTGCCCTTTTGCTCCTCCACCCACCCCTCCTCTCTTCCTCTCCATCCCTCCATCCTTCCCTCTCTCTCTCTCTCTTTCTCTCTCTCTCTTCGGCTGAGGACAAGGAGGTGAAAGCCAAGCGGATTACAGTGGCAGTTTAATCTGGCTGACCCACCAAGGGATTGCTCTCTACTTTGCTGTGAGGCTGCAGGGCTGGAGGGCAGCGGGACTGGGTGGGTGGGTGGGTGCAGCGAGGGGAGGGGGAGCAGGGGAGAGGAAGAGACCAGGTTGTAGGGGGGTTGGGGTTCTGTGGGAGCAGAAAAAGGAGGGAAGGGAAGAGGGAGGAGGATGGGAGCGCCTGAATTTAGGAGATTTTTTCCTGTTTGTCTCGGGTCGAGCAGAAACGCTCTCCAGGACAGGACTGTTTGTACACACACACACAGGAACACGTGTGTGTGTGTGTGTGTGTGTGTGTGTGTGTGTGTGTGTGTGTGTGTGTGTGTGTGTGTGTGTGTGTGTGTGTGTGTGTGTGTGTGTGTGTGTGTGTGTGTGTGTGTGTGTGTGTGTGACTGCGTGGTGCCAGAGGTGGGGGGAAGGGCTTTGGTTGTTATTAAGAGATGGAATATTAATGCTACTTTGCCTCTAATTTCTTTCCATCTGTCATCAAGTTGTCCTCTGTGCGTGTGCCTGTCTTAGTCTATGAATAGATACTCTTCAGATATTAACAGACAATTAGTCTGTTCTGTGTTTCAAAGGCAAAATACAAAAATGTCCTTGGTTTGATTTCCCTTTTTCTTTAGTCTGAAAACATCAAAATCTCATTTTACTCCGTCTTGTCAAAGTCATTCAAACTCACGCAGCTTTCATCCGCAGTTAACGCCCCAGACTGAGGCCTCGCCAAATTTATCAGTTCAACGAGCGCCGCACCAGATTCTGTCTTAGTCGGCTGCAGGTCATTTGTGTTTTTTGTTTTTTTATTGCTATTTTTAATCTCTTGAAATTTGAACATGAAGAGCGAGGATAATGTGGCGATTAACAGTAGGGGTGGTTTCAGTTGTGGGGAGGGGTGCATCAAGTCAGAGGTTCTTCTGCTGAAAACAAAAAAAATCTAAAAATATTTGCTGTTTTCTATGTTTATTAATTGACAAAGATGTAGCACAAAGCACATCATTAGTGAATTGGTTGTTGAGCTTTTCAAATTAATGGTAGTCAAGTAAAAGAAACAGAAACGTGAATTGCACTTCAAAACACGCTTAGTGTCAAATACAGATCTTAAACCTAATGATAATGTAATATAATAAAGCACTTAATGTTTGATTGATGGTCGATTCTACCAACTGTTTGGAGAATATTAATTTTACATGGGGGGGATATGTGATTATGACTTATGACTGTCAACAGAGAACCTCTCAGGCTGCAGGAACAATCTCCACCAATCAGGATAGGACAGTTTACCTTCCATGGCCTGTGGATTTTCGTGATATCACAATATCACATGCAAATTCACCTAGTCAGACTTCGGGTAATATGTTTGTGTGGTTTGGACCATCAGCATCCGATGAAGCTACTGCCGTTTACTGCCATGGTGTCGGCGTTATTGACAACAACAATAGCTGGGTTCCTGTAAACATGTAGGCCAAATTTTAAGATTTTTTCAGAAGTCTACAAAATAAAAACCAAATTTATGTGTTTGCCAGTACTGTTTGTCCATAATTGTGTTTTAAATGGCAATTAAAATTGACTCCAACAAAATAGTTCCTTACATTGAAATCTGCCATCTTGTGATTTAGGTACTGGGAGATGGTTTGTTGAGATAAGCAGTAGGTGGTGCTTATTTTCCAGTCAGGTGCCATTAAACAACTGCAGAAGAAGAGCGCCAGTCAAGCATCAAACAAAGAAAAACAATGGATGCATATGTAAGAGAGTGCGCAATGGACAATAGAAATGAAGAGTTTAAAACTAGTATTAATATTACATTACAGCATTTGCTCTTAGAAGAGTTTGGTGTGCATATAAGTGTCTTAAAAGCCTCTGTAGAGCTTGCAGTGACCTATGCAATGACTTCCTCCTCCAAGAGATTTTTTAAGTATAGGAGCTTCCACTCAGGTTTCATTTATTTATTGCACAACTTGATAATGCATATTAAAAGATCTGGATTGAAACGCACCTACACGTGGCGTATAAAGAGGTTAGCGTAGATTCTGCGATAGTATCAGTTATATCAGAGTGTTTCTCTACTGAATAAAAAGCAAAAAACCGCGCTGGTTTTGGCTTATGTGATTGGTTAAAGTTAGCCTGTAACAGCCAGATGGTTCATTCAATCAGCTGCCAAGTATTTTTTTTTGAAAGTGCTACTTTTTTTTTTAAAAAAAAACAGTTTCCAATGACGTCTTCTCAGATAGTTCTGTGTAACAAACCTTCTGGGAGATCAGGTTATACGGCAGTAGCCTTACAGACAAAACCAGGGGTAAAAAAAGCCTGCAAATCACTTGCTTCTGTTCATACACCTTAATTGTTGTGAGCCTAAAGATAGAGGTGAGTAAGGTAAGCATATCAACATTTTTATCGACCTGTCTCTTCTCATCTTAAAAAACAAGAGTTTAAGACGAAAACAGGATTTTGAATCGTGCAAGACATTTATTCCACCAATGGAAATTCATCTCTTGAATCTCGCCAGGTGGACGTGATCACACACTGCTGAATGAATCCATTTTTGAGGCACTTTGCCAAATTAAAAGTAAATAACCTCTATGTCATTATTTCATTTTGCCATTAACAGGGCAGTTGTGCAAAAAAATTCTATAATTTCGGGTGGCCTCGACACTTTCCCCTCATATAGCTCTTTACTCCAATAGAAGCTAATTTTGTGGCAGTAATTCATTGACTGTGAGCAAAATGTTATGTTCCAGTCAAGAGCTTCGGCCTTGAACAAACAACATGTTAATCGTCGTCAGAACACAGTGTGAACACAGTTTCGACATAAAGTGCCTTCACCTGTGCATCAAGTGTCAGAGGCGCAGAAACGTCCACCCTTAAAGAAAGTTGGGCGCTGGCCTTGAGTTTGAATAACTGAAGCGAGTCAGGCGATGTTGTGCTTGTTTTAATGTCCTAAATGCCTTGTTGTACAGTGCTGAACACAGCGCGGGGTGTCTGAGGCAGGCTGTGTCTGCGTCTCTGTTTGCCTCATATCAGCCTTCCTTTCATCAGTCCACCCCCGCTGTGCCGTTTCGACGGAGGGGTCCAGTCGGCGAGTCGGATTAGCTTCCAACTGGTGCTTGTCCAGATTCTGATTCTGAAGGGGGGCTTAACCAACCTCGCCGTGGAAAAAGACGAGACGAAAAGGAACAGGAGGGAGGGAGGAGAGGAGAAGAGGCTCCTGAGGGGTTGACGCTCCTCTTCACTTGTTTACCTTGCAATTAACGTGCTGGATTGTCCTGTGAAAAGGAAGAAAAAGTCAAGTGTGTGGACTGTGGAGCAATAGGCCACCACTGATACAGATACAGGAGCTGACGGGGTTCAATATTCGGCAGGGAGAGCCCGTGGGTGCCGCTCAACACCTGCTCTGCTGGGATAGTTTTGTTTCTACGCGCACACACTGTACAGCATTAAAATGTGTAAAAGCAAAAAAAAACCCCATACTGCGAGAGTCATGGTCAGGGCACAGACGATGGCAACGACCAATCAGCAACAGATGCCCCCTGGAGATAAATGATCTGATCCGTGTGTGTGTGTGTGTGTGTGTGTGTGTGTGTGTGTGTGTGTGTGTGTGTGTGTGTGTGTGGGCACGGTGGTTAACACAGGCCCCCCCCGAGCTGCTGTCATCGTCGCGCCACCCTGCAACATGGCTGCCTGGGGACCTTATTTTAGGCCACACCAGGTGCAAGTGTTTTGGGCTGGTTACATGATCTTGGATGAATGTGTGTGTGTGTGTGTTTGTGTGTGTGTGTGTGTGTGTGTGTGTGTGTTTGTGCTGAGTGTGTGCATATAAAGAGCTGTGATTGTACGCAGGGTCAGGCTTGTGTGTGTGTGTGTCTGCGTGCTGAAGTCCAGGAAAGGTCACAGATTGGGTGGAGGTGCCAGGAATAGGGGTGTGAGATGCCTGGGTGTCTACAGGGCCATGTGAGGCGCGCACACACACACACACACACACACACACACACACACACACACACACACACGCATGCGAGGCCTTCAAACCCAAAGACAGAACAAAAGCTGGTCAAAGTGGGGCAGTTTTCTCTCCCTCCCTCCACAATCTCGTCCTCCTCCTCCTCCTCCTCCTCCTCCTCCTCTCTGTCCCTCACGTCGATCCCCAGCACTGTTCTCCTCCCTCCTCCCCTCCCCCCTCATTTTTGCTCTCCTCTCTTCTCCTCTCCTTTCCTCTCCTCTCTCACGTAAACACGATGCTGCTTTCTGGATCTGGGATGCCTGAGGGACAGAGCACAGACAGGAGCCCCGTCACCATGACAACAGCTTCTCTGAGCTGCCTGACACCCAGACGCCATTGGCTGAGGGCTGCTGGGGGAGGGGGAAGTGGAGAGAGCGAGAGAAAGAAGAGTGAGACAGAGAGAGAGAGAGAAGCGGGAGTAAGTTAAGCAAGGGGTAGAAAGAGAAAAGGGAGTGTAGAGGGGGGTGGTGGTGTAGAAAAGGAGATAACGGAGGCAAACGACCCCGTTTCTCCTCATGGGCTGCGCGGCCTGTTCGTGTGCAGGTTTGACATAAAGAGGGGGAGAAAGCAGAGGAAGAGGTGGGGAGGAGCAGGAGGCCAGTGTGTGTGTGTGTGTGTGTGTGTGTGTGTGTGTGTGTGTGTGTGTGTGTGTGTGTGTGTGTGTGTGTGTGTGTGTGAATGATCTTCTCATGGTCATATAATCAAACCGCTGGTCCAGGTTTGTGTGTAAATGTGTGCAGGAGTGTGCGCCTTGTGTGCATAAATGCTGTGTATGTTTATGAGTCACTAGGAGGTTTCCATTAAAGATTTGAGCTAAACGAAGCAAATTTTTTCCGAAATTTTGATAAAATACAATTGCGAGATGACAGTTTTTTTCCACTGAGTGATGTTATGTGACTTCTCCTCTCACGATAAACGTTCCAAGAAGCATGGCGATGGATGTTCAAAACATTAGCAGGTTTATTTCTATTGCAGCCACCGCAGTAGCTGTCTATATTTCCAATCGAAGGCAATGTAGGGCGTGTTATGTGAGCGATAATGGAAATGCAAGCCCCTTATACGTGGTCCACGTATAAAGGATTTCTAAGGGGGTGGGGGGGGGGGGGGGGCAGTCCACGATTTCACAGAGGAATTGTGGATTTAAAACCTCGGATGGTCTGCTCAACTTTGAACACCTCTGGTAGCGCCTGCTGCATCATGCCTGAAGGAGTCAGTTCCTACTGACAAGAGCATCGGCATATCACCATGTGACATACAAAAGCGAAAGAAGTATTTTCATTGCAGTGGAAATGTGGCTTTTTCGAATCGCCTCAAATACCACCTTATGCGAGTGTAAAAACTTTTTTGCGAGAAATAGGACTTTTTTCTAAATTGACGTGTTTCCATTAGGTGTGTGTTACTGTCTAACCTCACAGTTCACATTAGTGTTTTCTGAAGAGCGAGCTCAAGTATAAAAATGGCTTGTAAACTGGAGACCGTATCACACAAAACACCTTCCCTCAAGATGTTGAACTGTAGCAGAAGTTTGGGTTTTGCAGGTTCTGGGTCACAAAATAAGTGTTGAATGGGGTCTATCATATTAGCATTGAATAGATGGGGAAAAGTTGTTTTTTTGTCATTTTACTCATTCAAAAAGCACATCAAAAGAAGATGAATGCGGCATTCATGTGCTGCTCTGATGGTCCAGTTTTTACAATTTGGGAGGACAGTCTTCAGACGTTTTGTGGTTTGAGGTTTTAAGTTGTAATATGGAAACAATGGATGCTACAAAGATTGAATTTTATTTTATTAAACAGGTTGATACAGGCTGTCAGCAGGTCCTTAAAAAGTCTTAAAATCTAGTTTCTAGATAATAGGCTGTGAAAGTCATTATATAGTCTTAAATTAGAATTTTAAGACAGAGGCGTAAATTTTTAAGTGTTTTCATTGATCACTCAGCTCTTGTTTTATGCCAAATATATGTAAAAAAAAAAAATCTGTGGCAGAGTATAAAGTCAGTAATTCCTGGCTTTTCTTCTTCTTTAAAACCAGGTTAATCTGTTTCAAATTTTTGATGACTCATCCTGCAATCAGGGACGTTTACAAAAGTTCAATCAATTGAGACTTTAGGCAACTAGCTAGCCACGCCACGATGTGTTTGGATATCAGTGGGTATCCAAACGTTGTTTTCATTCCCAAAACAATGTCTGATTCGTTCATGTCTCCCTCATCATCATCCCCCTGTGACTCTGTGTCCCCCTAAACTCTAAGTCTGCCTATTTTTTAGTGGTCCAATCAAATACCAAGGACTGTACGACCAACTGTATGATTTGTACATTGCTAAAATATACCTTTCCAGCAGGAAATGCCTAACAGTGCAGACACTGAAGACGCTCTAACTTCTGTTTTACTGCACGAGACTTTAACTTTCATTGAAGACCTCACATGGCGTCGGCTCACTTACCCAAATAAACCAAATGATAGAAAACAACGATAGAAACACAGAATGAAGATACAATGTTTTTCTTAAGAGGCTCTCAAGCTAACTTAACCATTATTAGACCTTATTAATTAATAATGAAATCTAATCTGCCGCTTAGCTCAAATTTGCATCGATAAGACACACATCAGCCAGCAATGTTTTTTCATTCCTCGCTGGAGCGACTTGATGGTGAAAGCATCAGTTTCAGAAGCCTCGGTTCCGACTGAGAGCGAGCGGGCCGCTGATGTGGCTTAAATATTTTCCAGTGTTTGCATTACTGTACCTGCAGAAAGGCTGCGAAATGCAATGCGCTGTGTTTATGTGTAGCTTGGCAGCCTGCCGGCACTGCTCGGAGGGGAAACGGCAAATGAAAAGTGTGTGTGTGTGTTTTGGAGCACAGAGAGAGGGGATGGTGTGTGTGCAAGCTTGTGTGTGTGTGTGTGTGTGTGTGTGTGTGTACTGGGTCTTCCTGCCGTTCTGTGATCACTGGCATATTTAGACTAATCATTGAAGAGGGGGAGCATGTGTCTCCATGAATATGATCTTGGGTGCTGCATGCTGTTTGTGTATGTGTGTGTGACTGTGTGTGTGTGCAACCGCAACTCACACAGGGGGCATAAATGTCTCAGGCTGTGCTCGCACACGTGTTGGTGTATCCATTTGCAGGAGAAAGAGTTTTACTCTCTCACACACACACACACACACACACACTCACACGTGCTGAGAGAGGGAGAGGGATGAATTGAAGAGAAAAAGGGCAGAGCGAGAGGAGGTTGTTTCTAAATCAGAACCAGAAGTTGAGACAGAGTGACGGAGCAGAGGCTCAGATAGGGGGGTCGTTGTGTTTGTGTGTATCCGGAGTGTGTATGTGTGTATTATAGCGCCGCACAGCCCGGTCTGGTCTGGTCTGTCTGTCTTTTGGGGATGTGGAGGTGAGGAGGTGGGGAAAGAAGGGAATCTGACTTGGGTGGAGCATTCAGTGTGTGAGAAGAGAGAAAATACCCCTCCTCCTCCTCCTCCTCCTCCTGCAAACAGGAGTGAACAGTAAGCATGTTTTACCTCCGCTATTAATCCTGACTGGAGACCTGGACCAAACAAAAAGAACAGAAGCATCTTTTTACTTGAAATCTCTCCATTTTCTTTGTCTCTTCTTTCTGCTTCTCTTTTATTCGCTCTGTTTCCCTCCTTCTTGTTCGCTTCTCTCTGCTGCTATCTCTCCCAGCCTTTATCTTCATGTCTCAGTGTGTGTGTGTGTGTGTGTGTGTGTGTGTGTGTGCGCGTGCGTGCGTGCGTGCGCGTGTCGTCCCCTCTCTGGTTCTCTCTCTGTGCGTGCCAGTGCTGTGCTATGCTGGCTGAGACTATGCTGGGGATATTTCTGTCAGCCTCTATTTATTTATTGATGGCGATGCTGGTGAGAGTTCGCCTGCCTACATGCGTGCTTGTGTTAAGAGAAAGTGAGGTGCTCTCTGGAAATCTCTCTCTCTCCCTCTCCTCCTTACCCTGACTCCTCCAGAGTAAATATTTGTCGACCTCCGTCCTAATGACAGTGCGGGGCCGACCCAGGAAGTGTTGGCTCTTTGACCTCCTGATAGCTGGACCGGAACTAGCTGCTCTGCGCTCTCTGTCTTGTCTCGTGCGGAGGATGAAAGGCCGGTGTCACTGAGACAGAAGTTTAAATCATCCCTGAAAGAGCACCTCCCCGACGCCGCTGTCTCTGACAACATGCTACGGCAAGCCTCGAGCCTCGCTGCCTGGCAACTAAAATAGTTCCTGGAAGCAAGAATGCAAATAGAGCACATTAATGTCAGATCTCATTGTACGTCCGGCCCCGCTGAACTCTGGGAGCCTGTCGACTGGTGGTCCAGAGGTCAGAAGGTCCCTCCAAGGCCGTTTATCTCCCAGTGTGTCCTCCAGGGACAGACAGGGTGTGGAGCTAGTGGAGGTGGGATAACAGTTAGGGAGGGAGGAAGCAAGCAGGTATGGTTGTGAAGTTGCCGTCTCACCGATGTTTTCTTATACTAATGCCGTATTTGGGGAATGTCAGCAGAATGGCAAGATCACATTGTTACAACCATGTGTCAAAGTCCCGTTCAAATTGTGTTTTCCATAACGTTACCCTCCGTGGTTAAAGCCCCAGCCACGCTGCATGCGTGAGCAGCGTGTGAGGGCAACCTTGTGGAACAGCCTGCTGCTGTAACTACTGTATTTCTACAAAAAGTTTCACAAAAAAAATGAACTGAAGGAATTCTGTCGACGGAAACGTTATAAGAGAGCTTTTATTTTTAAACGGAAACAGGGAAGGTTAAGTACTTTGTATTTCTTCATGTCTGTGACAGAGAAAGACATCGAAACTGAAGTAAAAGGTGGTATAATGTCAATGTGATTATCAAAAAAACATTTTTACTGTCTTATTTTTGCTGAAAACTACCTGCATCACACTGAAAAAATCTGCAAGACTGTTTCTTTAGATGTTACGCAGTAGAGCAGCAACTGAGTGGCGCTTGAGCTGCGCTGCTCACGCCAGCAATGTGGCTGCTCTAATCTGTTCGCACAGGCGCAGAAATAGAAAAGAACAAGTTCTGCGATGCACAAGTGCTGCTAAAGGGAGAGTTTTAGACAGAATGAATACAGGTGTCCAAGCACAGACAGTATAAAGAAAAATAAGGAGCTTTTTGAACATGAAAGCATGTAAACATGTTCCATTAGAAACCATTAATACAAGTACGAACATGAAAAAATTGCATAAACGGTCCCCTTTAAGGAGAAACATTATTCTAAGATGGGTCACCTATTTCCTAGCAGCACAGTCCCACCAGATGAAGTAAAAAATAACCAAAATTATCTATTTTTGACACAACACATACAGTATTTGCATTGGTTCATGTACAAGTTAAACCAGGTAGCTCAATTCTAATTAGCTGACTCAACTGTATTAGTATTGGATTTTATTTCCAATTACTTTGCCTCTAGTTCGGTAATCTCAGCAAATCTCTTCGCCAAGTGGGAGATATCGCAGCTGTCAGGAAGCCTCCATATCTTCGACTCGTAATTACAGGGAGGCAGGGCAGCTCACCTGAAAAAGCACGGACAGAACAGCCCATACTAGTTATGATACCAGATAAATACACTTTGATGAAACAAATCATGAACATTTAGGTAGAAAAAAAACACTGGTGCTATTTAAAACAGCAAAGGTTGCTTAGAAATTTGATTAGGAGACGAGATGCATCAGGATCTGGGTGGTTTACCACCTCTCTGAAGTATTTCCTGGGGGAAACCCCTGAACTAGGAGGCTGACGTAAATGTTTTCTTCCCACACGGCTGCTCATATTTACGGTTTGTAAAACGTGACATGAACGCGGCTTAAACTCACACTTGAAACGCGAGTACTGACTGAACTGAAAGTGCTCAAAGGTGAACTAATAGCAGTAATAGTCAGCTCTTTTTCCCCCCTTGTCTCTGTCGCGCTCTCTCTCCTCAGTAACCCCCCTTATCCCATTTTCTCCTTATCAGTTCCCTACGACGGTGCCAGCACTCCCTTTCTCTTTCACCTCCTCCTTATTTGGCCACTCTTTCTTCTCGTTTTCTACTTTCTTTCCTCTTTTCTGACCTCTTTTCTTACATCGTTCTCCTTTTCTTTCTGCCTTTTCCCCCTCTGTGTTTCCCTCTTTCCTCAACGTGCCCCAGGGCCTTCAGAGTTTCAGCAAGTCCCACAGACCGTCCATTGTCTTGGGAATGCAGTTTGCTGTCTCCCCTCACCTCCTTGTCCTCCTCCTCCCTCTGTCTGGCAGGAGACAGAGTTAGGTAGTGTTTGGCTCCTGGGTCCTCAAGGCCACTGGGTTTACTGTCTCATCCTGACTAACCCCAGGACCTGGTCCAGGACAGCTGATCAGGCTGAACTTGGCTTTATTCCTGGTGGAAATCTGAACAGTGTTTAGAGAAGACAGATGATGTTTGACATGTCTGTTTGAGTGTTGTCACAAGTCTGGAGATGCGATTCACGATCGGCTTCATACTCTGGGTTGTTTGATTGAGCCGTTAAAGAGCTGGATTTATAATTAACCCTTTAAGAGGAGACATCAGAGTGTGTTGTTTGCATGATTCTGTTTAAATATATTTAAAATAAGAACCATTTTGACTAGAGCATTCATCTTTTTTGCATCAGAAAGCAGAGGTTTCAGTCTTCGCAGTCATAACATCATTACCATACGTTATCTTACCTTAAGTACTGGGAAAATGAAGTATTTTGCCAGAATTAAGCTTGAATTTCCTTGTGTATTTCCCTGTAATGGCTGTGGGAGATTGTTGTTTGTATAACCCTGTATATGTCCATTTAAAATAGAAACTATAATAGCAAGAACATTAACTATTTTTTCTGCAGAAGGCTATGGCTTCTTTTTTCCATTTCATCACATTTTACTCTTATAATCATGTCATTACACTATACACTATACTTTGGTGCAAAATGTGCAGTGGTGCCAAAAGAATAAACAATGACTCCAACTCAGTGCCTTTGCACTCTGCTAATAAAAATTAACAAAAAATAAATATACATTTAAAAAAATAATGCACGTAGTCCAGGTAACTAATGGAGTGTTAAAAATATTTATTTTATGTTTTGATGTTGAAAAAATGTTTTTTTATCAATATATGTTTTGGGTTTTTTTTTTTGGACTAGTATAACCTTTTAGCTCATATTATACAGATTTTACTGATATGAAGCATTTGAAGATACTAGATAAATAACAATAAGTAGGCACAGACCATTTCTGTTGCAGAGTTCAAAGGGTTTAGTGAATAGAAATGTTTGTTTTGCATTTTTGTAAAACAGTAATTATTTTTGACTCAAAGTTGAGCTTTTTAAAAAGGACATAAAGACCCTCAGACATTTTAAAGGTTAGGGTAGACCATAAAATGAAAAATCAAAAGTTGCACAGATGTGTCACAGCTGCTAAACATTCTCATTGAAGGTTATTAGCTTAACTGACAGCTTGATTCTCCTGAAGTGTGTGTGAGTGATTCTTACAATGGACACGTGATTATGACGGCAGAGATGACGCACAGCGACACACACAAGGTTACCAATCACTGCCGGTGTAAAAGCTTCATGTGGATTTCTATATTTATCAAAATATTTGAATCTGTCATCTGTGAGGTGGAGGCGGGCTGCATGGTGGATACCAAATGGAAATTTTGTGTGTGTGTGTGCGCTTGTGTGTGTGTGCTTCTGTGTGTGTGTGTGTGTTTGTGTGTCTCATACACCCAACCCCCCAATGTCTGGCACTCCGGAGGACTGCTCCTATGGGAATGCCTCTTCCTGCCTGGTCCAGCACACACACACACACACACACACACACACACACACACACACACACACACACACACACACACACACACACAGACGTATACTCTAAAATAGAATTGGGGTGAGTGGACCAGACTGGCGTGAGACGGTTTAAAACGTCTGGTCTGTTTCTGTCGGTTGCTAAACATAAGTGTCGGACACTGAGTTTGAGAGTTGTCCCGAATGTCGAACGTGCAGGCATGTATCTATTGTTACATTAGAGCGGAATAAAATTAAGCTGCAAGTGGACTTTTTTCTGTGTTTACTCAGCTCATTTTTACTATTAGCACATAATGCAGGATAATATATGGTAATTCCTTAACAGTTTTGCGCTTAAACTCTCCAGCTTTGAGGTCCGCTGTGTTGCTTTAGGCACTATGGAATGTGTACAGCCTGACTGTAACTCCCTCGCTGGCTGCGCTCAGTATACGGCACCACTTCCCTCTCCTTTTCATCTCGCACCTTCTCAGCTCTGCAGAAATAAAATCCAGTTGTGTGAGCATAACATGAGAAAGAGAGAGGGAGAGAGAGAAAGAAGAAGTGAGCAGGAGAATATGAAAGAATGCCAAAGAATAAGGAGGAGGTAGATATTGCTAACAAGGTTGCCAGAGACTCTTTTCATTTTTAATAGTCCCGTAGGAGGTCTGGCTGATAAAGTGTTATCTTATATTATTAAATCTTGGCAAAGTTTGAGCTGCAACTGATTCCAACAGTAACAAGTGTGAAAGTGATTCTGTAGGTTAGATAAACTGCAGTGAAATTAGGATATTTAGGCCTGTCAACATACATGTGTGTGTTACAAATTGTTCTATAGAGGACATCTTTTGGGAATACTTTGAAGCTTTTATTTTCAGTGTTAAGTTAAAGGTTTAATATGCAAGAATTGTAGGTTACTGTTTGTAAACAATAGGAAAGTAAACGCCACGCCAGATTCACTCTTGTTCCCTATATTTGCATTTTTTCTACGCAGCATTCGCAGTTTTTGGACTTCCTCTTGGATTTGTGCTGCTTATGGTCTAACACCCAGTCGCTACCTTTTAAAAGGTCCTGACCTCACCTGAGTGCTGTGCTAAAAAACGCCATGAAGACAGCAAAATAGGAAGAAAATAAGAAAATACAGACAGATGATGGAGTCTCTAGAGATAAATACACCACCACACACTTGTAGCTGGTGATAAATGATGACTGTAAACATACATGCGTACTGCAGATTTTTTATAGACTACATCTTTAGGAGTAAGTTACTTTGAAGCTTTAACATTTCAGTAGTAATTTGAAGGTATACTATGCAGTAATTGCAGGTTACTGTAGCTGTTTGTAAACATAAAGGTGAAAGTGAAAGCCAGCCCCTGATTCACTCTCGGTTAGTTTATTTGGTTTTTCGGTGCTGTGTCTGCAATTTTCATATCTTCATCTCCTGACACTGACAGTGTGGCACCTGGTGTCGACCTCACCTGCGAGCTGTGCCCAGGAACGTCCCGAACAAAGAAAAATTGGAAAGAAATAAGAAAATAAAGGCAGAAGAAGTAGAGTTTCTGCAGATAAATACACTGCCTCACACTAATACTGCACTGATCAATTATAAAGAGGGATTACTTCTATATGAGTCTATACATTGTTTGTTTATTGTTTGTTTTTTGAGAAAAATCATTCAAAGTATACCTTTATTCTATATAAGTATGTAAGAGTTTGTAGGTTTTCATTTTGCAAGTTCAACCTGCAACTCCTGTAAGCTTTTTGCACTTATTCAACAACAATTTTTTTTTTTTTTTTAAATTTCAAGGTGCTCTGGAGAAGAATAGTTGATTGAATTGGTACTTGGTTGGTAGTCTGACCGAACCAACCCGAAGCATTGGTATTTGATGAGCTGGCAATGAGACTCAACAGTCATCAGTCATCATCTTTTTCAAGAGTTACATAAAGTACTTTTTACACAAGAGAAAAATACAAAACAAGTTGGAACGATGTACAAAGATGAAGGACTTCAGCAACAATGGTTTAAATGGAGCTACAACATAAACAAATGCAAAAAGAAACAATAGAGGTACCATTATAGTAAAACTCAAAAGAGAAAGGGGATTTTTAAATTAAAAGACAACAAAAACAGAGGAACAATCAGGTAAACAAAGGAGGAGCGCAAAAGAACAAAATGTAAGACATTAAAAGAGCAAGGACTGAGATATAGATATAGATTTAGATATAGACATTTTGTTTTAGCTTTGCTGTTTAATTTTACCACATTTTTTAGCAACTTGTTGTAGTTGGCAAAGAGCACAGTGCAAGAAGGAGAACATCCTTTCCACTTACACGTATGAGTGTGATATTTACCCCAATATCATGAAAAAAGATTAAGATTATTAACAACTTTTGAGGGTTCCTCTCTTCATACATACGTAAGGCCAAAGATAGATAGAGACATGAGCATGGGACATCACCCTACATGGTCAGCGTCTTAGCGTGGGGTCAGGGCGAAAGCTGCGTCGGTGTTCACATTACAAAAAAATCTACCAGGAAAATGTATACTTGCACATATGTAATTGGCCAAGTCAGCATTTTTCTGATTGACGTAGTGCTGCGGTTTTATCCTACGTTATTGTTGTTTCATGCCCCTTTCTCACAGTTTCTGTCTTCAAGTTTTTAGAGAAATTTCCCCTAATATGTGGAGCTATTGAGACAATAGCAAATATAAAACCACACAGAATATAAAAAGTAGAACACTCATTAATCATCAGCGGTATCTGCAATCCAGTGTAAACAGTCTGTAGGATGTAGAAACATGAATGAAGATGAACCCACAGCGAATTCGTATTTGCACATATATGTGAATGCTCGCTAAATGTTATTGTGTGTAGAGCACATCCAGACACACAGCACGTGTGCTTGTGTGAGACTGTGCACATGCACAGTATGTGTTACTTTACTGCTCATATTCATCATCAGTCTGAGATGTTCGTGCATTCCTGGAGTCTTTTTTCAGTGATGAATTGTTTATGATTTACATACCTTTCCTGGTACCAGCTTCCCCTCAACTTTTCCTCAAGTTATACGCTACAAACCTTAAGACAGTGACAGTTGATTTTCTGCTGTGGTTTTTTTCTTTTTTTCTCACATGTAGGTGGAAAGAGTGGAAAAGTGACAATGAAAGCGGTGACAGAGGTTGAGGTTTTTGTAGCTGAAAATAGTGAGAATCTCGCCTGGTTGGCAACATGCGGTTTGTCTTTTGGCTGCTGGTCTACGGAGGCTGATCAGATGATATCTGTGCTTCTTCTTTTATAATTGATTTCTCTTTGTATGATGTTGGTGTAAAAGGACAGCTGATGAAAGACAGGTACTGACACGAGAATCTGCCACTTGCTGTGGATGTTTTACACCGAGGAATATTAATTTCTATTTGTTACAGAAGAAGAAACAATAAAATAGAGGCAGAGATGCATCATCCGGTGCAGCTTTGTGTCAAAAGTGTGTTAGCGTTCACCTGTGAAGTGGCCTTTCAGGGGATGATCTACCAGCTCCGTCCTGATCTGCAGCCCTCTCTGACCTGCAGAGCTGAGCGGTAACTGAAGCCCCGCTGGATACACACAACTCGTCTAGACCAGCGTGACACCAGCCTGTTATTTCAGAGGACAGGAGATAGATAAAGCGAGATAAAATCATTTTCCCTAACGCTCTCAGACTACCGCTTACACACCTTTTCATTTTTCTACTGTATTCTTCACATTAGGTTTTCTCTCCAAGCTCCAAGCATTCTATTATTCCCTAATTAGCAGCATTAATAATCTTCAATTAGGCATATAGCTTTGAGTGCATAAAGTCTGCCTCTTTCATGCAAAGCGTGTGTGTTTGTGTGTGTGCGCGTGTGTGGACGAGCGTCATCGTGACACCCTGTCCTCTGGTTCTCTGGTGGCTTTCCACCCAACACCAACTGCCTAATGAGGGAGTGAAAGGCCAGGGGCAGAGGAGGCGGGGGCTCCATATCAGTGTGTGTATGTGCGTGTGTGTGTGTGTGTGTGTGTGTGTGTGTGTGTGTGTGTGTGTGTGTGTAATTAAAGAGCAGTGCCAGCAGGGGGGACCTGTGTTAGAAGGGGTCACCAGAGCGAGCAGCAGGCCATCGCCAACCTTTGGTCATTAACTACCGACACCGCCAATAAAGGCTTCTGGGTGTGTGTGTGTGTGTGTGTGCGTGTGCGTGTGCGTGTGCGTGTGTCAGGAGGCCAGCAACTAAATTACTTTACATCAATAAGTGTTTCACTCAGTTTATGCATTTTTGTGTCACTTTTGTTTAGGTAATACTTTAGCTCCAAGTAGGATTGAGTTGAACCTTTCCTGCTGACGCCTCTCTAATTTCAACAGTCTCGTTATTGTAGAAGAGCTGCAGCTAAAAATTACTTTAGTAACTGATACATTTTTAGATTAGATTAAAGGGCTAGGTCCGTAAACTTTCAGAAAATGGTAAGAAGTTTCCTGAAGCAACGTTTTTAAATTGCTTTGTTTTGCACTGTAGTCTGAAAAATTAAAAAATATATATATTTCATTTAAAATGATGGAAAACAGATTTTAGAAGCTGCAATCAGAGAATGTTAAGCATTTTTTTCTTGACAAATGACTTCAATGATTAATCGATTGACAGCTGCAACTGAAGATTATTTTCATTACCATCATTTTCTTAATTAATCAATTAAATGTTTTCTCAAAAAGTTGTCAGAAAATAGTGAAACAAGCCTAGAATAATTTCCCCAGAGCTCAAGGAAACTTCTTCATATAGTTTATTTTATCCAACCAACAGTCCAAAAACCTAAAGTTGTTCAGTTTATTATCATGTATGGCAAAGAAAAGCGTCAACTTCTCACATGAAACCAAGAAATGTTTGTCTTTTTTTGCTTTAAAAAATGAAAATAGTTGCCAATTAATTATCTGCGATTTAGTAATCGACTGATTGTTGCTGCTCTAAAATGATTATCAGAATAGTTCGAGTAAATAATTGCTTCAGTACTGCACTGAACAAACAGTGATATATCAAAGAGGCATGTGGAAAAACTTCAACCTTGTGTCCGCCAAGCAGTCTGATTCAGTTCAGCCTGTTACACATTAGAGCGATCATTTTAATGTTCCCATTGTCAGAAGTTGTGGATGGTACTAATAGAACCATCTCATTCCTTCCCGTGTTTCATCAGCCCGCTGTTGAGGTGCCTAGCACACTTATCCGACACAAAAAGGAGCTAGAAACACAGCAGTCCATTGCAACCCCGTTCTGTGGAAGATCAGCGAGGTGCATATATTTCTCTGCATTGCCTGTGAAGAGGAGATACAACAATGAGGATGATAGTTGAAGAAGAGTTTTGGTTTATTATAACTTGGTTCTTATTTTGGTAGTATTATCCATCATTTCTTTTGGTCATTATGTTGATGGTTGTAGTTGGTGATCTCTGGAAAAATAGAAACTCTGTTACAGCGGGGCATAAAATGGTTGGTCATGTGATCAGAGAGGTTGTAAACAAGCCAACAGGTCCAAGTACAGTAGGCCAAAGTTGAAACAATGAGTTGTTTTTTTTAAAACTATGAGGTGTGTTTATTAGATTCGTTATATCTTTTCTTTTAGATATTTGTTGGTTTCTTTTAATTATGTGTTATCATCTTACTGCTCATGTTTTTTTGCCTCATGAGGTCTCAGCAGTGTTCAGTGTCATGATTTCAAATGGGAGTGACAACTAAAACTATTACAAGAAGTCATATAATAAAGAAAATCTGGTTTTAATAACCAGAATTTTCCTTTAACCAAAGTGAAACTTGACTTTGAATCATTCTAAAATAATTTTGCTTTTGTTTTGTTTTTCTTCATTTATTTTGGGTTATTTTGTCTGTCATATGGTATGGATCCCTCCCTTCAGTCTGTCAGCTGCCACCCGGCCCGCAGAGAGTCACCACATCAATATCACGTTTACAGGAGGCAGAATTGTCTGTTTCTGCATTTGTTTGTTTCATCACAGAGACGTTTTTTTTTTTTTATTCCAGGTGTCTGTTTGCACGTATGTGTGCACAAACGTGTGTGTTTATGCTGTTTGCACTCCAGCATGTGTTGTCTTTCCTGTCAGGTAATATGTGTGAATTGCCATAGGTTGATTGGTTAGCCTGAGAGGCAGCAGCGGGAGTTAAGGCAGGTGCTCCAGGGCAGCAGGGGGAGAGCCGAGGCGACGTCCCCCAGCCGCAGCGCCTTCCCTCTGGGCTTCCAGCTCCGAGCGGTGCCTGGGTAGCTGGGAGGCAGCTCCAGGCTCCTGGGGCCCTTATGCTGGGAGGAGAAGCTCGGGAGACAGAGGCGGTGTGAGGAGGAGGAGGAGGATTATGTGTATGTTTGTTTGTGTTTGTGTGTGTTCTGTTGGGGGATCCCAAGCAGATTTGTTTACCGGTAATTAATTCACCTGATTGACATAACAGCTGCCGGAGCTATGGGAAGTCAACGGCATATGTGTGTGTGTGTGTGTGTGTGTGTGTGTGTGTGTGTGTGTGTGTGTGTGTGTGTGTGTGTGTGTGTGTGTGTGTGTGTGTAATATATGCAGTATGCTCCCATGCATATTAGTGGCTATGTGTGTGTGTGTGTGCATATTTGGCTGCATACCTGTTGTGTGTGTGTGTGTGTGTGTGTGTGTGTGCGTGTACGCACGTGTAAGCACACGCGCCTCCTGCAGTGGAGGGCATTTCTACGTTGCAGGGCTGGGAGTCGGGTTCCTGGCAGAGCAGCTCTCCGTCTTCCATCGATTAGACCCGTCTGTCGGCCAGCAGCAGCCCTGCTTACACACTCTTGCCTCCTCGCTAATCTTTATAGAGTTGACTTCAGTGACAGAGTTATTGGAGCACTTGAAGCTGAGGGGAGAGGAGGAGAAGGAGGGCTGTGACAGAAGGACAAATGAGAGAGTTGGGAGGAGTGGGTGATGGTGATGACAGTTAGGAGCGGTGTGGAGAAGGATCCTTGGATTTGGTTCAGGAGATGCATGAGATGAAACCAGCCGTTTGTCTGCAAATCAGTCTGCAAGATGCATGGACACACAATTGAGTGTTTATCGTGAGCATATCTAAACGTACACATCCCTGTTTATGCCTGCAGTTTTAACTGTCTTTTATTTCTGATAATGCCTCTTTCTTTGCATCAAGGACACGTTCTTTACAGAAACAGCTTCAATCTGTCTGCTTTTTAAGCAGCGTAGACTGTAGCAGGTATAAACAGGAGAATGAAAGAGCCCTTATGTGAATAATGTACGCTCATCGAAGAGTTAGACTGGACAGCGTGTGTGTGTGCGGGGGGGTCGCTGAGAACTGGTCAGTCAATCCAGAGCAGGTCGGGCTGAGCACTTGGGATCTGAGGCTTGTTCCGCACACATTCACAGACACACTCACACGCGCACTAACAGGTCGGTATCAGTGTTGTTGTGGCCAGCAGGTAGCAGTGTGTTGGCCCGCTTGTCTGGACCCAGATAACAGCAGATCCATTACCCCCTGGAAGCCGAGGTCTGATCACCGGACAGATAGAGGCGCTCACTCACTGTCTGTGGGCCATCCAGCCAGCCAGCCTCCACTGAGGAGCTAAAGAGGAGCACAACCAGGAGCAAAAGACTCCTTCTGTTAGAGGAAATGATCAAATACAAGCTCAGTGATAACTTTAGAAAACCTTTTGTTTTATTTTTGTTGTTTAATCAGGAGGAAAAAACTCATAGGCGCCTTTTTAATTTCTCTGCCTCCAGTTTGAATATGTGGACGAGTGAGATTAGCTAAGTGACTGAAAGAGGCTCAAACATAAGAAAAAACAAACTGTGTAGTCTCTATTTTGTCCAGGTCTGAGTCCAGAACAGAAAAATATAAATTTATCCTCTTTCTTGTGGTGCTTTTTTATCATTTTTAATTGTTTGGGTGTGAGTGGCCGAGTAAGTGGCCGAGTGTTGGAGAGATGGCAGACATCTCTGCCATCTCTCCAAAGTAATCGAACAAGATAACACTCTGCTTGTGGTGCCCAAAGTGCCCAAAAAATACATTTGAAAAACTCACATAGCAATGTCTCTTTGCAGAAATCATGAGCTACTTACTGAAGATAATCCACAGAACTTGTTTTGAGTAGTTTCATGCAGGAACTATTTCCTTCTTCTGAACTACACTTGCAAACCAAATCACTGTGCAGAAGGAAGCATGCATCTTCTGCAAGCTCACCTAGCACAGGTGAGTGCGTTATGTTACTCAGTCGAGGAGGACGACTCATCCATGAGTAGATGCACGCTTCCTTCTGCAGGTAGGCTTGGTTGGTGGAAGAAAGAAACTTGTTCCTGAATCAAACAGCTTCCAACAAGGTCCCTGGATTATCTTGAGTAACCGCGTCATGATTTCTGGGAAGAAATATTGCACTTTTTTTTGCACTTTGAGCACCACGAGCTGAGTGCCACCTAGTTCAGTTATATTAGGGAGAAGGCAGATATCTCTTCAGTCAATATCTCCAACACTCGGCAACTCACACCAAAACAACATAGACTGATAAATCACACTACAGGTAAGAGGAAAAATATGTATCTTTGAATTTGGGGTGAAGAGTCCTTTTGTGTCCAAACTAGTTATTTAGCAGGTGCAGACAGCACAGAAGCAAATTCATGTGTGTCATTTGATTGATTATTCCAGGTGCGGCTGGTGTTAACACTATTTTAAGACACGTTTTGCATCTGGAAGATAAGAAACATTTGAATAAAAAAAGCCATACTCACCACTTAATGTTTGCCTCAAAAACAAACTATTGTTTAAAATATTAACTCAAATAGCCACAAAACAGAGACCACCCCAGGAAGAGAGAATAAATGCCAAAAAACATTGAATACTTAATTGATCTAGAAGCTCTTTTTTTCCAATACGGAGGAGGAGGTATGGATGGCTGCAGAATTAAGACTAAAGATGTTATATAGCGAACAAGCAGGATCATTAGTTAAAATGGGATGCTGAATGAAGATAGCTCGCATGAACGTCGATTTGAAATGAATGGAGATAATGTCATGAAATGCAGCTCAGATTTTAGTGGATGGTTTTTATGGCGGCGCAGAGAGAGAGAGAGAGAGAGAGACAGAGGAGTGTAAGGAGTTAACAGTATGCAGGTATTGTGTATCGGGTTTGTTTGTGTGCAGAGAGAGAGGAAAAGAGGGAGATACAGGGCAGCTATCAAAAGCCACAGGCTGCTTTAAACTCCATCTCTGTTTCTTTTTCTCTCTCTTTCTTTTCTCCTTTCTCTTTCTCTCTCTGTCCCCCTCTCTCTCTCTCTCTCTCTCTCTGCTCCCTGGCCATGCTGATGATTGACGGCCTGAGGGTTTTAATGGGCACTGGAGAGCAGGAGCTGAGGTCGGGGTTGTCATGGCAACTAGGAGAAGGGGCCTTTTGCTGCTGCTTCACCTGAGTACTGTGGAGCCTCGTTGGCTGGTTGAGGCAGGCTGCCACACACACACACACACACTCACACACACTCACACTCGCCACACATACTTACGTGCCAGCACCACTTCCATTCACTCTTCCTCTCCCTGAGATGCCCTGCCGTTCATCCAGCCATCTCTGGCCTTCTCTCTTCCTTTTCTCATTTTCATTTCCATTCTCCTTTTGTCTTTTCTCTCTGCTGATCTCGTGGTAGACATTTCTCTGCAATTCATACTACCAACTGGTTAACTGAATGTGCGTGTCATATATGGCGTTTGGCCTATTGTTGTTGCCGTCCCATTGTTTGATGACGGCTCACAATCACACAATTTATAGGGTCCAGTTGAGGTCAAAAGTATCATGGATCGCTCTGTGGTTTTGTTTGAGATCCTTCAAAGTTGGCTCTATTTATACCTCTTATTTCGCACACTTAAGCTTTGTTTATAATTGTACAAGGTGCCATGGCATGGGCCTCCAAAGATGGCATTAATTTATTTATTTTTTTGTGTGAAATGAGCCAAAACGCTGAGGGCCGAACAAACAAAATATTCTGTGGATAACTGAGACATCAACAAGTGTTAACGAAAGAACATTACCAGAAATGTAGGCTGTGGACAAAAGTAATAAAGATAGACGTACCACCAAAGCGCCCGTTGCTCCAAGTTGATATACATATATATATATATATACATATATATGTATATATATATATATTTTATTTTATTTTATTTATTTATTTATTTTTCCTGAGGTCACCACTCTTTCCATGAAATCATTTTCTGGCTTTTTCAAAGTGATCTCATTTTCTTCCATACTGTGCTGCAAAAAGCCTATTCTTTCCACAGTGTGGTGGCTATTTCTTTTCAAGAATTAAAGGCCATTTGATTGTCCCTGTGGTCTCTCAATGAAGGGTTGTAGAGATGTCTGTGCACTCAAACCTTCGTGGCCAGTCTTCCCTGGAAGGCATCGATGTTGAATTGAAAAGCACAGTGTGTGGAGTGTCGACTAGTCACAAAAATTCAGTAAAAACACAACCAAGCGCCCCAACAACTTTCGGAGCCTTCGTACTCATCACTAAAGAATTGATTATGTCATTTTTTTAGCCCATGAAACTTACACCAGGGACCATACAGCAAGCAGAAACCATTACCTTTTTCGTCTGTTCTGTCTGCACTGGACATCGGACCCAAGTTTGGACACAATCTGAGACAGACGCCAGGATAATTAGACTCGTCCCAAAATGTGGTTGACCCCAATACAGAGAGAACACCACCTAACAATCAGCAGCCATTGAAAAGTGGAGCAACACATTGCATTTCTTTTCCTTTTCCTCACAGTTCACATTGTTTATCTTTCTCAAAAACACAAATTTGTATCTTGCAAATTATGATTGTTATCAAAGCCGATGATAATGGGTTTGGTCAGATCCATGCAGACAAGCAACAATTTTAACTGGATCTGACCCCTTCATATAATTTGGTCGAGGCCCGACTCTACGGTCTTAGTGAATATGAATATGAATAACCCAATTTCTCTGTGCTTGTGCAAATCCCGAATATGATCAAATAAGCCTCATAAACAGGTTATTAATTTCCATTTAATCACATTTACTGACTAGGAACCGACTTGTAACAACGTTAACTTGGAAGTCTTTAGATATTTCTTATTTATTAATTCAATTTGTTTGCGGTTAAGATAAGAAACATGTCCTTGGCTGGAATCAGACTGCGATACGAGGCGACAAATTTTACAAAGTGCAATGCAGAAACCAATGCGTAGACCTTGTATCAGTGTGGCGATTGGTTCAAGTTAAAACAAAACCAACATTTATTTAACTTTTTTGTTAACCTGCCTTTATATCGGAAATATTGAATTATCATTATTATATTAACTTTCTGATGCTGGGGGCATTGCAAGTTAGCTTTACTCTTTGGTTTGGTACATACTCTCGACCTCTTCATGCTTGTCTAGTCTTGAGTCTGGGAGGAAGTGATGCAGTTCACACACACCGACCTCGGAGTGCTATAGAAACAACTTTAGCGGACTGTTCTTCACTGTGCGACCTCTCATCACCCTCTGAGAGAGTTCTCTGTCTCGTCTCTCTCTCCATCTCTCTTGTTTGTCAGGTCCATCTGTTTAAATGTCTCTCTCCATCTCTCTGCTTGTGTTTGACTCCTGTGGATATGTCCATGTCCACACTCTGTAAGTCTCTTATGATTTGTTCAGAGTCCCACAGATTCACACCCTTTTACCAGTGCAGTGTGTGTGCATCTGTGTGTGTGTGTGTGTGTGTTTTCTGCCGCATGGCCCCGGGGCCTGTTAGTTAGTGTCTGGGCCGTACGGGTCAGCCGAGGGATGGAGGGATTGTTTGCTCTGGAAGTGAGTGAAGCTCTAGTTACAGTGGGGGAGGGGCAAGAGGAGAGCAGTGTGTGTGTGTGTGTGTATTTGTACATTTTGTGGCTTTGATTGTTCAGTTGCTAACAGATTTTGTAAAATTAGAAAAGGCAGTATCAACATAATGAAAGCTTCTGCAGTTCCTCTATGATTCGATTGTGCAACAAGTCTTCTGACCTTGACTATATACAGTACAGTTTTAGTTTTCTGATCTGCCACCCAGGGTAGATCCTTAAAGGGTCTCAGAGGGCATTGAGTTTTATTAATCTAAAAATAAGGCCTTAATTTGTTTTATTTTGACTTAAATTAATCTCACAAAAGTCTTAAAAATGCTCAGACATTGGAAGTAGGATTTTTTAAATCATTTTTTACTGCTGTTGTATTGTTAAATCTCAAAACAAATTAGTAACATCTATATTTTTTGTTAAATAATCTAATTGATTAGTTTTCGTAAACTCATCATGATGGGAATTCACACAGTGAAATCTCACATGCAAACTGAGACAAACCAAATTTCCCAGAAAACCATCCAGAAATGCCAGATATTTCCTACCTCTGTTGGTAAACCATATAAATACGTAAATGTAATTCTGAATGGCATTAAAAAGTTTTAAAAACTACCTTTCCTTAATCTGCAGGAACCCTGCTGCCACCTCGATGATAGAT
Organism: Plectropomus leopardus; assembly: GCF_008729295.1. Taxonomy (NCBI): domain Eukaryota; kingdom Metazoa; phylum Chordata; class Actinopteri; order Perciformes; family Serranidae; genus Plectropomus; species Plectropomus leopardus. The sequence goes on from NC_056465.1 coordinate 26,975,465, forward strand.
GAGCATTTGGCTGCCTTTAGGTAACTAAAACTACTTGGATAAGGTTAAGGAAAGACTGTGGTCGGCTCTGACTGTTGTAAGAGACTGGATGCAAACCACAGTCTGTGATGTCAAGCGTTTCTCAATGCCCATCCATCTACCCTGACCTTTTGAGAAGTGTAGCATCGTCAAACTACTTCCACGTTTGCTACTCAGATCATCATTATTTTCCCTATGTGGCTTGTCAGGAATATATAAAGATAGGTTGTGTTAAAACATACATCCAACACTGTTGTTTTTTCATCTAGACAGTGTGTCAGTCACTATGGAAGAAGGGTAATTTGTAGCTTTATAATCTCCCACAGATCCTCCTGTAACACACAAACCGGCTCCACATTCTGACTGAAAATTTGTTCTCCGGATAACTTTTTTGTTTCCTCCTCTCATCGCGCCGGCCATGTGTGAATGTCGAGCTCTGACAAAGCAGTCATGACCAAACACCGCCTGTCAGCCTCGCTGCCTCAGAAGAAAACCAGAGCAGCGAGCGTCACATCTGTCTTCTCCCCGATGTTGAAAATCATTATAATTGAGAGCACAGATGAAAGAAATATTGCCAGAAATATATTTGGAGGCCATATTCAAACTGGGGGTTGCATGCAGGAATACAGTCTGCTGTGTTTAAATCAAGATTATGGTTCTGATTTACATTTTTACATTATTCATCAATGTAAAGTGGGGCCAAAACAGTGATAGGAATTTAACAAATCCACTAAAGCATGAGGGTGGGCTGGATAATGAACCTCAATACTTTTACCCAATGAAATGTATCTGTGAGAAAGTCAGTCCCTCCATGATGTTGGGGTGATGCAGGTGCAACAATGAACACAAATTTGGGGCGCCCGGTGGCTCAGTGGATAGAGTGTCCTTGCTGCAGTGGCCGCGAGTTCGAATCCAGCCTCAGCACTTTGCTGCATGTCTCCCCTCTCTCTCCCCTTTCATGCTCACACTTTCCTGCCAATTAAAGGCAATAAAAGCCCAAAAAATAATTTAAAAAAATAATTAAAAATAAAAAAAACAATGAACACAAATTCAGCCAAACCCATTAATTCTCTGTGACCTCGCAATTTTGGCCAATCGCCACAACTTAACCACAAAGTTGATGATTTAAAATTGGTGAAATCTCATTTCATTGTAGAACTGAGTGCAGCGTATTGATTCACTCAGCCCTTCCTCACCCTTCTCTCGTACTCTCTCTAGCCCTTTTCACACAGAGTTGACACTATAAGGCCACTACAAGCAACCCTTTTATGTGCCAAATTTGGATTTTTAAACAGAACCAAACAACGGCAGCATCATGTTGCTCCAGTGTGTGATTTTAGACAGCATGTCGGCATTGGGAAACTAAAGAGGTGTGACAGGCGTGATGTTTAACACAACAGCGTCTGCCTCTAGTGTTACATATTTACACGTCTGCAGCATTTTCTAAACACTAACAATGGCATAACATGGCAATAACAGTCATTTACCAGCACTTTTATGAGGAGGCTGATCTCGTCCTCTGCTTGAAAGGTAAGGAGCTCCAGGACCTCATCGTTTTCCCAATATGTGGACATTTATGGCCATGTTCTTTTTCCTTGAGTTAGCTTCTACTGCTACTTTCTACTTTTTAAATCCTCTGGGTCGCATGCATCACATCATCATCAAAAGTAAAGTGTGTAAGTAGGCTAAGTAAGATTTATTTATACAGGGCTTCTGACAAATTTTGTTCACAAAGTGCTTTGAAGGGGCAATATACAACATACAAGAAAGAAACCTAGAAGATTAGCTGATTATCCGCTCCACGTAGTTAAACATGAAAAATTAATTTGCTTAGTTCATAAAGCAAAACACAACACTAATACACAAAATAAAAAGATTTAAAAAAAACAGAGTTAGTAAAATGTTACTCCTGTGACGCCAATGATCTGTTTGCCGGCTTTCAGACAATGTTTCAGCGCTGTAACTACCTGCAAAACTCTGTCCACAAATGTACCTTTTACACAGAACAGCAAGGTGACCCAATGGCATGAAATAACCGCCTTGAGGAGGCAATGAAAAACGAGCTAGTGACAGGGCTAACTGTTAGCATCACATCGGATAATGTTATCCAACCGTTATTAACAGGTTTAACGACAACGTTAAGCCATTTGGGCGTTGTTGTGAAATTGTTGGGGCTGTTAAACTGCTCACTGTTGGAAGTTAGCCATTACTGTTGTGTTAGCTCATGCTTACTGAGCAGAGAGAGCAGGAGAGCGGCTCACAGAGACAATCCTTCAGCGCTGCTTCAAACGGCAGCAACAGCTAACAATTATTTTTGCAATTTTCACTTGCCCCCACAATTTCTTTGCAAAAAGAAAATGCCTAAAAACATTGAAAACCACACATTTTTAAAGAAAAGCTGCCATGAACTGAGGCATTTTAGGCTACAACAATCCCAAAAACAGCCCGCAAAATCCTGGAAGGACTGACAAATGTTGAGAGCAGGCAAGGAGAGTTTGAGCTCAGTTTTATTCCTCAATTTATTCTTTTATCAGATATTTCCTGCCCTAAAGATAAATGAAGACAGAAGAAATATTTCAAAAAAATAAACAGCAAGAGTTTTTTCCTCTAATTACTCAGGGACTTGTTCTGAATAAAGTTTCTCCAACCCTACATTGAGGCGCCACTGGCACGCTTTTAATTTGAAGCAGTTGCAGGAAGTGTTGGATTTTTGACATTTAGGAATATTATTGTTCAGTCAGAGTTTGTGTATTTGTTCAAAATGTTGCCCATTTTGCATAGTTTTTGCTGGCCCCAGTTTGGAACACTGCTAGGGGGGAATGGACATATCGAGAAAGAGGAGCAATTGGGAGCAGATCTGAAACCGTTTATCTCCTTTGTGTCTCAGAGAAAGAAAAGAGCTGTGCGTTTGTATGACTCTTCCTGTTCATAACCCAACCCCTCTCTCACATCTTCAAGTCCAGCTAGTTCTGAAATGGTTTCGATTGATTTGGCTGTCTGTTGCGGTCAGATGGTGCATCGCATGAACTGCTTCACTGGAAGCACTCCAAAGCCTTAATGTTCCCCCTAAACTATCTGCATCTTGACAAGATAGTTTTGTGTCCTTCATCAAATAATTTATCTCTGTGAGTAAATAATAATATCTTCATCAGTTATTGGTAATTACCCTGTTTGTGTCCAGAAATTCAGTGAGCGTAATCAGCGTTGGAAGTTTTGTGGGAGATAATTTCTGCACATCATATCTCTCTTTCCATTATTTTCAGGATTATTTTAACACCTTGCTGATTGCTGCTTACAGTCTGTGGCTTCATCAAACGTGAACACTGAGAGTAAACTGATGGTTTTTTTGTGTTTGTTTTCCAGAGTGCGGCCGCTGCTCCCAGTCCAGTGATGGGCAACATGCCACCCAATGATGGCATGCCAGGAGGACCCATGCCCCCGGGCTTCTTTCAAGTAAGAAAAAAGAAACTTTCTCGCTGACTTCATGTCTTTCACCCACCCCCACCTTCACCCGTGTCACATCCCCCGACCGCCCCTCTGCCCCTCCCACAGCCATCACTAAGCCTATCCTTCTGTCTCCTCCTCCTTTTTTAGCCTCTTTAGCTGTCCTAATCCCTGTCCAGATGTGTTCCCTTCTCTGTCTCTCTGCCTCCGTCCCATATGTCCTCGCTCAGGTTGTTAACTCTTGGCGCTCTGTCTGAAGCTGTGGATGACTTCTAAAGAGCTTTTTTTTTTTTTTTTAAATCTAAGTCTCCCCAAATGTGAAATGTTGCTTTTGTGAGCAAGTGAAAATGATTTTTTGGTGGAGGAGAGGAGGCTATTTTCTCTGGTTTGTGTTACCTGTCTTACTAATTCCTCCTGTCATCACTGTTCTCTGAAGGCTGTCTCAGAGGCTGACGAGGTCACGCACACACACGCACACACACTTTCTCTCTCAGTGTTTCTATCACTCTCCTCTCTCTCTCATACGTGAACATGCACACATGCGAGCCTTATTTGACACTTTGACACACATTAAACTAGTTACACTTTCAAAATTGAAAATATCCGCACCCGCACAAATATTTAACGAAATGGCAGAGGTGAAAAGAGAACTTAATTTTTAATACTTTAAAGGGACAGTTCACCCCAAAGTCGAAAATACATATTTTTCCTCTCACCTGTAATGATGTTTATCAGTGTGGATTGTTTTGGTGTGAGTTTTGGAAATGTCGGCTATAGAGATGTCTGTCTTCTCTCAAGTATAATAGAACTAAATGTCACTCGGCATGTGGTGCTCATATTTGCAAAAAAAAAAAAACATTTGAAAAACTCAACAGCAATGTCTCTTTCCAGAAATCATGACCTAGTTACTCAACATAATCTTTGGACGGAGATGTGAGCAGTTTATGCGCACTATTTTTCTTTCTGCTGAACAAAACCCGCCAATATTAGCTGTTTCCATTACAGATTTGTGCAAAACTTTAGCAGTATTTCTGAAATGGCAATAAAACACAATTGCGAGATGACTGTGTTTCTGCATGGAGATTGATGTTCAAAACATTAGCAGGTTTATTTCTCTTGCAGCCACCGCACCACGAGCGATAATGGAAAGGCAAGCCCCTTATACATGGGAGCAGCCATGTATGAGGGATTTCTGGGAGGTGATAGTCCATGACCACCTGAATGATTCACTTAACTTTTGAAGGCTAATGTGATGCAATAACTCCTCTTGTAGCGCCTGCTGCTTCATGCCCAAGGGAGTCAGTTTCTACCAACAAGTGAATAGCCATAGCATCATGTGACCTATAAAAGCGAAAAAACGGTTTCCATTACAGTTTTGCAAAATATGCCTTTTTTGAATCACCTGAAATACCACCTCATGCGAGCATAAAAACTATTTTGCAATAGATGGGATTTTTTTCAAAATTGGCATGTATCTATTAGGCATATTTTAATTTCAATTTGCACAATTTGAGGGTTAATGGAAACCCGCTCTGTGACACTTGTCTGTAAGAGCCACTGAAGAAGTACTTCAACATTTTGGGAAATATTGTTTATTCTTGGACTGGAGCCTAACACTCTTACTGATGCTTGTTCGCTTTGTTGCTGGGAGTTTAATAAGTGATTGATACTCTGTATCAGTATATATGAAGCTGCAGCCAGCAGCCAGTTAGCTTAGCTTAGCACAAAGACTGGAAGCAGAGGAAAAGCCTGGCTCTGCTTATAGAAAACAAAATCCGCCTACAAGCATCTCTAAATCTCACTAACAAAATTGTCAGCACATTGTGAATTTAACACATTTTTCATTGAAGCTGGACTAATCAATTGCAAGCTGTTGAACCTGTTTCCTGCCTTGTGCTAAGCAACGCTAACCGGCTGCTTGATGTAGCTTCATATTTAACATGTTTAGTTTGCTCAGTTGCGGCTCAAATAACTGTGCTCGTATTTGGTCAAAGTCTGTTTTTGTGATTTGCGACAAAATGTGCAGTATTCCATTATGCTCTGCTTGTTATTTCTGATTAAGCCTGCTTTACAAATGCACTCCTGTTGGATGTTTAGTATGCCTGATGTGTAAATACATACAGTGTGGAGCCGTATAGCCGTTTGCCTGCATTGTCTTGTGCTGCTTGATTGGCAGCATGTCGTGTGCAGCCTGTGTGTGTGTGTTTGTGTGTGTGTGCGTGCAGGGGTCGTGGAGAATGTTAATGATGTATGAGCAGTGAGCAGGCCGGGGAGAAAGCTATCTGATGGTGTTGCATGAGTGACATTGCTTTCCATAAATAGCCCCTGTGTGCAGGGCAGACAGACAGACAGACAGGATGGGTAGGGGGAAGACAGGGAGAAAGAGAGACAGGATGGATGGTTTCTTTCCAACGCCGCAACATTCACTCTCCTCTCTTTGCTTAGCTCAGCTAATCTGAGCAGCAAAGCAGGCAAATGTAAAGAAAACAACAACAAGAAGTGTGAACAGAGAGGCTGCATCATGCACAGAAACATGGACAAAATGTTCTCTGCACCTCTCCAAACTTTACATCCCAAAATCAAGCAGACGGTGTTGCCGAAACAGCAGCATATTTCAATGTAGCGTGTTCACATGGCATCTTTCAACTTCAGCTCAAGCTGAAACCACACACGCTGCTCCAGTAGCTGACATTCACTCCCTAGTGAACTAATGGTTGCGGTCCTGAAAATGCAGGCTACTGAGTTTTCTGCAGTTCATTTATTCATTCAGGTGAAGGGGAAGCAGGATTTTTTTTATCTTTCCCTCCCACATGTTGTTGAGATTTGACTCATATTCTCATCTCAGTTACACTGGAGGTAAGGTCAGCCGTTTGACAGTGTGAAATGTCCACCTTTGTAGGAGACTCAACAATGTTTATTATGTTTTCGATGCAGAATTGTGAATGGGTGGTATCTAAAACTAAATTTTCTCAGTGCTTTAGTCATTTCTCATCTCTGGGTCTGCTTCCTCCCGCCACCTTCTCCCTCTCCTCTCTCCTTCATACGCCTGGCATCCTTCTCCATGACATTTCCTCACTCTCTCCATTTCCCTTGTCTTTGAAACTATTATTTTCTCGCTCTCTCACACGCACACTGCTTCAGTGACACATGCTTACTCACCAACTCTGTTGTGTGTGAACTGTTCATGTGCTCTGTGTGTGTGTGTTGCAGATTTTTTTCCCAGTTGCACTCGCGCGGTAATTAACATGGGTGACCCCAGTACTGTTATTGGCTACGGTCCTGGGAGAGAGGGATGAGGGGCAAAGGAGGGAGAGTGGAGGAAAATGGAGGTGGAGGGTGCAGGAGGAGGAGGAGTGTGTCCGCTCCCGTGCTCCCCTAATCTGTAGCTCACAGGACGAGCTAGGCGTCAGACTCCTGCAGAGAGAAAAAAAAGATAGATGAAGAGAAACATGCTTTAGGTAGGAAGGAGAAAAAGTGGGAGAAAAATGCTTTGTTTTATGTGAGCATCTCTATACGTTTGGTGTATAATCCTCCCCTCCTCTCAGTGAAAGTCCATCGCTGCTGCATCATGGCCCTCTGGGGAGGACAAGCAAAGGGGGGAGATGACGGGGGGAGTAGAAAGAGAGAGAGGAGAGGCTGCGAGGAGAGATAGAGTTAATGACAGGGAGGAGGAGGAAGAGAAAGCAGCACAGAGTGGCAGAGAAGAGAGGACACTGAGACGTCAGGAAAGTCTTTCAAAAATGTTTTTATTGGCCTTCAGAGATGTGTGATCGCAAAAATGACAGCTGACGACAATAGTGGACAGTTGAAGGATTCATCTCCCATCTGCTGCTCCACAGAAAGAAATGAAATATATCAGGGAAATGTTTAACTGTATGCTTTTAATAATGCATCCAGCACATGTAAATGCAAAAGATATTGAGAAGAAGAGACACAATCTAAAAGAAACCAGCATCAGTAAGAGTGTTAGGCTTCAGTCCAGGAAAAAACAAATGAGATAAAATGTGCTCTTTAGAGATTTATATGGTCCACCTGTCAAATAATGCCCCAAGAAATCTTCCTTTGTTGACCTTATTCTCTGATCCACACGTCAAGTACTTGAAAACTTAATGCGCTCCATTAAGTCTGTTAACCAGTTAGGGTGGGGCAGCCTCTTTCTACTAAACTGGCGCGGCTCCTCTTGCCAAAAACGGGATCCAAAGTCAAGGGCAGTGTGTTTTACTGCAGGTAATTGCGGCTCTTCAGGGAGAACACCAAAAAGCACAACAAGAGGATTAGGTTTGATTACACATTTAACAACAAGCAAACCCAGGTATCAAAGACGAATTTAAGAACCCGCTCAAAGCTGAGACATGGCAGGCACATGGCAAATTAGGGGGACATCTGCTCTCAGTAATTTATTTATCAAAGGTAAGATTGATCTCATCCTGATCCTGGTCACTTGTTTTACAGAGATACAGATAAATAAGGTGAAGTGCTTTTGAAGCGTGAATGGGAGACTGAAAACCATGCAGGGATGGTTGAAGAATGGTGGCTCTATAGTGGTGCCCCACTGACCACCCCATTGCCAAAGATATTTGGAGGCTGATATTACTGTATTTAAGAGGCCCTGGCATTCTTATTTTTTAGGCTACAGGGAAAGTAGTAGTGTCATATGAAACTAGAAAGCCTAAGGTAACCATTGGTAACAACCATGTCGGCCTAACTTGTTGGGAAGGGGACTGCAAATTTAGGTTTAATTTTGCCGATGGAACAATTTGCATAGCCATTCTCAAAGGGGTAACTTGAACTCTCACTATAAAAAACCTGAATGAAAATCAATTTTTAAAAATGTAAAAGGTAGTATGCAATGTAGTATTCAATTCAAGAAGGACAAAATGCTCACATTTTACTCATTTATTTAGCTCACATCACTATAATAGTTTTATCTTTATAGTGATGTGAAATGTGAGTATTTTGTCTTCATTTACTTGAAGACTTGAGATATGCTTTCTTTTCAGTTTTTTGGGAATAAACTCACTGGATTTTGGGTTTAGCACTCCACTGAGAATCCCATTGTTGAAGCGCAGCCTCTTTTTCTCAACACAGTGAAAATGAGAAAACGTGTACCCAAAAGTCCCCCCTAAACTGGGAAGGCTTGTTCCCAGTAAATGTTTTGTTTCTTACACTTTCAAATGAAAGCTGTATATTTTTCTCTTGAAGAAAATGGACAGCCAGCCTATTAAATAACAATGAAACACCTAATGTGTTTAGATACACATCATAATAGGATTGTTGTGGAACTCAAAATAATGACTGCACTAGCATTAGTCTCTATAAAAATAAGAAACTAACGTATGTCAGGATTTGATTCCTTATTTCTCCATCTTTTTATTTGTTTGTTTTTTGCAATAAAATTGCAGGGCAAGTAAAAATATCATAAATAGTTGTGATGCTGTCATAGATTTAGAGCTTTATATCATGAATATTTAGCGTGGGGGCAACAACAGCTGATTGCTGCCGTTCAGCACAGCGCTCAAGGATGTCTCCATGAGCCGCTCTCCTACTGGTCTCCCTGCTCAGTTAGCAGGAGCTAACACAGCACAACATAATGTCATCGCTCCTCGTCATATTTTGCCGCTTAGGCCGAGCCGTTAATATCATAAAACTCCCCCCCTTTCCACGCTTAAGCTATCCTTTCCTAATAAAAGACAAAAAGTTGGGCAATATCAGCAGTGTGATGCTAGCAGCCCTTTTTGTGTGTGTGTGTGTGTGTGTGTGTGTGAGACTCTGTCCCAGACACAGAGCTCCAGTCCCGCAGCAGTAGTCCCATGATAAACAGGGGGGCTGAGCGTATCAATACGCTGCATGTGACTCTACCAACTGAACTACTGGGAGTTTCAATGAAATTAGATTTTACCTATTTTAAATAGTCAAGTTTCCGGTAAAGTTGCATCGACTGGATAAAATTGCAAGATCGGGCAGACTTCTCAGGGACTGACTGAATTTATGTTAACTGTCAAAATCGTAACATCTTGGAGGGACTTTCAAAGGATTTTTCTCAAATTCAGTTATGGCCTTTGGTTTTGGTGTGCCACCTCTAGGTGCTACCATTGGGCCACCCCTATGAAAAATTTCTGGACACGCCACTGCTCAGTTATTATTTTATCTTAAAGGGTCAAATGTCACATCTCAGTGTTTGGTCAGGGCTGGTGTTGGTCCCTCAGTGGATGATGTCGACAGTCGGTGTAGATCCTGAGCAACTGGAAGATAATTGCAAGGTTGTCTTTTCTTGGTCACAAAATAAGCGCACATACTGCCTAAACTATTTGAAGCTTCTTTGACCACATGACAAAAGACGCTAACAGATTGTATGTAAAAAGCTCTCTGAAACATTTTAATGTCTTTTTCTAACATATCTGAAATAGCGCTGTGAATAGAGGATTCAAAAAGACAGATGCTAAAGGACCCAGATGAGAGTGTGCAGGCAAAAGTTTTCACTTCAGCCTGAACTAGACCCATTGAAGAGAAAAAACGTCTCTGACTCTTATCGTCTCTGCTTATCCTTGAGAGGACAGCGGCAAAAATGATACCTAACAATTCTGCTTGAATGACAGACACTTAAAAATGAGAGGCAGTCCTTGGCAAACGTTTCCTCTGTCCATTGTCTGCCTGTAGCTACTGTTAGACTTAGTTCAAACCCGTTGATAACAGTCGCTGCAGTTAAACAGGGATTTCAATGTAGCCTTTGTCTCCTACTGTGCATGCTTCATCCCTATCAGCAGCACGTTGCCGATACGGTATGTTTTATCTGTTTGGAGACAGACATGAGAACTGCCTCTAAACACACACACATTTCACCGTGTGTTGGTGAAACTTCCGCCGTGAGCTCTGAACGTTGCTCTCAGCTAAGGAGGGGGATCGCAGATATATATAAATCATTTGGTGCCATTCTAACATGTTTAAATGGCTGTCAGTGTTTCACGGCCCTCCTCGGGGAGAAAACACCCCTGATAGCGAGTTCCCGTCTCTGAGCTGACGTGTTGCCATGCTATATACAATGAGCTAGCAGGAGACCTACTGCTGCCACTGCTGCTCTCTCAGGAATGTTAGCAAGGAATGACAATGAGTGTGCACTCGGTGTGTGTGTGTGTGTGTGTGTGTGTGTGTGTGTGTGTGTGTGTGTGTGGTGCTGTTCCTCCTGGCTTTGTTTGTTGTGTTCAGTGATGCAGGCTGCTTTGTGTTCTCGCTCCCTGTTTGTGTGTGTGTGTGTGTGTGTGTGTGTGTGTGTGTGTGTGTGTCCAGTAGTTTGTTGGCAGTTACACACTGCCCTCTAGTGTTAGCAGCTGTAAACAAGAGAAGAAAACTCAGATGACTGGTACTCTTCCATCTCTTTCTCTCTCTTTCTCTCTCTCTCTCTGTGTTAGTGGTCCATCAGGGGCAGCGGTGTGGGTCTTCCTTAAACTGAAATGAGTGGTGGGGAGGCGAGGGGGTTGTGTTGATGGGTTTGTGGTACTGTGCCAAGCTGTTATCTCCTTAGCCGGGTAGAAAATGATTTTATTAATTGCTTCATTTAACGCTCCCCGTGTCCCCCTCCTTCTTCCCCTCTCCTTCACATATAACACAAACAACAACACACAAACACACGCAGACGAGCTACTTTCAAACTCGCTCAGCGCACACCTCTGTGACAGTTGAAACGTTTTCTCTCTCTCCCGCTCTCTGCAGGGACCTGTAGAGAGAACAGTACGGCCATAAAGGCCATATGCTGGCCCATTCAGATGTAATAGCAGGAAGGCCCAGGGAGGCCCAGCCAGAGGAGCTATGCTCCATTATGGCACATTATAGAGAGGAACAAGAGAGGAGCACTCTGTGTGTGTGTGTGTGTGTGTGTGTGTGTGTGTGTGTGTGTGTGTGTGTGTGTGTGTGTGTGTGTGTGTGTGTGTGTGTGTGTGCGTTTGATGAGATTGTGTACTACCTACAATGCAGGGACAAAAAAGCGTTCACACAACCACCTTATGGGGACTCAGATCCCGTTTGGGGACAAACGCTGGTTCCACAAGATGAGCTATTTAATTTTAGGGTTAAGTCTGAGTTTCTGGTTAAAGTAGGTTTAAGATTTCAGTGAAGGGCACAGTGAGAGTTTGAGTTAAGCCATGTTTCTCCCAAGTGTTTTGGGTCCATTTCCCCTAAAACCATTTGTAACCTACAGACATGGACCTGAACCGTTGATCTATTTTGCGTTTCCATGGCAGACAGTATTCTTTAATTTAGGCGGAGTTGTTACCAGATGATAATTGCCACGTTGCTGCTCCATCCAGTTCTCGCTGTATTTCCTCTTTACCAGTGATACAAAAGAATGTCTGCACCTTGCTGATCGCTCAGAGGGGCTTTATGTGACGTTTCGAGAGCTCAGTGTGGGTGTGGGTGTGTGTGTGTGTGTGTGTGTGTTTGGGTGTTTGATGCGATTGGGTTTTACCTACAATGCAGCGACAAAAATGCATTCACAAAACCACCTTACAGGGACACAAATCCTGTTTGGGGATAAAAGATGGTCTCCACAACATATCAAATATTTAATCTTAGGGTGAAGTCTGAGTTTCTGGTTAAAGAAGGTTTAGGATTTGGTTGAGAGTTGGAATTGAGCCACATTGCTACCAAACACTTTTGGCATATTTCCCCTAGAAACCTTTGCAACCTGTGGACACGTACGTGAACCATAGATCTGTTTTACGTTTCCTTCACAGACAGTGCTGTTGTTGCTCTCTCTCTCTGTGTGTGTGTGTGTGTGTGTGTGTGTGTGTGTGTGTGTGTGTGAAATGAGATTGTGGTTTACCTACAAGAAGGGGACAAAAATGTCTTCACACAATAACCTTGTTTGGACTCAACTCCCATTTGGGGACAAAAGCTGGTGATCAGAAGAGCAACTATTGGATTTTAGGGTTAAGTTTTGATTACTGGTTAAAATAGGTCTAAGATTTGGTTAAGTTTACAGAAGCCCATTTTTAACCCAGAGATTGTGCTACAGGGCTGCTGTGAAGTCTCTTTTTTATACCTTCTTTCCATTTTTAAATAAAACCAAACAACAACTGCATCATTTTGCTCCAGAGTGTGATTGTAAATAGCATCTGGCATTGCAAAATCAAAAGATGCATGACATTTAACACAACAGTGCGGGCCTCTCATGTGACGTACAACATCCGTGTTGACAACATTTTCTAAACAACGGCATAACATCGCAATCACAATCATCTCATCTCGGAGGGTGAGGAGGTCATGAATGTCATTGTTTTCCCAATTTGTGGGCATTTACAGCTGCTGTTACTCTAACTGCTAACGCTGCTTTTCGAAACTCCCGTGGTGGGTCGCACACGAAACGTGCTGTCAAAATGTCACACCCATCCTGTCCATGATCCCATCCTGCTAGCTGTCCTGTTTATACTGATACTGTTTCAGTGCTGTTTCTACCTCCTGTGGAAGCTGTGACAGCGAGGCAGAATAATGATGCAATATTCCCACCCTGAGCACTCCTTGCAAAAGTGTCCTGTAAGAGTTGGCGTTAAGCTGCGAGAGTTAGAGTTAAGCTCACAATTGACAATTGAGTATTGTTTCTTTATTATCTAATCAGTGGATGACAGTGTTTCTAACTTCTCCTGTTAGTATCGGATCAGGTACCTCAACAGATTTGAAATTTAAAAAACGGGATAGAATAAAAAGGTTCTGTTGTTACCATCCACAACTTTTGACAGTGGAACTGCAAAAATAACCACTCTATCGTTTAACAAACTGAACTGAAACTGGTGAAAACGAGGCTTCAGGCAAGTAGTGGCAATAGTTACGGTTAGGATAAGGCTCCAGGAAATGACTGTAAGTCAATGCAGTGTCCTCCTAAGTGACTAAAACTAGCTTTTGTGTGTGTTTGAAGAGGAGAAGCAGTCTGCTACAGCTGGATCAGTGCAGCCAAACCCCGCAGGGGTGTCTTGTTAGACATACACACACACACCCACACACACACACACACACACACACACACACACACACACACACACTCACTCAGACGGGCACATCAACAACAATAACCTCTGAGGTCAGACAGAGCTAGCGCTGCATTAGCCCCAGTGTGAACCTGCTGAGAGACGGAGCGAGCCAGTACAGCTGGTGTTAACCACCCAAAACATACACACACTGAGTGGCAGAACAACCACAGTGGCACCGGTACAAACGTCATAACTGTGCCAGCACATCCAGAGTACACTGTATGTACAACTAAATAAACATTTCCAGATTGCTGAATAGATTATTGACCGGGTGCATGTTGTGTAGCTGGTTAATGAGTGGCTCTATTGAAGACTTGACTGCTTTTCAGATGAGCCGGTCTCACGACAACGAGATGAATAGAATCAATGCAGCAAGAAAAGTAAACTGCCACGTCTCAAAAGAGAAGGAAGCACCTGTCTCGAGAGCCCTGCCGCTGCTGCTGAGCTCAACATTTGTGCCTTTTTAGAAAGGGTTGTGAGTCCACGAATAAGAGCTTCTGCTCATGAGTAGTATTGTTTTCACGTGAATGTACAAGCTCATCTCTCCTGCCAATATCTGAGCTCTTATACCGTGTACCTGGCAGCGCGGCGGCACTGTATCTGTGCCTGTGGGAATGCACTTGTTTCAAGCTGTCAGTCAGGCATGTTTATTTTCCCACTGTAGCAGCGCCCACAGGTTCCTGGTGCTCGGCTCAGTCGGCACTCCACCGTGCCAGCCATGCCAACAGAGCACTCACACAGGGAGGGCGGCGCAGTGGGCAGGGTGGGAAAGTGAGGGAGCGACAGAGGGGGGAGGAAAGATTTAAAGGGAGTGTGTGCACAAGTGTTTGTGAGGCTGGAGGGATGCAGGTATTCGTGCAGCTGCTTCCTTTCAAAAAAATGCTGCACAAAGGTGAAGAGATGCACGAGTCTGGAAAGTTAGCTGTGCCAGTAAAAGTGTGCTTGTGATAAAATTATTAGTTGATTTATCAAAATTGGTAGACAGAAATTACGCCAACAAATACACTTATTTTTTGGCCTAACATTAGTATTGGACAATATGTAGCATGTTGACTGCTGTCAGCTTATTAGGCAAACAAGATAACAGATAGCAGTGGACTATAAAGCAGGGCTCAGGAGTTACAGTATACCATCGTCAACAGAAAATGTATTTGGGAAGGACAGATATCTTACACGGGCTGCCTTCAGGACGCAATAATGCAGTAAACTTACTACTGACGCGTCAGGGGGCGCACCCTGTTTTTTCCCTCATAAGGCGACATTATGAATAACAAATTCAAGTTGAAATCGTTAACCTGAGCTCTTAGCAGCCGGTGACCTGAGCTAACACCTAACAGAGGTTGCATCTTGATGCATTCAAGCTTTTTTCAGTAAAAATGAGAATTAGGGGAAGGTAGATTCTAATTGTCATGTCATGTTCAAGTGTAATCTCATAAAATGTAGTTTTTGGTGTAAAAAATAGATAAATTCCAGTGTTTAAAGGGTTTTTTTTTAATGTTTTACAGCCATATAAAATAGTTATCAAAGAGGGAACTATAATATGTCATTTATAGTAAAAAGGCTTTTAAAGCAGTTATTTTTCAAAGACTCATGGGAAGGTTATATTAAAGGTTGTTTCATAAACGTGTACGATTGATCTTGTGCTCATTCATAAGTAGTGTATGAAAGGACTGAATGACTTTGAAATAGTTTAGTTTTTTATAATGAAGTTTTTTTTGTTTCTCTGGCACAAAGTGCGTAGTAAATCACAACAAAACAAAACATAATTTTTAAAGATGTTATAGTTACGTAATTATGATATGGGTTTGGTGATTTATAAGGACAGAATAATAGGTATTTACAGGTTTCAGCTTGTCAAATGTGAGGTGTTTTGTTTGTATGTTTATTTATTTATTTCTATTTAAAACCATTGTGAAGTTAATATATTTGATTTGGGGTCTGTTCATGTTCAGTTAGCAATTTGAAAGCTGTGAATGCATTTATTATAATTATTTTTATTTTCATAAACATAATCATTATCATTATTATTATTATTATTTCATTGGTGAACAATGACTCAGAAAATAATCACTGGATTAATCAAGTCTAGTCAATTTATTTATAAAGAAATAAAAATAGAAATGTTTAATCAGTGTAGGAACAAATAAATAAATTTCAGCCTCGATGTGAACATGCATCTATTTCTGCTTATTAATACAAAGAAGAGAGTTTAAAGTTATGTAAATATGTCTGTTTGTGTGTGCGCATGTGTCTGTCTCAGGTTATATTGCACACGGGTAATCCCCTAATCCTTTATCTTTCCACTGTGATGTTAGACACACACC
Source organism: Plectropomus leopardus (assembly GCF_008729295.1). Lineage (NCBI taxonomy): Eukaryota > Metazoa > Chordata > Actinopteri > Perciformes > Serranidae > Plectropomus > Plectropomus leopardus. The sequence continues at coordinate 26,991,267 of NC_056465.1, forward strand.
TGTTGAAGTAACACCCCTCAGCAGCCCCCTTCAATACACATACTGTACACACATATTTGAGCCGGCACACACTCCGCACCTGAGAGAAGAAGATCCTGCTTTCACCTGTGAAAAAAAAGAAAAAGGGTGATCTCATATTCGCACTCATCACCGCTCAGTTTCGCCGCTCACACACACATACACACACACACACACACCTGTAATGTTACCTGATAGCAGAGTGCTTGACGGAGGCTCTGGCAGACTCGTAGATAAGCCAGGTCTGGCAGTGGGTGGTCCTCCTTCTCTGTATTGATGTTCAGGTAGTAACAGCTCTCTGTTGGAGGAGCTGCTGCTGGAGTCAAATGAGGTAACTGTAGGACGATACAACAAGGTGAAAGTTCACTCAGTCCTCCGATAGTGTATTCACTTTGATGTGTTTAACTCCGTGTTTATCGGTGAGAGATTAACTGGAGAAACAGTTCATTCCCTCTCTGAATACAAACTGAAACTGCAGTTCACATACCAGTAATTGAGCATTCAATCCAGTGTGGATTTAAGAGACCGAATCATTTCAGTTATTTTCAACCTGGGACTCATTTTTCTATGGTTCGCCATAATGATGTTTGATTGGGTTCAAATATTTGGCACTTCTCTCGAGAGTGAAAGTGAGCACCAAAATTAAGCTTGCTTTGGCCCTTGACTGTGCATTGGACAGCAGCGACTCTGTCAAACTGGATCAAGCATTATCGTAGCAAAAAACTGGAAAAATAAGACCGTGTTTGAAAATACCCTGAATTATCCTTTGGCAAAACAAGATGATTGTAATTGTCCACCTCATGAATTGATCTGACCTCGCACGGGCAATTAAGAATTCCTATGCACAAAAATCAATGGGCCCTCTCTAAATGTCAGTGACAAATCTGATTACATGCATTCCTCGTTGATGTAACATATCAGAGCCGTGCTGTTATGATACATACTTAAATTAGACATGTTGTAATTACTCTCTGGTTGTCATGGCAATTAAAGCCGCTCTAAGTGATCTTGACCACAAGAGTTTGGTCTCCAGCCGTCTGATTAAGTCAGATATTAACAGGCTTTTTAGTTTTAGTTTGGTTTACCAACTCCACCATCATGCCTGGCAGGTTTCATACAACGGCTGGGCCAATGGATGATGACTTTTCTTTCATTCACTAACAACATTATATACACGAGGGGTCGACAGATTATCGGCCTGGCCAATTATCAGGGCCGATATTTGGCATTTTGCCATTAACCTGTATCTGCATTTTTTTTTTTTAGTGATCGCCGATAAAATTAAATAATTAGAAAGTGGAAAGTGTAAGCATGGGGAGAACTTTTACTTTACTAGGGAGATACTTTTATTTATTCTTTTTTATTTTTAATTGAATTTCACCTGACTTCATGAAAAAAGTTGCTGGGAACTTGTTGAAAGTTTTTGATTACAGTAACATTTAATATTTACATTCTAAATATTGACAGAAAGATTTTCATGTTTTATTGTTAATTCATATCAGTTCCAAATATTGGTTATAAGTTTCAGTAACTACTAAGAATCGCTATCTATCGGCCATGAAAAACCAATATCGGTTGACCCCTAAGCTGCATTTTTGGAAATTTATTAATACTTTGGCCTACAGAAACATTACCTTTACACCTTATCTGTCTCTCTCTCTCTCAGACACACAGGAGAGTATGACAGCACTCAGGCCTAATTGTCTTTGTCCTTGTTTCAGTCCTTACTAGTAGGTTTAATTGTGCTACTATAATGCATAAAATTGGCAGTTTTTGGGTTCGGTCATATGCCAATTCGGCAGACAATGCCCAACCTATTTCATACCATAACTACCTTGTCTGGGCTCAAGTGCTTGTAGCGTGTTTCATTGTTTCATATGTCGGGCTTAATGAACATTGTCAAGTTTCAATTGCTCAGACCAGAAAGAAAACCAAAACAGAGCAGTAAGAGCCCTTCGTGTGGTGTTGATTCTCAGTGGGATTTGTAGCACAATTTCAACAACCATCTCAACCACCTCACATGACATTCAAGTCATTTGATTCAGTTACATTGTCAGGAACATTTCAGGTTTAAAATGTTGAACATGTGTGAATGTACATTATAATCAGTATATTAGGATTTCTCATGCCTGTAACAAGTGAATGTCCCCAGTGTGGGATTAATAAAGTTTGTCTCATCATAATCAGCTGTGGAAAAATGTTACTGGAACATACACAATATTCAAACTATATTTATTTTTAGTTGTTGTTGGGGTTTTTTTTTTCAGTTTACATGAGATATGAAAATAGGGTGAATTGAACATTTAATTTTAACTTTTTCAAATGGTCTGATCACACCCCTTAAAAAAACTAATAATTAATATAAAAATTCTCATATCTGTACCACTTGTTCTACTTTTTTGCTGGAAAAAATAGCTGCTATGAAAACTGGTGACAGGGTACTTGGTATGAACTTTGAGTATGTATGTTTGTTTCTTGTTTGTGTTTTGCTTGAGCATCACAAACAAATTTCAAAATTGCTTTTACTTCTATTGGTTTATTGCTTTCGAAGCAAAAATCTCATTTTGAATGGATATCTTTAACCTTTAAGCAAATTAACCTCAGATTTTAAGATACTCACCTGCATGGCTCAATAAAACCAGAGAAAAGTGAGAAAATATGTTTATTTGGAATTTGGGTGAAGCGACCCTTTAAATGTTATATTACATCACCATTTCTTCAATAATATCAGTGTTCACTGATACAATACAGAATGCCAATTTGTTAAAAATCTTCTTTTTCCTCCTCAAACAGGTTTGAATATATAATTGTAGCATTTTATTAAAATCTTGTTGATTTTTCTTCCTCAGGGTCCTCCAGGATCTCAGCCTTCCCCTCACACGCAGCCTCCCCCACACAACCCCAGTAATCCCATGATGGGACCTCACGGACAGGTAAGACGGAAACATTTACACCTCTCCCTTAGTTGCTGTGTTGTAAGCCTACTCTCACTCATTTGTTCACTTGTTCACTCTCTCACTTGTTCACTTGCTCACACAACCACAGTGTACAAACAGCACAGAGGTCCCTTGTTGTGCTAGCAGACAGGACAGGCAGCATCCACGATGGTGGGTTGGATGAATAATTTAGCTGTGTTGGCCCAGCTGTAAGGAGCGGAGGTGCATCTGGAGGGCCTTCTCTCTCCCTCAGCCCAGCACTCACCATCCCATAGTCCATCAATAGACCATTAATATTGCAGCACAGCCTGACACGGTGCAGCTCTTCGTGCACAAACCCATCACAACATGGTCAAGGGAGGAGAGGAGAGGAGGAAGGAGGGAGGAGGGTTAAAAAGAAAACAGTAGTAAGTCAGTCCTCGCCTCAAGGGCTAACTGGGATTATATAATTTGTCCTCCACTTGCTCCAAACACACACATACACCAACACACAAAACATACAGCACATAATTACCATTGAAAGCCAGTCTCCTGTTGTATTTGTGTTGTCTGTGCTTATCTCTGAGCAAAAGCGATGATATGAATATTATTTTGCTGCTCATGCTCCGTGACCAAAACACACAAGTCTCACCCAATCGGCATTCAAATCAGCATGTTTCCCCTTGATACTAAAATAGTTGGATTAATTCTTATCATCTGAAATATGGCTCACTGGATGTGGGTATTTGTAGTTGCAGCAGCAGCAGCAGCAGCAGCGTTTTCTCATAGGTGATTCTGAGAACCATCTGTCTGGGGTGCTTTACATTATTCACCACGCTGGCTCTGTGTATGTGTGTGTTTCGGCCAGCCAGCTCTTGTCCCCTCTCTGCTGAAACATCTGTGTGGATGGTGTCTTCACTTTCTGTTATGAATCACACTATCCAAGATGCGTTTTGTAGCGTTGGTGTTTGGTGATACAGACGTGATGAGAACAAAGTCCAGCACACGTGCAGCTGCGCAGAACAGGCGAATGTTAAGATGTAGTACACCTCCTCCGCTCGAACGGCTTCATCCCGCCATCATGTTCCTGTTGTTTTCTGCTCCAACTCCTTCTCTCTCTCATATTGTCCTTCCAGTCTAAGTTCCTATCCTGCATGTTTTCTGCCTCTCTCTTATCTGTCCTCCTTTACCTTTATCCTAATGGATTTTACCACCTGAGGTCTTACTTTACAAAACTTAACGACAAGCCCCTCCTTTTTGGTAAATATAACAAAACTACTACACAACATTATTCCTCAACACAATAGCTCCCCCTGCTGACCTGCAGTGAAAACACCTTGAAATTGTGAAGGTTGGATGCAGTCAGACTTACTGATTTACGCATGTGCCCTGTTTGTTACCTACAAGTTTGTTTGTAATCTGAGGTGTCTAATCTGTTTAGTGTGGAAACATTTCTTCTTCTGAAGAGCAGATTTTTTGCAGATATATTAAGGGAGGTGACGTTTAATTTAGGGGATTGTAATGATATTATCATTATATCAGGGTTATTAGAATTCTGTAGAGATCTGAGCTTAATTAGTTCAACAACATCTCTTAAAGGTCCAGTGTGTAACATTTAGTGGCATCTGGGGGTGAGATTGCAAAACAGAAACCACTCCTGTTTGCCAAGTGTTGGAGAACAGGAGGCGGGTTTCCATTACAGATTTGCGCATAATTGAAGCGATATTTTTTAAATTCCAATGAAACACAATTGCCCGATGGCAGCGTTTCAGTTAAGTGATGTTGTGCAACATCTCCTCTCACAGTAATATTCCAAGAAGCATGGCGATGAATGTTGAAAACATTAGCAGGTTTATTTCTATTGCAGCCACCGCACTAGCCGTCATTATTATTTCCAATTGAAGGCGATATAGGCATGTTATGCGAACGATAATGGAAAGGCAAATCCCTTATACGTGGGAGCAGCCACTTGTGAGAGATTTCTGGGAGGTGATAGAGGAATTGTGGATTCAAAGCTTCAAAGAGTTATGCGATACAATAACACCTCTTGTAGCGCCTGCTGCATCATGCCCGAGGGAGCCAGTTTCAACTGACAAGTGCATAGCCATCACATTGTGTGACCTATAAAAGCAAAAAAAAGTGTCTCCATTGGTGCCTCCATTGCAGTTTTGCGAAATATGGCTTTTTTTTTTTCAAATCGCCTGAAATACCACTTTATGCAAGCGTAAAAACTTTTTTATGATAAATGGGATTTCTTTTTTAAATTGACATGTTTCCTTTATGTGTATTTTATATTTGCAGTTTGAGGTTCACTGGAAAACCCGCCTTATGATGGCTGTTGCGAAAAACCCAAATGATCCTATCCAGAGCCAGTGTTTAGTTTGTCTGTTTTGAGCTACCGTAGAGACAACATGGAGGAGTCAGTGAAAGAGGACTCACCACATATGTAGATATAAATGGTTTATTCCAAAGGAACAGAAACACAGTGATTCTTATTTTCAAGTGAACATTAACTAATGAAAACGGTTATGAAATACTATACCATTTCTGCCAATAGACGCACCTAATTCCTACACACCGGACCTTTAAAAGATGAGAAAAGTAAAGACAAAATGAACAAAAAAATGAACACAATAGATTTATGGGTGTGCAGGTGTTGAGCTTGAATTTGATTTGACATTCACTGAGCTGATAACGACTATGGCACACATGGACATGTACAGTGTGGTTGTATGTGTTGTTTATAATCTATACATTGCTTCATCTTGATTCATGTCTTTTGAATTCTGTTAGATTACCTCTGCTGAATTCATTTTTCAAACCTTTCTACAAATACATATACTCAATATAATGTTGGAAGCATCTGACTCTAATTTTTTTCTTTTTTTTTTTCACTTGAGATTAGCTAATTTTGTGGAGTACAGCATCCTGATGAATTCTCCATAATATCCCTCTTTTGAGAAAATCCTAACATTATCAATTTGCTTATTGAATTCATAGATTTTGAGATGCTGTCTCTATAAATTACTAGACCCTATATTTCAGGATAAGCCAATAAAAGGCACACTCTATTAGAGATGCAACTATTATGGCCTGTGCCCACATAGCATTTCCTTTGACAGAATAGCAGTGTCCGGGTGCTGGGGAGCACTTCATTTAAAAAATAAGAAATAAAAAAAAGCTTCTTGTGTTTTTTTTAATGACGCACTACGTGTGGATTTTACCTCTGTGACAACAGTATATTGACATGAATGTTAATGAGGTAGCTAAAGTAAAGCTGCATTAACAGAAGACTGACTACACAGTAAACAAGCTTACAACGGGAACACTCAGCAGCACTCAGCGTCCAGCTAATCTGCTCCCACAGCTGGGCTTTCTGTCTTTTACTGACTGATGTATCATACAGTCAGGAATAGACAGTAGCTACAAGAGTGACAATACCAGCACCTTTTAAAAAGTTCTGAGATTTTCTAGTTTTTGCTCAAAAAAGCCAGAGTGATCTAAAAACATAAGACACTGGGTGTGATGCTTTTTCTCTAAGCAGCCCCATGTGGCCACATACACTCTTTTCATGTTGGAATAAAAAAAGACCCTGGCGTTCAGAAAAGAGAATTTGTCGATTAATCAATTAATGGATTGTCAGAAAATGAATTGGTAATAATTTTAGGACATTTTTAAGCCAAAAAGCCAAACATTGACTGGTTTCATGCTTTTTACATGTGAGAATTTGATGCTTTTATTTGTCATACATGACGATGAAGTAAACAGCTTTTGATTTTTGGACTGTTGGTCAGAAAAAATAAACCCCTTGAAGACATCACCTTGAGCTCTATGAAATTACACAGACCATTTTTCACTATTTTCTGACATTTTATTGACAATTCAGCAAATAATGGGCAGATTAATCTGTAAAAATAATCATTAGTCACAGCCTTACACTCTATCTTGGAGTGTTAAATTTGGGCTTGAGTAAAATGAGGTCATGGTCAAACTTATTTGTGATATTTCAAGGCCCATCTATCAAGAATTTTAACAAGCATTCTGGTCCTGATCATCCTGAAATAACATAATTATTGTCCTTCTCATGTCCTTCCTGCAGCCGTTCATGTCTCCACGGTACCCAGGTGGCCCAAGGCCCGCCCTCCGTATGCCAAATCAGCCTCCTGGGAGCATCCCCGGGTCACAGCCTCTCCTACCAAACAGCCTGGACCCCACCAGACCACAAGGTATCGACAAACATGTGGCGTTATTTCACTTTCACACTTTGCGGAGTCATATTGGCTCCTGACCTAGAACAATTTTCTCCTCATTTATGGAATTATCATTGATCCAAACTGCGCTGCCACTCTAACAAGCTGCATTCTCTGCGTCTCACCACAGGACATCCAAACATGGGAGGTCCAATGAGAATGAATCCCCCTCGAGGCATGGGAGGCATGGGCCCACAGGTAGTGATATTACTCATACTAAACACAAAGGATGGTGTTGATGAAATCATGAATGTGGATGGTATCCTTCAGCACTAGCTGCCCACTGCACTCCCACTCTGCAGCTGCCACACAGCCAGATTTGGTGCTTGGATTCTCAGTTTATGAACCAATGTTTGGATGCCCTTCATTAAAGGCTACGATAAAAACGGCCATAATGTCAAACTGGCCGCCTATAAACTGCATGCAGATAAAACTTTGCTGAAGAGAAATGTTAGTTCTGCCAGCCTCTTAACTTTGCCTTTAAATGTCAGGAGCGCTCCGATGATTAGCTTGGCTCTAACCAGAGCTCACCCACTGCCAACTCCAGTTCTACATGTTAAATCCTACTTGTCGACTCCCACCTAGGGAGACAAACAGAGGCGGAATACTCAGACTGCCCCGAGCGAGTCGCCACCAACACATTTTGACCAAAAATGGTGCCAGTTTTTGGCACTGTCGGTTTTTCTTTTATCGCTTTAATTTCGGTCAGTGTAATACATAAGATGCTTAAACAACAGTGTCCTTTTGAATTACCGTTACCAGACAGCTGCTTCATTCTGCACCCAACTACCTCCCGATCCAACATCACCTCACACAAAGACACACACACACACACACACACACACACACACACACACACACACACACTCTCTCTCTCTCTCTCCCTGTGCCCCTCGGCCCCTCTCTGTGCCACCCTGGCTCGGTGACTTTGGCAGTGAGCGTACCAGCAGCTGGTGTGGCATCTGCTCGACAAGTGTAATCGTCTGCTGAACAAAACTCTTCCTCTGAGTGGAGCTGCTCTCTGGCCTGCCCCCCTACTCTCTCGCTCTCTCTATGTCTGTCTCACACACACACATAAATACACAAGTATGCACGTGTAGCGCCAGCCAAACCCGCCTGCTGGGCAGCCATGAAAACATACACGCAAACACACAGAGGGGAGCGTGGACACATACACGGAGACACACAACATACAGACGTACACAAACGCACTCACACACACACAGCTGTCCGCTTTCACACTCAGCCCATACATCACATAATTAAACACTAGTTAGGGGGAGACATGATGGTCGCTGACCTTCATTAAGATTCAAACCTTTAGACGGAGCAGGTGTGAGACACTGACTGTGTGCTCCTCTCTTTGTGCAGAACTACGGCGGAGGGATGAGGCCTCCTCCAAACTCGATGGGGCCAGGGATGCCAGGAATGAACATGTTAGTAGATTTGAAAAGAAGTTTTTTTAATGTTTGTGAATTTTGAATTTATTTTTGTTGTTTTTACCGCTGTTGCTAGCAGTTATTAGAACCGTTTTCTCACAGTCAGTTGCTGAGATGTGGGGACATGGCAAAAATCCCTCACTGCATTAAAAAAAAAAAATGTGTGTATGCACAACTACAGCGATATGTCAAACATGATCCGTAAACTTTCTGCAGTGTTTCTTTTTGTTCTGCCCTCCAAAAACTTCTTGTTTCTGCTCTTTTTGAACTAATTTGTCCCCAGATCTCAGCATAATGTAGGTAAGAAAAGAGAGAAACTATCACCAACGGGTTGTGAAAATCAATAATATTCTATAATCTACAAAAATATCAGTATGCTGAAATGACTGATTCTATTACAGTTTACTGTTATTACTCCTGGTTTACTTACAATCATCTTTAAACATAAAAACAGCCCCAAAATAGACTCCATGTGAATATATGGTAATTTTAGTGTGTATTGAGCCAGCATATTTTCACAACTAACTGGGTGAATTAACCAAACTAGTGGCGATTCTTGGAACAGTGGGAAGATGAACCAAGACAGTTTTAAATTGTTTTTGTCGACTTTGAATTAAGTGTTTTCTAACGATAAAATTACATCAGGTTGAAAAATACCAAAGTTACACTTGTAAGGGGAACACACGAGCTGCTCTCTCTCAAACCCCAAACTTGTGATGTCATTGGATGTCAAGTCTGGAGCTTTTCAATAGATGATGACTAGGAGCCTGATTTTGTGGTTCCATCGATTTTTACTTTTTCATTTTTCAAATGAGCTCTATTCTTTTGTATTTTTCTAAGATGTGAAACTGTACCAATATACCCAGATCACTCCCCTGGATGCTCTCGGTGTCATCTATAACATCTTTCACCATGCATTGTCTGTGGAGCAGCTCTACATTTTATACCCTATAACATCACAGATTTGAGTTTTAGCACTGTAGTTTTTAGATTTGAAAAAAGTTACTAATGTTTACTAATATTTTTTGGACTGTCTTAGACCATAGCAAAAACATGTATGAATTTTGAAAATAGGCGTAGTTCCCCTTTAAAGTGATATGTTACTGCTCTTACATAATACATTTTGTCATGTAAATTCACCCGTGTTGCTAAGAATTATATGTGCAAATCAGCTAATAGCCTGTATATATGCAGTAAAGAAATCAATAAGTACAAATCATTACACCTGACGTGTTGTGACAAGCATCCCCTGTGGCACATGCGACTTTATTGTTTACCACAAATGTATTTCTTCTAATAAATGTCTTCATCTTCCCCTCTGTTTTCCTCTCCAGGGGTCCTGGTGGAAGAGGTCCATGGCCGAACCCCAACACCAACTCAGTGAGTCACACTCTCTTACATCTTCATCTTCTACATGACTGAGTGTGTTTACAATAGCTGTGCCTCATGTTTTGTTTCACCCCGGGTCTATTCTCTCCACAGATAGCTTATTCATCTTCATCTCCAGGCAACTATGTGGTAAGTGTCCCGTCATGGACTCGTGTTCGACCACGGGCCATAAATTACCTGTCGTGCAGTGATATCCAACAGGCACGCTGCCATCCAAATGCACTCAGCGCTCATTTCTCTTTTTCCTCTCGCTTCTTTTGCCCCTCAGGGCCCTCCAGGGGGAGGCGGCCCGCCAGGAACTCCCATCATGCCTAGCCCCGGAGGTGAGTTATACACTTCAGTTTCCCTTCTGATTTCTACTTTCATCCTGCGTTCACTGAACAAGGGCTCTGTCTAAGAAACATCAAACCTGTTCTCTGTCAGATACACATCTCTCTTAGGGAGAGACAGGCAGTGATAGCACTCTAAATACTTAAGGAATTGAGCTTTTAGGAGTAATTTTACAACATTGAAAAATGGAAAAAATACTCCACTCAGCCCAATTTGAATGTAATGTGACACATGTATGCAGGGGCGTTGCAGCCAATTCTTGGTCTAGTGCATAAGCGGAGTGTGTGGTGTGGGCCCCCCCACCCTCTATCTCTTGATCCAGCCTCTTTCACATACGTTTTGAATTGGTTATTTTTTTCGTTATGAAATCCAAACCAGGGGTTTACTGACAGACATCTACAGCAGTGATCCTTATTTTACAGCCCGTGGGCCAGATTTGGCCCCCAATAGGGTGCAGGTTGGCCGCCTTACCGTTTTCTAAAAAATAAAGTGATTCACACTGGGAATTGTTTTTGTACTTTTAGACTCATAAGGGGCCAGTGTGCAGAAAACAGCACCAAAGATAGCTTGTTTATCAAAAAAAGTGCCAGCGGAGGATCCTTCACATCCTCCGACAGAGGTCCGAGCTAAGCCCCTAATGTCCTAAAATCCTAGGAATGTCTTCAAATCCTAGAAACATGTGCCTGGCTGCTGCCACTGGCCCCTTGCCTCCTGTGATTTTGCAAAAGTGGGTAACAAGCAAAGTAAGCTAAGTATCCCTGTCATACTGTATGTAATACACTGACTATGGATAAGTGCCCCATACAACCCCACTTCAATTCCAAACTGTCCCTTTAAGGGGTGAAAGGAGCCTCAGAGCATTTCCACTATTTTTATATTATTCATTCATTTATTTATGAGATTATTTGTTTGTTTTTATACAAATTTCAATCTTTTAACTGATTTATTCAGCCAGTTTAATTTAGTTATGGCACAACTTACTAATTTAATAAAATAAAATACAAACAAAACCAAACTTTTCATTCCAAACTTTTCAAGGGACCCTTTTGATTGGGATTTGGGGGTAATCCCATTTTTTTCCCCTGCATGCACGATAGAGATTTAGGTTGGATATCACATTTGTTGCCAGTCTGGGCACACTCTGGAAAATATTCAAGTGCTGTTAGCTGTTTTTTCTCATCGTGGAGACAGTTTTATAAAAAGGAAACACAGGCCTGTCAGTCTGCAATCAAACAAGTGATCCATCTCAGCTTTGACCCATCAATCTAGTGTCTCTGTGGAGGATTAGCTGAGAACAAAACACTGTGGGCTGATATCCTGTGGATGTTCTGTTTCTGTTGGCCTGCGGAGAGCTTCTTTTTGTGTCCACTATTTATTATTTATATACATACCTCTATTGTGATACGTTGCCGGGGCAACCTTTTGCACAAAATGCTCCTGCTCACACGTACACCGGGAGGGGAAACATATTTCCACTGCAGTCGCCAAGTCTGTGCGCACACACTCTTCCACACAAACCTCCCACAAAAATGCACACCTCCCACTCAGCGTTGCCCCCCTCCTCCAGTCACGACAGCTCGATTCAGGGACACTAACAGGCAAGATCTCTCCACCACTTTGCACATACTGTATCCATCTCCTCCCCTGTCTTTTAATCCGTTATTCTTATTTTCCTGCTTTTCACAGTCTTCCACTCACAACTTTCTGCCTGCAATGTCAGATCAAGGTCACCTCATCCTTCTCAATCTTTTCAGGACACACAGACACACGAGGAGCCACACAGCATGTACTGGTTGTTGCTAAGTTGCCATGTATCCGTATAATAACTAATCTCCTGATTGCAGGAATAAGGAATGATGGGTTTCTTTTATAGTACATGGCTGGCAGCAGTGTGTGGATTGGTTGACAGACAGATTCACTGACATTATGTACTGGCACTTAAAGTAACATACTGGTGGTCTTCGTCCTGTGCAGCAGAAATAAGAACATGTCTCGGTTGTAGCTGAATGTATCGCACAAATGGCAGAATTAAACTGAAAAAATGTCAAGTACAGTGAGAGACAGTGCCACTCCAGTTGCTTTTGTGCATCGTTATCTTCCATTCGTAACCCCATTCCATACCCCGGACCCTCCTTGTTTTTTGACATTTTTTGGAAAAAATAGATATTAAAACAGACAACAGTGCTGGGGCTTAACTGCAAGTATTTCTGTGAGTCTGGGACAGTGGACGGCAGCCTTCAGCTCCTTTAGCCCCTCTCCAGTGGCTCTCTGTGGTTTTGACAGAAAAAGAGTTGATGGATATGATTTAAAAAAAAAAACATTTTAATTTAAATTTATCATTGGTGTAGGCCTAAAGTGATTCTTTACACTCTCCAATTATAAAAACCAGGGGCTATATAAAGACGAATGATGTGTCTCCTCGTCCTTCCACTCTGCAAAACAGAGGTCAAAATATCCCGGATATGGCTGCTGCCATTTTGCACTGCTGACGTCATTTGGAGCAAGAGTCGGTGCCGTAGTGATCTCTGCAGAATCAAGTTCTCGCCTTTAACAATCAATGTTTTTTTTACAAACTTGACATGTTTACAAGTCACAAGTCCATGGTCCATCAAGAATGGACCCATTTTAGACTGCAACCCACCAGTTTTGACCACTAATTTAGACTACAAAGGGTGTTACCGTCATTGGCATGCTCAAATATACTTTGTGGCTCCAGACAGATTTTTACTTCATTATTTTTGGTCAAAATTGCTCTTTTTATAGTATTTTTTTCCGAGACATAAACAAACTGCTTTACCATTTTCTGATTTGAAATATCTGTTTGCTCTTTATTCATAGACTCAACAAACTCAAGTGAAAACATCTACACAATGATGAACCCTATCGGCCCGGGAGGAAACAGACCTAATGTAAGAAATGTTATTTTGTCTTATTCAGAATCACAATTTATAAAATAAAATAAAATTTAAAAAATCTGTCTAATCTACTCCTCTGCCCTGCTACCCAGGCGCATGGAAAGAGCAAGATAAATGACCTTTGTAAATGTGTTTTTAGTTCCCAATGGGACCGGGTCCTGACGGGCCCATGGGTGGAATGGGTGCTATGGAGCAGCATCATATGAACGGATCACTAGGTGAGTATTTAGAGATGGCGTACAGTGAATGCAGCATGTATACGTTTCTCCTGAGTGTATTCAGTGAAACCTGTTACTCTCCATGGACAAAGGTCTTCAGTAGTGAGATTGTGCCCCCTCATGGCCGGTAGAGGAAGTGTTCTCCCTCCTCCTGTTATTGATCAAAGCTAAAACAGATTAGCGGGGCAGTGAGTAGGCCAATTGATCCTGTAGATGGGTGAGACGTGATCAGTGGAGCCAGTGAGTTGGTGCTCATCTGTATCTGAAACAAATAGCTTAATTAAAGGCCATTACCTGTGAGAGGGCAGGTTGTTCCTATTTGCACTGGATATCCTGAACTCATGTTGAATTAGTTGCAGGGACGCTGAGGATCAGTTAACAGTTACCTCATGGTGATTCTCCTTTTTCCATTTCTGATCACAGGCTCTGGTGACATGGATGGGTTGCCAAAGGTAAGACTGGATGACTGTCTGTCTATCTGTTTGTCTGTTTGTTTGCTTTTATTCTTACTGATTTTTGTTTTAATCCATGTTATAGAATTCTCCCAACAACATGGCAGGCATGAACAATCCTCCCGGCACTCCGCGGGACGACGGCGAGATGGCAGGCAACTTTTTAAACCCATTCCAAAGTGAAAGTGTGAGTACAAAAGAAAACATCATAACCCCTTACAGGTATAGTTCAGCCCCAAAATAAAAAAAATACATGTTTTTGCTCTTACCTGTAGTGCTGTTTATCAGTCTAGGTTGTTTTGGTGAGTTGCAGAGTAGTGGAGATATCTGTCTTTCTTCTCTCCAGTAAAATTTAACTAGGTCACTCAGCTTGTGGTGCTCAAATCACCAAAACAATACATTTGAAAAACTCAACAGCAATGTCTCTCTCCAGAAACCATAACCCAGTTACTCAAGATAATCCACAGACCCCGTTGTGAGCAGTTTCATGAAGGAACTATTTTCTTTCTACCGAACTACACCCACCAACTGATCACTGAGCTAGCTAATGTTACAGCTCAGCTGAGGAGCACGGCATCGTTAATGAGTAGATGCACGCTTCCTTCTGCGTGGTGATGAGGTTGACAGGTGTAGTTTGGCAGAGAGAAATAGTTCCCACATGAAACTGCTCACAAAAAGGTCTGCGGATTATCATTAGTAACCTGGTCATGCTTTCTGGAAAGAGATATTGCTGTTGAGTCTTTCAGTTTATTTTACTTTTTGGCACTTTGAGCACCACAAGTTCCATTGTATGTGAGAGAAAGCAGACATCTCTACGACCAATATCACTCAGCACACCAAAACACTCCAGACAACAGGTAAGAGGAAAAATATGAATTTTGGGGATGAGCTGTCCATTAAAGCTGGGAGCAAACAAAGAAGATTATTTAAAATCCTATTCAACTATGAAATGGCATCGAAACACTTTGAATCACTTCAGGTTACAGTCACATCTGCAGAAATCTCCTCTGCTATCAAACAGTAGGATCCCATTTTTGTGGCCTGTTATAAAACATACATTTGATGCAATACTGATAGCTCAATCTGGTTTGAGACTTAAAATTTTCACCTTGAAACCAGTCCTCATGGTCAAATCAAGCCCGTAATCAGACTTTTATGTTGTGCTCAGTTTTCCCGGCTTGCCCAAAACACTGCATGCACAAACACCAGCATGGAAAGCAAACACATCATATGCAGTCTCTGATGCATGGAGAGATTGTCATATAGTGATTTAACTACATTTTGCTGCAGTATCTTCACTGTGTTCTGAAATTCCCTAACATTTTCTCCTTGGGCTGGACTCTGCTTGCTTGCTGCTGGTTTACTGACATAGAAAGTAAATTAGAAAGGGTTAATGGTTATGTGTAACATCTGCTACAAGAGGCTGGTGTACTGGACATGGCATTCAGTTTAGGTAGTTGTATTGCTTTAAACTTGAATTGGGTAGAATAATAAGTTTAATATAGTTTTTGGCTTATCTTTTCTCCCCTCCCTCTTTTTTTCTCTCTTTACAGTATTCACCCAACATGACGATGAGTGTGTGATTTTTTTTTATTTTATTTTATCTTTTATTTTATTTTATTTCTTTTTTCATCTCCCCTTATCCCGATCTCCCTCTCCCATCCACCCTGGTGCGTCTTGCATTACCCTCCTCCCTCCCTTCCTACCTCCTCCTCCTCCTCGTGGACGGTGTGCTGTGCCTCACAGCCCCTGGGGATGCACCTTGAAAGCAGGACTCCCCTCAAGGCCCCCCATCCCAACGCCTGTAAAATGGGTTTAAGAACATGAAAAGGCCTCCAAGCAACAGGAAGGGTCTCTTCTCTGCTTCTCCTCGACCTGCCGGGCCTCGACGCGGGCCCTCGGACAGTAAGAGCCCGAAAACTGCTCCAAGCCTGTCTCTCCCAAATCCAAAACCTGAAGCCCGAACAAGATGCTCCGCTGCATCTACCACCACTCCATTATCTCACGCTGATTATAACTTATGAGGGCACGCAGTTGTTGACTGACAGGAGCCAAAAACCCTCATTCAAAAACTCCTGTGTCAGGAATGATTTAAAAAAAAAAAAAGAAGAAGAAAAAAAAAGATGGACTTATAATGTTATTTTAGGGCAAGAATTGTTTTCGTTAAATGTATTTTTGTTGTTGATGGTAATGTTATTGTTATAATTTTCATAATTGATATTATTCTACTAATGTAGTTATGATTTCCTGTAAAGGGCACATTTTATCTCAGCAGCAGCATCAGCAATGACAGAATAAGCACACACATTTTGAAAAAAAATGCACAATGATTTTCTGTTTACATGATTTTAGGTTATTTGATGTTTTGTCTCGTTTTGTTTTTTTGTCACAGTCACTTCACATACCTCTCCTTAAATCTGAACTTGTAGCTTTGCCATCTAAATGTTTGTAGCACCGTTTGCATAAAGTCTTCACCTAGTTTGTGCCGAGGTGTTGGCATCTCGGCTAAAATGATCCATACAGTTTAAACAGAGGCTTTCTCACAGCTGTTTCCTGGTACAAAGTGTCTGCTGGTGCACCTCAATGATCATCTGTCTCGCTATTTTTGTCTTAATAAGCACCCCTTCTCACAGTTTTCTATACTGCATGGAAACGGCACTGATGAAATCCTGAAATGATTGTCAGGACAGGTGCCGGTTCTTATTCAGTAACAGACAGAGCGAGAGAGCATCTCTGCTATGGATTTGTCTGTAAATACGACATATTTAGCTTGCATTGTGGTTGTTTTTATTATTTGTTATTTACAAGTTGTCTGTGAATCCTAAAACATGGTTCTTTCCCCTCCATCACTTGGTTTGACTTCGACCTCACTGTGGACTCCAAGTGGCACTGTTTTCCTCCCAGGATTCATTCTGGTCTCGCAGCAATGCCTTTTGGACTGGGATATTGTGGGATACACTCGTGAAGCTTGCGCTCTTGCTTGGAGTTTTGGGTGAACTCACAGATTGAGTTTCTTAACCCAGACAAGATGGGCTAAATAACTGTCTCCTTGGAGCTCCCATCAGCCACTTCCCTCAGCGACGTCCCATAATGGATCGGGAGTATTGTGAGGCTGATGATGGGAGCAGAGTGACGCACCTTGGGGTTAACAGACCGTGCAGCCACATCGGTCTAAAGAAGAGGAACAATAACGGGATGCTTTTGTAATGGATATATTTCCATTAGTTTTTTTTTGTGGATTGTTTTCAGCAGATTGTTTTTATTTTAAATGTATTCAACTGAGAAAATGAAAGCCCATAGAATCTGCACACAAAGAAAAGCATAGTTACATATTACGCTATTTAATTTCTTTCTGTATGTTATGGCCTGATCGATTCTCTGTCACTGTTTCCAAGAGATAAATGATCTCTCACGGCATCACACTGCAGCACTTAACGTCACGGCTGTGTTTCAAACCGACAATAACTAAACAACCATTGTAGCCTCTGTGGGTGATGGTGGCGTACTTATCAATTTTCTGATATCAATGTGAACAGATTGTACCCAGAGTTCATCGGGACATCTCCAGGATTTGGCTATCGGCGGCCTGGGAAACTCTCCAGTGTTCCTTCGATGTAGTGACACACACCTCCCTTCTTTCCTCACCCCCCTCCTTCCTTTCTCTTTAATTTTCTTTTTATGTAAATACTGTATAATGCATTTTGATATCATTGACATGTTTTGATATGTCAGTCACTACCAATGAATACAGCTGAAAGTAAATTATAAATAAATCTGTCCATGTTTTTCATAGAGAACGGATGCGCTGACGATTTGGCTCGTGTGGCTAAATTTTCCATAAAAATGTATAGAATACAGTAACACAATAAATGCAGACTGTATGCTCGTATGGTGGGGGAGGATAGGACAGAGAGAGGACAGGACAGAGAGAAGCAAACAAGCTGTGGCGTCCTCACTCTGCCCTCGTCTCCTTATGTTTCAGTTCAATGTGACTATTGGATTTGAATAATCGTTTGAATCACTCTTCCAAAGGGCATCTTCTCACACAAAAAAACATGTGACCTCTTATTGCAGTTTTTAATATGAAGGATTTTTATCAATTTAAGAAAACTTTTAAAAAGGTAAAAATACTTAAAGAGAACCTCATTTTAAATTAAGAATAGATCAAAAAGTAACTGTGTCCTTTGCTATTCGCTCCTGTTCTAGCGTTGTATAGATCGAAGCTCTCTCACTGATCCTCTCTCAGTCCTCTGTGTATATCGATCGTTGGCCATCTCTGTACTTCTATTGTGATGTATAATACTGTACCATTAGGAAGATTTGCTGGTCGGGTGGGGTGGTTACGTTGAGTCGGGGAGGGGTCGGGGATTCAAGGGAAGGGGATATTAATGATTCTCCTGTACCATTCATGGTCCTTTCTAATGACACGGCAGTATTCAATATGAAGCAGTCTGTCTCTTGGGTTTGCTTTGTATTTTCATGGTAGGATAGTTCAGAATCTTGTCTTAGGGACTTAGGTGTCTTGTGTAGGTAATAAAGATGTTCTTTGTATGTTTCTTTATATTGTAAAGTTTCTTTAGACTGAAAGAAAAACAGATAATTTGCTTATCAAAAAAGAAACAATGCATCAATAATAAATGTCATTTGATTTTTCCTTGTTGTTTGAATCTCTTCCTCTGGGCTTTCATTTAGCTTTCAGCGGTCATATTATGCAGCACACATGCTGAAGTTATATTCACTTTAATAGAAGATCACTTAAGCCTCATCTTACACTCTTTAACTGCTATTGAAAAACAACAACATTTAAACATTGTAGCAAAATGTTACCATATATCAAAACATTATACATTGTGTAATGAATGTTATCTAAAGAAAATTTAACATGTTAGTTATGGAAAATTTGCATATTGTGTAAAATATATACTTTTCTTCAATACAAATTGCATCTATTATCCCAAGTACAATCCACATTAGTACTTAAAATCTTATTTATCATCTATTGATTCTGTTATCATTCAGTTTCAGTAATTTCGAGTGAATACCATTTATGTGGCAAAACCAACCATGGACATTTTTATTCTCGTAAAAAAGCATTGAAATAAACACAGTCATTCAAACTTCTTTGTCCTTCAATAGAAAAAGAAAGACCTTGGTCTCAGTATATCCACCTAATGAGATAAGGGTTGAATAAAAATGGCCTACTTCACATTTGGATTTCTCAGTTTGACATATTGTAAAATGAATGGTGTTTCCATAAAAGATTTGAAAAGACAGAATAAAGCACGAGATAAATACAAAAATATACCTCTGGGGGGCTGCAGTAAGTAGGTTAAGGGTCAAGTCTTTTTTTGTTGTTGTAAATGTTAGTCTATGAAAGACATTCAAAATAAGACATAGGGAGGGAAATAAAAGGACTTACTGCAACTTCATGGTTGCAAAAATTGGTTGTCGGATTCGTCTATAAACTGCAACTGCAGTCCTCTGGATGCCTAAGAGGTCAAGTATTAATATGCATGAAAAGCTCCAATAGAAGAAGAGGAGCTCAAGGTTAACAGGAAGCAGCTTGCTGGGATGAGCTAAAGACCGCTACGAAGTCAGTTTGACGTTGTATAAACAGCAACACATACGGGTCCCACAGGTTTGTCGTTCTCCAACGTCAAACAGACTTCATCTCTTTAAACTGGAGGGGAGATTGTCCGGGACCAAAACAACCCTCTGCAGATAGTGTTTGAAGGTAATGTGCTGTTTATTTTGATAAACGGGCTTATCACAAATGACGCTGTGACTCCCTCGCTTTATACGAAGTCGACGTAAGCAGCGGTTCATCGTAAAACAAGATAGAAACAGCCCGGCCGATATTACAGCTAATGCTAGTTTGCAACTTACTCGGCTAACGGCTGATAGCAGTTAGCCTGCTAGCAGCTTGAGGAGATATTAGCGGTGGGATAACTTGTCAGAAACTTCTGGAAACGTGTGGCTAGCTTTGCTCCTGTTACTCGAAATATAACGTTACGGTTGTAGCAAACAGTAAACTGGTGAGTTTTAATTTTGACCGTAATGTACATTTGTTACTTGAAAATAATGAGCCTGTTAGTCCTGGTTGTTTTGGATGACAGTTACTTTACTGTAGATGTGTTAGCACAGTCACATGCTCGCCGATGTGTTGGGTTTTAATTGATAACTTTAACGTTACTCCGATTTTGGACACTTGAGAAGTTAATGTAGTTGCTTGTTTTTAAAGTTGTTATCCTTCTTTCTTATAGTATTCTGCTATGGCTGAAAAAGAGGAGACTATAGACGCCTCTGATAGCCATGACAGTGCGCCAACAGCAAAGAAGAATGGACGGACCTCATTGCTGGACAGCGGGGAGGACTTCGAAGTTTTAGATGAAGAAGACATTGATGATGATGACCCTCCTCCTCTGGAAGATGCCGGTGGAGGGAAGCGAAAAAACACAGATGAGTCTGAAAAGAAAAATGCAGACACAGATTCAGACCCTCTTGGTCCAGTGGAGGAATGGCTGGATGTATTAGGTATGTGGCAAAAGCCCCATATGAAGGCACTTTAGTAGTTTTATTTTATTAGCACCCAAGATTAACTAAAAGCAAGTATAATAACAAACATAACTAGAATTGTGCAGGAGAGGTTAAGAAACCAGAAAAGGCTTTTATGAATGGGTGCCAGATTGTGAAAATTCCTGGGGGACAGCTGCTTCTCACATCACAGAGGTTATTTACCTAGCAAAAAAAAAGAAAAATCACATACAAATGACACAAAGACTGTTTTTAACTTGGAGTAAAAAAATACTCAACTTTCCACCACTCCTGAAAGCGGTGACCCTCACTGAGGACTTTATGCTTCTTTGCTTTGGGCTTCTTGGTGTTAGGCATCGTGAGTTTGTTCATTTATAGCCTGTTAATGAAAACACATGAATTTTGCCCATGTAGTTCCTACTTGGTGCGTGTCTGCAACAGGGCTGTGCATTTTCACTTTTCTCATGATTCAGTTATGATTATCATGTCAACAATTCGATTCCACAGTGCATCACGACATTATATCCTTAATTTTCTACATTAATGCACATAACTACTTTTTCCATTAATAAATACAAGCCCGCAGATAAATATGAACTCCCCTTTTTATTATTTAAAGATTTTGTTACAAATCAAATTGAAATGTTCCAATTCCAAAACCCAAACTAATGCATCTGCAGTCTAGCTGCTGCCTCTAGCAACTATCTTCTGCTCCAAGAAAAGAAACTGAATGTCCTGAATGTGGCAAATATCACAAACATGACTTGAGTCTACACACAGCAGACAACAGGAGTATTTACAACAGTAAAAACTAAGATTGCATCAAACTTTGAAGTACTTTATATAGTGCAGTGTACTTCTTCATAAAAGAAATGGTTGAACATTAAATTAATGGTTTCTACCAAGAAGTTATTTTGAACTGTAGAACTTTATTGTCCAGCCACCACTCGAAAATGAACAAGCAATGTTAATTGGCTATAATCGATGATGTGCTGTCATTGCATCGATGCAGAATCGGCCATGTCCGCATCAGTTCATTTCAACACCCCTAGTCTACAAACTGTATGATTGTCATGCCGTTGTGCATGAATAAAAATAAATGCAAGTGATCTCAATTGATTGACAGACGAGACGAGGGCCTTTTAAAATTGGCCTTAGGGCAAAAAATTGAGCCCCGGGCCGGACTTTGGACATGACCGCTCTACAGACACTGATCAGTGCTGTGACTCACTGAAAATGATATGATGGTGTTTGTTTCCAGGTAATGACCAGTTAAAGAAAAAAGTACTGGAAGCAGGGGAAGGGAGAGATAGTCGGCCACAGAAAGGACAGAATGTGAAGATTAATCTTAAAACATCCCTGAAGGACGGGACACTTGTGGAGGAGCAGACTGACCTCTCGTTCACTCTTGGAGATGGAGATGTCATCCAGGTAAAAAAGGACAATTTGGGATACTTTATAAATGAGACAGACAAGATAGAGTGATTTTATAATAGGTTATGGGTTGTTTGTGTTATCCTACTCATTGTTGTTAGTATTATGCTGTAGTATCTGTAATAATATTTTTCTCTTTTCAGGCGCTGGATCTTACAGTGCAGCTCATGGAAATGGGAGAGAAGGCCCTCATCCAGGCTGATGCAAAATACGCATATGGTGCCCGGGGGAGGTAGGAACATGCTTTGATCTAGCTGCTAAAGGCTGTGTAAACTGCAGTTTTTAATGTTAAGAAAAAAAGTACACAATAGATGTAAAATGTCTTTCTTCTGTTTAAACAAAACAACACAGCTTTACTTGCTTTACAGGCTTGACAAGCTCTGTGATGCACACTATCATCGAGACATGTGACAGTTGAAATTCCTTGTGTGCAATTTAGTGATTTATTTATTTGTCTTATTTCCTTAACTCCTGAACTTGACTGGGTTTCTTCATCCTTCCAGTCTTGAGCCTGAGGTCCCCCCGAACGCTGAGGTGTCCCTAGAAGTGGAACTGTTGGAAGCTACTGATGCCCCAGACCTGGAGCTTCTGCCTCCTGCAGAAAAGATTGCCCTGGCCAGCCATAAGAGAGAGCGAGGCAATGTTCATTATCAGCGAGGCGACTACGCTTTTGCCGTCAACTCGTACAGCATTGCCCTGCAGATAACAGAGTCTAGCTCTAAAGGTGAGGCGCTGACTAAGGAGTCGTGACTAAAGGAAAAGGCTTTCTATAACGTAGCATGACCCAAGGCTTAGAGGGTATCAACTAGGTAGGGCAGCATGGTGCTCAAAGAGTTGATGCTTACTTTTATATGCATTTTTGGAAGTTTTAGATTCATCCCAAAAACCGGGGACCTGTACCACAGCACATCCTACCCCGCCTTAGATTGTGATGTGCAGGGAATAGATTTTTTCATGTTGAACTTAACTAATGTCTTTATAACAACGCACTGATGGACATTATTATTATAACATTCAGTTGTAAGATTCTGTTTTATGACTTTTTAAACAGGTTTTTGACTCTTTGTTTATGTTGTGGTTTCTTTTGCTGCAGTCGACATCACTCCTGAGGAGGAGAACGAGCTGATGGATGTAAGAGTGAAGTGTTTAAACAACATGGCTGCTTCTCAGCTGAAACTGGACCACTATGAAGCAGCACTTAAATCTTGTGTCTCGGCACTGGAACACCAGCCAGACAACATTAAAGCACTTTTCCGCATGGGCAAGGTACATGCTGCTCTTCTTCTTTGGCTTTCTCTATTAGTCTGTGAAAGACTATTTTATCAAAATGCTGTGTTTTCTCTGTAGGTGCTGGCCTTGCAAGGTGAATACACAGAAGCCATTCAAAGTCTGAGGAAGGCGCTGAAGTTGGAGCCGAGCAACAAGGTACTTTTGGCCTCTTCACATAAATGTTTTGCAAAACACAGCTTTTATGTGGAGAAATATCAGTTCCTTTATATGCCCAGTAGGTGGCACCATTTGGTAAAATATCAAATCAGTTTGTAATGCAAGGTCAGGTGGACTGCTGATTCATCATTTCAGAGGATCTGTTTTCATGTTGTTGCTGTAAATAGGTTTGCCCTGCACCCCAGCCATATCTAATACCTAGCCACTGTTCCTGTTCTCGGCTTATAGAGTCGGGTATATGTGGTTCTCTGGCTACACGAGGCCATTTGACAGAACTCCGCTCAGTGCGTGGGCTCCTTGGATTCACTGTGAGCTGCAGCAGCATGGTACTCATGCCCAGAATCCCCCACTTGAGTCCTACACCAATCTGTCAAACAGCACATGGCCTGGCCACCACTTAAGCTTTTCATCCAGCACACAGTGTAAATGTAATGCACTGTTAGATTATACAATCGTGCATGTGAGGTGTATTTTGTTGTTTAATAAGCTTGCATGTAGTTAGCAGTGTAGGGGTTAGGGCCGGGCAATATATCAATATTGTATCAACATTGTGATAGACTAGACATCTTAGGTTTTGAAGAACGTTGTATTTTAAGTGTAAAAGGATCAGATACAAAAGGTAAAATTAATTACCAAATGATTTAAAACATTTAAAATAAAAATCAGCATTACAGTAAAGTGATGTTCTTCTCTGAACTTACCAGGCTGCTCTAGTTGATCTGTTATTTGCTTTTACCCACTTAGTCAGTATGTCCGCATTACTACTGGTGTTAATATTTCGGAAAGCACCAATAGTCAACTCTACAATATCTTTGCAAAATCATTATCAAGGTAAGGTCAAACCTATTGTGGTATTTGATTTTTTCCACATGATCCAGCCCTCGTTGGGGGTAACACAGTACCGTACTCACATTACATTTGTCTGTAACTCAGTAATATACAGTAACATTTGACTGTTCCTCAGGGTTGGAAGTCAGAACCAGCCACCAGCCAAATGCTGGTAAAATATGCAAGTGGCTGCTAGATTTGCTTCTCTTACCAGCCAAAATTTTGGTTTCCACCTGCCACAGAGAAAGGTTTATTTCCAGCCCTGCTGTTCATAAATTAAGTAATCACATTACAGATACTTATAGTTACCTAGATTGTCACATAAGTTCTTTAGTAATCTGCAGAAGGGGTAAACCGTCAAATGTGCTGACAACGCTTTTGTGCGCCCGTGGAGAGGCTCTTCAGTCTGGGCACTCTTGTGTTGACTTCAAGGAGGAACAGGTTGTCTGACAAATGACTTGAGAGCGCCCCTCTTCATGAAGTGAAACCACCGCTTTAGTAATAAGCACATAACATTAGCTTGACTAGTCTCCTATAAAGCCACGTTTTGGTGAACATGTGACTTGAGCGAGTTTCTTTGGCCCATTAATTGCAGTTCATCTGTTCATATGCCATTTTGATTTTTTTAAAACTCCTAAATCTATTATCATCTAATGTTTTTAGGAAGGTCAGTCCCTTAAAGTATTTTATTTAGGACTAGTACTATATTATTTTGAGGCAGTTAATATTTGTCAGGATGGCCAACGTCCTATATATTGTTTAATTAACTGACGTATTTTATTTTGAGGCAGTTACAGCCTACGGCAGTATCGTCTTGATTCTTCTTCTTTTGAGCCTTGTTTTGGGCTGATACGTGGGCATAGATACGGTTTAATGTAATATTGTTAACTGTCAATAACGTGACACTAAAGTCAAGTTGACAAGTAATATAAATAATTTCTTTCTACAGGGAGTAAATAAGTAAATAATGCCTGATTTTCTACTAAAAGTAACGAGAAATGAATTTTACTTTATTTGAGTCCGACACTGGTAGTTAGGGATATTTACATATCTTAAATATAAAGATGCTTGTTGTAGATTGTTTGCACTTTCAGGCACTTTTGCGTAAGTGTCAATACATATCTGTCAGTCTTGTGTATGTTTGCAATGTCTCAACACACATTTTGAAACTGGTGCGAGAATAGCTGTTTTTCGTGTTAAAATAGACTCGCCTCTTAATGCTGTAACAATGGAAAAAAAGTCCCTAAATAACCTCATGTTCTAACAGCAAGAACAGTGGGTGTGCTTCAGTGACAATGCCAGAACACTCCCATTATAATCAATGAGGCGGTCTTGAATAGAAGCAGGCATCACCGAGTGACAGGATGTCGCTCTGTCTCCTTCTTCTCCAGGCTTTGACCGACATGCTGTCTGCATTTTTTACACTGGTGTCAGCTGTCCACGCCCTCCATCTTCAACCCAAATTGATGAGAGGAGATTTATTTGTCTGTGGTTTGTTTACTTTTTGACACGACACGCGGGCGTGACAGTTCCAGTTCAGACGGCCTCTGATGCTTTTAGGACAAGATGGTTCATGTTTGTTTAGCCTGTGTAATTCTTGCTTTGGGGACAAGTCAGTGTTGTGTCTTTTTTTGTAATTTTGGTGGGTAGCTGATTGCACAATTGTGGTGCCAACTGTTCAAACACTTGGCTGTAAATGTATTTGCTTACTCTTAGCAGTAGATAGGAACAGACATATCCTCTTGCACAGACTCACACTGACTCTCCACAAATTTATTTAAGGTAGAGGAAACTCAGATATTACTATGGCTGAACATGGCTATAAACTCTATTTAATGATACTCCTTCAGTGTTTCTGAGGCACATTTACAAAGCAAAAAAAAATTTGTTGTCTCTGAAAGCATTGGTTTGCTTAGTCACTCACCAGCTTTAAGAGCAGTGAAGTGACTCAGATCTGAGACAATGTTGGAGCAATAATTTAACCCATATCCTGGAATTGTGTTTGTGTGTGCATGTTGTCTAAATGATGTTATGTTTGTGATGCCAGTCTGTGATTTCTTGTAAAACAACAAAGACTGGCATAAATATTTTAATTGACACTTCATCCATCAGTCATGATAATAGGAAAATGTTTTTGAAAAGCCTGACATCATTTTTCATGCTTTCCAGACTACTTGGTTGCTACTTGTGCGTGTTGATGTAATGGTATTGTCATCCTGACGCAATCCCCATCCACAAGGGAATCAGTCTGAGGTTGTTATACAGTAGCAGGACTTTGTTTCCTCCATGTTAGGATAGCTGGGTTGACTGCGTAAAGGGGGGTTCAGATGCTGAGCTGGAGCCTCTAACATCTATTTGTCTTGTCTGTTTTGTATAGACTATCCACGCGGAGCTCTCCAAGCTGGTGAAAAAGCACTCGGAGCAGAGAGGAGCAGAGCAGGCCATGTATAAGAAGATGCTGGGTAACCCCGCCAACAGCAGCGGCAGCACACAGAAACACCGAGCCAAGTCTTCGTGGGTGAGAGTCATTCCCTGAAAAAAAACAAATGAGTTTATGTGCAAAACATTTTGGATTATACGCTGCTGGAATCTATCATCCGTCATCACATGATGCTCATGCTCTCTTATTAGTTCTTCTGAGGTGATATGTATATAATCATCAAGGGAGGCTTTGTGTAGTAATAAACAAGGAGCGTCAGTTATGTATGAGTATATTAAGTCAGATGTTTGAACTTTTGACTGTGTCATGATCTCTTCTCTACTCTTTTATTTCTTTTATTTCCTCAGGGTCTCAGCTGGAAATGGCTATTTGGTGCCACCGCAGTAGCCATTGGCGGTGTAGCATTATCCGTTGTCATAGCTGCTAGAAACTGAACCAAACCTGACCGAGCCCCTGCAATGTGAGCCGAAACACTGAAGCACACGTGACAGCGCCTTCTTAACGTTGGTCAGAGGGGGCTGGAAATGTCAGTTGGTCAGTCGCCTCTTCACTGTCACTCTCCTTTCTCTGCTATGTTTGAGAATTATATGTGACAAACAATAAAACATCGATATGGGAACTGAATTCCAACCATATAAATGCGTAGGTTTATGCATATCTGTCACATTGCCAGACACTGTTTTAATTTGCTGCCGTGTTTTTTGTCTTTGGTAGTTGAATATTTGAGCATTGAAATGTAAGAAAAAAAATATACCATAGATTCACATAGAAGCTATTTAAGAATATTTTTCCCATTAAGATTAGCTATTGTGATTATGGTCCTACGTTAAACTATAGTTTTAAAGCGTCAGGTTGCGCATTTAAAATAATATTTCCTATCCAAGAGAGAATGTGATTTCACTTTGTTTTAATGATATTACAATGTTTCAGGTCGGCTGGTGTGATGCTCTGTTATTGGGCGAGGTAACTGGCTTGTGTGCTAGCTCTCACACCCTTTCTATAAACGCCACTCATACATTAAGTGACCACAAAAATAGAAACACCTGCACATTTTTTGTTCAAGCTGTTATTTCAGATGTTTGAGTGTTCAGTCGGTTCGACTGTGTATATTGAGGCCGCAGTTTGTTGGGATGTTTTTCTGAAATTCCTAAAATTGTATCCACCTCATTAACATATATAAGAAACACCTCCAGCACGTAACGCAGTTAAAGAAAATATAACAGACTACAGCCTCACCTGCCTCAAGTACCATGGAATTGAATCAATGCCTTTCTGACAGTGTCGACAGCAAAAAACAAATAACATTTCACAAAGGGGGTTTAGACATAAACATGCGTGTGTTTTTTTTGCAATTTGATGTTGGCGTGTTTCTATATTCTTGGTCACTTAATGCAGCCGCTACAGTAGAAATACTTGTCAACATTTGTTAAAATAGTAATTTCTTGTTGAGAGAGGTGTGGTTATGACTTTTAAATAAGGACAGCAAATGGTACATATAGTTTGTCAGTGACGTGGTTATGAATAATGCTGAAGTAGGGTTTATTTTTATGATTCACTTTCAGTGAGTTATACCTCAATTTTTGATGATTATGACCAAATGTTGAAGGGTGACCCTTTAAGTACAATGTTGGGTGTTTTTTTTTCTCCCCTACATTTTTTTTGCCTGTGAAGTTTTTAATTTATGTTGCTTATGTTATCCTTTTCTTACATAGTTAATGTGACACAAATCAATCTGTGGCTTCTTCTGAGTAGATGGTACTGTAAGCCTGCAGAGCCAAAAGTTGCATAAACTCTAAACAGTTGGTGACAAATGAGGAGGTTGTGAAAGTTCCCAGCATTCCCTGTATTTGTTAATTTTATAGTCATCACAATAAAATGTGTCTGTTGTCAAACTACAGTTTTGTTTTTGTATCTTATCACAATTTCTCCAAGTGTACGCATTAATGACAAGGTATCCAATGATCCTTTTTTTATTCAAACTATTTCCAGGTCTGGACTGAATTCATTTATTGTGTTCTTGGGTGATTGCAGGATGCTCTGTGGCATTTATGCCTTATAAAACCAACCTTGGAAACTTAGAAATATCAGTGCTGATTGGTAATAATTGCTGTTGTTGTGCATCTTTCCCTCTCTCTCTGTTTCTGTACATTATTTTGTCATGTGGTTTAGTGTAATTTTATTTTGTAATACTTTTCAGGATATATTTTTTGTGTGTGTGAATTTTACTTATATCTTGCTTTTGGGGGGTCATTTTTTGTATTGTTGCTCATTGCTTTCTTCCTATGTTCTTGAAAGGAATCAGGCCAATTTTGTTCAAAGGTGTCAAAGGGTTAAACTACCAACTTGTTTTTAAGATGAGATAACCCAAATATTCAGTATGCACACTGTACTGTGCAAAAGTAAAAAAAAAAAAAAAAGCCACCATAAACTTTATTTGAGCAAGGTTATAATGATCATACATATTTATTTTTCAGTTGTCTCTTCACTAAAATACAATCAGAACATACAGGAAATATGTATACAGTATTAAATACACAACTGTTTCAGAACAAAATTGCTCCAACAGGCACAATTTGCAAGTTTTTCACTTAGCATGTCTTGAACTCTTGGGCAGACAGTATGAGATTTACAATATTAATCTTCTGTTGTATTTACACCAGGTTGCATCCTAGACATATCCAAAGCTCAATGTTGATTGTTTGAACTGTCTTTTGTTATGGTTGCACGATTCCAAGTTTCACACTAAATATTGATTCTGTATTCTTTGTGTCTTAATAAAAAGGCAGAGAAATATATATATATGTACACATACATACATTTACACACACACACACATATATATGTGTGTGTGTGTGTGTACAGAACAATTAAAAGTAATTGCACCAGAGTTAGCTAGCAGCTAAGCTGTTGCCCCTGGACAGGTAAACAAAACACAACAAAAATGCAATACATCCATACATAAAAGTCCATAAATATCCATAAAGTCCATAAATATAAACATTTAAATACAATACAGTCTATCCATATTTCTCTCTCTCTCTCACACACACACACACACACACACACACACACATATATATATATATATATATATATATATATATATATACACATATATATATATATAAAAGTTGTAATAAGAAGGATATATATAAAAATAAGCACAGTTCTGTATTCATGTCTCCTGTTTTATTTGTTTACAGTCGGATATTCCCAAGTTTTTGGATATTCCCAAACTGTTTTTTTTCCCTGTTTTTTCCCCAGACATTGACGTTTCGCTGACGCAACCAGATGACCTATCATTTCCCACTTCCTACGCATTACTGATGTGCAATGCCCATTCTTAAATGCTGTGAAGAATGTATTATCTTCGTCACCCATTAATAACATAACATGATTATAAGACACTAAACTACAATAAATATAAATTAGTCACGTGTTGTCTCCGAATTAGTTATAAATAAAAAAAAAAATCAATATATGTCTATAATTAATAGTGCTGACTACTCAACAATAGTTTTAAGTTTATAATATCGCATTATTATATGTATTCTGTAGTGTAAAATTATAGTACACATGTGACTATATAGGGCTTCGTGTGTGCTCGGTGACTTCATCACCGGTGACCGGTCATTGAATATTCATTGAAAAGCAACGGGAGTTCTCGGTTTACGACAGAGTGCGTCCGTGCGCGCGTGGTAGTGGGAACGGTAGCAAGATGGCGGCGCTGAAGGAGGAGCAGTGCTACGGACTGTCCTGTGGAAGAGTGAGCAATGGTAGCAATGTCTCCGTCTTTCACGTTAAACTCACTGACAGCGCCCTAAGAGCGTTTGAAGGCTACCAGAGCGGCAAGGTGAGTGTGTGGCTCTTTTCGGTACCGTGACATTTTGGTTTGAAGTGTGTCCGGGCGGCTGTGACAGACAGAGTGAGGTCAGTGCTCACTGTCTGCTGCTGCCTTCATGCTGCGATACTCAGCCACAGCAGGCTGGCTGAAGCTGGCTAGTTTGGCTTGTTAAGTGGCTAGTTAAGCGAGTAATATCTGTCGGCTATGTTGGCTGTTAGGTGGCGGTTAGTAGCTACACCCAGACCGACTGTTGAGCACCGTACTCGGTCATTTATCAACCTCACTGCTCGACTGGAGCGGTTGTAGTTATTTCTCTGGGTGTTTGTTGTAGTTAGCGCAACAGTTTTCTTAACTTGCTAACTTGCCTCACCAAAATGTCTAAAATCAACTGAAAACACGGAGCAACTTCTCCTGCGTGTACAGATATTTCCAGAAAGTTTGCTGTCAGAAAAAAAAAAAAAAAAATCTGGCAAACCTTCCTCGCTAAACTAGCCAGCAGCTGCCCACACATAATGTTAACAGCCGTTGGACACATAATCACTTTTTTCTCGGTTGTTAATTTAAAAGAAAGCGTCGTCTTGGTTCGGGTATGTAATGACAACACGGTGAGTAATTTGGAAAAGTACCCAGTATTTCACGCGAAAGATGGCCATCTCATTTCCCAACCCCCTCACTGCCATTAAAGGCTCACTTGACAGCTTCAGAAGTGCGTCAAAGTTATTTAACAGGAGATTTAACACATTTTCTTATTTGTTTTTAAACGATTGGTAGGTTGGATTCAAGGTTTTAGTCTCTGAAATGTGTCTGCTGCTTGCTGGTCTTCTTGTGTAGAGAGTCTGATGGCCATATAACGTTTCAGCTTCTATAAATATTTGACAGGGAAAACCTGGCAGGCCATGAGGAAAGGGCCTTATCTCCTGCTCCAGTGGCTGTGTACAGCAGGACTGCAGCTGATAAGTCAGAACAATAAAACTGTGACAAGTTATTGGGGGACTACTGGTTGTAGGAAGAGTGTTGATTAAACTAATGTGTGACAGAAAGGATGAGGCAATCCCTCAACAGTTTAAGATATTACCTGTAGCTACAGCATGCTAGCAAAGATTTTAATGTCTGTTTTTTAGGACCTTTGCTCTGTAGAGAGTCCATTCTGACATTTGGGTGATTGTTATTGTAACAGTGAAAAGTAGGGGTCGACTGATTATCGACCTGGCAGATTATTGGAGCCGATATTTGGCATTTTGCCAATTTCTGTATCTGCGTTTTATTTTAATGATTGCCAATCAAATTAATTAATTAAAGAAATGCAAAGAAAGTCTCAGCATGGGAGGACCTTTTACTTTGTAAAACTTCTAGGAGCTATTTGTGTTTATTAATTTTTTAATTTAAATTTTCACTCGACTTTATAAAAAAATAGTTCAGTTTTTATTAAACATTTTCTTAAGACATTAAAAAAGTTACATGTTTGAGTTTTTTATATTCCAAATTCTAAATATTGACAGAAAGGTTTTTATTTTTATTGTAAATGCATATTGGTTCCAAATATTGGTTATCAGTCATATTTTCTACTAATATTTGGTGTCAGTATTGGCCCTATTAAAAAGCTTTTTTTTAAGTTAGGAATGCATGATATTGTATTTTTTTTGCCAATATCCGATATGCCAATACATTATGACCCATTTGGCCGATAACAATATCAATAGATGCACTTTTTTTCCCCACTTGGTTCTAGTGATCATCAAGTCTCTTCTGTAGTGCAATAAACATCCTATTATGCATACTCTTATTATGATGGCCCACCAGCAGATGGGGATATAAAAGACAGTGCTTTTCAGTTAATGTAATAATCATTCCATACTTTAACTAAGGGTTGATGTTTTTTCAATGTGCACTTAAAAAAAAAAAGCCATCCGTCTGTCATATTGGCAGAAATCAGCATCTAGGTCAATTCTGATTTTTCATTTTAAAGCCAATTTTAGCCAATATTGATAATGTGCCAATATTATCGCCCATCCCTAGTTTAAGTTTAAATTTTTTAAATGTTTTGTGCTCTAGAAATATCAGAGTATATAGGCAATCAATTGCCGGAAACATGAAGCGTGTAACTGAAGATTATGATACTGCCGTGTCCATCTTGCATTGCTGAAGATTCAGGATAGCCTTCGGTATTTCTTATATGAAGTGGACAAGGGGTAATGTCTAGTAAAATTGCAGGGTTCAGTGTTATTCATTTTTGTAAATTTGCCCAATTGGGCAAGAGTGTTAGAAAGATACTTAGCTGTAGTCAGTTTTAACTTGTCACTATACAAATTTCATTTATTAGCAGTTATCAAATTACAACAAAGACTAAAGTAATTGTCATTGAAAATAACCCTATTTAATCCACCTCGCTCTAAAACTTGCGAAAACTACATAACACATAGCTTGAGTGTCCTCCACATCCTCTAAATATTTTCATATTCTCAGCGTGCCCAATCCGAACTGTGCATGTGCAACTCGCAACAGAGGTGAGAAGGAAGCACTACTTCCATCATCAACTACTTAAAAAACAGTCCATTCAGTCCTTTTGTTTGTTTGTTTGTTTTTCTGGTTGTGTGTTTGTTGGTTGTTGCCATTGTTTTTACCACTTGTCTGATAGGGAAAAGGAGTTGCTAGATTTACCAGCCCAACATGGTATTTTAATTGCCCCGGTCAATCAATCTATTGTCAAGCCCCAAATTAGATTCTTATTTTGACTAAGTAATGGACAAACATACTCCTGCCTCTTATTTATAGAGCTTGTGATTCATATTAAGTTGTAATTTTTTTCATTGAGACATGAGTTTACTTTTCTCAAAAATCTTTGGCTCTACGGAGTTAAAATTTGCTGGGCTGTCCTTGAGGAGTAGAACGCCACCACAGTTTTTAGCTCAGTGCATGTCAAATGCACAATTTAATATTCAAAGTGTTTTAGCATCACATGTTTTAAGAATTGATAAACACATCCCAAACAGGAATTCTATCGGCTGGGCTTTTTATTTGCGCAATTGGCTTATAAATGGATGATGGAAGAGGCAAGTTGGACTTGCATGTTACACTGAAGATGAACCTTTATTGACAGTTGGCTCTTGTACAGACTTGCAGATGTGCAAACCACTAAAACTGTATCGCTCACTGTTTGCTTATGCTGTATCACCTTTTCCCTTGTCATTTGAGTTAAAACCCTTACTCATAGTTTGACCAGATGTATTGAGTAATCAACTGTCTACATGAAACAGCTGTGGGTGTTTGGTTTGTGGTGACAGATGAGAGCAATAGGGTACTAAAATCATCATTTTGGGGAAGAAGATGTCCCTGTGGTCAACACTTTGGGAGATAGGATCTCAAATTTGGCACTATGGATAGGGTGTATTGCGCTGACACAGACACATTAGTGATATATGACAATGCAGTGTACTTTCTCCTTTATCAGACACAGATTGGGACCACACAGGCATGTCAGCATGTTCAGCGTGACTGTTGACAGTGTCATGTTATCTTCACACAGTCACAGATGATGAGCATACATCAAACCTCCCACCTGACAGCAATGACGTACAGGCGTGCAGGTGCATATGTGTATACGTTACGTTATGTTACCATACAAACAGGATTCTCCTCAGTCAGCTACAGAGATGACTATTCAGAGCATAGTATATTTCAAAGCAGCAAACTAAAATTCAAACACAGTCCGACCACAGAGCAGAGCAAATATATTAAGCCTCGCAGACCACATGTGCACAAACTCTGATAGAGAAAAGATATCTTCTTATGCCTGCAAAGAAAACATGTGGTCAGATGTGTATCAGGTTTGATACAGGATTTACAAAACAAGCTTTTGGCTTCTTATTTGCATGTGTTAATGTTTTCTGTGTTTCCACATTATCTCAGGAAATATTTGCCCTAAGCGTAACGAAAAAAAAAAACAAACCGGCTCAGTGGGAGAACGTTTGTTTCTAAGTTGAGACAAACTCTGATAAGCAACTATTGTGCTTTGGTGGAGAGCTGGCTTCTTGCTCTCATGTTAACCCTTTAAAACCTGGAATGACATCAGTTTTCTTTTGCTGCGCTCAGATGAGCAAATTGGTTTGATTTCTTGTGAAAACATGGGGGGGGAAAGGCAATGAGCAACTTGGAAAGAAATGTCCCACAAATTGCAAAGAATTTGTGAAAGGTGACCAGAAAATAACCAGGAAATTGTTGTTTTCTTTTTAAAACTGTATTCGAAAACTATATTTATTGTTATTATAATTTATATATTTTTAAAAAATGGTACAGGAAAAAAAATCTACATATTTTCTCTCAATTTTCAGCAGCATTTTCTTGTTTATTTTTATTTTTTTTTACTTCTCCTTTCTGCATATTTTCAGGGAATTTTTATTACTTTTTTTTATATTTTATTTTAAATTTCTTGTTAATTTTTGGGCCATGACTTGTTAAGTTGCTCATCGCCTTCGCACCCTGTCTTTGAAAGAAAACAAACCACTTTACCTAGGTTTCAAAGTGTTAACCACTGCAGGGGTTGTCATTTATTAATTAAATTAAGGGCTAATTATTATTACAAACCACTCCCAGACCTGACCCTGTATTGCTTTCAGTGTGCCTCTGATATCTTGTAGGGGAGCTGAGCCCCTCTGGCTTCCTCATAATTCAAACATTACTGGCAGCAGCAGGGGTGAGCTGGACACGCGGTAAAGGAAGAGGAAGAGACCTAGAGAATGGCACACATCTTTCAATGTAAAAGTTGTGGCGTGACCAAGGATGTAATAAGAGAGAGCTAGAAATGTTTATGGCACCAATTTTGCTATTGTCTGACTGGAAATGATTGAACTCTGGCAGGCACTGGCTTTTGTGAGGAAGTTAAAATCCAGGCTGTTCCAGGCATAATCGCTTCAATATATCATAGACCCTGGATAGCAACATGCATACAGCTAGACAATTGAACTCTTAATTGTGTCATTGAAAAGTCACCACATTCCTCAATATTCAGCATTCCCACAGTCATGAAATTCCTGGAAAAATTCTAAAATTAGAAAAATATTTTTAGAGGCCTGTGGCCAATGCTTTGGAATCAACATACTGTTTTGGAACAGTTTTGAATATATATTTTTGGGGGGCTTTTGTTTAAAATATGGTCTTAAAAATCTTAAAACATGTCTAAAGTTACGCAACATATGTTCCTTGTTTTCCTAGTTTAAAATCTGATGCTGCACAACCATTGAAATGTCACTAGTATCACATGCTACAAATAGACCAGACTGGCATTGCATCAAGGCATTTTAGGGGAAAGAATTTGTGTTGTCATATAAGGAGAGGAACAGGAAAATGGTCCAAAAAGCTGTTGTATAGAAGGTTAACCAAGGCTTTCACACTGAGATTTGAGGTCAGTTGGATGCTAAACTTGCACTGTCAGTTGGTATATCACTAAAGATCACAAAGTAAGTATTAGACATGTCTAATAAAACAAATGTTTTGTTTATTAACAAATAAATGCATAAAAATTTGTAAAAATTATAGTAAAATTGTATTGACAAGGGGTGCGTTCTTGACATTTTGTGAAGTAACCATATGTGTTAGTCTCATGTATTGGCATATGCACTTAGTTGACGGGGTAATGTCGAATGAGCGACTAAAGTTAGGAAGTGCTAATAGTTTGCTTATCTGTAACTGCTTGGTATATTGGCATTTTAAACTATTTAAAGTCAGGAAAATGGGATTAAGTGTTATGGAAAAGTTATGCAAATTCATTGGTTAAAATGTGAATCCTATATATGGGAGGTGAACAAGACGCTAACCAAATTTTAAACGTTGGTCCAGATGCAGATCTAATTCTGCTAGGCTCTCTGATTGTGTAGTGTACCAAGAATCTACTGAAAACATGTATCGCATTGTGTTTCTATAAGTACAACAGCAGTCATCAAGAAGCAATTCAGTGTATTTACTGTTTCCTGTATGAGACGTGACTGTCAGCTGGTTCCTCTGCTGGTGCGTCTGAGGACAGACAGTAAACTGGAACTCCTGCTACTAGACTGGCAGCTCATAGACTCGCTTTTTTTTAAATTTATTTTACTGGCAGTGACATAAGCAGGGAAGTGAGTAAGGCTACTTGGGCGTCATCAAGCTGAAGGTTATGGACAGTACAGATAAAAGTTTATCATTATGTCTCTGGATGATTACTGTTCCAGCATAGTATTGAAAAACACAGTGTTTGACTTAAAAGAACTCGGATTTTCATTTCCTTTTATTGTTAAAGATGCAGCTGTTTCAAAATTCTCAAAATAGGAGGCCCACAAAAATAAAGGCTTCAGCATCTAATTGCTTGTATTAAACGTTTCAAATATGAAGTGAACAGGCAGTCCAGGAAAGCTTGCACATGAAGAAATAATAAGTCTTGTGTGCTGGCATTGCAGTATTACTGGTAACAGGTGACTCATTTGAATGTTGAAACCTTTTGTTGGCCAAAGTCAAGTCTTTTGTCTTGTGGTGAGCTATTGGATTGCTTGTTATAAACTGAGAGCATGAGCAGTACATACTTAAGTACATACATCACAGAAGTTTCACCCATCTTGTTCCCGACAATTTTGTTCTATGTTCG
Source organism: Plectropomus leopardus (assembly GCF_008729295.1). Taxonomy (NCBI): domain Eukaryota; kingdom Metazoa; phylum Chordata; class Actinopteri; order Perciformes; family Serranidae; genus Plectropomus; species Plectropomus leopardus. The sequence goes on from NC_056465.1 coordinate 27,028,329, forward strand.
ATTATATTTTAAGCCCCGGAATTAATATAACGTTGCATTTCATGATGCGAAATGACGATGTGTGATGATGATCTGTTGATCAATGTCAGGACTAAGGAGCCACAAGAATATTGTTAAGTCGTTAAGTTAATGATGCAACTTTAATTTGCTGGTTTTGACATGTCAGGATTTTCTCAGGGAAGCATCATACAAGCCTGTTAAAGTGGGATGAATATTACAGTTTTATTTAAAATTTCTTACATAAAATATGGCATGTTCTACATGTAACATGGGTCAAAGTAGTTTTCTTGGTTTGCCTAGCAAGTGTGTACATTTTGTGAATATTGTATTTTATATCTGTATCTCCCAGTCACTCTCATGATAAGAGAAGGCATAATATGTTAATTCCACTACAGGAGAGACTTGATGATCTCTGCAGTTGAATGGAAAAACATTGTTAGCACTTGTGGGCCATCATCAATTTTTGTTTTTTTGCCAATTCAGCATGCATATCATAATTGTTTGTGTTAATGTTGGTGAGTGAATGGCAAATATCATTTGTTCTTTCAAGATTTAAGTTGAGCTATTTAAGCGCCTACTGGCCAACTAGCGTCTTGAATCTGTTCTGTCGGCCTCCAGGTTACACCACTTTATGGTGTGGAGAGTAGGAAGTAGGGAGATCTTAGATTTTTGCATGATATCCGATATGCCAATATTACCTAACTCATTTTGGCCTGTTGCCGATACCATTATATGCACGTGTTTTTCAATCCAATTGCAGAGAACATCAGGTCTCTCATATTACATATTGCGTCTTCTCTTACCGTGATGGTCAACCGGCAGATGATGACATAAAACACAGTGCTTTTCAAAATTCACATGTACAGTGGGCAAAACAAGAAAACTGGTTCAACTTGGGTTACATGCATATTTACTTTTATGCAACAACTTTTAAACAATACTGTAAAATTTATCCCACTTTAACAGGCTTGGATGATGAGATCCAATCCTGCCAATAGCCACAACCAGTGCAAATATGACATATTTAAACAAATTGAAGCTGCATAATTAAAGCATCATCTTATTGGTCTGTCATATTGGCAGATGCGTTAATTTCAGGCCGATGCAGATATTTCATTTTTAAACCCTTATCTATGATGTGCCGATATTATCACACATCCCTAATGGAGACGCCTCTCATGCAGGTGCAGAACGTATGTGCTAGTTGGCTGTAGTCTTAGTGAGTGACTTTTTGGCTGAGACACAGGCAACATGAGGCGGCACAGCAGTTGGCCTTTGTCGTCACTAGTTCTTCGATGTCAGTTTGGTGTTTCTGGGCCTTAAGCTGTCAAGATAAAACCCAGTGGTTTGGCAACTGGCGAGATATTGGTGGTGGTAGGTAGACAAGTTTAACAAGGCAACAATAAACATCACGATTGTCAAATTATGACATGACAACCCCAGAATGGAGAATTTGGATTGCTCAAGTGTTTTCAGGAAACTCCTTTGTGTTTATGTGAATGAGATGTGATTAGGTCGTTTGGCTTTGAGTCTCGACGTGGGGGATATCCTCAGTATTGACGGGTGAGCTTTTCACATTGTCATCACAGAAAGGGGGACTGATTGCATTATGATAAGTGGATTCCCTGCTTTAGTCAGTTTGCACTTTGGTTTCTTCATTAGGTAATCACCTTTGATTACTGGTATTTGTCTGATTTCATGGATGAAACAATGACACCCTCTTCATAATCAGTAACCTGAAAGCCCTCCAGATTTTAGATTACATCTTATTTTTCAAAAAGATAGTCGGATGCAAGAGGTTTTTGTGCAGATAAAGATCAATCCTCAATTAAATACTCATGTTGACAGGCTATAGGCTTCACTATAGAGGTCAGTTTACACCAAGTCAGTTTTGTTCTTGTGCTTGGCTGCAGTCTGCCTCCGGTCTCGACCCCTATGGGAATGGTATGGGAAGTAATGGAGACTGGGTGGGGATTTTGTTGCTTGACGCTGGTCAGCCTGTGCCAGTGCTACGGTTATTTAAGGAATGCTGACTCCCCAGTTTCAGCAGATCACGGGACACTGCAAGAGGTGACCATAACCACTAAGGCCAAATATGACTCTAAATGTCATGGTGTTCGTCTGTCCCGAGGCCGGCTTGCCACAAGTGACCGTGTCAACCTGGTGTCACTGCACGCAATGCAGACTTCCTGACCTGCTAAGTCTTTTTCAGTCGATCTGTCAGTGCAGTGTTTAGTCTTTGGTACACACACATGCTTTGTACTTGTGGGTTTTGGCCAATATTGGAGTGCTGTGATGCTTAAAAACGGACATCAGTTGTCAAATTTTGACTTGAGCCAGCAGAATAACTTTATGCATCTAGCCTTCATCACTTAAAAGATGTTATATCACTCAGTAGAGGAGTAACAGTAATGAATCAAGGCCCAGACTTCATGTCTGAAAGGTTGCTGCATTTATTCAGAAAACCTGAATTAGGCCAAACCTTGAAGGAATCTCTGCCAAGTCAATACAGGCATCTCCATATTTGAAAAGACTGATTATGAAAGGAGATTCCTCTTTTTTTTCTAATAAAAGTCTCTCCTTATGTGCCTCTCTCTTTGAGTCCAAGTGTAATCTTTGTCAGTGTTGTCAGGCGCTTGACTTTACATGGTAGTCGCAATCAGAAAACAAGATTTCCCCAGTCCTGACTACAAGACAACATAACATACACCTGTAAATGATAGTTGTATAGAGCTTTCTGTAGTTACATAATTTAGTAGGAAAGCTTGATAGAAGCAGGGTAAGCTGCAAAAAATGGCAAAATCCTGCAGCAATAAAATATTCAGGTAGCAGCACTAAGATAATGAGCCAGAGATACCATTGACTCACTGTGGGAGTCTCCCTAATTGCTCATCTTCACCTGAAGCCAGTGCTAACATCAGTAATGAAAATGCTTGGCTTTTATGCAACTCTTTGCCATGGAAATCGATGTACTTGAAGCAAATTTTATATAAGCCTAGAAGCAAGGTATTTTTAATCAACACTGGCCTATTGAAGAGATGATTCTCAGTTGATAGATATTCATTTTGTAATACCAGGAAATGAGACTCCAAAAAAAAACATGTTTTCACAGCTTTTAAAAGGTTGAGCAGGCTTTTTAATGTAGTTTTTGTTTGTTTCACGTTACTATTGATTTTTGTCAAAACATTCACTTCTTCACTGGAGGAGGTACTGAAAGGCATAAAATGGCTTTTTTTTGGGCACGCATCATATTCCATTAAAACAGAATTTATACTCCAATCATGTTGTTTTCTGTTTGAGATTTCTCTTTGGTCTTTTTAGTCGCTGATTATGAATCAAGATGTATATCAAAGGAGAGATACACATTGCCTTCTTCCAGTTAGTTGGTGGTCAGTCTGTTGTTTCCATAAGCCAAGTTGTCACAACTGCAATAGTGTTGATAATGAAAGTTTAAATTCAGGTGTGAAATAATATAATAGAGGCCTGCCTTAATGTTGGATATCTTCATCTTAACTAAAATATAGATTTTTGGAATGTTAAATATAATAGAAAAACTGTTTTACAATTAGTTAAACTTTTAGCTCCATTAGATTACATGTAGCATAATACACTACCCAAGTGAGTTTAAGTCAAGTTCAAGGGTTAAAGATTTTAAGAGTTTTATAACAAATTTAAGATTCTGTAAAGATTCTGCGACATTCAGCGCATTAATATAGCATCAAAGCAGTATTTGCAATGTAAAGATATAGTGAAGTATTGGCGCCCTGAGCAGTGAAGGAAGTCATGCTACCTCTGTGTGTTGCAATCTGAGCCTCTCTGTGGTTTGTTGTGATAGGTGCATACATCATAGGGCCTGTTTGTATTCCACTGGCTAGCTAATTGTCGCTGCTTTGCACTGCACTCATGGTGATTACTGCTGATTATCGGGACAGCAAAAGTGTAAAAGTGTAGCCCCCACCCTCTGGTTCCCCTCATGTAAAACTACTAGCTCTGTCAGCACTGTTGTTGTTGTTTAGCACTGTTAGTTGAGTTACCACTGTTAGCTGCTAGCTTCCAGCTAACCTTATACTCACTGAATTTCACATTGAGCCCTTTTAAGATTAGTAAAAATTGTTGTTTTCCTCCCTTTTTATTTTAGACTTTTAGATTGTCTTCTTCAAGTCTGCTACAGATATTCACTGAGTCATCACTTTCACATCACTTTTGTCTGGGCCCCACATTTCTCGAAGAGGACAGCAGTTTGAAGAACTTTAAACAAGATCTTAAAAGAGTTTGGTTTTCTAAGTTGATGGCAAATGGTGATGCCGACTTCAGTTTTCTGTGAATGTCTCTTTTTGTGATGAGGCAGTTACATTGTTATCACATTGACGCATACCCAACTTTTGTTATTGTGTTGGAGCTAGTGGTAAAGAGAAGTTCAACAATGGTCTCATGTTGCAGTTTGGACAAAGCTGTTACAAAGAATAATACGAGCCTTTAAAGACATCCTCAGGTGTTGTGTTGCACAAATGTGAACAAGCAGAAGTTTTCCGACACCTCCCAGTGTGGTCACTCATTTATAATACAAATACAAAGCATCACGACAACATATATGTATGTTTATGTTGTGAGACCACAATGCAAGCTTAAAATACTGTCTTTAAATTATTGGCTTCAGTGCAACAGGAGTTTTTCATTAAATTATTTTATCAGCCTTTCATAATGAACGGAAAATAAAAAAAACCTGAAAGCATTTTTAAATGTTAAGTTCAGATTGTGTAGTGTGTGTGTATAGTGAGTTTGCCAGACTACATGTACTTATCCTGTCCCAACAACAAAGAAATGGTGCACACCATATGAAATTTGTGCTCTTATTTCAAGCACCAGATCAAAGGTAGCTCAGCATTCATGAGTTGGAGAACACTAAAAGCTTCAAAGGGATTTTTTTCTTGCAGTGAAGAGCCAGTTACAGTAAATACACCAACAAGTGGGTCCAATTAAGCTAGTATATTATTACAAACACTCAACTGACACTCCTCTGTCAAACACATTTTAAAGGAGTAGACTATTACACCACGTTTTTTGCAGGACATACTCGACAGTCTTGTATGCTCACTAGTGTGTTTTGCGAGTTGGGACACCCCGTTCCATTTCAGCCTCGTACAGTGCATGGCACAAGGTGCTTTTTCCACCTCTGAAATCCTAGACAGGTGGAACATCTCATTGGTGTGACAGTGATGCAACTAAACACCTGACAATTTGGGTGCCACAGCCGTACCCATGGGGATTTAGATGTGGCTATTCCTGTGTGCATCTACTACAAAACAAAGAAATCCTTTGGCAGTGCAACCTGAGAGACAGAGTATTTGTGTGTAGTTGTGTGTGTGTGTGTGTGTGTGTGTGTTGTGTGTGTCGTGTGTGTGTGTGTGTGTGTGTGTGTGTGTGTGTGTGTGTGTGTGAGAATATAATTTGTGTTAACGTGGTCTATATAGGACTGCATTAAGAGGCTTGTAGTTTTCCATGAATTACTCCCAGTTTCATGTAACAAAGTCCTGGCTTGTATATTTTGCATTTTGAAAAGTGAATTACACCCTGCTAACACACATACCCCTGTTGTCTTGTATGTTAATGGGCCAGTTGAGAGCCTCGGACTTGTTTTCAGCAGTTTTGGGGAGATTATGGCATAGCTGGCAAATCGTATCCAATAAAACTTGATATACTTAATAAATTGAGCAGGTTTTGACAGTTAAATACCGACATCTGTTGGCCAAGGAGGTTTACAAGCTCATTCCAGTCTTAACTTACCTATTCTGAAGTCTCTTGGAAATGTTATTGCAAAACAATCTGTGCATGTCAAAGACTTTTTGTCCAAAAAGAAAAAAAAAAGATTAAACTTCTTCTGCTGAGGAAGATTGTGTATTGCAATCAAAAGCTCCAGAGCTGCTAGTAAATGGACCTTGTGGTGAGATTGTTTTGCCAATTACTGTTTCCAAGGTCAAGAGTGAACATAATATCTTAAGTTTAAAAAACTGATTTAAAACCCATTCCCACACATTCATTTTATTTTTGATTAAAACATCTGCAAAAAAGCTGGACTGTTCATTAGGAGCACAGTTTAATTTATCATTCAGTTATTCATTGCACCACACTCTCAGAGCGTAGAGTGTACTTCGGGCACAGATGGAGCAGCTGAGTGAAGTGCATTGACAGTGAAACTTAACCATTCATTCTTCTTCAGCTCTGCCTGTGCTGCCTTCACAGACCCACAAAAACCTCCAAATTTAGAGACTAAAGACACTAAAGCTATTTTTTTTCCCATAAGCGAAGGAGCTGTGAATTCCCAAACCCTGACTGCATTAAGATTGATATGTTATATTCTTTTTACGTCCAAGTTGCTGTAATTTGTATCAACATTGTATCAACATTTGTTAACTCTGCAAGAGGATGTTGTAGTCAGAAACAGACTTGTACAACACTGTCATCGGCTCAGTTTTATCACAGGCTGCTTGACTGCAAGTCCATGCCATGTCCAGCTGATCTCCATTCTGTTGCTGGTTGGCAGTGTGTGGGAACATCCACAGCCTTGTCATCGGACCATGGTCAGGACCCGTACTCTGTCCCTAAGGTTAGCTCTGTGGAACATTCTGGGCTCGGGTCCCAGAGAATAGTGACATGTCAGCAGCCCATTCAAATGAACAGGCTGAGGGTAGCACTATGTTAGCTGTGCTGGGGTGGGGGAGGGCGGAGGGTGGGAGTGCTAAAACTGGTGCTGTGTTAAACATTGCAGGGGTAGACCCCGGGAGTGTGGCTCCATGAAAGGTCTGGTGCTCCTGGATAGGCTCTGTGTTCAAACCTCAGGACACGAGAAATAAATTTATACTGTAGGTTAGATAAATGAGACACAGACTTTCTGCTTTTGTCTGAGTTAAAGTTTATTTTAGGCCAAGAAGGGTAATCTTAGGTGAATTGCTATTCCATAGTTCAGTGTCTTTAATCTCGGATATCATGCCCAACATCTTAGTCAGTGATGTGTTCATGTAACAGGACTGACAGGTAGCCACACTTGCAGCTCTGTGAGTCTATACTTCGGTGCATTGGTGCCTTTAGCTAAAGGCTGCCTTAAAAAGCATAGCAACATGCTCATAATGACAATGCTAACATGCAGGTATAAAGTCTACTATGTTTACCTTTATTTAGTGTGTTAGTATGCTAACATTTGCTAATTAGTGCTAGAAACAAAATACAGCGGAAGCTGATGGGAATGGCATTGGTTTTGCATGAATATAGTCAAAGTGCACTGACAAATATATTTTGATCTGATTATTGTGCACGGAGTAAAGTTAAAGGATAATTAAAGATATTACAGTTAGTTCTGAAGGACACCTGAATGTCTGAAACTATTGTCTTGTTAATTCATAGACCAAATCACTGTGGCATTGTGCTCTTTTGGGTAGACAATAGGTAATTGATTTGAATTGTGGAAAAACGTGAAAGTTGTTTATTTCTGTTGCCATTTTCAGCAGTAACTGTAATGTTTAAATAGTTTAACACGGTGGTCTGATCTTTTAATGTTTCGGCTATGCTTATTTTATGTACTGTGATGCTTTGCTATCATCTTTGATGAACCAAATCTACCAACATGAAAGCTAAGCAGTGCACTGCTGTGCACTGGGGCTGCACAGAAAATCTTTCGGTCTAAATGTGTGCTATATTTGAAATATCTTTGAAGCTTTACCTCACACACTCGCTGATAGAGGCAGCGGTATACCAGCAACTCCCCTATGCTAAAATCGCTGATTTTGTCAATGGAGTTTGGTGAGAAAACGGCTTCAGTTCCCCGTTGGAGAGGGCTGCCTGTAGGAAGGTGAAGTGGTGTACATATACTAAGCATACTTAAACTGATAGGATTTTTTTAGGTGGTTAAAAAAAAACTAACCAGTCGAAGCAGAGTTTGCTCACTGTTGTTTAATTTTATGTGTGTGACACAAGGTTTTCCACCCGGAGGTCATTGCCAACAAACATTTTGATTTGGTATACAGTAGTTAAGATATTTCGCCAACCTCATAGTGGTGCAACAGGAGAAGTCAGGAGATCCTCAAAGTTGGTAGGCTTCATCCTCTGAAAACTATGAATGTATCTTTAAAATGTCATAGCAATGATACACAGATTTGGATTTTGAAGGTTAAAAAGTGAAAGCTTTGATGTAAGTGACTCAGCACAGAGGACAGACGCTCACCACTAGCCTTTGTGTGTGTGCTACGTATCTGTGGGTCAGGATCAGGCAGGAATACAAGGCACATTGTGTCTTTAACAGGCTTGGCCCCTTTTGAACTTTTTGCTCTCTGACTTGATCACATTTGATCCACTAAAGCAGCAGCAGCAAGGAAGAAGAGTTGAAGCAACTTCCTCTTTTTGATGTTCATGTTTACTCCCTACAGCCCTCTCATACTTCACAGTTTGTCCTTGTTTGCAGGATTTTCTAATAATATGTTTCTGAAAACAAATTATATTCAGCACCAAGAGTCTGACAGCAAGTGATACACTCACTCTTGGATATACATTTTAGGTTGACTTTGCAAAGAGAGATTGTTTTGGCTTGATGCTTTCTGTGTGTGCAAACAGGGTTGTTCTAACTAGTCTTAACTTAGTATCAGTACATTAGCAGAGCAACAACTAACTGTAAAAAACCCTGCTGTATCATTGGTATTTGTCTCTGTCTCAGGGGAACGAAAGTGCTTCCGTCTTTCATTTTCTTCATTTGAAACTGAGATACTGAAACTAAATGTGGAGTTGTAAAAAAACAAATCATAAACCAATAGCAAAGGGTAACCACCTGCAGGACAGTGGATCTTATACTGAAACAGTTAAATGACAGCAATGTGGAGACTCTGTTCAGTACTTCCTCTTTCAGTTTCTCCAAAACTGACATAACTTACAGGAGGGCATTGGCAGGAGTTTTTCTAATTTATTATATAAAACAGGCAATCTTACCTTGCAAATTCAGTATAGCAACTTTTTATCATGTGTTTGTTGTTTTATAACTTTCTACATAACAAGTCCATTTAATGGGTAGAGCAATGGCAATATTCAAAATTTTAACTCAGTAAAGAAAACCAAATACAGTTCTTAATTTAAAGATTTCTTAAGAAATTTGCATCAGTTACAAATACTGTATGCTGTAATAGGAAGTATCCTCTGACCAAACAGGATTACAATAAATGAATTGATATTGCTGCACTTGGTTTTGTTGTTCATTATATCGCATAAAATATTCAAATTTACATACACATGTAAGCAGTTCATTATGGGAGCCTAATAAGATCTTGTCTGGAAATTTGCCAGAATGAAATTTTTTTTGTGTTATATTGTAAAAACTTATTTAACAATGCTGTTCTTTGTCTTTTACAGGTCCTGTCATCACGACCATTGATCAGATTTAATGGAAACCAAGGGGTAAGAGCATATTTTTCTATCTCCGTCACTGTCTGCTCCAATGCAATGCATACACAGTTTTGTTTTTTTAATAGAAATAATGAAAATAATTGTAAGTGATTTTTTTTTATAAGCCATTATTACAGATGGCCTGATGAATCACCACCGTTGGATGCTACTAAGTATTTTAAAATCTAACATCAGAGCCAGAAAATAATTTACATTCATCATGACCTGCACAGAAATTCAAACTTTCAAGAGAGCAGTCTGAAGCTCAAAGAGTAACGACACACACTTTTTCAAACAAGACATGTGATTATGCCAACACAGGTGTCAGCTGCAAGCTAGCTATTTCGTTCCCCCAACATGACACTTCAGTGCCATGTCTTAAAGTGTCGGCCTGAGAGAGCAGCAAGAAAGATGCTGGCGAAGCTGCTTCAAATTTAATGATGTACTTTTTGCCATATGTGTCATGTGCTGTGTCAACATTGCTTGATCTTAATTCACCACTGTCACTGAGACCTGATCAGGCAAATGTTTGCTCTTCCTTCTGGCCGCAAGATGTGGTTTATTTATTTATTTTATTTTTTTTTTGGTTCCTTAATGTGTGAAAACATCAACTGGGTTCCTTAACATCTCTTTCATGGCAGGAAAAATACTTCCAAACCTCTTTTTAAAATGTCACTTTCGCTGTCTTGTTCTTCATAACTCGCCTATTTTTAGCATGTTTTTGTACGTTTAAAAAAGCTTGCATATACTCACTAACTCTGGTAGAAAAGGGGTGTTGTTCTGTCAGTATTTCTTTTGTTTTCAACCATGATGTGTGGGCCTCAGATGTTGTATAGAAGGAAAAAAAGGAGGGATCCTGTTTGTGTTGTTTTGTAAGTTTTGGGATTTTTCAGTAGATGGTAGACTCATGTTTTTGTCTTAGAAGGAACTTTGGCTGATGATGAAACTTGAAACTTGATCGTCATGTGTTAGTCTCTCTGAGACCTTTCTAAGATCCCGTAGAGTGATTTGAGGGACTTATGCTTTTCAAATTATCTCTTGGAAATTGGATCGGACCAAAGGCTGCTCTCTTGTTGCTGATAAGTTGTTGGTGCCCCACTGTCTAGTGTCAACTCAACTGTTTTTACTATCACCAATATTAACAGCACTAGTAATAAAGCTGCTTGAGACAGAGCAGACCAAAAGCTGTTTGTAGCTGCTAATATGCACCACCGCAGCAAAGCTAAAGTTACCTCTGCCTGCCTTGCCTCTTTGCTGCAATATGGGGAAGTCAATAAATGCACAAGGTACGCCAAGTGAAGGAACAAAACAAGAAGCAGTGTGATAGATTGTGGATTGTTTTTATGGCTTATTATGCAAGAAACTGTGCCTTCTTTCTGCAGCTGGTACCTGTTTGTTTATGATAATGACAAAACTCACACTAGGGTGCCAGTACTCTGTATATGAGCAATTACCTGTACCCAAGAAGACAATAAACATCCTCGTGCTTACAAGCTTTCTCTGCAGGCAGAGTTTGCATGTGTAAGCCTGCCCTGTCTGGCATGCGTAGACAGTCTATGTGCACTTCTGTGCTGGCACGGATCAGCTCAGTTTGACATCCAAAGGGCTGGTTCATTTAGTGATTTGTCTTGTGTCCAAAGATTTTATTGGCTATCCATCTTTGTCCAAAATGTTGTCCTAATAGGCTGTTTATGGGCATTACTGTCAATATGGTCACAATAGCTCCAATAGCAGGATTCTAGCATCTCTATCATATGTCCTAACGTCTATCTTAATCATCCAGTCCTACAGATTCACTTTCAGCCCAACCCCCTTATCTGCACCCCATGCTCTTGTCTCCTGTAAAGGGTTTGATAAAGGTTATCATAGGTTATTAATGTGATCTGAAATGGTTGGCTCCATATTGAGAAATGCAGGTGGAATGTGGGTCCTTGTCGTAGACGTGTGATCAATTATTAACCAACTGCTGCATGCTACACTAGTGAGCATCTATACTTCTGCAAATGTATGCATTTGCTGAGGAGGATCATTGTGTTGTTTACCCTGAGATGTTTTCTAGTGAAGCTTTAGCGTTGCCACAGGTCTCAGCGATGTCACTGGATAAAATGTTATTACTCACAGCCAGTAACATGATGGCCAAAGCAAATACATGAAACTTATACAAAAACATACATTTTCTTAAAAGAATGGCTGAACATGGATGTTTTGGGTTTTTTTTAAATAATACTTATGGAGTTGAGTCCATTTTATTGGCTCCCCCTCATTCAACGTTGAATGCAGTGTGCAAATTTCCCGCTCACTGAGAAGGGTAAAAGTTGGGAGTAGTGGCTTGTTTACATTGACCAACAGGAACATAAGCAATTTACCCTTTTGCTGCTTTCATATGGAATTGGGCAGACAGTCAACAGCAGACAGAAAACACTTTCCGGACACCACAGGAAAAACAAGCAAACTGTCCAACAAAATGGCAGGATGGTAAAACGAAACATGTATGACAATATGTTGCGATAGTAATACCGCTTTGCCAGGTTCTATATGAATACTTTGAAGTTGACACTCTCATGTCTGAGGCACAAACAAGCAAAATCTGCCTACGGACAGCTGCACATTATAGCACACCTGCCAACACCTCATACTGTCCACGCTGAAGTGTAATACTCACACAGCTTGGAGTGCATTGTTAAGGCTAAACACGTTCATCCACTGAATGCTTTCCAAACTCTCGTCAGTAGACCTCAGGCAGCAAATTTGTATAACAGTCATTGTTCAGTTTGCATGTTGTCTTAAAAATTTGGCTGTAAGATAGTAGATATGATTGTTGCTGCAGCTCAGGTTTGTATATTTTTCATTACAGCTGGTGATTTCTACACATCCAACATAAAGAAGTTATTTAAGTATCATTTAGGAGCTAGAAGATATTGTTTGCCGTCAATTTCTTTGTGTAAAATTTGGGAACAGTGCAGTGCAGAACACTGCAATCCTGCTCAGAGCCAGACTCCATCTTTCACACTCTTTCCAATAATGATGCTCAATCACCAAGTAAAATCATTTTTTAGTTATCGGTTTAGAAATCTCCTTTTCATCAGACATTAAAATGTTAAGTGCAGATGCATATTTATACATGCAGTACAGATATATGCATCATGTTTGTCAATGGCACAAATCAGATGGTAGACCTGATGTTGATTATTCTGATGTTTTTAGGCTTAAAAATAAATGAAAAGTACAGGCATGCATTTTACCAATGCAGCAGGATCACCGTGGTGGCAAATCTGTTGCTGTTGAGATCAGAATGCTAGTCAGAAGTGTGAAAGTGGCTAAATTACAGAGCAGATGGCCCGGCTGTCACGACGAGATCCCATATTCATTCACTCATATTCATTCATCTGGTACAGCTCTCTCTGAGCTCTGACAAAGTGCACACACACATAACAAGTTTCTTTCATCCTTTAGAGAGGAATGCATTTAAAAACTAAAAACAGACAAAAGATGTGAGGTGTTTTTACTCAGCGGTTTGGGTTCAGGTTTTTACTGGCCAAAGGGGATGTATATGTGGGCTGCATGAAAAGCCTTAACATGGTAGTTGAAGTCTGTCTGATGTTGTTTCTCCTGTACATTTCACTGTTGAAGTGACTTTTAGTTTTCTGTCTTCATGTGCAGTTTGCAGATTTCTGAGTGTGGGCCATCGTTGAATGTATGTGGCTAAATATCCATCATAGACTTTGCAATGTATCCGGAACCATTAACACTAGTGGACTCTTATGCACAGCTGTTTGGCCATTTTGCATGATTAATTGCCGGCAGAGACTGTCAGAAAGAAAGAGAGCTCTCTTTTCAGTCTAGCAAATCAGCAGTGTTTGCCATTTAGTTGGTGGTTTTCATAATACTATACAGTACATCATCTTTTTCTGAAACTAAAGAGTGAAAAAGCCTGCTCAATATTTTCAGAAAACAGCGATCTAAAGCATGCCCAAAGTAAATTGAAAGCTGGCACGAAGGGGTTAAACTGATGTAAAATAGTACGCTACTTTTGTTTTTCTTTTCACTCTTAATTTAAGATTGCAAATACAGACTGATGACTAGATCTGATCTTGTGCAAGATCAGATCTGACGTACATGTTGACCGTCAGCTGGCCTATGTTTGTTGCACTTAACAGTGTGTTCTGCTTTTATCAGAAAAAAAATAAGTGAAATGAGGTGACTGGAAGCAAAGCTCTTGAGCAGTCAACACTTTTCATCATCTGATGTCTTCTTTGTGTGTCAGGCCTCTGTCTGATTTGCTTTTGCTGTCACTGCTTCCTCTCTCTCCCCTGTTCTTGGTGACTAGACTAGACGAAGTGCGTGGGGGTCTGCCCTCTCCAGCGACCCCAAACTTAAAAGAGGCTTTGTTTGCTAGATGCTGTACAGAATGGGAAGATGAGGCAAGCTGCAGGCAGAACAAGGAGGGGGCGGTTGGACAATCTGTTTAAAAAATCCACTTCCAACCTCAGAAAAGGCTGTATAAAAGGGATTATTACTTGGAGAGATGGTGTATTTCATTGTCAGTCCCTGCCCTTCATCCGGTGTTTGAAGTAATCTCTCTATGCTCTTTTAAGTGTGCTCTCCTGCTTTTTCTGTTGCTCTGTTTTGTCTAGGTTTTGTGGCAACAGCAGACTAAAGCTCATGAAGCTTTGATAAACACTTTAACGAATGCTGCTGCATGCAAGGTTTTTAATTTGCATGTTAAAGTGATTTTAACGTTGTTTTTTTTCCTTCCGTTTTTCCCAAGCGGAGAAAACAGATTTTAGAATAACGTAAACTTGAAGGGACAGGATCGAAAGTTAAATTATCCCAGTTTCAGCTCAAATCCCATGAGATGCACCAACTTGTCCTCAGAATGAAAACTTGAACACAAAACAGAATATTTCAAGCATCAACACTGAATCTGCATCAGACATACTTTAACTTTGCAATTAAATAGTTTGTCAGCAGACAGTTTCAAAGTGCACAAAGAGACTGTTGTGTAGTCTTGATGCACAGTGAAGACAAACTAGAGAAAAGGCCCAGTCACTAACAACAAGTAAGGGAGTGTCAGCTTTCACCTTATGACCCGCTTTCTTCAGAATCTGTACTCATTTCATGGATGAGCAAGGTCATGTAGGTACATACTGGTTTCAACACTCGCACGTTTCAGATTGAGCCATTTGGTGTGGAGGAGCCACTTCTCTCTCTTTCATCCTCTACAGTGTGAGTCAACTGAGTCACTCCCCTGTGTTTTGCCTTCCTGACGGTTTCTCTGCCTCTTAATCATCCCTGGATTCATGACCTCAACCAATCTCCTCTGTGCTTCTGTGAGAAAGTGGTTATGTGCGGGTGTTTCCCAACACCATGGCATAGTGCAGTTTAGCATTCATTTCATGTCCTCAAAGTGCCACATATTGTTTAATGTTCCTGTAATGTGGGTTTCACCATTGAAACTGAGTATAGCCTCTTAACATCCTCATACAAGATACACTACATTGCAAGATGTTTGTAGATTTGGAAATACGCATCTTTAAAAAAGTCTACGTACTTAGTGTACATTCAGGGTTCCCACAGTCGTAGAAAATCTAGAAAAGTCCCAAAAGTCATGGAATTGATTAAAAAAAATCAGTAAAAATTTTAGAAAAATAATTGAATTTTATTTAAAATGAAATGGATTGTTACCACGATCTTCTGTGGATAACCTTCCACGTAAAAACTTATTTGGATACGGTTTTTCTACAGGTACTATGTATCTGTGCTCTGCTCGTTAAGTCATCAGTTGTTTTTACAAGCAATATTAAAGTCACAATATTTATTAAAACATTAAATATCAATTGTAACATCTGACCCCATATGCAGAAGTAATTGTGACAGCATATGGGGAATGAAAAGCATTTTTTTAACATAATTCGAGATCTTCAGTAGTCCAAATATTTGTCTACAGCCCTTTTGTGTCAGCGGACGCACTAAATATCTTCCAGTAATGCAAAATTAAACACTTAAGCACCACTGCTGGAAAAAATCCCAGAGGAAACCGCGGTGTGTTTGTGACAGGACTTGCTTTTCTGTTTGCTGTAATTCACATTTTAAAGCAGAGATTCAGGTCAGTAATGGTGGGTAATAGAGTCATAATGGGCTATCAGGAACTATTTCTCCTTTGGTAGCAGTGGAAACACTGTCTGGTCGATGTCGGTAGGTTACATGTAGCTTCAAACATAATGCAGGACTTGGTAAGAATGCTCTTTAAGTGTCGTAGTGCCTGTTGGCACAGACAGGGTCGGCAGCAAAAACATTCAGGACTTGGAAGGTTAATTTATCTTGTTACACTGAAGCAAGTCAGCTGATCATAAGGGTTTCACACCGTCCTTTGTGTTGAGACACGTTTAAAGGTGCAGTATGCAGTTCTGGAGAAAGATAGTTGTTGAGTGGCATTCACAGGTTGTCAAATGCCAACACTTGGGATGTGCACTGTTCAGCCTGACGACCAGCCCAAGTTGGTATTGACGAGCTGGGAAACAACCATTTCCAGAGTTTCATACTGAACCTTTTACTGCTTTTTTTTTTTTTTTTTTTTTTTACCTCAGCTGCCAAAAATGTCTCCACCTCCACTTCCTACCATGGTAAACATACACTTACCTTTAACATCTTTTTGGAGTAGAATTGTTGAGTGTGTTTACATGGACATGAATAACCCATTTATGATCAGGATTTTTTGAGTAAACTGTTTTTTAACATGTAAAAACCTTATTCAGTAACTGGGAAACCTGAATGACAGCTGTAGAAATCTTGAGCGACATCACTTTTTTTTTGTGCTGCTTGCAGACACTTTTCACAACTATTTAAACCTTAGGATTATGAGCACATTTGTGCAATTTCTTTTTAAAAACATGGGTAATAAGGCAATGAGCAACTTGGTAAGAAATGGTCCAAAAATCACAATAAAATTAGTAGATTTAGAAAATTGTTTTTTAAAAAAAGTAAGGATGGAAAAAAACAAGGAAAACAATGTTCATCAGTATCACAATTACATGTCTAAAATTATTTGTAAATTAAATATTTTAAAATACTTTTTTCAGGTTATTTCCATGTTTGTTTGTTTTTTGCTCTCTTTTACTTTTTTATTTTTGTTTCTTTTTTTGACTAATTTTTAGGTAAATTTCGTACACTTTTTACTAATTTCTTGCTAATTTTTGGGTCATTTCTTCTCTCATTGTTCACTGCCTTCTTCCCCTGTTTTTTATGGGAATGAGACCAATCTGCTCAGGTTTCAGAAAGGGTTAAGAAACTGTGATACATACGAGGAACATGAATAACCCAATTTCTCTGTGCTCATGTTATCACCATATCCTGATTATGATCATAACCAAGATAAGCCTCATAAGCTTGTTATTCATGTGTTTTTAATCACACTCAATTATGATAATAAAAAGTAAAAATTGTGCTATAAAAGTTGTATTTTAAAATGAGTTAATCAGTTCAGTTTCCCTGATGTAGACTGAAGCAGAGGCAGTGTATGTGTTATGTCATACACAAGTGGAGTAGTATGGAAAACTAAGAGCACAGGTCTTCCAGGAGGACACAATAAAGGACACTGCATTTATTTATAGTCCGCCACCTGCAGCCTTCACACGTGTTGAGACCTTTGGTAAACAGAGCTGAGCTGCCTACAGTCTGACCGCGTGTGAGTCCCGAGCACTGGTGAAGAAGCCAGTGAGTCACAGGCTGGGCCTCTGATCCAGGTTAAGTCAGTGGCAATGAGCTGCCACCAGTTAAAACCATCTAATTCAGCTATCTTTTGTTAGCGTGGCTCAGTGTGATGCACGGTCCTTGGCTCGCACACTGCTTGAATATGTGCTCATGAGCAGGGGGGTCAGCCTGCCTCCTGGAAACACAACCCTCTGCCTTGCTTTACAGCTAGTCTGAAACTTCTTTATCTGGTGTTTTTCTTTTCAGAACTTGTGAATTTAATTCACTCATGAATACACATCCTAATTATAGGGTGTTAATACAATTTTGAGGTGGAATCAGGTAGACTCAAGGGGCAAGAAGAGGTTTCAGTGTCCCTCCTGTGCTTTCTCTGCTCTCTCACATTTCTCTAAGAAGATTACCGACATACCTCTCTGCACGGCATTAAAATGTCCCCCAAATGCCTTACTCTAAAAGTGCAAGATATCATTTTCAAGCAAATATGCAGCACGTGCATCCCAGTTGTTACTTGCTAAATGATTTTCCTCAGTTTAAACAAATTGTTCACCAGCTGTCTAATTAGAGGTTATTTGACGGCAGTAAACTCCACTTCTTTTACAGTCTTCTAAACGAAACACCTGTAGTGTGGGTTATTTCTGGGGGTGGAATAAGATGTGCATAACTGTCGAGACTGCAGAAAAACCAATCACAGTTCTTCTGTTTAAGTATTTTACCTGCGGTTCCTCCAATCACAAGTTGGGAACACAATTTTTTGTTCTTTGGTTTTCAGTGTTTAAAAGCAGCAAGAAAATGCCCGGGGCTTGCTTATAACTTTGCCTAGTCAGGGCCACGTTTTCAATGAATAAAGGACTGGCATTTGTTTAAAGTGCTGAATAGATCAAAAAGAAAAATGAGTGTTAAAGTCTACAAATAGGTTGTAGAGTGCAGTTAGTCATCCTCTCTTAGTGCTTGTCTGAAAAGTCTTAATAATATACAGCTCCAAAAAAGAAAGGAGAACACACATGTATGAGAGCAAGGATAAAAATGCAATCTTTATTGAACTGAACTGAAGTTTTTTTCTGGAAAATGTCTTTTTTGTTGTTGTTTTTTTAATTAAGAGTAAGTTGGAACTTTGAGGCCTTGTCCTGACACCAAATAATTAAGCAAAGTAAGACTCAAACTCAGAGAACAAAAAACATTCAGACTGAAGTCTGTAAAGACAGCAAAAAAAGTGCATATGTGCATAGAGTCCAAAAATGACAAACATTTAAGTCCAAGTTGGACTATTTTTGGACTTTTGTGTGTGCGTGTCTTCCTTTGCTACATTGTGGCATTTTTTCAGCACCAAAAAAGAAGACAAACATAGGACTGTTCTTAGGATGGGCTGCACCTTAAAAACTGAGTTGTCTTGTATTTATTTATTGTGTAAGGTAAGATAATCCTTATTTGTCCAGCAATGGGGATATTTGCCAAATTTTCATGTTTTTCTTCTTTGTCTTTTACAGAAAATTTCAATACCACGGTCAGAAAATTCCAGTGAACTGCAAACATTTACTTTCTACCTGTCAAATGTGGGCAGAGATAACCCCCAGGGCAGCTTCGACTGCATCCAGCAGTACATCACCAGGTGAAAGCAAACACAAAAACTCACTCACTTTCATTTGTCTCCCTTTTATCAAATGTGCAACTAGTTCTTCTTTTTCTTAAGCACAGATTCACTAACTGCAATGTTATTTATTTTAATTTGGGGTTATGCCTTTTCAGCTCTGTGTAAATAATCAACAGTCTTTCGATAGAGTTACCCAATGAGTCTTTCCAGGCAGACAGTCTGTTTAGTTGGGGCCTGAGGTGAATCAACTGGCCTCTCAGTGATGCTTAACAGACATCTCTGATGAACATAATCCGGACTTTGGCTCCAAGTAGCAGTTACAAAATGGAAAGACATAACCCCGAGGTTTATTGGCATTACACTGGTAAATCATGTTCTTGCCCTGTTTATTTACAATTAAACAAATGTGAAAAAGATAGGTAATAATGGCAATTAAAGTCCTAGAGATGCCAAACTGACATCAAATGATTAATGGTGATGAAGATAGACTGTTTTGTAGCCTCTAATAGCTTATGTCTTGGTCCAAAAGTTGCACTTGAACACATCATGAAGACTATAGTAGATAGCAAACTAGCATCTAGTTCTGTGCCTGCCTGAGAGAAACCAACTTTCCATACCAGCAGCCGGCAGTACACAGTGTTTGACAGTTGGCACATTAACAACAAAATCTGTTGTTGAAAGATCAAAGCATATTTACCGTGGACTAACGAACAATGGCACTCCTGCTAAAGACGGTGTTTGCTTGTTTGTTTTGATCTCATACCCTCTTTGCTGTAGCCATTTGTTTGCTTTCCCCACCTTCGTTCTCTTCTCGTGGACTGAGCTGAACGGCCAGTTAGTGATTTAATTAACAGACAGGCTACAATGTCTCAGTTGCCGATTCAATATGCTGAATCGGTAAAAAAAATAATACAGGCCAACTGGTGCAAAAGGTTTGAGATGCTGCAGAAACTACAGCAGCAGAGGCTCACAGACAGCTGACATTGACTAAGAGCTGACCATTGGATTGGTGTGTCAGGGTCCAAACACTGACCTTTAATACATATTTTTCGTAAGTTAATGATAAAACAAAATACATTTTTGCAAATTGTGCATAGTTGCTAAAGAAGAACTAAGTTGTTCAAAACAGAAACTGTGCTGATATCTTTGTTTTTGATACATTTGCAGTTTAAAATGCGTGATCAAATATATTTTTAATTAATATTTGTAGCACTTGCTCTTGCTGCAAGTGTTGTCTCTTTGTGCCGCAACAGTTGCAATGACACAAGACCTGCTTATGATGCAGGTCCATCCCCTCCCATGCATCAAACTCGTTCTGCACCTTTTCAGGCCTACTATATGCAAAAATGTTGCTGACTCAATCAAACAAGTAGGACCAGATGTTTGTGCTGAAGGGGAAGGAAGTAGAAGGACAGATTGGGTAACGACAAGAATCTTCTGCCTCCCTGACTGTCAAGCTTCTGACCCCATTCTTCTGAAAATATTTTTAACAAGTGGGTCAGGTGAAGTTCATCCACATCTCAGACTGGATCCTAATCAACCTTTAGTTCCAATCTAAAGCCCAAATGACAGAGCTCAGCTTCCACAGGCTGCGCCAGCAGCACCATCTCATTTTCTGCCAAATCCTCACCGAAGTGGAGGGGAATCAAAGAGAGCCGGAGAGTCAGGAAAGAATGGGATTTGATGCGGCAGTGAGTCGTACTGTGGGAACCCACAGTTGGATGGAAATTGAAAAAATAATAGTTGTGCCCCTCAGGGTGTTTAATGGATCTCATCTGGGCAGGAATGCACAGTGCAGGGGTGGCTTATTGCAAATATAGAGAGATTTAAGGTTATTACTGAGAATTGACTTGTAGCAGTGGATTTCTGCCCCAAAATATGATACAATTTTGGTTTACTTCCATACTATTTCTGTCAAACTAATCATGTAGAATCTTTAAGATAAGCAGCATTTCCTCCTGATGCTTTCTTTTCTTTTTCCACTGAAGCTTCTGGTCACTCTCTCTTCGTCTTTCTTTCTCACCATCTCGTCTTTGTCTTGGCAGTGAAGGGAGCATTCAGCTGGATTGTTTGGGTGGGATCCAGGACAAGATTACAGTGTGTGCCACAGACGACTCCTACCAGAAGGCCAGGGAAAACATGGCCCAGGTCGAGGAGGAGACTCGCAGTAGGAGTGCCATCGTCATCAAGCCTGGGGGAAGATACGTAGGTGAGGAGACATGGCACAGACACATGCAGACCACAAAATACCAGACATTTTCTCAGTCACAGACCTGCAACGACCAGAATCAACTCATCTTCATGTTGATGATAAGAAGGTATTTCCATTTAAACACCATAAAGGTGTTAGGAGTTAACAGGCATGAAGAGACTGGAAGAATGTCTGTACCATGCAAACAGTCAAATGGCCCGTGTGTTTGTGTAGCCTCTCTCTGCTGGTGAATGGGTTCACATTGCACCAGACTGGCTGTTTGGGTCTGGGGCTGAATGGCAGAGGGCCAGCACACTGCCAGTATGCCTCATCTGTAACCAGGACTTTATTGAATTTGATGGTGGTTGCTTCCTCAATGGTCAAACACCTATTGTGCACTCTTTCTCCCCAACCCTCCTGAATGTAATTTAAACACACAGAGGCAGAAATGTCCCCAGGCTTAACACATCAACTTTCTGACTTGTTTTGTTCTCGGATCTGAGCTATAAAACACGTCGTGCTACAGCTGCAGCCGAAAAGCAAAGCAGCCCTGCCTCATTGCCTGAAAAGAAAGAAATCCACTGTAAGCCTATTCACTGTTCAGTGGTGAGTCAAAAATTACGTCTAGTCCTTGTGTGCTGTGGAGGCAAACAGTGTTTCAGTCTCAGTAGGAGGCAACACAAGATTCAGTCTGATTCACCTGAAAAGGTCTCAGTGGGAGAAGGTGATAATAGCTTATGTTTGTAATGCAAGGTGAGTCCGAGTGGACGTGGCGGCAGTAAAGATCAGCACATGATACATCTTATGTGAGTCATCTGCAAGTCCTCTCAACCATTATCAGTCACCGAGATAAAAGATGTTGACAGAAACAAATATATTTCAGGCTTAGATTATAGTTATTTTCTGTTGTCAAGAAAACAAGCAAGCGCTGGCTGCCAGCCAGAAAGTCACTTGAGTCCTTTTCTACCAGCACTTTTGTTAGATTGTTGTACTGAAAAATTCATCCTGTGATTTAAATTGTCAGCAAACTGTACAAACTATTTTTTCCTCTAGAATGAAAAGCCTGAAAATAGTTGATATGGTTTCTGTGGTAAAAGAAAAAAGCTAATACTCTGTGTCTGAGGCTTTGGTTATCTGCCAGGGATTGCTTCCTCTGGATGGGGAGAGAATTGCTGCCCCAAGCGAAGGACTTCAAGTATTTCAAGTAGAGTCTGACCGATACTGGATTTCTGGGGCCGATGCTAATGCTGATATAGGGGAGTGAAAATTCAGAAATTGATATGTTAGCCAACATTACATATTTATGCAATTATGCAATGCAATTATTCCTCAGATAAGGTTATCAGATTCTTGTGATAAAGATAGGTTATGGAAGCAGCATATTTTAGTTTAACAATAACCTTTTATTGTCAAAAATGACATTGCGACATGTACAGTTTCTGTTGTTATTAGTTACACAAAAAATATGTGGTAAATAGCCAACGTTAGGAGTTACTTAACAGTCTAAAAGAAATGTTGGGAGTTCAGTAACAAACTGCATCTGGGTACTCTCCAAGAGCTGTCTCCAGCCACACCAATATTTTATCTACTTTTGCTTCTTCTTTCATGGCTTCTTTTCTTTGCCGCAGAACATTGCTTCTTTCCGGGAGCTGATGGGGGTAACAGTCGTTTTCCTGGAGATCTGCCATCACTGTGTTTCTTACACATTAACTAACTAATTCACTGACACTGTAACTTCTACACTGTATCCATTGACTCAACTTCTTCATCCTCTCCTGCGGTACGCTAGAGTCTACAGAGTATCACTATCGCCTCTCAGGCCCAGATGCATTATTACAGAAGGGACGGCCTGTCCCTGGCTGTTTAGCAGTGGATATTGCTGCAACACAGTACATAGGCATTTTGGACAAAATGTCAAAAGTCTTACCTCTTCACACTCTACTGATGATCTACTGATTTTTGAATGGTTGTAACTAAAATTATGTCCAGATCTTACATAATGCACCTTTAAGGTGACATTGTTCACCCATTTGCAATTTTTTTTCAATATCTTAGATAAGCAAATGTATATGGTATGATAACTGTCATATCATGGTATACCTTGAAAACATTATATCGCTACAACCCTAATCTCATTCGGCCTTGCAACACCTCAAGATCCCCCAGAGGAGCCGAAAAACTCACTTGGGAGAGAGACATCCTCTAGTGTACCTTGCTTAGCCCGCTGCCCCCTGCAACCCGGCTCTGGATAAGCAGATGAAAATGGATGCATGGAAGAAAATACTGTGATGACATTGAAAACTGGATTATTCAGAAATCCTGACCTCATTTAACCTCTCTAATGTCAAACTCTTCCTTCTCTTCTGTAATTCCTCCACACCTCAGGTAAGAAGGTTCAGATCCGGAAACCGGCACCTGGCCTTTCTGATGTCGCCCCATCGCGGAGGACATCTCGACCTGTCATCATCTCTAGCGGCACGTTAAAGAAGAGCACAGCTCAGCACAGGCCGCTCCGAGAGCGCCTCACACACCTCCTGGCCCTCAAGCCTTACAAGAAGCCTGAGCTGATCCTGAGGTTGCAGAAAGACGGCCTGCTCCCATTAGACAAGGACTCCCTGGACAGCCACCTGCAACAGGTGATGTACATTTATTGCCTCATTTGCCTCTCCGGTACTGCAGAGGCACGTAGTCCCACTCATGCCTCTTTCTCATTTTCTAGGTGGCGAACCTGAATGGGAGAGACAACACCTTCACATTGAAGGACTTTTTGTATAAGGAGATCCAGAAGGATTGGCCGGGCTACACAGAAGGAGACCAGCAGCTTCTCAAGAGAATCCTGTTCAAGTATGTCAGAGATGTGTGGATCACTCACACTTTAAACTCACACATCACCTTATTCTAATGATAGAATTTGTCACACAGCAGGAAGTCGGTCGTCCTTATATCAGTGTACCATGCTCTAAATGGTCAGTTAACTTTTCCCTTTAACTCTGATGATGTTATAAGCCGGTGTTTAGAGAGTTTTGCAATGTTTTGTGGCGGAGCATACCGGCAGCCTGAGGTTCTTGAGCTTCTTAGCAACAGCAGCTGATACTGTAGGAATGCATTTCTATTTTCACACTTTTTTTGTGTCTAACTTTGGTATATTTGATTTGTTTTCTCTATATTTGCTGGAACTGGATAGACTACTCTCAAGTTTGAGATTTTGAGACACCGCAGAGCACCTTGTTTTGTTGTTTGTGTCAAGTCTGTGGCGAGGGTGGGGCTACAGGGTGATGGCTTTAGTACGTAAAACTCATGGAGCTGCGAGGCTTTGTAGATAGATGACCTTTGTGAAGGAATGACAAGTATGCACGCAAAATCTTTTCCTTTTAATATCTTTCTACATAATAAATTAAGATGATGGTGTTTAAGATATGATTAGGGTATAGAATAGCAGGTGTGTCCCCAGGAAGTTTTCTGTGTGCTCCACTGAATTTCATCTTTGTGTTTTATTTGTTGACAGTACGAGCCGCTGGCCTTCTTCCCAGTGGAAAAAATCTGTTTTTTCAGGATCTGGGACACGGAGAAAAAAGCAAGCTCCCAGCTAGCTAAATTTAGACCAGGCAGCAGTGCTCTGGTGCTCAGTTTGTGTTTACGTAGTGGACTCAAGAATAGCTCCTATTCTCCATGATAAGCTTAGTTTTACCTGTGGTGCAACTCTGAAAGCTGCTAAAGGTGACCAGTAGAAAAGAAACACTCATATGGTGTGATGCAATGCATTAACCCTGCAACATATACTATCTTTTATTCTTAGCTGAAATGTCCAACTTCTGTTGAGATTGTTTCTGGCACAGTTTTATTGCTTGTTTTGTGTGATATGTGGCTTTCGAAATTTGTTTTTTGGTATTTTATTTACCTCATCTACATATACAAATATCTGAAATGCCTCAAAATAATATTATTATAACAACACAAATTGCAGCCTTTCTGGTTTAGTGGTATAAAAAGGTTAGAAAAAAAACAGTTTCACAAAGTTAGTGTTTATTAAGGGCCATACACACCAAACTGACATCATGAACTAGTTGAACTAGGTTGACTGTTGTTTCGCCTCATGTCACCTGTGTCTCAGCCAGAAAGTTGCACTTGAGCACACCACAAAGACTACACTCAACAACCAACTAGCACATAGCACCTGCGTCAGAGGAAATGACTCTTCATACCAGGCGGCGATCGTCATTCAAAAGTGGAAATTAGACCAACAGGGAAGATTCAAGATGTTAGTTAGCCAGCAAGCACATAAACAACACAAAGAAATGTTGAAAGAACAAATGATATTTACCATGCACTAATGAACAATAACACAAGCAATGAAGAACCATTTCTACTTTAGAGCTCAATGGCTAAAATAATGATCTTATCTAGTATAACAAGTTTGTTTCAATTTCGTATCCTCTTGACTTAAGTTGTTGGTTTGCTTTCCTCACATTCATTTCTTTTCTTGAGCACTGACCTGACCTGCCAATCAGAGCGATTTCAGACGATTCAACATGCTGAATCAGCCAATAATAAGCCGATGATGGCAGACTAGTGCCAACAATGGGGGGACACGCCGCAAAAATTAGGGCCCAAATTGTTTACTGACAGCCTGACAATGAAGGATGGCCGATCATCAGCTTGGTGTGTCAGGGCCTTTACAGTCCTGTTGTACTGCATTACAATGTGATACAGTTTGATTTCAATTTTTCTGTCCACTCTTTATAATTTTTGTGTGTGTGCATGCCAGGATTTAGTTTGTAAAGGCATGTATATTCACTCCAATCCAAGTTTATTTTTATAGCACATTTCAGACACAAAGGTAATTTACAGTGCTTTGCATAACAGGGTTCTCGCAGATCCTTAAAAAGTCTTACAAGACAGTAAATTAATACATCTAAAAATAACGCCATAATTGATTTTAAAATGTCTTAAATTAATTTTTCAAAAGTCTTAAAAATCCTGAGACACAGAAAACAGGATATTATAAATCATTCTTTCATATAAAAAAGCTAATATCTATTTTTACAAATATTTTTGTATTAAATGCAGAATGCAGACGTCATGCAGATGGGGATATAATAAGATTTTTTTTTTTTTTTCCCCAGTATTTGAAGTAGATTGTCAGCCTTTTAACTTGACCAAAATGATCATGCTTAAGGATAAAACTTTGGGTAAAATTGTCTCCTTCAATTTTGGTTATCGATAAATTGGTCTTAAATTTAATTTTGAGCGTCATTAAAAATGTCTTTAAAAGACTTAAATCTAACCTGCCTTAAGCTGTAGGAATACATACAAAACAAACAATAAATAAGATCATTCATAAAAACAAGATTAAAAAACAAAACAACAAAAGGGCAGATTTAAAAGATTTAAGCGGAGTAGAAGTATAAAAGTTCACACATATATGGACCTTATTTGTGCATCTCCTTTTAAGCGATAATTTAAGCTCTATTTGTCAGTTTGTCAGCTGACAACCATAGCCTCCCACTTAATACCACCCCCCTCTCCCCAGATCCTCCAGATTTTTGAGCTGATGCAGTCAGTCACGCAGGAGTAGCACACCAACACGATTGGAACGCACATGATGCAACAGTGTTCCAGCACATGCTGATCCGTGTGTGAGGTGGCACCCGTCCAAGGTTCAGCCATATCGGTCGGCCTGCTACTGTCCCCACCACAGACACACACACATAAAAACACACACACACACACACCCTGATTGAACTAGGGTGGGGCATTGAGGAGACTCTGTGTCCGAATTGCCCTTTTCTGATATTGTCCTCAGATGTGACAGCAACATCTCTACATGTGCAAAGGGCTTTTAAACATGTCAAATTCTAAGGTCATGTTTGTAGATCGTGTCAGTTAACACATGAGCCAGAACTGTTTGTACAGGCAAGCTTCAGCTTTAATGATTAATTCCTAAAGTTAAGAGTCTGCAATTCTGTAGAAAGATTGTTGACATTTGAACTCGGCACCCAAACAAATACAGCACTTCTTTCATTTAAGCCTACGACATTTACCGTCCCTCCTGCTCTCTCTGTTTTTCCTCTGTCCTGTGCACAAGCACAAACGCGCCCTGTTGCTGTTTGGCTGGAATAGTGTTGTGTTGCTCGGTCTGATCCACTTAGTTTTACAATTAACAGAGCCAGGGCTTTGTATGGACAGTGGATATTTTTCAGCACTCACACAGAACGAACAGCTAGCGGACTGTGAGGGGATATTTGCTGGATTAAACAAAGTGTATTGGATTAGAATGGCAGACTGCACCTTTAACTGTTTGTGAATAAATGTTTTAAAACAAGACTGGATCAGCGGGTTGGTTGTCATGCTGGGAATTAATTTTGTCTTGGCAGAGTTGGTTGGACACTGTTTATCGAGGTTGGGTGGTTGTTATTTGGCACAGCTCTTTTGCTTTGACACTTCTGCTGTGTGACAGATTAATCTGGTACAAAATGAGGTCAGAGTTTAGTGCATCATAATCAATCTGAGTGCGGGCTCACACCTGGCACTAAGAAGGTTATTGGCTCTAAATACATGTGTAAAAAGAGCTACTCTTGTGAAGAGGGTCAGAGATCAAGTGGTGTGAAAAAAAGCTGTGCATTTCATCCCTGATCCTGTTAAATGACCCTTTAGTTTACTTTGTAGTATGCATAAACCTCCCAAACAGAATCCATAGCCAAAGTGAGCTGCAGCACCATATTCTGTCTCTCTCGCGCTCTCTGTCACTGTAGTGTCATGCCACTTTCTCAGGCGTCTTGAACTGGCTGCCAAAATCGTTTCAACCATCAAATAAACACGCAGCGCTGTCTGAGAGATTACACCCATTCTTCTGTAGAGAAGAAAAGAGCAGAATTGGACTATTAAACTGGTTGGAAACTTGTAAACAGATTTAATGATTAAAGTTCTGCAATGTCCATTTTTCGACATGAAGTGTGTGGTTATGATAAAAGTGCTGCTTTTGTCAAGTAGGTCCTAATTTGCTCTGTTGTCATAGCTACCCACTCAGCTTCACAAAGCAACTGTTGCAACTTGTTTTTGTTCTTCTCAAACGTCTGATGAATTAGCTTGTCACTGGAGAAATGGCAGCGACGCGGTTTGTGTTTTTGCTCGAGTATTTTCAAGCTCAAAGGGCACATATCACCATGATGGATTTAGCCTTTGACGTGTTGGTCAGTTAGCCCTTTGAAACCTTAACAAATTGAATTGATTTCTTTCAGTAACAGAAGGCAATGTAGCAACGAAAGACGAAATTACCCAAAAATTAGCACAAAAAAATAAATAGTGAAAAGTACAAGAAACTTACCTGAAAATTAATAGAAATAAACAAATAATAAGAAACTTCAAAAAATGGAAATGACCTGGACAAAGTGCTTGGAAAGTTATACAATAATGTAACATATTTTCAAATATGTAGTTTTGTTATTTGTATATATATATTATTAGTTTTTCTCAAGTGTCTTTTCCAGACATTTTTTCCTAGCTTTTTAAAAGTAATTTCCTAAATCTACTAATTTCTTGCAATTTCTAAAACATCCGTTAACAAGTTGCTCATTGCCTTTTCCACATTTTTTGGAGAAAAGTCTCACAAGGTTTAAATTCTTGTTAAAGGCATCTGAAAGCAGCACAAGGAAAGTGACGTCGCTCCAAGTTTTAAAGGGCTAACAACACTTGCACTTGGAGAACAATTTGGATCTAGTTGAAGCCTCTAATGTTGCTGACATAATGCAGATGGAAAAGCTGTGTCTCCTCAACAGGTAGTTGGATATATAAAGTAGTGCTGCTGCAGTGCTGATATGCAATTTACAGTTTAGATTGTGCAGAAATGATATCATGATATCAATTCCTTGCGTGTGCATCTGTGTGTTTACTCTCTTAGGAAACAGAGCCAGGCCCAGAACAGCTCCGCCCCTCCACTGGAGAGCCCGCCCAAAGAGCTGGCCGGCAGCTCGCCATCTCAGGTAAGGTTCCTGTTTTCCTCTTCTACCTCTCTCTCACTTCCTTCCCACGTACACGTTAACATCTGGCTTTTTAATGTAATGGGAAAGGTTATTATCAGCATTCACATCCAGGCCAAATGACTCTGCAGCAGTCATGGACATTTGTCGCCTCTGGCTCTAATCAGCATTGATGAAAGAACACATGGGCAAATGCGTTTAATTTAGCTCCCTTACCAGCGAAATGCAATGATGTGCCAACACAAAATACCATCCATCTCCGTTCAAGCAGCACGCAGACGTCTGTACAAATTATTCTGCACCGAGTTTTAAAGAGAGACTAAATAGAGATATATTAAAAGCAATAACCAACCTAAAGGCATCCATGCTGTGCTTTCTGTTGTTTACTAACATGTTTTCTGGCCTGTTAGTGACGTGAGATATGACACACGGAAAAAAAAAAACACTGTGTACGCAGCTCTGGTCTGCTGGCAATGGGAAAGGACATATTTTGTGGGTTAATTTGCATTTAAAAAACCCCAAGTAAACATGCAAAATTGTGGTGAAAATGTGGTATAACAGAGAGCATTAATAAATCAAGACAGCTCACTGCCCCTTTAGGTGACTAGCAGCAGTCCTGAGTCTCTTTATTTCATTTGAAAAAGTGAACCTGAGTGCAGATTATGACCTGTTCTTTTGCCCCATGGTCACTGAAGTAAATATGGGACCCACTTTTCACAAGCCCTGAACCTTTTATACATTGTGACAAAAGGCATTTTCAAGTCAAAAGAAAATAAGTATTGTTCGAGACATGTCTCTGTTTTAACAGCACACTCTCCTGAGATTTGGCAAAAACTGGCTTGATCTTGTAGGGGGTAATATAAGATATTAACAATGTTTTGAAAAGCTTCAAATTAAGGATCAAATAATAACTTTGTACTTTTCATAGTGTTGTATTGTTTTAAATCAGCTTTTACACATCCACACAATGTTCACTACACTTTAAGTTTGAAATGGGACTAATTCAGTTGGAATGCCTGCTTTTTGTCTAACAGCGCATTTATTGCATAATTTTATGAATTTCTTGTCAGTTATTATACTGACATTTGAGACTCTCATTGCTTTATGTTAATTCAGTACAGTGTAAATATGCATAGCTAATCTTTAACCAGAGCTTGTTTGCCATCAGCTTTTCCAGCTGATCCAGTAGACATGGGGGGGAATCAAGGATAAAATTGTGTACTGGATATTTGTTTCTAGATTTCAACCCGTTTACCGACAGTCTGCTATCTGGGTTGTCCCCACAGTCTGGTTATTTCCCAGCGAGGGTTTTTCAAAATCCTCTGGCCCCCTCCAAACAGATTTGTGTTTCTTTTTCAGGTTTTCGTGAATTTCCTTTGCAGCATGTTTCTTCGAGAGCATTTAAACAAATAAACATTGTTTGCAGAAGTACTTAAGCTGTGTTGTTAAACCAAACGGCCCCTATGGTACACTTTTTTCCCTCCTCATTTCATAATTTGTTTCTTCATATTTTGTGTCCTGCTGCACTCTTCTTAGGTCAGTCCAGATATCCAAGTTTACTCATTGTTTACACTTCCATTAGGTTGAGGAGGGAGGAGCTGCTCTGTGTGTATATATAGCTCCTTCCTCTTAGGTTCTTCTCACCTCAGACACCTACTGTATGCTCCCTCCTTTCCGCTCCCTCCTTTAGCAAACACAGTACACAAACACACAAGCAAACAGTACCCCGGGCTCCAGTTTAGATGCATTGGTATAAAAAGAGAGCACCACAGCAGGTAAAGCCGTGTGTGAACCTCAGATAGGTGAGGGACGGAGCAGGGAGGGCTGCAGTGCAAACCGTGTGAGACCACACAAAGATGGATAAATATAAATCCAACTGTCGTCCCCGTTTAGCATTTCATTGCCAGAGGTTTTCAAAAGTTTTCCATTCACACTGGAATACAGAATTGGTCACCTCATGCACTGCATGATCACAGAAATTTGGCCTCCTGATAGGACTGCCATACACCATGGAAACATGTACATCCTCATTTTCCCTGTTCACACTGCAACATTAGAGCGTTTCTTCATCCACTCTGCAGTGCATTTTCCTCTTATAGTGTGCATTCACACCTGGATCATTTGGAGCAGTTGTTCTGAAACAGGGAGCATTTCCCCTCGGTGTGGTTCGTTTGGGCATATGTGAACACAGCAGTCGCTGTGATGTCTCTGGAGCGGTTTGTTTGTAGTGTGAAAGAAAACAAACCAACCACAGAATTTTATGACAGGAGACTTTCGATTTTAGCATAATTTCAACAGCTAAAACAATAATAATTCTATCGACTGATTGTAAAATCTTTTCACTGATCCTGATAAAGGCCAGCGACACTACTATTGGCACACACATTAGTGCAGCACTAGGGGCACACTTTTACGTTATTAGTTATTAATACAGTCAGATGCCTCTGCTGGGCGAAAGAAAAAACGCAGAAACTGTCTAATCAGGAAGTTACCTGTCAGATGGTAGACTCTCATGTTTGCTCCTCTTGGTTTGTTTGTAAAAAGTCTGTGTGAACACAAATGAAACCAGAACTAAAATGCAAGGTCTTATTTTTTTTCCCCTTGGTCCCGGCCAAATGAACCAAACTACAGGTGTAAAAGCAACCATAGACTGTATATAACAATGGACATAGCAATCACGTTTGTGGACTGCTGCTAAGTCTTGAGTTTGGCATATCGGCCATTGCCATCTTAGTTTTATTGAGCCAGAAGTGACAATATTTGGACAAAAGGGTATAGTTGTGGAGGAGTGAGGGGTGGATCTGACTCATAAGCTCCTTTTACACTGCCTGTTCTAGACGGGAAAATCAAGGAGTTGTCTCACTGTTCGGTCGGCACAGAAGAGGCAGACGCTATTAAATGCCACACCCGTCACCCCTTTTTTGTTTCCACAATGCTGGCATGCTATCTAAAATCACACTGGAGTGGCATGATGGCGCCATTGTGTGATTCTGTGTAAAAATGCAAAGGCGCCACAAAGAAGGGAATTAGAAGTGGCCTTATAGTGTGATCTCTGTGTAAAAGGGGGTGTAGACTGTCGCCAATACCTTGCAGACATCCTGTCACTCAAGTAGCGCCACCATTAATTAGGTAAAACTTTAATCCTTAATAATATGCAAACGGATCAGTTATATAAAAATTCAACCCCTGTGCAGTTGTCATGCATGTTAAAAATGGATATAGAGGCCAAAACTTTTTATTGTACAAGGCTGTAACACAACACAGTCATCACCAGAGCTACTGAGAATACAGCTCCTCTACAGCTTTCTTTGAGCTCTTCCCTCTGCCTTAGTGTTGCTTTCTGTGTCTGTCTGCTTGTACTACATCCTCTCCTCTGTACATTCCCTTGTCCTCCATGGCTCAGACCTTTGTTTTTTTTGCTCTGACCTGGATCGCACTATTTCTCTCGCTCACTCTGAGGAGAATTGAATTCATATTAAACCCTGTTTTAGGTTCTACTTCTAAAACTGCTATCTTTCTGCCAGAAACGGCCCGCTGCTGACTTCATCGACCCTCTTGCAAACAAAAAACCCAGGATATCACACCTTGCCAGCAAGGCTGCAACAGCCCCAGTAAACGGCAAGCTCAGCTCCTCCAACGGGAGAGGGGAGGCAGGTGGAGCGCAGGGAGGAGTTGCGATTTCTATGTCAGACGGCGGCATGACATCCAGCTCCCAGCCGCTCCCTGTGCTGGACATCCCACGTCCTTTCGAAGCACTGTCGGATGTCAGCAATGACTCCAGCCACAATGGGAGAGACTGTGACTCTCAGGAAACAGCCGTGTCCGAGAGACTCAGCCAACCTCCTTCGTTGTTCGCGGGCTCTACGATGCTCACTGCGCCCAGCATCGGCACATCATCTCCTAGACACACAGGCCCGGAGGTCCCTCGAGACAAGAGTCCATCAGCCTTCAACAGCAAGTCCAGGAAGAAATCAAAAAAGCATAAAGACAAGGAGAAGAGCAAAGACAAGGAGAGGGTGAGGGAAAGGGCACAAGAGAAGGAGGAGAAGAAGAAAAGTCGTGGGGAGCGCGTGCCAGAGCCTAAACGAGCGTGCGAGATGAGCCCAGGAAACCTCAAAAGCAACAGTATTCCACAGAAAAGCACAGGTGAGAGCAACGAGCACACACACACACACACACACACACACACACACACACACACACACACACACACACACCTTTTTCTCTTGCACAATATGATTTATTTACAAAGTTCAGTTTCACAGCTCTTGCATCATAAAATAGATTTCTGAATAAAAGTAGAACTTTCTATGTGGATGGACACCAGTTAGTCATTACTGTGAGTTGGTGATGTGTCATGTGACCGGTGTGTGACTCACTGATTAAACGGAGACCCCTGCTGTTCAGCTTTATGCTTTCAATAACCTCGAATACATGCCTGTGAATCAGACTGGCGGAAAGCATCTTTAGAGGATACATGTTTAAGAGATGAATGATTGAAACAATAAGTAATTATGAATAAAGATCTTTTTGTGGTGTCGCCTTTTCTGTTGCACCACGGATTAATGCCATTTTCTTACTTTGTCACTTTGTTTTAGATCTGAACGGGATGTGCAACAGTACCAGTATTCCTTCATCATCACCTGAGGTGGCAGACTATTTATTGTGAGTAATTGCTACTGGATTTTTTGTCTGAGGGGGTCCATTGTTTTAGAATTTTAAAATGCAGAGGAAAAAACAGTATAATTGGTTTGTGTTGGTACCTCTCATAGAGCCTGTTTACACTTGCTATTAACATGCGTCTTTGGTGGTTGATTACAAGTGGACAGTTCTAAGTCTGTCGGTTCACAGCTGGCATTATAATGTGTATACATGCAAATTCAGTGACCGCTTGTGACTGGATCTCACTACCATGCTCCGAATGCAAATACATGCGTAACCCACATCATTTCATTCACTTACGTTAGGAGACTTTTGCTGCAGGGTTGTAGCTTCATACTGGGGACATTTGGTGAGAGTCCATCCATGCACACATGGTGACAGGGCTATCTGTTAGCTCCACACTGCCAAAATTTACCCGTTAGAAACAGGTTCACGCCCCAGAGTGCATAATAAAAAGTTAAAGATAGTATACGAAAAAAACAGTGAGCAATTTATTGAGAAGTTACAATAGATGTGAAACATTTTTACAACAATCATAATCAGATGAACACAGTGTGGTCAATGAAAAAAGGACTTTAATAACCCACCTTTCTCCCCCAGAGTGCTGCAAAGCCCTGAAAACAAAGGAAACCACCAAAAAGACAATGCTAACCTAAATAAAAACGGGAGAAAACAGTGCTCAAAAATAAATAGCTGTCCATCCCTACAGCCTTGTGAAAAAAGGAATACTCAGTGCTGAGTATTTACAGCAGGTACGATGGTGGTAGCACAAGTCTATGGTGGCGGTACATATACACATACACAGATGAATCAAACAAGCACCAAGATAATTAGCACACATCTAATCAAATAGCAAGAAAAAACAAACAACAACTCAGCTCATGGCTAAACAAAATCACACAGTTTGCGCAGAATCACAGTCAGAGGGCGAGGGGGAAAATGCTGAGCTGTCAGCCACAATCATCAGCTTCACTGCAGCCGACTCGGACGTTAAGTAGGCCAAGCCCAGGGCCAGCCAGCAGATCAACGAATTCGAAACAGCAGCTTCCGACGGGGGACATCCAATAGGTGCTGGGCAGCAGTACCTGGAGGCAAACAAAGATCCTCAAAACACAACAAGCTCTCACTCTCATTAAAACAGGAATGAACAACATAAACAACACAAATGCGGCAACATATATAACACAGATACGGCTGGCTGTGACAACAACAGAGTCGAGCGATTTCGATGTTGGTGTGAGTTGTGTTAGCTTATGCTAACAGGGCAGAGGTTGAACTGACTGTTCACCGGGACGAGAGCAGCTCTGGAGGTCATTCTTCAGCACTGCAGCAACATAAAGTTTACTTACTTATTTATCAGGGAATCGGACAAGCAAAGACGTCATCTGAGTAAACTGTCCTTCACTGTGGTCCAGGACACATTAAACTTACACACTGCTGAAAGAATTTGGCCATATGCAGGCGAAACCACCTCCAAATGTCGGCTGAGCGATCAGATCTCAAGACGCATTAAGAATGCACTGGATGCATTCACACCTGCACTTATGGTACTTTCCTTTTGCACTGGGATGTCAGAATTTTCAATTTCCTATTGGAAATTTCTCTAGGAATCCCCCTGAAGTCGGATTTCCAACTGGGAAAGTCGGAGGAATCTCACCAACCTCCAAATCCAATATGGCTGCTCCACACATCAACAGTAGATGTTAAAACAGTCATTCACAAAATCCTGCCCAACTTCTATCCGCGGACATGTTCCTTCAGTGTTTGAATGTGCAAAATATGGCGTAATGTGTTCTTATCAACTGGTATCACTAACAGTGGCTAAGTTGGCTTGAACTGGTATTATTAACATCTTTGTTTCTCTGACTGCTGGAACAAGATCAACTTGAGTGTGGCTTAATTCCCAGCTCCGACCTCTGAGTTCTGAGGTCAGTGAAAAGCAATATTAGAGCTGTCCACTTGTGATAAAATCGCGCTAGACAGATGTTAATACCAGTTGTAAACAGGGTCGTAAAGTCTTTTTAATAACCATTATTCCTCTCACTTGAGCTAAATGCATAAAGGAGGCTTTAAAAAACACATTGTAACTTTCTCCCAAAATCTCTTTTCACTAACATTTTCTCTTCTCCTTACCTTCAGGAAGTACACAGTGATCGAGTCTCCGGAGCAGCGTCAGAGGTATAAAAACGATTTCAACGCCGAGTACAGTGAGTACCGGGGTCTGCATGCTCGGATAGAGGGCATCACCCGGCAGTTCACTGTGCTGGACAATGAGCTCAAACAGCTCCATCAAGGCACAGACAAGTACAAGGTAGATTTCCTAAAGGATACACAATTTGGCTATTTTTGTTGAAAATATTTTGAGTAAAAAGATGCTGAATCAGTTCTATCCTTTTTTGTGTGTTCTCTCTACAGACAATCCACAATCAGATACTTGAAGAGTATCATAAAATAAAAAAGGTAAGTTTGAGTTTCGCTATAAGAGATATTGATGACATAAAGTATGAGTGACCTATCGGATTATCAGATTGTGACTCATGTTCGTATCCCTTGCAGACTAATCCAAACTATAGCCAAGAGAAGAACCGCTGTGAATATCTACACAACAAACTGGCACATATAAAGAGACTTATTGCCGAGTACGATCAACAGCAACTTTAAAAGTAGTTATTAGACATTGTTTCCCTGTTATCTCTGGAAACCACGCAGATAAAGGAAAACTCTGGATTGCACCTGTGCTTAAAAAAAACAACAAAAAAAAAACCTGTTCTCATGAAAGATGCCATTAAAGGAGTATTCCCCTCATTAGGGCCAAAAGCTCCAATGAGGATTAAGCAGGACACATCTTTTTCTCTCTCTTTTCTTTTTTTTTTTTTTTTGTTGATTTTTGGAAGATGGGGTCGTGCCTCGTGTGGCCGGGTCCATCTGTGTAGTTACAATGAATGCATCCAGAAAAAAAAAAGGTTCTGTGTGGCTTTTTTTTTTCTCGGCAGCCCACCCTGCTTCTAGCGCACAGAGGTCTGAAAGAGTCAAACATGGAAATTTTCCCACTTTCTTGGGAGATTATCCAAATAATCTTTTTCCTGCTTTTGAAACTGGAGGGAACACTGAGATGAAAACTGCAGATTGTACGCCAAAATGCAACTAATTTTTTTTTGAGTAATGAGATGAAACATCAGTCCCCCCCCCCCCTCACGTATACAAAATTGTATGGTTATGAATTTATTTCTCTGTTTTTATTTATTTTTGACACTTAAATTGGGGGGGGGGGGTGAGTCTGTTTTACACTCCTCAATATCAGTACTTAAAAGCTGTCTTCTTTTCTGTCCTCACATCTTGAATGTCAGCCAGTATTTTATTCAGAAGCTGCCTTGCCCATCTAGTTGTCAATCTGTCAGCGTTAATTTTCTCTTGTAAAGAGATGCAGATATCACTATTGATTAAATCAAGATGATGCATCTAAATGCACACAGTCAGATGCAGGTCGGCTTTTCTTCTCTAAAATCATGTGCAGATGTCTTAACGGAGGGGACATGTGAAAGTTTTCAGTCACTCTTGAGTTTTGAACACAGTCCCCGTCAATCAGTGGTGACGAACTGCAGTGCTTATTACAGCAGTGGTTCTTAGTTATGGTTCATCATATTTTATCAATGAAAAATTAAACTCTTAATTGGTTGTCTATCCAGTTTAGGTCATGATGGCTTTTGTAGCAATAGAATTATTCAAAGTTATCTGAAGAGTTTCTGCTTCAGAAGATCCTCTAATTGTAAGATGGTGCAGAGGGGATGCAGATCTGCAGGCTTTTTCTTTTCATCTTCAAATTGTTGATAAAAAATTTACATTCAGATATGAAATATTCTAAGTTACCATCATTGTCACCTTTAGTTATGTTAAAATAGCGTTTACAGTGTCTTTAAGAAGATCGAATTTGTTTTGTCTGCCCATCGACCCATGTGGTAGTCCATCGAGACGACTGTTAAGATGAAGCCATCCTTGATCATCTTCCGGGCGGAGGCCTCTCGGAGGAGGGAGGCGCTCCACCTGCGACCAGTTTTTGCCTTTTCAAATGTGATGTCAGATATTCGCGGAGGTTGACCCGAGATCCCGGATCAGCTCTCCTCTCTGAGGAGACGGATCCAATCAACGTATCCGACGACAAATTAGAACTGCTGTATATCAGAACTGACCCTGATGAGCGAGCGGGTCGAGTTGAGTCGGCGAATGCATTTCTTATATCGACCTTTTTATGTGAATATGAAAAATCAGCACTTTTTCTCCTGATCTCGCTGTTACCTGAGGGTTTTGTCCAAATGACACTTTTCTCTTTGTCCATCAGAGTGCATGCTTTATGAATGTGTTACAATGAACAGTCTTTGTATCTTTACTTGAAAAAATAACTGCCCAAGGATACCGAAAGCCAAGCAAAGGCCTAGTCCAACCGAATTTAGTTTGTAATCAATCCGACGTGGCTCTGACCAGCATGTATACCAAAGTGCTTACCTGAGTGGGATGAAACGAAAACGCTCTACCAAATGTTGGCAAGGGAACATGTCACAGTATTCTCGACTTCCTGTTATTTCTTTCGTCCTAATTTATCACCCAGTGGAAACATGTCAGTGTTTTCTTGTGTGATGTCAGAGGAGGCTCCTTTGCATGACTGGGCTCAAGTGTTTCAGTGTGACGCCATGTTTCAGATGATATCACTCGCCTAATGCAAACACTACATTACGGCCAATGCTCAAAGACTCGTCACAACGATGCTGCTGGGTCGAGGCTGAGGTCAGATCTGGGACTTGATGTCTGGGCGAGGGGAGTAAAGTTTGTAAAGGTGAATGTTTTGTCACAAGAGTCAGCATCGCCCAGTACTGCAACCTTTAACAAGAAAGACACTTCTCTTACTGTATCTTGTTTTCCAGAAACCTTCATGATTACTGTATTACACCTTTATTATGGTCAAAATCCATTGTGAATGAGTTCATCGGTGAGCACGTTTCGCTCCGATGGGGAGCAAACTGTTTGAGAGTAACGATATGCCAGCACAGGAGTACCGTTGTATGAGTTGATTGTGCCAAAATGACCTGTTGTATAGGTTTTTTTCTTTTCTTTTCTGAGTATATACATGCTGCTGTAAAAGCAAAGAGGGCTTTGGAGAAGAGTCATGAAATGTTGGCGCTAAAACCCAAAGCACGCTTTTTGAAAACCATAAGGGACTGGGACTGAAATTGATCTTTGTTTCAATAAAAATCTTTAAAATCCTTATTTGTGAAATTCTGAACCAGTTGTTGCCGTCCATTATTATAATGTACTTTACTTTTAGCATTAGTTGTTGCTTAGAAGACTGAGGTGTTTATTTTGAAGTTTGAGCTTTTATTGTAGTTTTATGGGAAATAATGATTGTGTTAAAGGATACAAATTTTTCCTCTTACCTTTTGTGCTATTTGTCAATCTTGGTGTGTTGGAGATGTCGGCTGTAAAGATTTATGTTTTCTCTTGAATATAATAGAACTAGATGCCACTCAGCTTGTGGTGCTCAAAGCGCAAAAAAATGCATTTCAGAAACTCAACAGCAATGTCTCTGTCCTCAAATCATGACCTGGTTACTCAAGATAATCCAAAACCATGTTGTGAGCAGTGTCGTTTAGGAAGTATTTTCTTTCTACCACACCCTCCAACCGTATCACCGTGAAGAAGGTAGTTTGCATCTACTGCCAGTTCTCTCGTACCACTGAGCTAACTGAAATTACAGCTCAGCCCAGGAGGACGCCATTAAAGGACTACTTCACCCACAAAATCACCATTTAAGTGTTACCTTGAATTTGTGAAGAAAACTTAGTTCTTGCATGCCTTTGTGGAAAATTGCAAATATATTTATTTATTGAGTAGTATAATCCAAGTCTCATGTTTTCAGTCCTATGCTCAGTACTTCCCAAATACATACATTTTTGCTAGAAAACAAACAAACAAAAAACTTAGTTTTGGAATCTAGCTTAGATAAGTTTCACTTTCAGTTCAGTTTTAAATATTACTGTTTTAGCTAAAATGCATGGGGTTCCCAACAAATCAGTATGTTAGCCATTTTACTCGGTGGAATCTAAGAAAAACCTCTTTTTCACAAATTCAAGATAACGTGGTACGACTAAGTGATTTACAAATGGTCATTTTGTAGGTGAAGTGTTCCTTTAAAGTTTACATCTGGCGCTGTCACAAACACAAGCCTCTCATCCATCAGTAGAAATGGATGGACTAAAACTTATAAAAAAACAAACTGATGTATTTGTTAAACCTTCTTTCTCTGTTCTACATTTGTTTACAATCACTGAGTCTTGCAGTGAGGAAGGTG
This sequence comes from Plectropomus leopardus, assembly GCF_008729295.1. Taxonomy (NCBI): domain Eukaryota; kingdom Metazoa; phylum Chordata; class Actinopteri; order Perciformes; family Serranidae; genus Plectropomus; species Plectropomus leopardus. The sequence continues at coordinate 27,068,216 of NC_056465.1, forward strand.
TCCTGTAGATGGCGGCAGTTTCACACTGTTGCTTTCCAAAGCCTCCACACAGCAGCTGGCACACCTTGTTTTTGTTCAAAAAAAGCAACAAATTCAACAGAAACATTTGGATGCCTCTGCTCACCCCAGTTTGCATTGTTTCTCCTGAGAGGAAAACCGTTGCATACAGTCAGTGACACCCTCATTGCAAGGGAATGAGGAAATATCCAGGGTGTTTATGCAGTCTATAGTATTCTGTATGTGTTGCCTGTGTCTAATGATCATCCTCTTATAACCCACAAATGATTGTCTGCCAAGTCTGCGCTTTTCACTGAAATGTGGATTCCAAAAAAATAAGGCCCCTGGTGCGGCAGCGTGAGCAGAAGATGCTCCAGCAAGGCGACAGAGAGGACAGGGCTCGCTGTAATCTGACACACTGTGAAAGATCCCAGAAATCTAAATAGCGACTGTGTTCCACTTGGCCGGGCTGAGCTGTGCCTGAGCCTCGCTATGCTGCTACTGGCTCGCATCCCAAAGTTGGCCTCAGCGCTGCTCAGGGAGCTGGAGGGGGGCCCGGTCAGAGAGTTCACTGTGGCAAGCTGCCATCTCTCCCTCTCTCTCTCTTTTTCCTCAACATACAGCAGAGTATACATGTTTACACACACTGCAGAAAGACTGTGAGCTCTCCTCCCCCCTCTCTCTGTGTTTCTAGGGTTTTGCTTGTCAGACAGGATTTAATTTGTCTGGGACTGAAATTCAGAGACTTTCTATTTAGATGCTCTGCTAACAGAGTGGTTCTGAGCTTTAATGGGAAAATGTAGGCCACGGTTGAAATAAAGGTCACTCAATTATTCGAGGTAATTGGTATGTGTATGAGACATGAGGGCATTTCATAATAGATTCAGCTAAAATGGTTCAATTTTCTGTGTAACCTGCTCGTCACTACATCCAAACGCAGAACTAATACTGGCCTCATACATGTAGGTCGATGTGCTGAGAGGAAGACGGAAAGCCAAACAGCTCAAAATCACATGAATTTTAACATGTAAACAACAACTATGCATTCATTACGTGTGAAATTTTAACATGTCAACATCACCGCAAACAATTTGTTAAATACGCATCAAATTAGCATGATTCTGAGGCTTAAGGTCAGTTGTTCCTAATGTATGATTGGTTGCTGAGTGCAAGGGTCAAACCATTTCCCGTAAGTCCTGGGGATACCCTATCACTCATGGTATATCAAGCTATGGATCCAGTGACTTTGCCCCTTTCATCCTTTTATTGTGACCTGAAAATAATATATTTGAATAGCAGTTTAATGACTTAAATCATTTTTAAGATGAAATTGTCCCCTTTTCTTTAATACAGCCTTTTGCGGTACATAAATTATTCAACATTCTAGCTTTAACACCATTCAGCTGTCTGAATCCAGAACTAAAATTGAACGAGTGCCACTAGTAACTGCACATTTATTTTGTAATGATAGGAAAATACATTGTGTTTACTTGTGGTTTACATGTTCAAATTTGCATGATTTTGAGGTGTTTGGCCTTCCATAGAGCAAAACATTTGACTCCTGGAACTTGATTGGGCAGCTTGGCAACCTGTGAGATGCACATAAAAACCAGACTTTTTATAGTCACAATTAAGAAAGAAATACAAAAGTGAATTGCATGTGAATGTGATTTCTCCACCATAAAACATAATCAATGTGAAAATGAATACAGTATGCTAGAAATGAATCATGTTGCCTGTGTGTAGACAGTGTTGTGCAACAATATAGGACTCACAGTTGTCTTTCTGCTATCTTTAGCGTTCTTGAGTTTTATTAATTTTGTACTCATGTTGCAGAGAACTGAACATACAATGGCAGTCGAGCACATTTGTTTCCACAGATCTCTATGGAGATGAAAGCACAGAGCAATAACCAGGTCTGATGATTTACAGCCAAAGAGCTGCAGTCACTGCACTGTGAGATACTGAGATTTTGGTTTATTTTGTCTTTTTAGGTACCTGGAAGGAAAATCACGATACGTCTTAATTTTCTCCATCATTCTTTATCTTATAACTGCTGTCCCGTCTCTGCAATCCTCCCACAAACTTGGAAAGACTGACTGAAAATGCTCTTTCATGTCGTTCCTTCTGCAGTGTCTCTTACTGGCTTGTCGGCTGTGCAGGACTGTTGGCGATTCTTCAATGACAGTGAGGGATTCAGATTCTTATGAATGTCCTGACCGTCAGCGTCATTTGTAACAGGACATTGATTGTTTCCCTCTGACCTGCTGATCACATTGTCGACACCACATCCTCCTCTGGTTGTAATGTCTATAGAGACAAAAATGTAATTTAAAAGGCATTTTCTTCCAGTTTTTTGTATCTACAATAGTTGAGCATATTAGCTGTTTTTTAACCAGCCGGGTGTTTGTGCTGGTCTTACTAAGTATGAATTTTATATACATCGCCTTTCAAAAGCTTTATTACAGTCACATCGTTGATACTTTATGAGTGATTTTTATGCTTTGAGTTCAGTGTAATTTTGTATGAAGGGTTTGTTTTATACATTGAAAAAAAAGTCAACCACACTGACAAGTGAATGGACAGAAAGAGACAAAGAAATTTGTAAAAGACGCTGGAAACTTCGCATCAAAATGTGTGCAAATTGAAAGACGAACAGTTTCCTGTTTCTGTGTCAGATGTGCAATAATTTCAAAATAACAATTTGAAAATAACAGACATGTTGCTTTAACTTCAAATGGATTCTTTTTTTTGTTGTTTTGTTTTGTTTCCTCTCTTCAGAAAAATATACAATGGGTGTCGATGTTGCCTGTATGAATGATTTTAACAATGATTGTGACATATGCTGCTAACTCATTTTTTATTTCTCACTTTGGTGTTAAAAACCGGAAAGGGAAAAAAATGAAGATATGCTGTGCTGTATGATGTGCACCAATTTTGATCATTCCAATTTTTAAAAAAAACTAACAAAAATGGAAAAAGAGGGTTTGTATCGGGTGGATCAGGGAACATTAGCTAAACTAAGGACTGACAAATCACAGTTTTGACCTGTTCAATCTAACCGCTGAGGAGACTGCAGAGTTCCCATAGAAAAACAGGCTCCCAAAATATTTCAAGCCCAATTTGCACTGCTGTGGTTCACTAATGATCAAGGGTCACCCATGCTTTTTTTGGACTGAAAAACAAATTAAAAACCTAATGGTATTTTGGGGAAATGGTTACAACAATATTCTCCCCTGTCATGCACTGTGGAGACATTGTATAAATGGAATTTTAATCATTGAATTCTTTTGTTTTTATCCATGTTAAAATAGTCATTTTTGAAGGAAAGAAGCAGAATTTCAGGTGGTTCCCAACTGGTTCTGTCCAAATCTGCAAACTTGTCTGTAAATGAGGTCATGTCCTTTTTCTACTCCAAATGAGCTGTAAAGACACCATTCTGTGGTTATCCACTCAGCTTAACATTTAAATTCTTGTTCTTTTAATAAGATGCAATAATTTTACCAATACAGTATTAAAAACAGGGCATATTGGATACTACTTGTCTTTTGATGTATACAAAGTTGCCCAAGATTAGACAGAATCTCAATATGACAGCGCCTTTAAGCATATTTGTTCATTTATTTACTTTCCTGGATAGACTTGATGATCAGGCGAAAGACATGGAAGTGTGCGTACAACCAAAATCTAAATCAGGAAATGATTACTGCAAGTTTGATTTGATTTTGTTTTGGTTGCTTGAAGCAGCACTTTGCAGTACCTAATTTAGTACCTAAATTGTATTTCAATTTGTCAAGAAATAACAAAACTGTCTTGATTTGTAGTGAGTGAATGTTTTGGACTGATCCACAAGACTCTTTTAAACTTTGTCATGGAAAACAATCTCGAAAATTATGTTTCAATGCTACATAATTCTGTTACTTGATAATACTTTACTCAGATATTTATGTTATTTTTTAGCACATATTATGAACATTTATAGTTTTTTATTTCGTAGAGCGACTTTTGCCATTTAAAACCATATTAGAATTGAGGCAAAAATTGTATAACTTTTGAACAACAACGTTCCTCTGTAAATACTGAGACAGCTGTCCTTATTTAGGACTTTAAACAGTCCAGGTCCATTGATTCTGATTCAGATCCAGCATCATTTATCTCTCTCTGTTTGTGAGTGTGTGTGTGTATGTGTGTGTGTGTATCAAAGGTCAGCTACTGTCTGTGATAAAAGGTTAATTACTTTCTAAATGCTGATTCAGCAGCATTTATTATGTCGAAATATTCAGTTCTCTTTCAAATCCACTTCTTCTACTTCTCATACTTGTTAAAATATTTTTCCCTAGCGTTTTTTGTATAGTGGATGTGAATGGGAGACATCGTTAAATCCTCTATAATCCTGCTCCACTTTAAAGTTCTACTTCAGGATACTTTCGACTGCAGACTTTATTTAACTTTTTAACAGATGAAAAGACTTTGAACTAAACTTTCAATCACTTTTGCAGGTTTTGAATGATCACTTTGAGTTTTCTGTTTTTTTTTCTTTAATTCATCACACACTTTATCTACATGAACATGCTCATTATCAGTGCATTTAATCTTTTAGCTTTTCCAGTGCAATAACATTCAGCCCTCTTATTTTCATGCAATAATTCAGCTCTCAGCTCAGAGGATGATGCAATTTATAGTTGATAGCATTTAGCAACTCACTTTATCTGTCTGATATAAATGAAAAAAGATCTTCAATTAATTTCAACTTACAGCTATAGCAATATTTCAATGAACCTACACCAGCTTTTCCAGCTATTCATTTAGCTTTTTCATGTGATGTTCAGCTCTTCCAGTTTTATACTTTTCATTATAGCCTCCAGGCTTTTTCAGTAATGCAGTGCAATGCATTTGAGCCTTCGGTTTTTCAGGCAGTAAATTTTTTATTTTATTTTTATTTATTTTTTTTTTATCATTTTCAGCAATGCTTTGCAATATATTTTAGTTGTCAGCATTCACATGCACTTTCTACAGGAAATGTATATTCTATTTTAAGCAAAAGTGCTTCTATTTGATTTCAGTATTTTGGCTAACTAGCAAATGCAGTTCAAACACCAAGTTCAAAATTATTGTAAAGAATGTTATATAAGTGATGATTGATATCTGAAACAAGAACACCAAGAGTAAACTCTCACTGGAGTAGCTTCATCTGTCTTGCTCCTGGGCGTCACTTTGCAGCCCGTGTACAGCTGATATTACACTTATCACATACAAGTGTAATCTACATTAATAAACATGTGCATTTCATACAGACGTGCCAGTTCTAGGACCAAGGTGCTGAGCTTACTGGCACACACAGCTGCCTGCTACGTGACCAAGAGTCTGCAAAGAGAGGGGATGGGGTTTGGGGAAATCATTGAACATGCCTCTCTGCCTTTCTGCCCGAAGGTATAGACAAACCAGGTTTACAGATTATCAAGTTTTCTGATTATGTGTGTTGATTATTTGCGACTTTTTACTCGGGCTGGGCAATACATTGATATTATATCAACACTGTGATATGAGGCAAGATATCGTCTTAGAATTTGGATATCCTAAGTGTTGAATTTTAAAGGTTGCATTACAGTAAAGTGATTTAATTTTGTGTTCTGTTACTTGCCTTTTCACGTGTAGTCATTAGTCTATATCTACATTACTAAAGATTATTTATGAAAAGTGTTATTGTGTAAATATTCTGTAAAAGCACCAATAGGCATGCAGTACTGATGCAATATTGATATTGAGGTAGGCTATTTAGTGAAAAATATTTTGATATTTGATTTTCTCCTCATTACCTAGTCTTACTTTGCAATACACTACCATCCTGCTTTTGGCCAGAAAATGATGATTTTGACCATTAATATAGAATATTAAGAACCAGCGTCAGAAATGTTACTTTTGAAATGCAATTTTTCTTGTTTAAGAAAAATGTAATAAGTTAAATAACTATATCAATTATGTAATCAAAGTCATGTAACTTATTACATATAATTACTTTTTAACAGATATATTAAACAGGGCAATAAAGCTGAAAAGACCTAAAAACTCAAGTGCATATGTCAGGCTTTGCTGACTGGCATTTCCGAAAAGTATGCAAAAAGAAGGCATTCATGCATGGCAAAAAGATGTAAAGCAAACGGAATGAATATTTTACTAATACAGTCTTCACCTTTTATGTCTTTGAATTTAAATCTGTATACTTTTGATGACCACTTTGTTGTTTAACATTTGATATATTTGTCAAATACTAGCTTCATTGTTTCTAGGTAAGGGCAGCTTGTGTCATGGGTGGTACAGCTGGGGGCAATCAATATAGAGTATTTTTTTCCCAATAACTTAAGAAAAGTTTTGTGTTCAGTTTAAATGTCTATGCATACTATATTTTGTGGTATAGTCCAGTTAGTTTCTATTAATTAAATGCTAACAGTAATTGTTTGAATTAGGAAAATTAGTCATTTAATCATGGCTTAAATAATAATTTTAACCAGTGTTATCGTCTAACTCTACATAATTATTTCTTTATTAGGTGGAAAAAGTCGTGATGTTGATATGCTCTCATGGTCAATATATATTAATATCAACATAGATTATCAATGTAGATTTTTTTCCTAGTAATTTAAGAAAAGTGTTTTGTCTTTAATTTAAATATCTATGTATACTCTACTTACAATATATTTTGTGGTACAGTCCAGTTAATTCCTATCAATCAAAGTAATTGTTTAAATTAGGAGAATTAGTCATTTCGTCATGGCTTGAATAAGATTTTATAATTAGTGTTATCGTCCAACTCTTCATAATTTCATTTCTATATTAAGCTGGAAAAAGTCGTGACGATAACTATGCTCTCTAGTCACGCGCTGCGGGACGGGTCCTCGCTCGTGCTCCGTGAATCTGGCCCACGCGCTGAGCTCACGGTCCCCCTCGGTGACGTCTGTGTCCCCTCCGCTACCAGTGGCCCCCTGCCATATTTATTCATGCCGGGCAAGATGGCGGCGATACGGACGATGTGTTATTGCCAGTGGACATAAACAGGCATTTTATTCAAAATTTAAAACCGAGTCAGATACATTCACACACTCGACCGTATTCTGTGATTATTGCGCGCGCAGCGAGCGTCGACGTCTTTTTTTATATCACGCGTTTCAACGTTTTTTTCTTACAAAATGTTCACGTTGTAGCTCGCTCGCTAACCGACCAGCTGGCTAACAGAGAGCAGTTACTAGCTAGCTATCTACCACAGCCAAGCCGCCGTGAAGTGGAGAATGGGAGAAAAGCTGGAGCTAAAGCTCAAATCGCCGGTTGGAGCAGAACCCGCAGGCTATCCGTGGCCGTTACCAGTATACGTAAGTGTTAAACCTTAAATATAACTGGTTACATGTTAAAATCTTGTCTCTGTTTTTTGTCTTTGTTAGCTAGCTGAGTGCTAACGTTGGCTAGCTGAAGGAGCCATGGCACGCTCGGGGGGGGGGGGGGGGATCGGGTCATACTGGTCTGAATGGTGACAGACACGGTGTATCGGCTAGCTACTGGTTTTTATTTGAGCTTCCATCAGTTAGAAACATACAGATAACGATACATTTGAGCAGGGTAACGTTATTAGGTAGCGACAAGTACAGCTAGGCATTGACAGCCTGTTATAACAATGTGTTTTGAAATTGGAGCGACTTCAACGGACCATCATTCACTCAGTCTCAACCTATGAGTTTGGGCATAAAGTGTCTCGTCAATTAAAAGATAAAATAAGACTTTATTAATCCCTCACTGGGGAAATTCACACGTTACAGCAGCTCAAGAGTCAGAGGCAGAGAAGGATGCAATAAAATTGATCTGAGTGCTAAAAAGGGTTTAAATATGAAGAACGTCAAATGATATAAAATAAAAAATAATATAAAAGATATATACACCTTTTACTCATACGGATACTGCATTTTACATGATTACTAGTTGCATTGGATATCTGAAATACACATGGTGTGAAGTACATTTACTGTAAAACTATAGAAATAAAGCCTATAAACATTATTTCACAGTAAGGTCTTTGTATACCTAGAAAAGTGCTATAGAAGTCCTATCTGTTATTATGTTATGATTATTATTGTTGTTATTGTTGTTATTATTATTACATTGCAGGGTAGGAAGTTGAACACCACACAGTATAAATATTTTTTTAAGTTCAAATATGTACATATATCATGTGAATATTTATGAGAATTGTTAAAATAGTAGAATATGTATATATAATCTGTGGTGAAAAAAGAGCAAAAAGTGATGGAGAAAGGGACAACAGTGTTACAACAACACTGATCTGATGAAATGTCACTGATGATTTGTCAAATTCCCCCTGAAACACGTTAGTAAGTGAATAGGTTATGTCATTTTTCTCTGCTCAGATACACCACTTGATATCAATCACACAGAATGCATAGTGAGGCAGAGATAATACACAAAATGTTTGTGTGTGTGCACTCTGTCAGGTCTTGTTTCTCGAGGGTGTAGGCATGTGAATGGCCGTATTGCATTCCTCGAGTGCTTTGTGTGCTTGTGTGTGTGTGTGTGTGTGTGTGTGTGTGTGTGTGTGTGTGTGTCTGTGTCTGTCTGTTTTTATCTCATGACATTCCTATGATTGATACCAGCTGGTTGTGTTTGGCAGTTTGAGCTCTCCTTATAAATTTGATTCCTGATCTGTCACTTTTTGGAGCAATAATAGCAATGCCTGCCTAGAAAGAGACATCTTTTCTGGTAGTTGTATTTCCATGAAGCATGGTATCAGCACGTCACTGGCAGATTGCAGTTGACTCATTGAAGATAAGCGGAAAGGGAAGCGGTTGCAAGTTCTGTGGTTTTTCCAGGGGTGTATACTTAACTTTAAATTGTGTTTCTCATTTATAGTAATTGTGGTGAGACACTCAGTGCTAACTGAAAAAAAAGCTGAGTTTCTCAGAATGTCTGAGTATGGTCTTTCTGTACATCTCCTCTCCACCCACACTTTACCTAGTCTAGTTGTCAGGTGATTTCATTACCATGAAATGTTTTTTTTTGTTATTCATCACAATATGAGCTGAATGAGTTTCAAGTCACTGAGTCAGAGCTACTTGCTGAGGTAATCAGCCACTCCCCTCTGCTTCGGCTGACAAAAGTTGACTCTCCCTTTTACGCCATGGTCTGATAACACTTAAGAGTTCCTCCCTCTCAAATTTACTGCCTCACCCGTTTCCTTATGTTATGGTCTGTAAGGATAAACACTAGACCGAGTATGTCAGAAATTCATACTCTTGAATATACTGCATGATAACTATTTATACTGGGACTGGCTGTATTGCAGTGAATTAAAAACAGCTGATAGTCCTGCATGCAGAGTTCTGCAATATGGAGCCTATTCATGCAGTGCTTTCCTCCTGTTTTCAAAGGGAAAGACTTCCTCTCCCTTCCTCTCATGTCCATATGGTCAACTCTACAGGGAGGATAATAGAAGAGACTGTTCCTTTCAGCAATGCTATATTAATAGGATTCAAATACATGCCAGTATTCATGCACGAGTGTTTTTTCCCCAGTCAAATTTGAATTGCTTGCTAGTAGCAACAGATCCCACCCCATGTAGATTTATTCTTCACTCCCACAGAGCATTAAGATTGCTTATCTCACCCACAGAGCATGAACACAGAGCTGTCTGTGTTGTGATACACACAACATGGCTGTTGTACAGGCTGTTGCACTGTAAGGCATGCTTTTACTCAAATCCAGCCTCCAGAATGAAGCTCATAAAAATACTTTCTTATGCTGTGTGTTGCTCTCTGTGTCTCTCTCCACATCTCTCACTAAATTCCCACATCTGTGCATCTGTAAATGCTTCCATATGAAGAGCACCTCTGGTGTGGTGCATTGCTTTGTCCATCTGGTTCTGGGTGTTGGCACTAACCAGCCCTACATAGCATTTAAAAGCTGCTGCAGAAGTACTGCTGAACGTCTTACTGGTTTGTTTCTCACCATTGATCCTCATATTTACAAGGCTGCAGTTAGTTGCTGTCAGTTGCATGTTAAGACAGCTCCTCCGGAGAGCAGTTTGTAATCATCAGATACTGTACACTTTTTTCCCCCACAAATTCTCTCTGCTTAAAAACAGAACACATAAGTTAGCACCAGTTAGGGCTGGGAAATATGTTGACATTATATCAGTATTGTGATATTAGACTACATATCGTCTTAGATTTTATTGTAATATTGCAAGTGTTATCTTTTCCTGGTTTTATGGCTACATTAAAGTAAAGTGATGTATTTTTTTCCTGAATTTACCAAACTGTTCTAGCTGTTCTATTATTTGCCTTTAACCACTTAGTCATTATATCTACACAAATGATTATTTATTGAGAATCTCACTGTGTTAATGTTTTGTGTAAGCACCAATAGTCAACCCTACAGTATCGTTGCAATATTGATTAAGGTATTTGATCAAAAATATCATATTAGATTTAATTCATACAGACCAGCCCTAAAATGATCCCATGCTACTTCACAACATCATTAACATCCCTGTCTTTTGCGATTGTTTTGATTGAGAAGTGGTATAAAAGAATATTCTTTGGGTGTGAAACTTGTAAAGAAATACTGACCACAGTGGAGATTTATGTTTTGTCTATATATTATGTTAACATTGTCAGCTAAAACACTCACAAAATGTTATAGAGTCTGCGCAAGTTTGACATGCTGCTGACCAGAATTATGATGCCTTTCTCTACTTTTGTTTTTTTAAATAATTGTTTTGAATCTAGCTCTGATTTGAGAAATGTTCTGCGCCTTTAAAATTGATTTGATTTGACTTTTTTGCACAATAAATATTGACTAATATGTAAATTTTAATTGTAGTAACATTTTTTTGCCATATTGCCCAGCCCTAGCTCCAGTATGTTATTTTAGATACTGATTCTGTGTTAGTTTGTTTGCCACCGAGAGTATTAGTTGTATTTTTTGGTGAGTAAGAGTTGTACAAGGGAGTTAGTGTCACCCCTGCCTTAGTCATTTGTTCTCGTAGGTTGCTGAGGTGTACGTAGTGGAGTCGCACGTAGCGTAAAACCCCTACACACACACATACACTGATGTGTGGAGAGATTGACTGACGAGGTGGTGTAGAAAGGAGGAGTCGTGCATGCGTCAGTGTACCCACTGTGGGGAGAGAGGAGGGTCTCTGGTTCTTTTTGTCTGACTCTCGCTTTCAGACTGTGTTTATTTTTAGCAGCAGCCCTATGCCGGTGTTGCTGTGTACAGTCTTTGTGTGAGCAGGTGACCCCCCCCCCCTCGGCATCTCATTCGCTTGTGCACACACAGTCTCTTTCATACACTCACACACCTTTCTTATTCATTGGAACACAGTGTGTTTATAATCATATATGTTGAGAATTTGTGGGAATGGCTGCTCACTAGCAACACAGCAAGCAGTTAGCTCAATAGTATAACTGCAACAGGAACACTGTGCTGACAGAAATAGTAGATTTCCTGTGTTACCATGCATATTTGAGTGTGTGCGCATGCATGTTTGAGCTTTGGCGGAAGTTTGCGTAGTAGTGGCGGGCAGTATTGAGCGGGAAGCCGGGAGCTCCAGGTTGTGAGCTGTTTAGCTGCTGTGCCAGGCCTCAAACAGCTGACAAATACCATGCTTCCCCTTTCTCTCTCCGGCCCCCTCACTCACCACATTTTCTAGCTCCTCCCGCTTTCACTTTCTTTCCTCTTAGCTTCTGATTTCCCCTCCTCGCTTACTTTCCCCTCTTTTCTTTCCCTCCACCAGCGGCTCTTCTTGGCAATGCGCTGGAGCGGGAGACAGAAAGTGGGTCAGTGGGTCAGCTCAGGCAACAGGCTCAGGCTGGCTGCGCTCTGGGTGTAACTTGAGTCCTATTACTCCCACAGAGCGGCTCAGCACACTCCAGATAAGATTGCTAACTATAGATTCCCTGCATGCGATCAATATAATTCAGCTTTCTTAAATTAAAGTGTAATTTTAAACCAGATTTACTTCATTCTCAGACATGGTTAGAAAAGGTCTGATTGAGCCAATTCTTAAATTTACTGAACCAATTTCCTGAAGGAGGGTTAAAGTTATCCAAATGAAATGAAACTTTAAATTAAAACTACAAGGAGGCAGCTTTTACTTCAGATTATTGCTTTGTGTCACTGGAGACACATGAATTTTTGGGCAAACGAGACAGACAAGGATTTATTGATTGAAAACTCTGTCTCAGCTGAAGTCTCTTTCTGAGATTTACAATATACAAAGAAAATGTAGCAGAGATTATTGTGCTGTTCCCACGCTTGCGTTATTGCCACAAACAGATAAGTTTATACCACCTACTCCAACTCCTTTGCACCTAAAAGGTTTTGTTTAGTCTGTTTATATTTTACAGAATCCAACACTTAATGAACTTTTGTGTTTAATTTATTATGTTCCTAAGTAGTCCAAACAGCATTCAGTTTGTGCTCGCTGTTGTTTCTGTGAGGTGTTGCTGCCACAAGACAATGAATCAAGCGTAATAGTTGTGGTCACTGCACAGTGAAACATGAAGCTGTAATTAAGTTATTTCAGGATGCTCATGTTTTCAATAAATGTTTACAGTCAACTCTGCTCACCATTGACTGCATAGTAAGCATAGCAATAACAGAAAAAAATTGCCAGGCACTTATTATTCAAATACTGTATTATGATAAGATATCCTGAGCTATCAGTTTCATTTCTTCTTATGTGGAACGTTGTTAGCCATGATAGCAGTAAAAATAGGGATGTTCTGATCACATTTTTTTGCCCCTGATCCTGATCCAAGTAATTTAATATTGAGTATCTGCTGATACAGAGTACCGATCTGATAATTTTGTTTTCCTAGATAATACAACTGCACAGTGCACACTTTAAGAAGGCTTCTTTCAAGTTATTTTTAAAAATATCAATATCCAAGCTGTTTTTCTTTCATGTATTTATTTATTTTACCAAATAAAGTACAAAATGACAAATCCTCTCCAATCTTGCTGACCTGCTCACTGTCACAAGGGAATGTCTCTGTCCCTTCAAGAGTCCAGTGTTTTTTGCTCCGGCAACGAGTGTCTCAGACCTTGATGATTTGTAGTCTGTTGAGTCTTTATTTTTGTTGTCTACACATACAGATTACCCTTCATTAAAAAATAAACCATTATGGCTTTTTGCTCGTCTGGCTTTTGTTTCACTTTGCAGTAGTCAGCGTAGCTGTAGTAAGCTGTGCACTGGTCTCTGCTCTCTCTGAGCGAGGTGGAGAAACACCATGCGTTATAGCTGAAAGCAAAGCAGAGACTCTTAACACTGAGCTGAAATGAAACTAGTGCTCATTACTGCAGTAAATAACATAAACAAACAGTCTCATACTGCCCTAGTGTGTGGTTTTTCACAGTAAGTGGGGATCAGCTGCTGCTCTTAATTTCAGCAGAGAGAAGAGACAGACAGCTTCGTGTTGCTCTTCATGAAAGTATAAACATCTGTGTGACAGGTGACATAAAACTAAGGATCAGATGCTCTATAAGCTAATTATTCCCCATCAGTCAAAAAGATGCCTTAATTGGATCGGGACATCCTAGCAAAAAGTGAGACTTAAAGTTAATGTTAAACTTAAATGACATATACCACAAAATAAAAGAGAGTTGTTAAAGAAATCTAAACTAGTTGAACAAGTGTGTAGAATCTAACTGTTTGTCTTCTGTTTTGAGCTATCTGGCTTTAGAGTTTTCTACATTTTAAAGGAAGATGTATTGGGCTTTCTACACTGACTTGCCGGTTTATTAGGCACACTGAGCTCAAACAAATGCAGTGTAATAAAATAGCCCTGCAATAAATCCTACTGTCATGAAGGCTGTTAAGCCTTAGTTTTGTTAGTTTTAGCTTGTTTAGTTTTTGTTAGGACTGTTTTTGAGAGGTGATGACTAAACATTATGATTATTTTTTAAGCTGTAGTTTGTGGGCACTGTTGAATACTGGGAGGTGTTTAATACCCCCCCCCCTCTGTGTTTTCAGGATAAACATCATGATGCTGCTCATGAAATCATCGAGACCATTCGGTAAGTACACATCCTCTTTGACTCATCTCCTACATATGCACTCCCACATTCACACAGAGCAAGTGACTGTGTCGGGCGTGTGATATAATGACGAATTTATGTGTGTGCTTTTTCTAGGTGGGTGTGTGAGGAGATCCCTGACCTTAAACTGGCCATGGAAAACTACGTACTCATTGACTACGACACCAAGAGGTGAGCCCAGGGTGGTGTCCAAGTCACAGTCAAGTCATTCGCTGACACTGAAAACAATAATAACAAACAAACTAACATACTTCAAGGACTTGTCTAAAATAAGATTATGAGACAGTTAATAAAGCTTCTTATAGTGTCAACACTTTTATCCAATCAGGCTAACTGCTGATCTAACAGCCTGCTTGTACTGTATGTTTTAATAAAAGTATTGTTTTCTAATTTGTCTTAAGTTGGGTTTCTCAGGCCAAAAAATAAAGCAAAAATCTAAGTGTCAGTTCTGATAAATTTCTATGTCTCAATACAGATATTGATTATTATAGTATTTTTGGAGTAACATTGAGATTGAAGCTGTTTTGTGAAGTCAACAATGAAATTAAAATAACAGTTGGACTGAAGAGTTTGATTTCATGTTGTGTAAAATGAAGCTTTTCATTTTTTTCAAATTCTCACAGCTTTGAGAGTATGCAGAGACTTTGTGACAAGTACAACAGGGCCATCGACAGCATTCACCAGCTGGTGAGTCCATATGTGTGAAGGTTTCTAGTGCTGTGTAGGTGAAGTGAATGTGGAAACATTAGTCAGTAAAAATGAGCAATACCTTATTTGTGTGCTGTGAGTCACTGTTACAATGTTCTTGAATTTGTGCTATGCATAACCTAACACAGTCTTACAAGATTGATGTTTAATATATGGATCTATACTTAATTACTGCCGCTTCTAGTAACTGACAAAAGATGTTTTTACAGTTGCTATCTAGCCCATGTTTGTGTCCAAATTTTGTGTCCTTCTCCTTTAAGGCCAGGACTACTGGATAATATTGGCACACTGATGTATTGTATGCGGAAAGCCATTATCCTTTGTTTGTGGGTGTTTTTGTGTGAATAAATATCTAACTCCACTGTTACAGTGGAAGGGGACTACCCAGCCCATGAAGCTGAACAAGCGTCCTTCCAACGGGCTGCTGAGACACATCCTACAGCAGGTGTACAACCACTCAGTGACCGATCCAGAGAAACTGAACAACTATGAGCCTTTCTCCCCTGAGGTGTACGGAGAGACCTCTTTCGACCTGGTAGCTCAGATTATCGACGAGATGGAAATGATGGAAGACGACACCTTTGTTGACCTCGGCAGTGGTTAGTCTGCTGTTATTTTGGCTCATCACTTAGCACTGTATCCCAAGACCTTTCGAACATATGTTTTAAATTGATAGTTAAGTAACAGTATAGTGGGAACAGTTTTTGGTAAACAGATAATAATGATGTTTTATTTTCTGAAAGGACTGTGACAATGTTTAGAGTTGTGGAAGTAGGTCAGGATGTAGGTGAAAGAAAAAAAAAGTTTGCTTATTTTTATTCAATTTTTGTCAAGCTGTAAACAAGGGAGCTATACTGACAGCGTACATGTCTGTGTCTGTTTGGGGTAAAACACTGACTTATTGTTTTCTTATTTGCAGGTGTTGGGCAGGTAGTGCTGCAGGTTGCAGCAGCAACTAACTGTAAACACTACTACGGTGTAGAGAAAGCAGACATTCCAGCTACCTATGCAGAGGTAACTACATAAATATCGCACAGGACCAGAGGGGTATTCCAGAAAGAGAGCAACAAGGCTAGACAGTAGCCGTGCCAAAAATCACAACTTCCTCAGTCATTGTAGTTAAGTGACACAGTGTCGGCACAGTGCAAATCACTTCTGGAAAATATATTTAAACTTGGCAGAAACAAACTTTTCTTCAAACACTGAACGCAAAATCCAGAATATCATTGAAGTGCTCTTTTAATTTGATAATCCTAACTGGAACAAGCTTGTTTTCTTCTTCTCTCTGGAACACACACATGCTGTGCTGTTTATTTGTTTAAAAAAAAGTTATTTTGTTTGGATATTAATATTCCACTCTTATATAACTTTCTCTCAGTCCATGGATAAAGAGTTTAAAAAGTGGATGAAATGGTACGGGAAGAAACATGGGGAGTACACAGTAAGTAGACTGTCATAATGTACTCTTTCAAAAATATTGTCCTGTATATCTTCAGGTATTCTGGTTTTTTACATTTTCTCTGCTTTGTTTCTTTCAGCTGGAGAGAGGTGACTTTCTGTCTGAAGAATGGAAGGAAAGGATCGCCAACACAAGGTGTTTTACAAACAGTCAGAAAGACACAATTTCTATTTATTTCCAAGACGGCAATTCCTAAACTGAATTTATACAGAGACGATAAAAATAGAACATCATCATAATGCAATGGTTCAGTCCTATAATAAATCCACCATTATGACACAGATCTACACAGATGACCAAATTTTACTCTTATTTCAAATAAAGAGCATCATATGCAGGAATCCTTTTTAAATCTGTAGAACTTTCCCTTGACATCTGTCTTTTTTTATTGCTAACTTTAGATCCTATTTTTTCTGTCTGTCTTGCAGTATTATTTTTGTGAATAACTTTGCCTTTGGGCCAGAGGTAGATCATCAGCTGAAGGAGCGCTTTGCTAACATGAAGGAAGGTTTGTATTTTGCAGCAAACCACCAAATTGTTTTTATGATAACTACTTTTGGATTATAGCCATGGGTAGCTTAAGTGATCACAAAAGAACCACATTATATTAATTATAAAGCAAATACGGATGACTTTAAAAATTATAATCTCGCCAATATACTTCTTACAATGCATTCTGTCAACCACAAGATCAGTCAGTAAAATCTGGGTTGTTTTGAGGCTATTTATGCTGGGAAATACTTGTACATCTAAATTTTGGGAGTTACTTCAAAGCTAATAATGTCTCCAAATTTGTCACCTCAAATACTTCTAATATCCTATAATGTGTAAGCCTTTTCTAAACATCGCAATGAGAGAGCAATACGGGATTCTCATGCCACTGGTTCTTTAATCTCCACGGTGAGCTATAAGCTAATTTGTCATTTTAAATGTCATTAAATGACTTGTATGGCAGAGCAGATGGTTGATGAGCCACAACAAACTAAAACATTTTATGAGGCCTCAGAATGAACTGAAGCTTTTAAACAGCAGGTGCTAACAGCCTTCTCTTATGACAACTTTATAGTTTGTGTGGAAAACATCAAGGTCGTCTGTTTGCAGCACTGGGAGTGTTGTCTTAGCTCACTGGAAAAAATATTTATTCAGCTGTTCTTATTGGTGATAAAAATAACAATGACTGAAGGCGTCCAGTTGCCAGTATGTCAACTCTTGGCACTAGACCTTTGACCTTATAGCCCACTGTGCCACTCTGCTCAATTTCATATACTTAACATGACAAAATGATGAATGTGTTTCTGGAGTCTTGTCACTACTTGAGGAAGTGATTGAGTTTCATGTTTTGTTTTATTTATGTATTGAGTCATAGGAGCTACTTTGGGAGACCACTGTACAGCATCCAAAATTTATCTGAAAAAACTTATTTATTAGTTTTGTTTTGTTGGTTGTGTTTTTGTTTCCACAGGTGGAAAAATTGTGTCCTCCAAACCTTTTGCACCTTTAAATTTTAGAATAAACAGTCGAAACTTGAGTGGTGAGTATCTTAATTAGAAAAGCAGATTTCAGTGTTGCATGCTTCTTTTGATGTGTGCATCTGATGTGCAGTGCCATGTTTTTCCTCTGTCTTGCAGATATTGGCACAATAATGCGTGTGGTGGAGCTTTCTCCACTGAGGGGCTCCGTGTCCTGGACTGGAAAGCCGGTGTCCTACTACCTGCATACCATAGACCGCACTATAGTAAGCACTGAAGCTCTTAGACGAGGACCCAAATGCAGGGAACAGAATTTCTATTAGAGGAAACCAATAACACTAAACGACTGAATAAAGTGGTACAAACACGTTATACATCAGAGACAAAGAGTAACCTAAACTCAAGAGATAGGCTGCCATAATAACAGCTGCTGTTGTCTTTATGAGTAATCAGTCCCAGGTTGAAGCCATCTGAGGACAAAACACAGAGGGTGACACAAGTGTGTTAGATAACACTGATGTCTGTGTCACTCTGGTAATTTGTTGAAGTAATCCCTGGTAAACAATGGGAATCCCAGTGAGAGAGCTTGCACGCTGCTTAAATAGTGACGATCTTGTTCAGTGTTACAACCTGAAATAGATGCGGCTGCTCTCTTCTCGCTCTTAAAAATTCTTTTGCATATTTGTTCCCAACAATGGGTTTGCAGACAATGTGGAAATCATAGAAATGCTGTACAGTGTACATATTCCAATATGGATTTGGATGATAGTTTGTACCTTTCGATGACTTCTTGCACTGGTGACGTTATCATTTGGAGCCAAAGACTGCGCAGTAGCGATCGCAGCTGTATCGAGTTCCTACCCCATACACCTGTCCAATCAATCCATTGATCATGAGCACACAGATTTGCACTCTCAGCTGTCAATCATGACACTTGAACACTTACATACATCATCGTGATAGGAACTACCTTAAAAGACAGAAACTATGTTTGAGAAAAATGTATTTGTTCTTCGTCCCATATCCCATAATGATAACATGGAGGGAGTGGGGATTACAACCTATACTGCAGCCAGCCACCAGGGGGTGACAGAGATATTTTGGCTTCACTTTTCGGGAGCTTTTATGTCGTCCACCTTTTTCATACAGTCTATGGTTTAGATGGTTAAACAGTGGTCAACGAAGAAGGGCAGGGTCATCTTCAAATACCTGGCAGTGACAAAGGGTGGTTAGTCTCTCTCAAAAATGACTAACACGACAACAAATGGTCAACTGAGACCTCATGCATGTAGTTTGTGTGGCTGCATTAAAGGAAATTACTGGTGATCTGCATTCATAATCCAAAAATAACTCAGAAGGCCAAAACGAACCACGAGCAATTTCCATTACCAATTTCATGTCACTGTGTTTGTGTTTTGTGTGTGTTTTTTAAACTCCCAATCTGAATAAATAACTTTATCTGATAAAAGCCTCTGACCCACTCAGAGAACTGAACTGGTGCTAGCTGAGTTTTACTAAAGTAACCCTATTTATGTTATATGTGGTAATTATATTTGAAAAACAAATCACAGATATAATGATGGATACAATGGAGGAGACATTGTTTGAATAGAAAAGTATTGAGAATAATCTAATGCCCACATTTTCCTTTTCCTGCTTTTCAGCTTGAAAACTATTTTGCTAGTCTCAAAAATCCTAAACTCAGGGTAAGTGATGTTCTTCTTCCTCGGTGTATTTACATGATTCTCTGTATTTACTATTTTTTATGAATCAAAATTAAATCCTCATCTTATTTCAGGAGGAGCAAGAGGCAGCTAGGCGACGTCAGCAGAAGGATACCAAGGACAGTAAAAGCAATAGCACCACGCCCACAAAACCGAAAGAACAAATCAAGGTAGGACATGCACAGAATTACAAGACTTTATGGGGGAAACAATTCCTAGAAACAATTTGAATATGAATCAGTTTGGGGCGCCCACTGGCTCACCTGGTAGAGCGGGCGCCCAATGTACAAAGGCTGTGTCCTTGCTGCAGTGACCGCGGGTTTGATTCCACCCACGGCCCTTTGCTGAATGTCATTCCCTTTCTGTCTCCCCCTCTCACACTATCGCTGTCCTGTCTAATAAAGGCAGTAAAAAAGTACAATACCTTTTGCTTTAATTTGTGACATTTTGTTGCTGAAATGTTTCTGTCTTATATACAGGTCATTTAACTTCACGCAGCATGGCAGGTTCCCTGTGCTTTTTGTATGAATGTGTTCATGTGTGTTTGTCACTGCGTATGACAGCAGGACTCCTGCAGTGAGGAGGAGCGTCCTAGCTTGGTGACAGTGGTCAAGCCCACTGCCAAACCCCGAAGAGCCCGACTATTGCCCAAAGCTCGCAAGCTGAACAACAAGAAACGTGGTCGACCCAAGAAAGCCGCCCCGGCTGCAGAGAAGAAAAACAAGAAGAATCAGAGCGCGTTGGATCTGCTGCATGCCAAGACCCTTTCTGCAGCACCCCCTCAGGGTCCGAGGACACACACACACACACACACACTCACACAGAATATGCTAGATATTTTTTTCAGGCTTTATAACAGTATGCATTTGCTTTTTTCTGAATGGGACAAAGCCAGTGATGGGAAATCTTAAGCTGCCTCAGTGTACAGAAATGATAAATATCCTCTTTACATCGACACTGTATGGCTTTGAAATCTCAGTTTAACATTAATGTGCTTCTTGTGTGTACAGATGCATACCGGCCACCTCAGAGTCCCTTCTACCAGCTACCTCCCAAGGTTCAGCACTATCCCTCTAGTCAACTGCTTCTGAGCCCGACTCCTCCTGGTCTGCAACAACTGCTTGGTGAGTTGATGAAGACTCGTGAAGTTTTGTTTTTTTTTATCTGTAATGTTTAAAGTTTTCAAATGTACGTATTATATGAGACTTTGTACAAATCTAATTTTCACAAAAAACAGTTGATGTTTGCTTTTAATTGAAAAAGGTGTTTTTAGTGTCAAAATTCAACTACTAGCTCTGTTTTCTCCAACAACCTAACTAATCGTATATTCTGTGTTTTTGCTCTCTTGCTCGCTCGGTGTCACTGACCTACTTCTTTTGTACAGATAACATCAAAGTTCAATACCTCCAGTTTATGACCTACATGAAGACCCCTCAGTACCGCTCTAACCTGCAGCAGCTCTTGGAACAGGAGAAGGTAATCAGTAATACTAATACAGACATTTTTGATTTGCCACTGCTGCAATGTTTGCATGATATATCAGCAAAAAGTGAAAGTGCCATATTAAGCATCATAGCTTGTTGCATTTTGCTCATCCTTTTACTTGTATACATTTTTTTTCTGTTTATAGCAAAAACACAGGGACCTGTCAGGGCAGGCGGAGCAGCTCCACTCTGTTTGTCAGACACACAAGGACAAGATCAAAGGTCTCTTTCAGACTAAACTAGATGAGGTGGGAACTGCTACTTTATTGCTCTCCATTACACAGCTGTAAAACACAGTCAACAATATTACCACAATCTTCTTATGTTGACACTCAGAAATGCACATCAGTTGTTTTCAATCTTTGATTCATCTGTCATCCGATCTTATGAAGTTTTTGTATTTAAAGGTAATTTATTATTATGGATGAGTACAGCATTTGTACTAACAATTGGTGCTTAAAAAGAGTGAGACAAGGGACAACCTGAGTAGCGTATTTACCTTTTCATGCATATTCAGTTTCCAGATGAACATGGTTTAAACAAAACTGGATTGTCAGAGAGGGAGAACACTTTTTGGGTGTTTTCCTTGTAGCGTTGTGTTTTAGGTTGCATTAGCTTAACACTAAGCTCCTCTGGTTGAAACTTCAAGTCTGTTGCGTATGCAGTATCACTGTTGGGCGTGGTCACATGTCTAGTCTGTTAAAATTTTTAATTGCACCCAACAGTCAGTACGTTTACATGAATTATTGTGTCCAACTAATGCTGGACTTGTTAAACACATGCAAACATGTTGGTCTGACTGAAATTGTACTAAGTTTAATTTCTCAAAATGGGACTAAAACACCTACATAATGCAGTTGGGGTCGATTTACTCATACATGTATACACCTCAGCCAGCCGTGAATGCTCCATATTCTCTGTGTCAGACCTTGACCAGGAAATCTAATAGCATAAATTCATAGAGTAAAGCTGGGAAAAACAAACAAAGAAGGGGAGAAAACAAAACAAAGGTAAAAAGTAAAGGTTAGAGTACATATAAAATGTACAGCACCGAAAATTATCCATGTTTTCACCATTCAACATGCAACCCATTTGCTAACCAACTGTGGTGAGTTGGACATACTTCCATAAATAAATTGATTCTCTCCCAGTGCTTGTAT
Source organism: Plectropomus leopardus (assembly GCF_008729295.1). NCBI lineage: Eukaryota > Metazoa > Chordata > Actinopteri > Perciformes > Serranidae > Plectropomus > Plectropomus leopardus. Next base: position 27,090,320 of record NC_056465.1, read on the forward strand.
ACTGGAACGAGGACAGCAGTCCAATTAAATGACCTAATCGAGGTATAACCGTAGCTTGACTTAACTGTGCATGTAAACGTACTGAGTGATGTGAGGTTACAGGGATCAGAACCTGTGTACACTTCTACATCACTGCTACAGGGTGAGAACTTCAACCACCAGAGGTCAGCAAAGAGAGGATTTTTTTACTGATGCACCATGTTTCTATAGCTGATATATGACACTCTTTGTGTCTTTGTGTTTGTGGTGATTAGCTGGGAGTGAAAGCCTTGACTGTGGAGGACCTGCTGCAGGCCCAGAAGGAGATATCAGCCCACAATCGTCAGCTGAAAGAGCAGACTAAGCAGCTTGAGAGAGACATGGCCTTGCTGAGAGACCACAGCCTGCTGCTGGTGAGACCTCGGGGCTTTCTACATCAGCATGTTGTTGTAACCTCCACCCTCTTACTACAGCATTTTCCCCAGTGGTCCACACCTGTCCCCATTACTGCTGCTCTGCATTCATGTAATGGTTGCTCAGGTCCCAATTCCGCTCTAGTTTGTACTACTCAGCCTTGCATTTCAAGCAAATATGACATCATATTTCACTTCACTAGAGTGTTCACCAAGTGAATAAACAACAGCAAGTGTGTGTGTTTGTTTTTCCAGCTGAAGTCTCGATGTGAGGAGCTGAAGCTAGATTGGGGCTCTTTGTGTCTGGAGAGTTTGTTAAAGGAGAAGCAGGCACTACGCAGACAAATCTCTGAGAAGCAGAGACACTGCTTGGAGCTGCAGGTACACAGTCCGCCTCCTCAATTTGTTGGACAAATTACCAAATGCTTGTATCTCTCTTTTCCATCTCTTGTGTACTCCTCCATACTTGCTGTGTTCTCTGGCCTCTTCTTCCATCCTACCGCCCCCTTTCGTCCGTCCCACTGGCTCTTCTGCTAAATATTCAAAGGAACAAACCTTGTCACCTAAACTGAATAAAATGCAGCTTTCAGGAAGAGTTGATGAAGTGCTGTCAAAAACATTTTCCTCCAAATAGTTAGAGGATGCCTGTTTTCTAGTGTAACGGCTCCCCCTGGTGTCTGTTTGTAGATCAGCATTGTGGAGCTGGAGAAAAGTCAGAGGCAGCAGGAGCTGCTTCATCTTAAATACAGCCCCTGTGACGGCTCCCCATACAGAAAGGGCCTGGAATCACGCTCTTCTGCAGACATGGACTCCTCTAAACTCGGCCTGTCCTCGGCCCCGACCCTCAACGGCGTCAGCCCAGAGCTGTCGATGAATGGCACCAGCTCACCATGTTTCGATCGGGCCAACACAAAGGGGGAGCTTCTTTCTCGCTACCTACCCATCTCTCCAGACCATGAGATTGTACCCGCCATCCCCGATGCCCGGCAGAGGCAGCAAAGTTCCTCCCACGCTCTTCCTGATTACACACGCTTCTCTCCCGCCAAGATTGCCTTGCGGAGGCACCTTAACCAGGACTCCACTGCTTCTGCTCACTTGAGAGGTCCAGGGCTGACCACACACAGGTTGGTTGGCACTAAAAGATTAAACATTCTCAATAATGAACCTAATGAAAATTTTAAAGGTTTCCAAGTTGCTCCCCAAAGTTGAAGTTACATTTGCCCGTTTCTGCCTCTGTTTATAGGGAAATGGGTTGTGTTAACTCTCCACTCGGAGCCAAACTGAACTGCCCCTCTCCCAATTCATCTGAAGCCCAGAATAAAGGTTTTGAGAGGGTAAATTTTCATCTTTTTTTGCTGTCTGTGCACTTGCACTGCTGATCTGTCTGAAGGTTTTCTACCTTCCTTGCAACTGTCTCGCAGTAATTTTCCCTTTGTTCTCTCATATAGGGCGGTAAGGAGAGGAGCCCATCTGTTCAGGGTGACAACAGCATCACAAGCCTTCCAATAAGTATCCCTCTCAGCACTGTACACCCAAGTAAACTACCAGTCAGCATCCCTCTGGCTAGCGTGGTGCTGCCCAGTCGTGCTGAGAGACTGGTGAGTATTTTCAAGTACCTCATCAGTAGTGCTAAAGATGTAATATATAATATGTTAACTTGTGAAGAATTAGATTGATGTAGCCACAGTAAGATGCCCAAGTTGCACAGTGTTAGCAGATCCTTAGAGGTCTGAAAATGGGGCGCCAGGTAGCTCACTTAGTGGAGCAGACACCCCATTTATGATGGCTATATTCTTTACACAGTGGCCCCTGGTTTGATTCCAACCCATGGCCCTTTACTGAGTGTCATCCCCTCTCTGTTCCCCGTTCACTCTATAAGCTGTCCTGTCAATAAAAGGGAAAACTATTAATAATAATAATAATAATAATAATAATAATAATAATAATAATATATTTTTTAAAGTATGTAAATGTCTCACAATCATTTCATTTTTTTTTTAAATTTAAGCCTTAAAAGTCATTGAATAGTCTGGAATTTGAATTCATGAGGTTTAAACTGCCACATTTTTATCTAATTTAATTCATCCACTTTTAATTTATTTTTGTCGAGATGAGTCAGGCTCTTCTGTGTGAAACTCCACATTTCTGATGTTACAATTTTTTTAACGTACCACTCAACCTAATACTGACTTTTTACTTTATACTTGCACTTACCTGTTGGCAAAATGTAAACCTAACTCACTCTAATGACTGTATTCCGACATAAAACTTCCCTTTGCTCGAGACCACATACATACTTACATTTAAAGTATACTTACATGCAGTGCTTGAAAACCTGATCTGATACCTGTTCGATCAAAGTCTAGCCATTTCACTTGTATAGTCATAGATTAAAGTTTTTTAAAATTTCAAATATTTTTATATCTTTTGAAATTGTTTCCTTAGATTTACATTGTGATATATTGTCTGCATTCAAAATTTCAGAGAAGTACGCCGAGTCCTGTGTCTCAGGCCGGTCAGACCAATGGTAAGGAATACCCCTCAACTGTTACATGTATTGTCTACATTTTATATTCACTGTTATTACCATAGAATGATCTGTTGTGTATTATATTTGATACTTGACTGCATGTTCTTCCCCTGCAAACTGTAACTGTTTGGTCTGTGTTTAGGATATTCATCCAGTTCAGGGCTGATGAATGGAGGTCCCCATCCTGAGGACCATAATGGTGCTTCTTCATCACCCCCTCCGCACTCCAACACTCCTTTAGCAGGACCGATGGGCAGAGGAGGTCCCATCCAGAGTCCACCACTCAGCACTGGAGGTGTGCTCCAGTATGCAGATGGACCCCCGAGGATTCTTCCAGAAGATGGACAGGATCGCCAAGGAGGTGAATCTGACACAGAGCCCCAGGACAGTGAACTGCGGAGGAGGATCTTTTTCTCTTCTTCCTCCTCTTCATCCTCGTCTTCCTCTTCGTCAGGCAGCGGAGGCAGCGCGGCCGGAGGATCACGCCTCCACCATCACACTGGCAACAAGCAGGGATACCACAGTAACCATGGAAACCACCACCATCAATCCCCCAGCACGCAGCACACTCACACACCCACACACATGTCGTCATCGCACTCCTCTCACGGCCTTGGCTCTCAAGAGGGACGTAAACGGGGGAGAAGGAAACGCAGCTCTACGGTGGCTGTCACAGCCAGCGGATCCCCAAAGAGGAGGTCATTCCCCGGGCTCAGCTCCAACAACCACTCCTCAGGATCGCCACTCAACATTAACTCCATGGTGAGTCACCAAAAGTATGAACAGAGAAAATGGACAGGAACCTGATATATTATAGCTTAAATGTTAAATTTTGTGATATATTTTTATTTGGGCTGTCAGCATTAACACGTTAATTGCAATGCGATTAAAGTCCGTACACAACACGCTATGTTTTTTTTAAATTTTGTTAACTGCTGACAGACATTCCTGTCTTTAAGAGGCTGTACCGGATGGCGTTTTACAGCTAGAGTAATGATACTGGTATCATATGAAAGTAGTGGTACCAACCAAGTTATGCTTACTTCTCAGTAAGGGGGCTTAATAATGCTCCAAATTTAGGCTACTTTTTGGCAATTTGAAAACTGCACGGTCATTTCACCGGGGTCCCTTTACTTCTCACCTCAAGAAAACTGAATGAAAATGGGCTCTGTTGGTACCCATGGGTCTCCTCTTTACAGACGTGCCCACTTTATGCTTGCTTTACATTGTTAACACGGACTTCAAAACTGTTTTGAAATGTAAAATAATGGAATTGAAAAAAGTGACTAAAAGATGTGACTAATGACGATTAACTATTGATTTTTTTTATATTTAAGTGGAGACTGGCAAGTTTTTTGCTTCAAGTTATCATTATGAATTAAATGTTGATCGCACAGTGCCGTGTATGGAGTGATTGGTTTCCTATAAGCCTCACTTTCATGATGCAGTTCATCTGCCGTGGGATACACTCTCCTAGGGAAATAAAGGCTTGATTTACAGCTCAAAGAAAGTGTGTTAACAATTGCGTAGCTATAACAGGAAGAGAAAAGCGCTTTTGTCTATCCTGGTAACTGTAAGTATCAATACCCAGTTACCAAAGAGTATCAATAGCCGTTTTCTCATATGAACACTAGACAATGTCATATAATTAGGTGCGAAAAATATCTGTATTTTCTTTTTCACACATGTAGCACGCAACAAGGAATTGTGTCAAAAGCCCACCCACTGAAAATACTCAATTAGGTGAGGGATGACGCCTGGTTAGAGCGTGAAGGAGACAGGACATGACGCGGATGACACCACAGTCACATAGCTGGTTCATCATTTGATCATCTTGCCATTCCTTGAATTTGTCTGATGATTTTGATATGGGCCCTTACAGAAGGGCGTTCCTAAATCTTCCCAGTTAGACATTTTTTGTTGCTGTCTTTATATGCGTGGCCTTTTTTCTTTACTCTTGGATGTTTGCTTTCTTTTGGTTTCGTAAGAGAAATATCATTAACAGGCTCACTGTGAATTCTCTGGAAAATTACCTGCTCTATTCACACGTGAGCTCATTGGACAGTACACAGACTTTGTACTCGGGGGCTGGCAGTGTAAAGCCTGTTTAATGTCCAATTTAGCTGATTCAGACATTTGTGTTCTCACATACAGCTCCAGTTAATGTTTAGACAATTTCAGGTATGCAGTGCATGTGTGAAAGTTTTTTTTGCAGTTACTGCAAGCTATTTTGGTGAGTTGCTTTTGCAAAATGATCTTAGTAAAATTTTGTTCCTTTTTGTAAGCAGTGATGCATTGTTTATGTCTAGGGCTTTTATTGTAAAAGGTTAGAACAGAAGGAGTGGAGCTGTAATGTGCTGCCTTTTACAATATGGAAAGCAATAAAGAGTGTGCCATCTTGCTTCGGAGTACTGAGCCTCCATGTTATTTTATTATCCCCAGTAACGGAAATGGAGGACAGTGGAACAACCAAAGTAACGGTGGAAAACAAAATGCAGTGTGCCTTTGCTGTTGTCTGTTTCCACTTAAATGAAGCCATGCAATCTGATGACCTAAGTCTGTCAACAATGCATCTTTGGTGCCTTTACACCCAGATTTCTCTGCAGTGAGGTCACTATCACATTATTCAAGACTTGTTTTCATTTCCATGTGTCATCTGCATGTTCTTTTGTCCCAACAGGTGAACAACATCAACCAGCCTCTGGAGATCTCCGCCATCTCCTCCCCAGAACAATCAAGCCGCAGCCCCAGTGGGCCTGACCTGGACCAACCTCCCATCTTGAAGAGAGAGCGCCCCCTGGAGCTCAATGGCACGGGTCGCTACTCCTCTGCCCCCAGCTCTGATGAAGAGGACTCGGGATACCCTGCAGACAGCTCCAGTTCCCGGTAACACAGTCATTAATATGAGGATAAGGTTAACAGTAATGTTCCTGCTGAGCTGCTCTTCTTGCAAGACATCTCTACTGGTCTCCAGTACAGCCACAGCTTATTTTAACTTTTTTTTAATTGAGTCTTACAGGTTGTTGCTTTGTAGCCAGATGACTAATTATTTTTTTTTTCCTTGCGACTTAATACCGATTTGATTTTTACAGTGTTGTTGCAGATTTTATTGGGCTCAAATTTATTTTGTTGCTGCTTGTGGCTGTTTGTTTTGAATGTTTACTGTTCTTTGTCTCTAGAATTGAAAGAAAAATTGCCACTATATCCTTGGAGAGTAGAGATGGACCTGGTAGACTAGGAGATGGTGAAAGAGGTAAGAAAAAAAAGAGGCGACAAGTACCAGCAAGCCGTGTAAACATGTTTTGGTCTTGTCCTGCTTCACTAATCCACTGGGGGGAAATCTTTTAAACACTGTCGAGGGTTTCTGGAGAATCTGTTGGAACAATGATTGCACTATTTGGTGTAATGCCACCCACACTACCACTCTCTTCCCTTGAGGCAACCCTTACAGCCTTTGTCACGCCACTAGCCAGACAATTGCTATTACTCAACTGGAAGTCTCCAGTTCCTCCGTCACACACTCTGTGGATAGGGGAAGTCCTTAATTTTGTCAAAGTAGAAAGAATCAGGTGCAGGACATTTTTCACAATGTATGTGGGTTTCTCTATCTCCATTCTGAATGATGAACCATGTATTTTAGAGATGTTAAATTGTGATGTGATAGACAGTTGTAAGACTTACAACCATTATATATATATATATGTGTGTGTGTGTGTGTGTGTGTGTGTAGGGTACTGATTTGATTTGTAGTATTTGTTGTGTTTTATTTCTGTCGTAGTTCTGTATTGTTTCTGTTTTAAATAACCCTTTCCCTCCAAAATTAGCGCATGCATGCAGGTAAACCCCTTTAATCACTGCATTCCCACTGCCAGTGAACATACCACAAGTCTGCCTTTCTGTCAGCTTTTGTGTGTGGGAGGTATGTTTTGTTGGGATGTCTATGCAATGTCACAGACAGGCTGGAGAACAGGTAAACAGTAGACAGCAGCAGGAAGAGAGGTCTTTGAAAACTTTTCTGTGTTTATTTCTCTTTCTAAATCTCTTACTTATGCAGTCTCTCTTTCAAACTCTGTGCAGATGTATTTGGATCAATGTTTTAGAGTTGCTTAGGAGGAGATGGACGGTAATTAGTAACAGTGCGTCATTGCATCTCTCCTGTTAAGGAGCTGAAATTACCGCATTCACCCAGGTGTTGTGTTCTCATCAATGCTGATCAGAGCTGGAGGTGATAAAAACCTGTGTCTACTGCAGAGTAATTTGTCCCGGGTGTGAATGCCGATCGTATGCATTCTCATTGCATTGAAAAGCCAGATGTTAGCAGGTGTTGGTGGTTTTTTTGGTGCAGTGGGAATGAAGCTTTACTCTTTTGTTTCATCTCTGTTAGATTGACTAAATATTACTGTCTTTTGTATCTGTTCTATTTGAAAAAAGTCAAAGAGCAGATTGTGGAAAAAAGTCAATGTAAACGCTTAATCTTGCACTTCAGCCTTTTAATGTTGACTGGTATGTTTTTTCCTCCACCAGGCAGGAAGTCTGGTAGCAGCAGTGGTAACAGCACGGGCAGTGAGGCGTCCTCTTCATCCTCCATGTCCTCAACCAGCAAGTGGAAATCCACCTTTTCTCCCATCTCTGACCCCAAGCAACCCAACTCTGACCTGAGACAGGGGGGCTCTCCATTCGGCATGGGAGGGTCGAGCCGGGGAACAGACTCAGACTCTGACCACAAACAGCAGCATCAGCAGGTGAGGAAAGGAAGCGATGGAGAGTCATCCAGCTACATGAACCCCAACCCCTTCCTCAGTCAGGAGGCAGGGCCCCGGGGTGGAGGTGGCAGCGGCGGCGGTGGTGCCCAGGGAGGCGGCGGTTCAGACCAACGCCAGACCCTCCAGAAACAGAAGACCCCTCGTGACTGGGAGCTGAAGACGAGCAGCAACCTGGCCAGTCAGAACCTCTTCATATCTGCGGCTGCCAGCAGCGGTGGGGGTATCCTGAGCGGGAAGGTGGGGGGCAGTCCTGTAGCAGTGTCCTCAACCACAGGACCCTCTGTTGGACAGTACCTGGGTTCTCAGTTCCCGCTCGGAGGGACCTCAGTCTTACAATCCTTGTTTGGGGCTCAGACAGGTGGATCCACGGTGGGTGGGACCACGAGGCTCGTCAATGGACACTCTGCCCTTGGAAGCTTCTCCAGTGCAGGGCTGGCAGGGGGAGCGGCTGGAGGTGAGCATCATAATGACAAAGTGATCATGTAATATTTTACCTCAGGGTCGTTGAGCAGTCAGGAGTGAAGTTTTAGGGTGGGGTCATCATGATAAAGAATAGCATGAGTCCAAGGGTTTGCTATAGAGCCAGGTAAGTGAAAGGTCCAAAGCTGCTGTCTTTCTGTCCGCCTCACTGACAGTGTGACTGACTGACTGACTCTCTGTGCTGCCTTGCTTTGATGTGGACTGGCTGCTTGAGTGCTGCAGTGGGAAACACCCTTGGAAAATGTTGCATTATAACAAAAATGTTGAAATAGAAAAATCTGAACCAATGATTTGTCTTAAAGCATGTTTTACATAACAATAATCTGACTGTATTGTCATTTTCTGTGGGTGTATCTGTTGGAGTCGTACATCAGAGTCATTTCACTTGCAAACTAAAACCAACTCAGAAATCAGTTTTTCTATAGAGTTCCCCAGGAATGAAGTTTTTCTGCAGGTCAACCCAGACGCTAACGTTGCCCTGGTTCCCTCATCAAAAAGCCTGTGGGATTGTTTCACTGGACTTTGGATTGTTGCAGAAAATAAACTTACCCGTTTTGTTCAGCAAGATTTTCTTAACAACTTTTAAGATTTTTTAAGCCTAGATGTAATCGCCAGAAGTAAAAAGGTATTGCGAGGTTAAAACAAACTCAACTAAGGTTGCGTCGCCACCACAAGGAGGCTGTGAAGCATGATGACGGTCTGTAGTCTCATTTAGCCAATTGTCAGCAACCTTTTTTTTTTTTTTTACGTCTGGACCACACTGCATGCCTGAGCAGCACGTGACAGCAACCTTGTTGAACTGCTGCAGCACATGCTTTTGTTCATTGTGTTCACAATGGCATTGTTACATGTGTGACGCTGCTGCAGATCTTCCTGCTGCTATGAGTACTGCTTTGGAAAACAACATGGTCCTACAAATTTGTTAAAATAAAATGCCTTGCTGCAACAACTGAAGGGATTCTGTTGACAGAAACAATGTCAGAGTAGTTTTATTTTGAAACGTAGACAGGAAAGGTTAAGCAAAACAGATATATTTGTATTTCTTTATATCTGTGACAGATTAAGACATAGAAACTGCAGTAAAAAGTGTAAAGTATAAAGTCAATATAATTATCAAAACACCATTTTCAGTGTCTTTTTCTGTTTACAACCATGCACATCACATGTAAACAATTGCGAGACTCCTTTTTTGTAGATGCTGAGATGTGCCTGACCAGCACTGCTCATGCAGGCAGTGGAGCTGCTCTAACTTGCTAACACGGGCGCTGATCCCCCACCCCCCCACCCCAATATGTTACGTAATGCTCATGCGCTGCTCACACATACAGAGTGTTCCAGGTGTAAGACACAGAAAACTTAAGATTTGGATTTTTACTGACACATTTTATGTTGTAGAACAAAACGTGAAAGTTTTTTATCAATCATCGTATTAACCACAGACCTTATTTAAGGCTTCCAACCAAAAACCCATTAAAAATCAATTAGCTTTCAGACAAGGGCAACGAAGGTGCTGAAATGGATTTCTGGGTTTCAGGTCTAATTTCTGGGGTTCTCTATCATAACAAGAGTTTTGCTGCAATCCTAAATTGGTCTACTCATTTGGTTACAGTTGCAGTGGACTGACTCTGTTTGCTTTCTGTGTGCTTGTCTAAGACTTGCTTGGCGCTATGCACAACCTGGCTCAGTCCTTGCTTCTCTTTGTCCCCCTCCCTCTCGCTCTCTGTGCCACTTTTGTCTGCTCTCTCCTCCCTCTGTCTCCACTCTCTCGCCCTCCCTCCTCCCTCCATTTCTGCTGTATGATTTGCAGGTATATTTCACCACGTGGTTCCCACAGTGTCCTCCCATCAGTTTGGGGTGACGCTGCCCACCTCTGGAGGCCTCAGCTCTCTGCTCAGTCTCTCCTCTTCCTCTACCTCCTCCCAAACCCAGCAGCACACCACCCCCCAACCAGCCTCCACGCGCCTGGCCTCCGTGTCCTCTCCTCTCCCCCTCTCCCTGTCCCAGGCTCAGCACAGCCGCACTCAGTCGGTCCTGCATAGCCCCTCTCCTCCCACGCTCACCCTGCCCCCTCCTCCACCCCTGCACAGCGCCCCTTCCTCAGCACCCACGCATTCTGATGCCCCGCCATCCTCTCGATCAGACTCCCTCCACTCCTCCCGTCTGTCCCACTCCTCGCTCCACCACCAGAGAACACAGTCATCCCTCTCCATCACCTCCTCAAACTCTGCCCCCACTGCTTCTGTCTCTGCTGCTGCTGCCGCTACCGCTTCCCTCTCCTCCTCCTCTCTGTCAACCTCCTCCTCGTCTCGTCCATTCGCAGTGCACTACTCCCCTCGGCTGCCCCCTCCAACACAGGTCAGCAGCTCAGGGGGTGGCGGGTGGAGGACTCAGGGCATGCATGGTACCTACACCACCTCCCAGCTCCCAGGCTCCCGACCTAGATAGGGTTTGGGGGTGAGGGGAAGGGGGAAGGATGAAGAGGGGAAGGGCGAAGGGCAATCAGATGGTGGAAAGAGGGAGAGAATGAGAGAGAGAGACTGGTAGGGAGTGAGAGAGACAGGATGCCTGTTTTTCATTAGCTCCCACAAGCTTTTGTTCTGATTGAACAAGGTAAGTCACTTCTTGGGCTTTCGAGTGAAAGTATAAAAATCATGCTGGGTGATAAGTGGATTTTGAAAGTGACAGGATTTAATACTGTTGTGGATGATTTGCTTTTTACTGCTAGGGATGCGCCGCTTTGTTGTCTACTATCGTCATACTTAATACTTCGAGCAACACTGGCTACATTATCACAGAGTCGTTATGAAAGTGCTCCTCAAACGTTTGTTAACATAGTTTGTTTCGACAGGCTTATATGTCTGCTACTTTCCAAAAAGCACGTTGACTGAACACCGACTAAAGTTTGTATTTGGGCAATAAACATCTATGCTCATGATCAGTGTCTGAGCCCCATTTTAACATCACATTTTCGCCACGCCATTGCACATAAAGCTAGCATAGCATCATAAATAACACAGTGCCACAGCTAGAAACAAAAACATGATTGGTTGGCGCTTCACCGGGTTATTGAAGAAAGGTGAGGCTTTTATTTGAAGCACATTACGCCCATCATCAGTACTGGGTGTCAGCTTGTCAGCTGCTGCCATTGAAAAAGACTTTTATCCTGTCAATGTGCCGTTCGTAATGTAACACAGCGGCGTCTCATCACCCCGGCACAATAGAAAACGTGTTAAGGGATGAACAGAGATTTCCCAGGACCCCTTTGGGACTTAAGGACGCAGTAAACTCACTATTGACACTTCAGAGTATTTACATTATTTTTTCACCTGACAATGCTACACTGTCAACAAAAACTTTTGTGTTAACATTGGTGAAAGAGAGCCAGCTAATGTTTGCTGTTAGCAGCCAGTGGCCAGAGCAAACAGCTCACAGAGGTTGCATCGAGTTAAATTGATTTGTGGTCAAGCTCTGCTGAAGAAAAATGAGCATTAGGAGAAAATAAATTATAATGTTTTCATGATGCGTTCAAATGTATTCTTGTAAAATGTAGTTTTTGGCAGAATACTTTTTTAATTAATAGTTAATAGGTAAATAGTAATCGTTTGAAGGAGACACATCAATATGAAATAGATATTAGACAGGGAATTATTTTTTATACATATATATAAATATATGTTAAAGGTTGTATTAAAAGTTTTATGGGTTTGGTTGAATTTGCGCTCGTTCAGTTCAGATAATTTGTTTTCTTAATTTCACTTGTACAAAAGGGGGAATAGATAACAAAAAAAAAATCAGCTATCAGCCGAATTGTACTTTCAACAACGTTGTCGATATCGGTCCCATAATTTCACAATCGGTGCATCCCTAATTGCAGCGTAGAATCTGTCATCCATAGAAACACTCATCATCTTTTTCTGTCTTTTTTTCATGTTTCAGGTAATTGTTGAAAACTACCTCAAAATTAAATAAACTATGCAAATGTCCAGGTGTGGACCAAGGCACTCTCCTCACTCACTGGTGCTTCAAAACGTCTGCACTACCCCACCGCCTCCAAGACCGGCTTCTGTACTGGGATCTCTGAGACTCACACGTACACACACATACACGCACGCACACACACACACACATGCACACACACACACACTAACCACCACTATGGTCACCTTGAGCAGAATTCAGAGGTACTGGTCATGTTTATGTGTGGAGTGTTAAAACGTTTGACAATAGTGGCGTCAGTACTGGCTGCTGCTCAGCACTGAATGAACTGAATTATTAAGATGTCCAGTTTAAATTAAAGGTGCTCAATAGTACGACGGTGTCTTTTTGTGTCTTAGTTACGATTATAGCAACTAGCAAAATCTGCTTTAATAATTCAGTGTAACATTTAATGACAGATTGAAGCACATAATCCATCTTTTTGATCTGAATCTCATCATGTGTCACGCTCCCTTCGAAGTCGCGGTTAATATGAGTGCACGTGTCTACACACTCAAACACACACAGACCAGTTCATTGAACTCTGCTCGGATGTCATGCAGTTTTGCCTCTGCGTGCTCTTATCTCTGCTCTCTTCCTTCTGCGAAATTCTGTTTTGTTGCAATATACAGTACTGTGCAAAAGTCTTAGGCCACTTTGAATTTCATTTTAGCAGGGTTATAATGACCATACATATTTGTTTCTCAGTAGTCTCTTTACTAAAATACAGCCAGTATACAGTATTAAAAATACAAATATTTCAGAATAAAACAACCTCATCAAGTTGCAAACATTTACTGTGACCTCTATTTCCACTTAGCATGTCTTGAACTCTCGTAGGCAGGCAATATGAGATTTATAATTCTAATCTTCTTGTGTAATTACACCAGGTAGCATTCAAGACGTGTCCAAAGCTCAGTATTGATTGTTTGAGCTACCTTTTGTTATGGTTGTATGATTCCATGTTTCACACTAAATATTGAATTGAGTCAGAAGAAGCCTTTTGTTTTGACTTTTCACTGTTTTAAAACATTGTACATGTTCTCTGTATTCTTTGTATCTTCATAAAGAGACTCAGCAATAAATGTATATATTATGTCCTCATTACAACTTTTCTGAAACAAAAAAACTATGGTGGCCCAAGATTTTTGCACAGTACTGTATATGAGTATGAGACAAGATTAGGAACTTTTTTGGTCTAACGTCACACTGGATGGTAAGACACAGTTACTCATGTAGCAGAAGATGTGCTCGTCCTGGCTGGATTTGTTGACACCTGATAAACTTTGCTCATGTTGATGATGCACAATATTTTCATGTTTGAAAAATATGAAAAATGTTGGTTAGTTACTCTTGAAGGATTGTACAGATTTTGTTTGTAGGGTTGTATGAGGTTCTTATCTGCAGTCAGTGTAGTACCTACAGTAGATGGTGGCTGACATGCTCCCAGTTTGGAGAACTGGTCAGGAGTACCACTACAAAAGCTAAGAAATGTGGACAGGGGCAGCAGGAAATTGTATTTTAGCCTCCTAAAAAAAATCAGTATCGTTATAAGTAAACGCTGTATTTAGAATATTTTCACCACTGTACGGCTTGTGTCCAAAAATCAATTTTTAATTTTTTTTTTTTTTTTTTTACCAGTCTTTTTTTCAACTGTTCCCTGTGAGTAAGTGGCCACATGCACGCTGCATGTGGCCACTTAGTAAAAAAAGCGCCGCACCTAGTGTCTTGTCTTCAGAGCTCTCTCGCTTTTTTTGTGTGGCCGCTTTGAGCGCTATTTAAAATCTCTGAACTTTTCACAAAGGCACTGGTGTCGTCACCGCTGCTCCTTTATGTAGACTACTGTGACAATGACAAACGAGCCCATTTATGTCAGCAGATCGGCCAGCGGTGAGTGTTATGCTTTTATCACCGTATTGCTTTAAGCTCGTCATTAATTGTGTAGTCAAATTTCTTTCGACGTAGCATTTCCTACCAAGCCAACATCAATGTCACGATATTGTTGTCTTTGACACAAAACCTATGCACAGCATATAATTTAAAAAAGCATCTGGAGTGTTTTCTTTATGAAGTGATGGACCAAAGCCCTCCCTGGTGCCCTGCCACAGCTTTTCTGTTGAAGAAAAACACCGTGTAGACTCAGGACTTTACCATGCCGTCAGCCGGCATTTTACAACGGGGAAGTGAAGCTGTTAACTATACTCTCGTCAAAGGCACTAAACTCCATGGACAAAAGTGGTAATTTTACCTTGCAGAATACAGGAACTGCTGGTGTAACGCTGCCTTGATCAGTAAATTTGCATTATTATGGGACTTTGATTTTTGAAAGATGAATTCAGATCAACCAAAGCCAGTAAATAAGACAAATAAAGTACAGATCGAGGCAGCGGTAGAGCAGCGGTAGCGCAGCGGCTCCTGGGTACTGCGAGGTAATAATACTGTTTTTGTCAAAGGACTCAGGTGGCTTTGAAGAGAGCATTTTAACAGTTTTAGTTCTGTTTGATGGCAAGGTAAAGCGATGAAGATGTTCCTAATGTAGCATACATTTAAACCGATACTGATTTTTTGGGGGGAGGCTAAAATACACCTTTCTGTCGCCCCCACACACAGCAGTACAATGTTCAGCTTCTGTGACGATAATCTTCGCTCCCTCTCCAAACTGGCAGTTTGCTGACCACCATCTACTGTCGGTAATACACGGACTATAGAAAAGTACCTCAAACCACACTTCAAAACATAAGAAATATCCATATTAAGTCTCTTTACTGAAAAGCAAAGTGGTGCAAAATTTGCAAAATGCTGTTCTTGCTGATTCTTTGTAGCACACAAAACTCGGACATCTTTTTTTACATCTAACTGGAGCTAAACCAGTCAAGTTCACTGTATGAATGATGAAAATAAATATTCAGTGTTTTTCTTCCAGTATCCGATATTTAACATATCAGTCAAAGTTTCTTTGTTTACTTAAAAAAAGAGATTTTTGGTGTTTTCTAACAGTAATCAGGCAGATTAACATGCTCCAACGATTGAACTAAAGAATATGGAAGAGCATCAGTGTGTGTTTTGAAATTTGAACAAAGCCTAATTATGAAAATATGGTGAATCAGCAACATTTCAGCAGGTGTCAGTAATGTTGAGCCGAGTACATTTTCATTTTTCCAGAAGACCCCCATGAAATTCATTCAATGAGATGGTGCTATGTAGACATTGTCAGCCACTTTGTGTATTTATTAACATTTTCTTCATCAATCAATTTGGTAAAATCACACTACTTTGTGGGAACGCAGCTGAAATGCTCTTACAACAGGAATTTTTAACTCTTCTTAAACTATTTATCTCTGCTGTTGGGAAATGCAGGTTTAATAAGCAAATGTTTCGGATGTAAGATGTGGACAACGTATGCGGGATGATTCCGCGTATAGTCGACACGAACACACGCACACACTCGCATGCAAATCCTCACACACTGAGAAATCATCGAACCATAACCACAACAAACTACTGGACTCTCTTCACACCTTTTTGTTTGCTTTTTTTAAAATTGTGTATTTGTTTTTTGTAAACAATGTTTGTACTGTGAATGTGATTCATTCTCCGACTGTATAGTTGTGTATAATTTAGATTATTATTATATTTATGCTGTCAGTCTGTCCATTTGCCTTGGTATTTGTTTTTCTCTTTTATTTTTTAATCCTGAAATGTGTTGACATTGTAGAATGCAATAGCGTGTGTACTTGACTCACAGTCTGAAAACAATGGTGCTAACTTTGGACTGTACCTGATCTTATTTATTCTATCGTGAAAACATCAAAAAACAGGATACTTGGTGCTGTACACAGGGACATTTGTAAAGCCGTTTTCTGGCATTTTCCTTTCTCATATTTAATATGCTGTTGTCTGGTTCTCTGAATGCCTCGTGTACAACTGTAGGCGCCACCTTTCGGTAAAAACTACTCTGTGACAGCTGGCTCGGAGGCCTGAGGAACTCTTCGTGTTTCTCACGCCACAGTTTAAAACAAGTCAGCTGCTTATCTGTTTGTGAACAAGACACACTGTTTTTGTACATAAGTTTTTGTTTTCCTTGTATGTCTCCACCATAAACAGAAAGGTATATAAAATATGTATCTATACACAGTCTATATATATATATAAATATATATATATATATAAGTATATAAAATATATATAAATGAATAGAGGTGCTGGCATTGTGACCTTAAACTCAGCCTGTTAAACAGGAGACTTGAAGCCAAGAAGAGTGAAGCGTTGCCACCACAGGACCTTAACAGACGGTGCCGAACAACATGGCGGCACGACAGCACCTGAATCCTTGTGATGTCACAGGCAGAGCGCGTAAAAGATGTGTTTATTTAAACGCAGACAAACAATGGTGCTGTGGCTCGAACAGATTCCAGCAGTGAAAGTGTCATCACTTTTATCAAATGTTTTCTTGTGTTTCTTTAATTTTTTTTTTTTTTTTTTTTTTACCAACCCAGATTCTGCAGGAAAAAGTGGTGCTTCTGTTTCCAAACAATTCACAAACAAAACCTTCACTGGTGCAAACTACGTGTCAACCTCTCACACACACCGTCTGTCTTTAGATGTCTTACTGACAGGGTCCTGCCTTGTAACGTGAGCATATAGTGTCGCTGATGTAAAGTGTTAGGATGTGTGTGTGCATCACTTTGTCGGGAGTGAGAGCAGCCAAGCTTCCTTTTTCTCCAATAGTGGGAATTTGCTCAGTTTGTGTGTGTGTGTGTGCTTTTTATCCTACTTGCCGGTGCATATCTTAAGGGAAGATTAGACTAATAATCAAAGCTTTATTGTAAACTCCTGTCCTGTGCACTCACAAATGTGTTTCTCACCTGCTGAGTGTGAAAAGAAAAAAGTCATTTTAGAAGATAATTAGAGACTATAGTCTATTTGTTACCAGCACTGAGGGGTCTTTTGTAATTATTGTTGATGCTGTTTTGATTTTCTTATTCTTGGTGTTTGATACAATTACATGTTATGCTTTTAATGGTGTCTTCAGATTCCTGTCAGTTTTTAATACTACTAGTCAGACAGACAGCACGGTGCTATCCTTCACTTAAAACAAGGACATTGCAGCTATTGATAAATACTACTCTTCTCCTGTTGTGCTGCGGGGTTTTATGGATTAATAATCAACACGAGCTTGCCTGCCGGCTTTCTGACGGTCCAGTTTAACATGCGGAAATTTCTCTGACCTGGAGGGGCAACGTGGTGTATGTGCAAGTGAGAAAAGTTTGTGAGAATGGTAAAAACATTACGATCATCAAACCAGTTTTGTAGCTACTTCTATTATTGGTCAAAGGGATGAGGTGCTGTTATTCAAGTCCTTTGGTGTATGAGCGTGATTTAAATTAAAGCTTCCATGCAGTTCTCTCGCGTGCTCCATCCTGGTACATTATCGACTGTCTGTGAGAGCTTTGCAGACGAGGCTGTTTACTCTAAATCCTGCCAAAGGTCTTAACTCAGGAACTTCCCAAATGGCTTGAAATTATATTAACAATTTTTAAAACTACTACTGCATGTCACAGACTTTTTCACCATCTTGTGGCATGATTATGTCCATTTCTAACCCAACTCAGGACCCAAAGAACCTCTCAGTAATCATGTTTTGAAGTAAAATGAAAAGGTCACGTCTCAGATTCTTTCTCGCTGTCACATACATCCGAGCGCCTCCAGTGAAATCTAGCTTTATGAAGCTTTATGAGTCCAGAAGCTGTGAAATGGCTTTCAGCATCTTCCTCATCTCACAAATGCCTCTGTCTAGATTCGTGTCTCCAAGAAGGAGGTTCACGGCCCTCTGCTGGGATCATTCCCGCGCAGGACACGTGTGACCGACAGTATGTGTACAGTGATCTCTGATCGGTGAAGCCAGGGCAGGTTTGAGGTGCAATAACGGCAAACCTACTTTCCAAAAGGCCCTGGGTTTTGATGAATTGTTACTGTTCGGTGTTGGTGCTTTTATCCTAAGATGTTATCATGAAACAAATGGAAACCATGTTTTTTTCCCCCCTGCGATTTATGATTATTAATAAAGATGTTTCATATAATATTTGAATTAATTTTGTCGTGTGTACTGGCATTTATGTCTGATCTCTTTTTTTTTTTACCCTCATATCTTCTTTTTAACAAAAGTTGTATTTTAGGGGGAACAAGTAGCATATAAAACAAAAAAGGGGGAAAGGAATTAATAATGATACTAATATTAGAGAAAATAACACAAAATAATATGAAAAAAAAAACATTTTAAAACAAAAAAGGGAGGGGGGGTTACAATTCCATCTCGTAATAAATATATAATTTTGGAGATATGTCAACAATATAAACCATAGAGATGTCTGCCTCCTCTCGAAAATATAACAAGATGACACTCGACTTTTGCTGCTTAAAAAATACATTTGAAAAACTTACTGGGCAGTGTCTTTTTCTAGAAAGCATGACCTGGTTACTCAAGATAATCCACGTTGAGTGTTTCATGTAGGAACTATTTTCTCTCTACCGAACCACACCCGCCAACCGAATCCCTGCGCAGAAGGAAGCGTGCAACTACTGCGAGCTCAGTGAGCACACCTGAGCTAGCTCACGTTACAGCTTAACCTTCAGGACACTGTTCATGTTTACATCTTGTGCTTTTATGAGCACGAGCCGCCTGTCCGTGAGTAGATGCACGCGTCCTTCTGCCCCGTGATCCGGTTGTCGGGTGTAGGCTACTTTGGAAGAAAGAAGATAGCGAGCTACCTGCATGAAACTGCTCAGAACAAGGTCTGTAGTGCCATCTTTGTGGGGAAAAGATGTTAAAGGGCCTCAAACACCTCTTGGTAAAATGCTGTCACTTTAGGACATGTCCAAAATATGCTCATATGGTGCATTTGTATTTCTTAACAAATAGATAGAGCTCCCAGTAACACAATTCAGAGAAATGTCACTTGTTTTTACTTAGATTTAAATATGGTAGTGTCCACTTTTTTATTTTTATTTTATTAAGTCAACCCACCCACAATCAGAAATACTTAATTCAGCAGGAAGAAATTGTGGTTTGTTACAGTTGCTGAACTTTTGCAAGGAGAAATAAGTACCAGCAAAAGTACATAAAAATATAAGATATAAATACAGTAAGAGTACGCAATAAGCACAGTATGTAAATATTAAAAAATTTCAAATAAAGTATGTAAATATGCTGAGTATGTAAGTGTGTGAAGATATAAATGAAAGAAATACAGTAATAGACAGGTTAGCGCTAAATGTCTATTATTGTATTTCTTGCATTTATATTTTTACACACTTACATACTCAGCATATTTACATATTTTATTTTAGATATTACATATTTACATACTTTGCTAATTGCTTACTCTTACTTTATTTATATTTTCTATACTTTTGCTGGTACTTATTTTTACTTGCGATAATTCTCTATGCTGGCATCAGAGCGACTGTAACGAACCATAGTTTCCCTCTGGGACAAGTAAAGTATTTCTGATTCTGAATCAGCCTAAAAAGACATTGACAGAGTCCTCTCTAGCCCCACATTGTGGCCCACAGGCTGTAAAGACACCTCTGAAGTTTTCAGAATAGAAAAATAAACGCTGTTGAATACAGGCGGATGATTCCCACGGTACAGATATCCAGAAATAACCTCACACTGCTGTCTGAACGAACACCAGGATGACGTTCCTGCCAAGAAATGCTCCACAAGTACTGCATTGGTAACATGTTGCAGACATTAGAAAATAATGAACAGTTTTTGTCATTCCTCAGTGAAGATTTGTGATGCACAAGAATGAGACCTGGCTTTATCTCTCGGGACACAAACAGCTCAGAGACCTTGACTGTCTGCAAAACAGGACTGCAGCTGTGAGAGCAGTGATGGGAGTGACGGCTCTTTAAAGGGAATCAGATCTCACGTCTCCTCTCTGGAAGCAGGATGTGTTTGACTCCTTCTAGGAGGACTGAGAGCAGATAAATAGTACACATTTGTTAGGATAACCTTCTTAGAAGGATATTGTTTCTTTCAGCTCTCACGACTCTCTGAGTGCTGTTTGCTCCTCAGTGTGAGGGCTTTCTGTTAAAGGGAAACACAGTTGTGTGTGTACTGCATTTCCATTGAGTGATGTTATGTGACTTCTCCTCTCATGATAATATTCCAAGAAGCATGGCGATGGATGTTCAAAACATGAGCAGACACTGCTCTACGGTCGCATGACTTTGACATTGCCACCACAACGAGGCTATATAAAGCCGTGTTCGGCGCAGCTCGCCATGATGACGCTCTGTAGTCTTTTTTAAGACAAAAGATTCAGAATTCAGAAGCGGGGTATTTACTGACATTGAACAAAACATGAAAATCTCTTCATCTTGTGATAATCACAGACCTTATTTCGCTCATCAGACCAAAAAACCCATTGACTTTGAGAAGAGGGAACCAGGAGTGCTGAAAAGCACAGTCATTTCTGGGTTTTAGGACTCGTTACTGGGGCACTCTGCAGGGGCATTTATATTTTCGCATTTTTCATGTGATCCAGCGTAGTCCTCCTACATGCCTGGCACAAGTGAGAAGTTTCACTGCTAAATGCAACTAAACCCGTAACACACAGACATGAGAGTCAGGAAAGTGATCAAGTTGGTGTATTTCCCATTAGATCTTTAATTGCATTTGTTCGTATGAACGATCTGTATCTATAGATCGTTGCTATACAGCCATAAAGGGTTCAAACACCTCTCTGTATCCAGCTGGAGCATTGTTTGTTTTGGACAGTGAAAGGCTCATGAGGAAGTTCTAAGTCCACGCTGTAGGCTAAACTGAACCCTCTTGGTGTATGTCCTCACCTCCGTTGCCTTATCTGGCCTAAACCTGCTTTCCTGCGGTGAAAAAGGCCACTTCTGTGCAGCAAACAACTCAAATACAATCCACAGTCTGAATCATCAAGGGCACACGATATTCCAGAGCGTTTCCCAGTTAGTGAGAAGGGAAGGTGGGAGGATTTACTCTCCCTTCCTCATGAGGCTGACCCATTCAAAACAATCGAGTGAGAAAGGTCGGACCACACAGGCAATCCAGGCGTTCAGACAGTCAAGCATGTTGTTTGTGGACGTGTTTTGCTTTGGAGCGCTGATGCTCTGCTGCAGCGGGCTGTGTGTGGCCCTGCAGGTCTCACATGAACAGCAGCTCATCCCGACGCACGACCCCACTGTGACAGGTCAGACTCAGAGTTTGTGGATGTATGTTAATGCAGTTCTGTACAATGGCTTTATTTTATGCTCTTTTTTTATTTTATCAATTGATGTGTTTTGGATTTCTTTTTTTGCATGTGGCTCCTGCTGCTAGATTTTTTTTCTGATTTTTTTCTTTTTTTTTAATGCAGAGCACACCTCTCCATCAGCAGGGGCTTCATCAGCGTCCACAGGCTTTCATCGCGCCCCTCATAATGCTCCATGCTTTGTGGATGACATATTCGCAGTGCTGCGTGAAGGTGTTGGGAGCGGCGGGGAACTCACAAACCGCAGTTTGGCTCAGTTTGGACTCTGCAGCAGATCTGACAGCTCATCAAGTTCAGTCTTACTACAGCTCGCTAAGGAAACGAGCAGAAATGGATTAGAGGTTTTGCATCCAGCTGGAGGTATCAGTGCTTTCTGACTGCAATGCATTTTTGTTTGAATTTTACTTTATTATATTTTATTTCATTTTTTATTTTATTTGTATCTTACGGCATGTTTCATCTTCTCCCTCAGTGCTCTTGGCAGAGGAAGATGCAACAGGAACACTCATTTTGACCTTTGACCTCTCACACGCTCCTTTGCTGAAGCTGAACCCTGTGCTGCTCTTGGCGTTTGAAAGTCCCCTCACAGGACAAAACTCGAAGTCACTTTTACAAGTCAGTCGCTACATCCGAGCACGCAGGTAAAGAAAGGCCCCGTGTGAATGATGCATGAAGGATCATCTCTTTGTCTTTGGGTCTTAGGATAAAACCTTGAAACAGAAACTTCAAGTAGCACAAAACAAATACAGAATAGTACCAGGGCTGCATCAGGGGAGACATGTGGGCAGGTCTCGATTCTCTCAGCTCCAGTTAAAATGTCTAAAATCCTACAAATGTCCTAAAATTGTAGAAATGTCTTAAAATCCTAGAAATATACTAAAATATAGTTTAAAGTGCCAGTAACATAAAAACAGTAACTGTAAAATCACATCAGTGTAGCATAAATTATCTGTTTTCATATGTGTGTGACATTGACCAGTGGTGTGAAGTAAATAATACTTCATTATAGTAGTTAGGTATTTTTGGGAGTATCTGTTCTATACTGGAATATTTGTATTTCTTTCAACTTTCACTTTTCCTGCCCTACATTTCCTAAATAAAATGTGTACTTTTACTCTTTAATATTTCCCCTAAGGATCTTAGTTAATAACATAAAATCAGAAGAAATTCGGTAGCCTGCAAGCAAGTCGCTGCTGTCTTTCCGTAACTTATCTACTGACGTCATGTAATAAGTTAATTTTACTTTACGTCACCTCAACTCACTTGTAGTGTTTCGCTTCGCAAAGATTGCATTAAATTCTGCCTGCTAGATTTCCTTACATTACTTACTTTACTGCACATACCACCCTAATACCCCAAAACCACCAGGTCTACCAAAGATTGCATAGAGACAACAGGACCATTCACCTCAACACCCAAGTGCACGCGCACACACACACACACATACATATACACGCGGGAAAAAATCCCGAGGTCCTGACCTCAGAGACCTCAGTGATCGTTATGAGCATGTTTGTGAATTCAGCTCCTGTTTTTAGGATTTTGTCGCAGATATGTCAGTTGTGTTTTCCTGTCGTTGTCTTTTCTAGGCTGCGTGCATTTCAGGAGAAACTCGGTACATTCTGCTGACAGGACAAGTAACAGAAGGCGATGTTCAGCAGAACTGGAGGATTTCTGTTGAGACAAAACTCCCTGACATGAGTAAGAGAAGATATGAGTCAGATATTATTGCTTGTTTTGTGTATTTTCTCCTCACATTTCCTCTCTCTGCAGATCAAATCCTGAAAGACATCCTCATTGGTGGAAAACCAGGAAGTAACATCAGCATGACTCCACTTCTGCTTTTCTCTGGGGACAGAGGAACTGATACAAGGTTGTCTTTTATGTTCCCCATTAACCCTTTGAAACCTGTATCGACATCGCTTTTATTGTGCTGCGTTCAGCGCCGTTTACATCGATTTAAACCTTCGAACACTGAGCAAAAAGGTTTAATGTCTTTCAAAAACACGGGGAAAAAGGCAGTGGGCAACTTGGCAAGAAATATCCCGTTAATTGCAAGAAATTAGTTAATTTAGGGGGAAAACATTTATAAAAGAACAAGGGAAAAATTTCCAGAGAAATGTATTTCTAATTATTATGATTACATATTTAAAATTATTTTACATAATATTTTTTTCATAATTTTTAAGCTGTTTTTAGGTCATTTTTTTCAGGTTGTTTTTGTTTGTTTTTTCGCTAATTTTCAGGTCATTTTCTTGAGGTAATTTCTCATTTTCAGGTACTTTTCTTAAGTCGCTCATTGCCTTCCTTTCATGTTTTTAAAAGAAATTCAGACACTTTTACCAGGTTTCAAAGGGTTGAAATGTTACCCAAGTATTGTCAGAGTGATGCTCAGCAACATTGCACCTTTTGTACATACATTTTGTTTTCTTTATTCTATTCTTTTTTTCCGTTTTATATTCAAAATTGCTTCTATATTTTTAACTTATTGTATTTGAATTTACTATTTTTATTCTTTATTTCTTGTTTTGCACCAAAATTCATTGTATATTTAAAATGTGCTTGGTAATAAAACCGGATTCTGATCTGTTTTTTTTTTTTGCTCTCTCTGTCTCAGATAACACACACACTTCGTCCCCGGCCTCCTCACAGACCTCCTACCTCTGTGAGCTAAAGCGTTTCCTTGGTGACGTCCTGTCTCAGGACCATCCTGCGTCTCCTCCTCTCCAGCTGGACTCCTTGCACTCCCTGCCTCCCCTCACACTGGGCGTATCCTCCAGTGAGACCCTGCTGGCAGGACTGATTAACTCCTCGTCCCCCACCATCTTCTCCTTCACTGGCTGTTGCTCCATGTCTCAGGTGCATTACGGAGAGCTGGCGTTGTCTCCTGCTCTGCTGGAGGAGGTCGAGCGGAGGTTGGAGCAGACTGTGATGCAGATAATGGAGGTGATAAGGGAGGAGGAGCTGGGTCACAGAGCCACGGAGAGGCTGGCGAGACTCAAAGAACTTAGTGCGTTTCCGAAGATGGAACCAACAGCAGGTGATGTGTACAAGAAAACTGCCTCCAAAAGCAGCTGATCCCAAACTTTTTTACTCAGATGTTCCCCCACAGCCCTGTCAGATGAACTCAAGTACCCTTTTACTCACATTTACCATCATTTTCCAAACCGATTTCAAAGGGGATTGTATTTAATTATTAATGATATAAAATAGATGCTACAACATTTATTTTTCAGTTGGTTGTCTATGTTTTGGCTGCTTTAAAGGGACGATTTAGACCCAATTTATAATACGTATTTTTTCTCTTATCTGCAGTGCTTTTTATCAGTCTAGATAGTTTTGGTGTGAGTTGCTGAGTGTTGGAGATATCGGCCATAGAGATGTCTGCCTTCTCTTGAATATATTTGATCTAGATGGCACTTTGTTTGTGGTGTTCAAAGCAACTCAACAGCAGTGTGTCTTTCCAGAAATCATTACCTGCTTAAGAAAATCCACGGAGCTTCATTATCTTCTCATGAACAAGAGAATCACTCACCGCTAAAGCACTGCAGACCTGTATTGGCATTATTAGTCATTATTATTTACATTTCTTTAATGTCAAGCTCCTGTAATGCCACTTTTTAACTGATGCTTCTGTTACCTCTAGAACAGGAGGCAGCCAGTACCGTGCGTTTCTTCTGCTGAAGGCCCTGCAGACGGTGGCCCGGGCATATGAGGTGCAGAGAGGACTGCGGGCGACCAGAGCTGGCCCCAACAATCCAGTAAGAGGCAACACATGTGGGCTGAGGAGCCTCACCGTGTCCCTCGAAAGGCGCGTTGTGGGTCCAAACACTGCCAACATCAACAACTGCCACGGCTCTTGTTCTTTCCCCATGGTCAACACCAACAACCACGCCGTCCTGCTCAGCTTCCACATTGACAGCGAGAACACGAACGAGCGGGCGCCGTGCTGTGTGCCTGTGGCCTACGAAGCCCTGGAGGTGGTGGACTTGAATGAACATGGGACTTACCTCTCCATTAAACCGGATATGGTGGCGAAAGAGTGTGGGTGCCGCTAACTCTGTTTTCTTCTTGGAGTGAAGTTGTAACACAGAAGGTATTTGACAATGACGCTGATTTGACATTCACTGATCTTACAGTCTCATTTTAATGTCTGACCTACATATACAAACAACACTATCAGACCATCAGCACGAAGGTGGGCTGTTTCACTTTTTTTTCTTTTTTTTTTTAGATTATTTTTTGGCATTTTTGCCTTTATTTGACAGGACAGGGTGTAACAATGACATGTAGCAAAGGGCCATGAGCTGGACATTGTCTTTGTACATGGGGCGTCCGCACCATCCACTGAGCCACCGGGCGCCCCAAAATAGACTATTTCTACATGGCTTCAAGTCCCCACGTCCGATTACCCGCAATATCAGATTAAAATATTTATAGCATTTAGGCCGAAAGGGCCAGTGTTTGTGAAATGTGAAAGGAAGAAGCAGAAGATTTTTTTTCTTTTTTTAGAAAACTTTATTTTTGACATTATATTTTGGGGTTTTGGCTGATACTGGGGCAAAAACAGCAAACATAAAAGAAAAAACTAAAAGCGACAGTGATAAATCACAGACAAAAACATGAGTCAACCTCAGTCAATCATCCAGCAGATGCAGAGAGTTGCAGAATTTGAAAGGATTCAAAACTGATCATGATTTGGCCCGTTTCCTCCCAGACAGGTATTTAATATGTCTGTTTTATTTATAAAACACATCGTAAGACGTGGTTATAGATCAATATATGATTTTCCGTTGGTGGCTAAAACAAAGCTGACTTGTGTGTCTTTTTTTTTTTGCTTTGCTTCCAAAACAAATGCCGGATCAAGATCTCTACGACACCAGGCGGTGGTATTTATGGGAAATTCAAGTTTCATTCTGGGAAACACAACTACCTTTGTCCACTGGTGCTGCCAAAATTAACACAAAATGAAAGTTCCTTTTAGTTGCTTTAATTGATACTTAACTGTCATTTATTTATTCACACAATATTGATAAAATGATAGTAAATGCACTTTTTCTTTCACACAGGCAACTTTCACATATGTAAAACGTAGTATTTTTATTCTCACACTTAGAGGGAGATTATTCAAACCAAAAAGTCAAATATGAGTATTATCATCTTTCTGTATAAATATTGTATTTTTTTTATTAACTAAGATGTTATCAGAAATAAAAGCCACCGTTTAACTATGATCTGTTTGAAAAGATAAGACCACTTTTTGTCTTTTATTCAAGATTACAGTTATTATTGAAAATATTGCTTAAAAACTACCAAATTGTTGTTGATATAAGTTTATGTTGCAGTGTGGTGACATTTCTAAATCAGTGATGCCAAACATTAGAATCGACAGATTTAAAGTATGTATTAAAAGCATTAAACATTTCTGAATAAGGCATGCCCTGACATTCTGTATTTTGTGTTATTAAATACAGAGTATATACAAGACTTTGTATTCTTTATTCATAAACCTGTTGTTGGGCCAGTTGATGACATCTGTTTTTTTGTGCTCAAATCATACTTTAGGTTTGGGTTTCAGGATTGTTTTGCTGCCAATCGGCTTTTTTCTTCTTCTTATCACTCCGAGTTCTTCAGATCCCCACCACCACATCAGATTGTCCCATACGGAAAACTGGAAACAGACAGCAGGAAACAACAATACGGATCAAAAGGTGACAACTCAAATACACAAGTTATACAAAATGAAAACTGAGAAGATTTAAATAGATTTAAATATTTTTATAAATGTACTTGTTTATCATACAGATTACATTTTACTGTTGTACTAAAAGGAAAAATCTGATCTTAAGTAGGGTGATATCATTATATAATTCAGTTTTAATTTGTGTTTCAGTTATTTGTTCATGTCTGACATTTAACCAAACAGTAAAGAGACGGAGTGTGGTGATGTTATCTAAAGATCATTTCTGACTAGCAATTTATTTTTACTGTTTTTTTAACATTATAACGCAGTTACAGGGCTTAATTTGTAATCAGATGCACTGTGAGAGATTTTGGGGGCCCTGAAAAAAGCTCAGCAATAGTTCTGACTTGGAGAATAAATATCTTTCAGCACCCTCATCCGCTCCGGTCCCTGCTGTTCATTCAGATTTCAGAGCTGGTTATAAGTAAGCATTTGTAAATTCTCAGCCAAACAACTGGCTCTGTTAATTTTTATATTTTGGTTAGATTTTGTCTAAACATCTGTGAGCATGATTCGAAAAAGTTAAGGTCACACAAGCTCAAAAAACAACAGAACTCCAAAACTAACCTTAACAAAATCCAAGTAATTGTTTAAATGACTCCACATAGAAACCAACAAGCTGCCGCTACCTGCGTTTTCAGAAACACACATTACCTGAGTTATTGATCCAACTATCGAACCATCCTGCACACTTCCAATGAAAGACCTGATACCCGTCTCTTCAACAAAAGAATCCATCGCATCTGGAAACAAAAATATATTAAAAAAATACTGACGGCCTGCTAACTTCAACAGAGGAGAAAGAATAGGATTACACAGCAGCTGAGTGTGGTAGAATAGTACAATGAAGTACATTATCTGTATACTATGATGCATATTAGTGCAAAAATGTAGAAAAGAGACAAACTTTCTGAGACATGATGACAGTACTCACCATGCAGTTCATTGACCCCTGAGCTCACCAGCACTACGACCAGTGCCAGCACCAGACAGCGGTTCATAGTGAATCCCTTCCATGGATTAGAGACATCACTCAAATTTTCGATGGACAGAATCCGGTCGTACGACACTGTGGACAGACAAATGAGTCAGGCGCTAGTTGCCGTAGAATTTACTCTACTGATTTTTCAGGGTGGACGTATGTCTTACTTATGATACTTTCAGATGTTCCAGCTCTAGCTCCTGAAGTCCTGCAGGCTGACGTTTAAATATAAAGCTGGATCCAAAACGAAGCTGTAAGTTAAGATGAGAAATTCAGTTTTTCCATATATTAAATTACTTTTTTTTTTTGTAAAAGTCTGTGTGCCTGTGCTATTGGTCTTGCAGACTTTACTGTGTGTCATAGACTAATATAAGACAGCTTAAAATAGGCACCTGCAGCAAAGCTAAAAAAGACAAACGTGATTTAAATAAATCAGTTTAGTTTTATATCAGCCTCTAAGAGGAGAAATTAAACTTACCTATTTTGACACTTCAGTTTCGTCTCACCTCTGAAGTGTAGTTTAATGTGGTGGTGTTGGTGATTTCTGTTCCTCAGGCACCAGAGACGGTGTTATACAAACACTCCCTGCTCCATGCTCCTTTGCTCTTTGACTGACAGGCACAGATGAGAGACATTGAAAAAAGGAAAACAACGTTTACAGTGTGCACTGAGGCTGCTGAGATTATTACCAGCCGTTCGGCTACAGGTGGACAAGTGTTACCAGCATTAGCCAATAACTGACTTATTAGAAAAAATAGATGCCAGATTGGATGAAATAATGAAACTATTAATCTGTTCCAGTTGAGAAACGACAAAATAAGGCTACTCTTTCACAACTTACCAGTATGTATGGTACCAAAAGTAGAAAGTAAGTAAGTGCATTTACTCATGTAATGTACTTATATACAAATTTGAGCTACACTTATGTAAGTAATTCCATTTTGTGCTACTGCTCCATGACATTTAAGGAGGAAATGCTGTAGGCTACTTCACTGGCTATTTGAAAGCTAGAGTTAATTACCAGTTTACAAATTAAGATTTTACTTTATAAAAACGAATGCAATGATTCAATTAAATTGCCCAACAGTATTTGAAAGAGCTAAATGAGCTCCATCTGCACCAACTATAAAATTCTGCATACACGTCAATGCAAGATTAATAAAAATTGAATTATAAAATATTTATTTTTTCTCTATTGAGTACTTTTAGGTTTAATAATTTGTTACTAAATTAGTCTATATACTTTTACATTGGTGTTGCATCCCTACATTAAGGTGGAGTCGCCTAGGCTAATCATTAAATCAATTGTTCAGAGACAGATATTGCTACTCATTAAAATGTGCAATAACTTTAAATTTGATTTTTTTTAGTAAGATAAAAATCATCATAGTTTCATATCATGCTACACCATACCATACCATAATGATTTTTTTTCAATTTTATTTTTCTTGTATCAAATTCAATCCATACAAATTTCTGTTTTCATTGATTTACTATTCCTCAATCCATGTGATATTTCAGTGCAATGTCTAATTTTTATGCTTCATGCTTTTATTTTGGTTCATTTTACCTGTTTTTTTATGCCAATGCTTTTATCTTATAGCACTTTGACATTTGTCCCAAATGCAAAGAGCAACACAAATGAAATCTATTATTACCTAGTTTAAAGGATAAATTAAATGTATAACTTTAAAGCATAGTTTCTTATTTTAAGTGCGTCATATTTTGACATTAATACGTCACTGTGAACAGGACACGCCCCGCTGAAATACTGCAGCCTGCCCGCTCTGACGGAGCCCAGCTGCGGAGGAGAGAGGACAGAGCGAGCCGCTGGTGTGGACGCTGGCCGGATGGTTAAATCTAACCTACAGACGATTTTGAATAGTCATTGTTTTGTTAGAGAAAAAGAGAGAAACTTATCCGAGATGCCTGTCATTGAGCAATCCAGTAATAAACCCGAAAGTGAAAGGTATGTTGTTGTAACCGTATTAAATTGTTACAAGCTAACAAGCTAGGCTAAATTTAAAAACCGCGGCCTAGCAACGAGGTACGGTATATTTCCTGGAGTGGCTAGTGCTAATCCCCGTGTTCCTTGTTTACATAACAGCACCATTTTATTCCTGTTGACGTCTCCAAAATACATCGTCAGTCGCATTTGGCTTGATAGGTCTTTATTAAACGTCTCTACTAAATTGCAGAATCGTATCCAGAGTGTATGACATTTGTTTTTTGTTTTTTTTTTTTTTTTAACATTCAGCAAATAGACGAAATCATTGGCAATATCGATATGACTATATCCATGTCTAAGCTAAGCTAAGCTAATACTAATATTTCAAACGCCACAGAAGTGCGTTTGTTAGCAAACATTAACGTTTCCAAGTTAGACGATGGGCTAATTGTATGTTTCAGAATATCTTGTGGAAAAATGTCAAATAATTGCAATATTTGTGGTTATTTTATAAGAATTGGTATAATGCTGTCATGAATGTCAGTGTAAGGGAATTGCTAGCTGCGTTAGCTAGTGGCTAGCGCTGTAGCTATTACGGATGTTTTCATACTTTCTGCGTTGTTGTGAATATAATCTGACAGTAACACCGCAATATTTTGATTGTATTCCACATTGAATTCAACTTCGGTTATGTAAGAATACACGGTGCATTTTCCCTTAACGTTATGTAAAGTTAGCCTGTTGCTAACCAACGTATCGTTAGTTGACATGATGTCTGAATTGATCATTTGTGGCTTTATGGTTTATTTTTTTCCATTTTCGCCTTCGGGCTCAGGTGCTAGCTAGCGTTGACATTTTGAATCGACGAAAGGTATTAGTTGAACCAATATGTTTTACATTGGGGAAACCAGTCGAGGTGGTTAATCAACACTAACATCATTTGCGATATGCAATCCAACGTAGTATGATATTAACCATTGTGCCAGTAAATCATGATACGGCTTGTTTGCTGGTTTATTTCCAATTTATTGGCTGGAAAAGAGAACACAGTGGGGGGTTTTGGCGCCTGCACGTGTTTTTCATACATTTGCACTACTTGCGAGCGATTAGCCTCGGGGTGTTTTTACCTCAGTCGTGTCCTGACAAGATTTGTGTCGAGGCTGTTTGTGTAGCTCTATAGTGTAGTGAAAGACTCATAGGAAATTTCCACTGCACTGCGAAGGGGGGTGGCATGGGCAAATTTGAGTCCAGTGATGACATGTTGTACACAGAGGCTTTTCCTTGTTCAGTAGGTGTATAATTGTTTTCAGACCCTGTTTACCAGTTCGATTTTTGGCATTTATGGAAACAACAGCAAGGATGCTGGTATTTTACACTCAAATGATAGATTGTCTAACAACACTGTAAAATGTGTTGTCTTACCTGTTCGAGCAATAGCTTTTTAAGATACCAGCAGATGCAAATTTAAACTGATTCACTCACAGCTATTGACCCAGTTGTCTTCTTTAAGCCTAGGCTGGTAAAACAGCATGTTTTTTTTAATGCACCCTTTTTGATAACAAATTTTGCACAAACAAACCACAGGCAAAGTTTTGCCTTTTTCGTGCAAAAAGTAAAAACATAGGAGGGCTTCACTGGCTCCAGATGCGTAAACAATGTGCAGATTTACAACTAAAACTGTGTATGATTCAGTTTTGTAAATCTCAGTCACAGGTGCTGGCCGCATGGGCACGAGCCTTATTTCCACACCAACAGTTTTAACAAATGGACATAGAAACACCCTGAAACACCTGTTGCATATTGACATGTGTGCCCCTTCACCATTGACTACACAAGTCACTGACAATGGAGTAAAGAGAGTGCAATTTTACAGACTGTGTTACATTGGTGAGGTTCTCCAACCAGAGCAGCCGTCATTACGCACAGCTGTGGACATTTGTAGCTGACCACTAATTCATCACATTTCTGCAAATCATTGTCGTAGTGAAATCTCGATTGATCATCCTCCTGACGTTTAATAATAATGACAGTGATTCATTGAAAGCGCTCATGTGGAAAATAACTTAACAAAATGCTACACATGTTAAAATTAAATGACAGGGAGATGAATGTAAATAAAAAGTATCCTGAAATATATCACTCATAAATAATTTAAGATCATCCTTTTAAATTAGCCTTTGGTTGTCATTTTACTGAACACAGTGCCAGCTGTAAAAAAAAAAAAAAAATTAAAAAAAAAATTAAAAAAAAATTACCTGCAGTTATCTCAGCTAAAACTTTGTGTACACCTATCCAGAAGAACGCATGAGGTGCACAAATCATCACTGCACATTCCTCCTTTATTAAATACCAGTTAATGCTGTGGAAAAGGCTTAGATGTTATTTGTGTATACATTGTTCATGCATCTGGCCCCAGGTGTTGGTGATAGTACTGCCTTTTAGACTGGCATCCTCTGCCATGGACTTCTACAATATGTAAGCTGGACAGTCATTGTATTTGTTTTGTTTTTTATTCTAATATCTTCTTTTTGATTCTGTTGTCCATCTGAAGCAGAAACACTTTCTCCTAATACTTCCAATTTGATATCCCCCCCAGAGATAAGTGGTATTTTACACGATATTCGTACATTGCATAGGTGCTCTTATGCAAGCACAAGCTTGAGGGACTCATCATTCATGTGACCAGAGCAGCTGTCTTTGCCGGGACGACCCTGGGGTGTGAGTGTGTGTTGCTGCCTGCTGTAGGCATGGGGATTTCAAAGAATGCTGTAAACTGAATGGACACGATGATTGAATGCCTTACGCTGTGTGTAAGATTGAAGGTTTTATGTTAAGTTGGTAATTGGCTGTTTTACATAATCCGATAATGGATTTAGAGAGAATTTCAATCTCCAATGCCTTGCAAAATCAGGCAGTAGGTTGAATGTTGCTTATCTGCTTTTTCAGTTGGAGTTATGGGAGTGACAGTAGTTCTCATTTGGTTTTCACACATCTGCTCCACATATAGCACAGCCGTGGCATTTGCGTAAGAGAGCATCTGTGTGTCTGAGAGCGTTTGTATCGCTGTGGCAGCGCTGCTCCTGCTAATGGGCTGTGTTCCCTTCCTGATATGAGCTCAGAGAACAGGCCTGGTCGCGGCACTGTTAATGTATGCAGCCGCACACACAGACATCCTGCGTGTAAGCCTGGCTAATTGTATAGAGCACTTTGACTCGCATCTGAATTGAAATGGCTGAGCTCACTCACTAAACTGATGTCGTTAACTGGAGCGACATGGTCAGTGCGGCAGGACTAAAGTAGGCTAATGGTTAGACAAACATAGCCTGATCCTCGGACAGCCTGCCTCTAAGAATCATGTGACCAGCTTAAAGTTACCCCACAGGCTGACAAATTAGTTTTAGGAAGCAAGTCATCAGTCTTCTTTATGAGCCAAATAAATTTCCACATGGTACACCGATGATGACGATTGTGACTTTGAGATGAAAGCAACATTTTCCTTCAGGGGTTGTAGTGAATATTTAACTGAAAGCTGACAGTAGATTTCAGTGGGCCATCGCAGAGATGGTAGTGAAACATAAACTGCTCCTGCTTCCTGTTTGTTAACCTGTTGAAACCTGGAGCGACATCACTTTTCTTGATGTGCTTTCAGACGCCTTTTACAAGTGTTAAACCCTTTGAAACGTGAGCAGTTGGTGGGGTTTCATTTAAAACATGGGGAAAAGGCAATGAGCAAGTTGGTAAGGAATGATGCACAAATTGCAAGAAATTTTAAATGTCAGGTATTTTTCCTGTACTAATTTCTTGCATATTTTTGGTAATTGCTTCTTTTGTTGATTATTGCCCACTTCCCACATTTCTTAATAAAATGCTCAGGCTTCAAGGGGATAAGTAATCTGCACAAGTCAACACAATATATAAGCATATCCTCAAGATGAGGGCAGTTACTGATTGAACTGTGCCCATAAGCCTTGTTTTTCTTCCTATTTTTCTTTTTGAGCAACTTGAGCAACTGTTTTACTGTAGTTTCACAGATGAGTCACTCAACAGTGTGACGTGGGCTAAGCCCTCTGTTTATATTGCAAGTTTGTTTTTTGGTAAGTAGCAGAACCTTCAGTGAACACTCCACTTATAATGGCTCCGTCTGTGTGTGTGTTTGTTTCGCACTCCAGTATCTCCAGTCCTAGGAGGTGCTCCCGCTGTTGCAGTAACCCGTGTCCGGGGCCTCTGTGGTGCTCCTGATGCCCCTCTCCCACCCCTGAAGATCCCAGGTGGGCGAGGGAATGACCAGCGGGATCGCAATCTTTCAGCTAAGCTATTCTACTCTGTAAGTTAAACCAAAAATGTATCTGTGCAGTTTTTGTCCTGAAGTAGAGGTGTGTATTTGATCAGGGACGGAGAAATGCAGTTTGGACCTTCGGGCTAGCGGCGCAGAAAGTTTATCAATAGGGAGAGAGACAAACACAAAGGCAGTTATTTGCATTTTGGCACTTTTGAATCTTATCACTCTTTGACTTCAGTGAAGCAATTGATGTAATTGGGTTTTTTTTTAAGATGTTAAACTTCTCCAACTAGGGTTGCAGTGATAGACCTTTTCAAGGCATGAAAATTAACGGTTAGCACACCGTGTATGTTTGTTTTTCTACTGTATTGAAAAAAAATGCAACCGGACAGAGATTCTCACCTTTTATATGAGTTATTTTTAAAAGGGAGACTTGTTACACAGACTTTTATTTTAAAGAAATTGTCTGAAGTTTTAATTGTAGTGATAAAATGTTCAAATAAAATAAAAAAAACATTTCTTTCATTCCTTTAAGGGTCATTCTAACTGATTGATAATTTTGCACTTAACATGTCATGTGCTAACTCCCAGAAACACGCTGTTACATCGTGTGCACTTGACCTAAGGTCCGTCCCTTCTGTTAAAAGCACACATGTCAATGCTGCTGAACTTGATACACTCTTTTTTTTTGTCTTTACTGCTTCGCGTGCTCAGGCATTTGACACAGCTGCAGTTGTTTGTCACACAGTCTGGATCAAAATTAAGACCCGGACAGCTCTGAATTGTTTTTGTAATTGTCATCATTTCCTTTTCAATAATCAGTTATTTGAGCAGTCACAGATGGCTTTTCAGAATCATAACTGTATTTCTCCCAGCATTCTTTATTTTTGACGTCATCTGAAATGAATGTGTGGTCACGCTCTTCCTCTCCGCCCTTTAGGATACTCAGTTGGTGGTTCTTGAGGAGCCTGCCCCTGCCAACGGCCGAGTGCGATTCTTGCTCTTTGAGCCACGTCGCTCTGAGGGCAAGCACTGTGTCTGGAGGGCAGCGCTGAAAGGAGGGAACCTGTATGTTGAAATCCCTCCTGGAGCTTTGCCCGAGGGCAGCAAAGACAGGTCAGAGGGCAAACTTGTTTTTCAGCATTTCAAGGAAAAAACTTTTGTTTCAACAATTCAAGTTTTATTCATTTTTTTAAAAAAATTGAATGGAATTAAAAGGTGAAAAATTGATTAATTTTAAAAATATAACAATAATTTCAAGTTTTTACCAAAGTAAATGAAGGCCCCCATCCACATTTCTACAGTAGAAAAGCCTTTAAAAAAAAAAAAAAGGTGTGTAAGCCCTGACTAAAAAGTGATTTAAGTCAAGTTTTAATTCTCAAGCCTTTGGGTAATCTTATTTTTAGTATCTCC
The DNA here is from genome assembly GCF_008729295.1 of Plectropomus leopardus. Lineage (NCBI taxonomy): Eukaryota > Metazoa > Chordata > Actinopteri > Perciformes > Serranidae > Plectropomus > Plectropomus leopardus. Next base: position 27,126,112 of record NC_056465.1, read on the forward strand.
CTTTATGCTGTGGTATGGGTGGTAAAGATAGATAATTATTTTCCTCTGAAATTCATTAACACCCTCCTATGATACATTAACACTGTTTTTTGTTTTTACAGTTTTGCCCTTCTGCTGGAATTTGCAGAGGAGAAGCTGCAGGTTGATCATGTGTTCATCTGTTTTCACAAGAATCGTGACGATAGAGGTGAGACTTGTTTTTGTCTGGGTTTCTTACACTGTTAACCTCTTAATATAAAATCTCTGGTATAGCATCTCTAATTTAAACTTCAACCATTTGAACAGTTAAATCAATAGTTAAGCATATGTGAAACTGACATTAAAAAAAAAATAACACATTTCAGAGAAAGGCATTTGGGATATTTTTGGAGGTAAACCTGAACCTAAACATAAAGTGGCACCTCGAGTGAGGCAGATGAAGCAGGTACTACTTCAACACTTAAACACAGACGTGGCTGAAATGTACGATGGATAAAACTAGTAGATTTTAGACTATGTCACTACTTATTTTATATATTTTAGATAGTTAGGGCAAAAAACAAATACTGTGTTAATGACAATTTCTCATGCCACCTTTCATGAATGTATTTTTCATGTATTAGGTTAAAAATAAATATTTTATGATTCCTATGAACTTTAAATTGGCAGATATGATGCTCACTTTGTACCCGCAAATGTACAGGCTGGATGTTCCTGTGTTCTCGCGCTGGATAAGGCTACGTTTACATGGCACACCTTCGCGCTCAAATCACATTTATTGCTCATATCCATTCTTTTTGGTTTGGCCGTTCACATTTTTTAAAATGTGGCCCAAATCAGATTTCAAGGTGAACTGGGCACAGCCCTGAACTGACCTGGATGCACGCGCAAAAAAAAAAAATACAAATACAAAGACGCCACACGCAGCATGCTGTATGGGTTTAAACATATGAAGGCATCTAAGGTCAGCGTGTACAGTTTCATTCATGCTGATGTGCAGAGGATACCAGCGAACTGTGAGCAGATGATAACGAGGACGAGGAGAAGGAGAGCCACGTTTTTAATTAAGGCTTTTTTCTGGAGAAATGGTGGCTACATCTGTGCCGAGGTGTGTGTGGATGTTCATTCAAAATTTCTGGATGTCGATGCAAGGGCTACTGTTAACTACTTCAGTCGGGTCTTGTCAACAAGATGTGGCAAGACACTCATTTTATAGCAAGTGATGCAAAGGTTAATTCTGACTTCTGTTCAGACTGAGGTCACATTGCTAAAATCAGATCTTTGTCTGATTTAGCACCAGAATGAAAGCGGCTTAGTCAGAATCGGAAACATCACATTCCACCTGATTTGTATGTTGCACACCATGAAAAAAACAAATCTGAGTCACATATGAGGAAAAAAATCTGATTTTGGTTGCGTTTGGCTGTAGTCTGAATATAATGTTCTGTAGTTGTTGCAAGCTGTTTTCCAAAGCTGTAATAAATGGAACGTGATGCTTCCTTTTTTCTAATATGTCCTTATTTAGTGTATACAGGATACGCAATCTACTTAGCAGCAGTAATAAGAATATATATGACTTCACTAAATTATAAATAAAATGTTAACGTGTTGTCTATGCAGATACCCTTTAATTAGTGCAGCACAAACAATTGCTGCTTTTATGAAATATTTTTCTTTTTTACGAATGCCTCAATAGATTCATAATTAGTGATGTTTCAGATATAGATAGTTATTTTCTGAATCTGTGACCCTTAAACTTAAATGCTTTCCTGTGTTATATTATTTGTCGATATAAACTCAAAGCTATAATATGCTACGTTCACTAGCTCTGAGGTACTTCTAGAGACTGGAGGTTTTGACTGGGTTAAAGTGAAGCTTTGCTGATTTTAAACCAGTGTCTGCTGTTTGACGTCAAATGTGTCATCGATGATACATTTGGAGTCACCGGGCGGATCTCTACTGGCAGTTGAGCAGCAAGTTCTGCACGAAGCCAAACAGCAGTCATCTACACACACTGCCCACACCGTGAAGACGTAGAGCTGGTTAAACATCGGCAAAGAGTGGACTGATAATCAGCAAAGAAAAGAGCTGATAGAAGATTGGCAAAGAGCTGGTTCAAAACTGGCAAAGTTTCCCTTCTAAAGTTTTTTTTTTTTCGAAGGTTTAGTTTGTAGCTCATGGCCAGAAATCAGGGCTTGGAGATTTTACATCTGTTAACATCTCGTCTCTCCTCAGCATCCCTGCTGCGAACATTCAGTTTCCTGGGCTTTGAGATTGTGAGACCAGGTCATTCCCCTCGTCCCCTCCCGCCCTGACGCTTTCTTCATGGCTTACAGCATCGAGCGAGACTCCTCTGATGACGATTAAATGACGCTGAGCAGTTTACAAATGTTTGTTGTTCTTATTTCAATCCATACCCACGTCTTTTATGATTTTTGGGAAATGAATATATTATCCAAGTTCAGTCTGGTCGAGGTTTTACTTTTTATTTGTTTTAGCTTTACTACCATGTGCTGTGTTTCAATGATATTTGCACTAGGGGTAAGATGTTAATATACCAGGAATGTAAAGCAAGCGCCCACATAATATCCGGGCAGTGTGTCCTCGCCACTGTATTACTTTCCATGATGTGTAGTTTCTGACTTCCCTATTCTCCCCCCTGAACACCTGACGATCATCCCCACTGTGTAATATTTATGAGAAAAATTTCAATTCATCTTACTCATGTAAGTAGGTATGTTTTCATAGTATCAGTTGATTCTCCTGTTTATATTGATTTTTTTAAAATGTGTGCATGATTTTCATTTGTTGCTTTGATTCACTTGATAGAAATCTGCATGTTGTAACTACTAAATAAAAGTGCTCACCTAAGAGAGTGGCGTTTGTGGGTCGTGTGTGATGTGAGAATGCTCAATGGGAACGAGGACAAACTTAAGCGTCGTCCGATCTCGCGAACAAATGACAATGACAATGACAATGACAAAAAAAGTGTTGTGTAATGAATGTTCTTACTTCCTTTGTCTGTACCGAACAGTTCAAAGCTTCGTTCCTAACATAGGCATTCAAATTCTGAATCAACATGTGAATGCCTTTTATGCATGTCTAATAATTCTGTTTTAATCCCAGTTTTTCTGCACAGTGGCAGATAAAGATTAGGTTACACTAATATTATTACTATTATTTATATAATTATATTTTTATTTGTGTGATCTAAAGATTTCCAGTAACTCGAGTATTGTAAAGTGCATGTAAGGAGAAAATAGATTTCAGTCATAACAGATATTTATTTAACTATTTATTCTTCAAACCATGTTTGTTGGCTTTTAGCCTCTTAAAAACAACATTTTCACTATATTCCAAAAAATTTAAGTTCTCATTTTGTGATTTTACTGAGGTAAGAGCCTCTCTGTCTTCAGCACAAGTGTCCCTTGCTCCAAATGTCTGCAGCAGACTGCTCAGATTTTGAGTAAGAAACAATGCTCTGCCCAGTTTCTTTGCCATTTCTGTTGTATGTGGTTGCTATAAGCCTCAGGGCAGGATTATTATTTCATCATTATTTCATGCTCTTATTGGATTAGCCAGCTGTCTCTCTGTACTCATGTTGACAGAACTGATGAATTATATTCTTTAAAAAGATGTAGCAAGTGTATTTTAGGGTGATGACGTTAGAAAATATAATGACTGACATTCAAAGTTTCATTGGAAAACCTCAATAAGAGCCTCTTATGTTAAAAAGTAAAACATAAATGAACAGAAAAGGAAATAAGGTACAGCCCTACACACCTCACACCTGCAGTCCCATTAATCTGCTCTGAAAATGGGCATATTTGTCTTATTCAGATAAAAAAATAATTCTGATGTTAGAGAGAGGTTTTCAGATGCTGCTTATTAGTCCAAAAAGCACTTCTTTTGACACAAACAGAGCCCTTTTAGTGGCACTGTTATGATGTATGAACAATGATGATACAATGAAGTCAGTGAGGACAAAACAAATACAGCACAATTGTTTTAATCGTGTGGTGTCTTAAAGCCCTTTAAAGCACAGAGAAAAACAGAAATCTCTGGTTAAAAAAACAACAAAAAGCCTAAAACTGTTCTAACTTGTCAGAAAATAGTTTGCTTTTAGGAAATACATTTTTAGGGCCGATAAAGAGTAATATTACAGCAACAAATGTTCAAAGTGCAGCATTTTATCGCATACATTTTACATAGTGAACAGCAGTGTATGAATATCTTAATTATAAAAGGAGGAGGATGGAAATGGCTTTTAGTCAAATCAAATGCACATTCTTAGTGTATTTTTGACCGTTGATATATTGCAGAGTGACAGTTTACAAATTACGCAGCAGGAGTCATCACATCAATGATTGCATTTCAAGATGGACTGTCCATGTTCAGAGAGAGCCATAGTTGACTGGTCACGCTCACAACTGTCTCCGGGTCTGTAAACGACAAGTACTGCAGACACATACAGTCCTCCCAGTCCAGAGCAGACTGATCCTGGATCAGCCCTCTCTCTGCCAGCTTCATCACCAGCAGGGCTCGCTTGACAGTCAGCCAGTTGTGTACAGCGGCGGTCAGAGAGCCTCTGTGACTGATGAATGGGACACGTGGCCCCCAGAGGAGCACCTGAAGCGTGGCCACCATGTCCGCCATCTGTGCTCCGCTGCTCCCAGAGTGGAGCAGAGAGGCCAGATAGAGAAGACCCTGTCGGTGTGAGGACACGGCTGGAACTGAGCCCAGAGGTGTTTGGCTCTCTTGTGAATGGAGGCAGTATTGAATTAGTGCTCCAATCTGGGATTTGATGTAGGTGAGAGGGTGAGGTGCAGACAGAGCAGATGACAGCGGAGTTAACACCACACGAGGGGAACCGTATGTCCTCCATAACATCTGGATTGGTCTTTTTTTCTTTCCCCACTCCATTCCTTCTTTCCATCTGCTGGTCTTGAAACCTGTTTTTGTTTCAGAAGCATCAGTCTCAAGCTTCTTTTCTCCCTCTTCATCCTCCCTGCTGGGCCACACTAAAAAGATCCCCTGTGGTCTGAGCTCAGCTGCAGTGGCGCTGATGTTGTACAGATGTTGTGTGCCCATTAATACCTGCAGCAACAGAGCGCAAACCTGTCTGTCGTAATCCAAACAATCTGTGCTCTGCAGGGAGCCCTGAACAAAGTCCTCTAGAGTGGCGTGAGGCAGGTCTCTCTCCACGCTCACTGAGAGGCCTTTCTGGAGGAAAGAGGACAGATTCATGTTCACATGAGCTGCTGCACACTCAGTGCTGCCTCTATCTGGTGATTTAGCAGCAGTGCAGTCTGACTTGACAGAATGAGAGGGACCTTGATTTTGCAATATGCTGAATTCATCCTTTGAGGCATTGCGTGCTTGGAAATGAGCAATAACGTCTTGCACGTTGACATGGGATGACTGGTGTTTGGTTTGTGTTTCATCAGTCTGTTTGTGTGCCTGCACAGAAAGACAGAACATAGTCGTACAACTAAAGTTATACTCAAGACTTACACTGTGTAAAAAAGATATCACCCCTGGCCTTCCTGTTGCAGTTGTGACACCTGATGACAGTTTAGAGGAAGTGTTTGTGGGACCGCAAGACAGTGTGACAGATGCCAGTCTCGATAAAGATCATGTTTGTATGGCTGGTTGCTATGTCAGTGTGGCTGCAAGTGAACAGAAATACCCAGTGTGCTTCATTTGGTGGAAACTTTTGCAAAGAGACACAAGGCTAGGGGCAAGTCGCAGCAGCCCCATACATGTTTCTAGGATTTTAGGATGTTTCTAGGATTTCTGGACATTTTTTGGATTTTAGGACATTTCTCAGATTTTAGCACATTTCTAGGATTTTAGGATGTTTCCCAGATTTTAGGACATTTCCTGAATTTTAACACATAAGGGGCTTAGCTCTAGGATCTCTGTTTGGGGTGCGGGCGATCCTCCAATGCCACCTATTTTGATAAACTCCATTTTGATATTATTCTTTGCACTCTGGCACCTTGTGTATACTAACAGTACAAAAACAGTGTAAATGACTTTTTTTAAATTGTGAATTAGAAAATGGTTTGGGGGCCAGATTTGGCCCGGTTGCTGTAAGTTTAGTATCACTGGTCTTGAACATTTTAACATCAGGCATTATCACACAGAACATACTGTATGTGGAGAGAGTAAAAGACTTTTAACATTACCCTTAAACCAAGCATCCTCCCTGGGAGCTTGGGGCTGCGCAGGCTGTAGTAAACCGTGTCTCCGATCTCCTTTGGCCCTCCGCCGTCACACAGCAGGAAATCCTGAGGCTGGTATGAGATGACGTCCCTCTCTGCGGCCTTTCCCTGCAGCAGGATCCCAGCCTCCACACTTTGCGCCATGCTCCTCAGAAAGAGGAGGTGGCGGTGCTGAATCCCCTGAAAAACAACCCTCTGGTCGCCAAAGCTGCTGAAGAGGCAGGACAGATGTTCGTCTGGGGTGTCAAAGGTCAGCTGGGAGAAAGATGGCAAGGGGACTGGTTTAAATTCTTCCGCCTCCTCCTCGTGTAAACAGGTGTCAGGTATGGGTACCAGCATGTAGATGGGGTTGTCAAAGTTTAGAGGGTGCTTTTGCAGTGGATAGAGCGGAGACAGAGGGGAGTACTGAGGTGCCACTGGGAGGGAGAAGGTGCGAGCTAACCTCTTCTTTGGAACAGGCGGCGGAGTGCCATCGGAGAAAAATCTCACCTGGTGTCTGGAGGGATCTGAGACACACATTGAGGGGGATTCAGGTCAGACTTGTGAGCAAGAGCAATGCAACAGATTGGTCGACTCTGCAAGCCACCGTAATCTATGTGAACATCACATGCATGTTATTGAAAGTAAAAGTTTCAGATGGTTACTTCCTCTCTTTCAGTTCTCACGAAAAGCTCATCTGAGACTGAATCACACTTTATAGTAAGCTGCGTCTTTTCCCATCACTCTGAGCTGTGTTTTCACAATTGGGGAAGGACACAACCGTAAATGATGCATGACATTTAGGACATGTAAACACTTTCAGTCACCTAAACTCACTTCATCATTTTGTGAACCCACCATAACGCTGGTGTATGGGGCACTGAGCTGCGTTACAATCAGTGGGCTCTTGGAAGACGTCGTTGTAGGTGAGGTTTTGATGCTGGAGTCCAGCAGGGCTGAGCATGACGCAGTCAGACTCCACACTGGAGTGTCTGGAGGAATGACTCCTGTGCAGAAAGATGCACAAAACCATCAACGTGCATTCACTGAAGGATACTTGACATTAAAAAATAAAGGATATATGCATGAAATATTAGTGCAATCTACTTTTATCCCAATAAGTTAGGATCATTTGATGAGGACTATGAATTTGACCTGATGGAAACCAAATTTGAGGCTGTGAAGAATAAACTTTTAATCAGTTTGGTCTTACCTGCGCTGTTTGACAGGCAGCGCTGGTGGCTGTTCCTCCGCTCTGCTGCCAGAACCAGACGCCATCAGGAATCTACAAACACCTAACCTGCTCCTCCACCTCTTTCGCTCTCCGCTGCTGTCACTGAATGCAGCGTGTGTGAAGCTCACAGGTGGCTAAGTCCTCGCTGAGACACTTCCCGTTTATCTCAGCAACTCCCTGCGTCACTTGTGTCTCTGCCTCTTTCTCACCCGTCAGTGTAGTTGCATGAATTTTCTGCTCTTGTTATCTTTTAATCGGTCTGAGCTTGAGGTCGGTAACGGAAAAGCAGTTTGTGTTCTGAGGGGGCAAAACTCTGTTCTCTGAGCTAACCTCAACGTGACAGAATGGGGAAGAGCAGTTACAGCAAAGCCCTTCAATTTGCACTCTTGCCCTCTTTCTTTCTCAGTTGATCTACATTCGCCATGTGCAGCCTCAGCATGAACTTCTCTTTCGGATGATGCAGTTTGAGGTTTTACACATGCAGTGCCCTCTGCTTGCACGCAGGAGTATATGCTTTCACTAACTTTAAAGGGAAGGTTAAATATTGAAGCAGATAAAGGCTGAGATGATTCATCATGTCCATGTCTTGCACAACTGGGTGATTTTGGACAAGTATTTATGTTTAGGCAATTTATATCTGTATGTCCTATAAATGATGATATGGAAGGAACGCTTATAGGGAGCATTAAACACTATGAACTATATTAAAGCCATTAACTTGTGGCTAACGCTGTGCAGTGTGTTTTGAAGTTGAAACAACACTGCATCAATATCAGTCAGTCTTGCTCTGAGACACTCCAACAAGGCATTCTTCTTTTGTCAGTATTAGAATAATTTTAATACCAAAAGTTAGGATAATCAGGATTTAAGTGACAGTTCACCCCAAAATCAAAACTACAGATTTTTCCGGTTCGATTGCTAGACTGTTTTGACGTGAATCACCATGTGTTAGAGATATCAGCCACAGAGATGTCTGCTTTCCCTTCAATGTAGCGAAACTAGATCACACTCGACTCGTGGTGTTGAAAGCGAAAAAAGAAAAAGAAATCTCAACAGCAATGTCTCTTTCCGGATATCATGACCCGGTTACTCAAGATAATCCACTGACCTTGTTGTTGGCAGTTTAATGTTATCTGTCTATGGAACTAAAAATATGATGATGTTTTTTTAATTTTTGGATAAGCACAGCGGTCAGATTTAGGCCTAAAATCTGAACAGCAAAATCAGAAGAAGCAAGTTAACTAAGTCTACAGCTACGCTAGCTGATCTGTGAGGCTGTACTTCTTTGAGCTAAATGCTAACATCAGCATGCTGACATGATCATGATGACAATGCTAACATGCTGATATTTAGCAGGTGTATTGTTTACCATGTTGTATGTATTAGCATGCTAATATTTGCTGATATGCTGAGCACAAACTAAAGCTGAGGCTGATGTGAATGTTGTAGTTTTTTGGTTGCAGGCTATTTGATTGGACAAATTTGACCCAATGATTGGGCCAGATGATAAAACATGAATGTTTGTACAAAATTCACAGAAATTAATCCCCTAATTGTTTGGGATTTGCAGTGTGAACCAAAGTGGTGGACTGATGGATCAACAGATCAACATTTCCACCCCTGGAGCGCTGCTAGCTTGCTATCATAAATGGTAAATATGCATAGAAATAGAGCCCACAAAGCATCTTGAAATAAAAATGAATTAAAATGAGCATTAGTATTCATAATCAACAAAGAAATTAAGTCTCACACCATGATGCCACTTATAACCTGGGTGAGACGGCCACATTAACAGACTCTAGTGACCAATTTTAGATATCTTGATAAGTGTGATGACACCTGTGTGATGTCAGTGATATACATACAATAATTAAATATCCAAGTGCAGTCATTATCTGTGCTGTTGTGCTAAGTGGAGTGTTGAGGCGGAGCGTTAGCTGCTGAAGCACTTCCATCCCAGAGTGACTCACGTCATCTGGGTCAAAGAGGTGTTATTTCTCAGTTTTTCACTATCACCTCTGCTATCTTTACTAACAAAGCAGTCACTGTTTCATTGAAAAACATGATGACAATGTGTAAACATGACTGCAATGACGCAGACCTCAGTATATTACCAAATCTAAAAAGCCTAATAAGGAGCTGAAAATTTTGTCCAAAAAAAAATCTGCATATTGTGATTAATCAGAACTTCAGTGTTAAATATTTTTGCTGCTATAAATAAAAATGTGTTGCAGTATGAATCTGATTCATTCTGAAATAATAAAGAATATTAAAGGGACGGTTTGCCCTCAAGTCACACATATTGTCCCTTATATCTGTAGTGCTGTTTATCAATTTTGATTGTTTTGGTGTGAGTTTCTGAGTGTTGGAGATCGGCCGTAGAGAGGTCTGCCTTTTCTCCACTATAATGGAACTAGACGGCACTCAGCTTGTGGAAAAACTCAACAGAAATGTCTCTTTCCAGAAATCATGACCCACTTACTCAAGATTATCCACAGACCTTGTTGTCAGTGTTTCATGTAGGAACTATTTTCTTTCCACCGAGCTACACCTGCCAAACCCTATCACTGCACATAAGGAAGCATGTATCGACTGCTAGCTGAGTAACTGGGTCATGATTTCTAAAAGAGACACTGATCTTGAGTTTTTTTATTTTTTATTTTTCTAAAATTTTCAATTTATTTTATTTTATTTATTTATTTTGGTGCTTTGAGCACCACAAGCCGAATGACATCTAATTCTATTGTACTGGAGAGAAGGCTGACATCTCGAACACACTGCAACTCTAACCAAAACAATCAAGATTAATAAATATCACTACAGGTAAGAGGAAAAATATGTATTTTGATGTGAGGTTGAACTGTCCCTTTAGGCACTAGATATACATATTTTACAGGGGAGAAAAAAAATAGGTGTTGCTCATTCAGGAAGCATGTCAATCAAATCCAAATTATAAAGAAGTCTATAATAGTTTTTTTTAGTTATTTATCAATATAACAGGAGAAACATTTTAGCTTCCAAAAAGTGGCATGACAGTAAAGGTTTAGAAACTACTGATTTATTATTATTTTATACACAGTGCATCAGGCAGTGGAAATATTCACTCGCCAGTTGCTGTTTTATTAAAGTAGTTAAAACTAATGCAGTCTCATGAAAGTCCTGGAAATAATTCCCCCCTCATTAAGATCACGTTCTGTGTAAATTTGTGTTTTTTATTCATAACACAGTCACTTAAGGTAACTTAATACTGAAAACTCCCCTCGGTACAACACTGCACTGTTCTGCACATTGCTGCGTATGTGCGTTCTCTAAATTAAATTACTCATCTCTTTTTAAAGAATACTTTTTAGTGACTGAGACATTAGGGAGCTGAATGAGAGCGGAAAACCTTATTTGGCTTAAGGCATTATTGTAAAATCTCTTATGTCATGCCCATAAACAAACAACACAGGGAGCAATTATAAATTTAAATCACCTTAATCCATTCTTGTATTTTCAGCGCCCTCCACTTAGAGCAGAGCACTCTGCATCATAATGATATTTACCCACTAAATTTCAGTGCGTGGGAGCGAATGAGGACGCAGGCTATGAGGGTGCATTAGTTTAGCATCATTAAGGGCGTCTTCATTGAAGCTCTTCTTATGCTAAGGAGCAAGGACTGCTTCATTTCTCTGTTTGAGGGACGAACCAGCACACATTCATGCAAGTTCGCAGTTCTGGCTAACTGTGGAAACCATGCAGACGTATTCAACAAGGGCTGAATAGAAGCAGAAGGCTTGAGAGCGAGTGACATTTAAGATCTGAAAGGATCCTGAAAGGAGGAGGAATTCGTTAACCATAAATTCAGTCTTCCTGTTGTGAAAGTCTTGAAGGTGACTCATATTCTCCTCAAATAGGAACTTAAATAAAATACGATTATGAAAGATTCAAAATAGTCACTTTTGATTAGTTTTATTTTTGATATGCCATAAAATTAAAAAAAATTAAAAAGACATGAAATACAAGACGCCTTTCCTTTTGGTTTGCCACTCCACCACCTCAGTGAGCTTAAGAGCACCAAATTTCGAAGTGGTTTCCTTTTATAGGTGGTAAAATTTGAATGTTTTTGTGACGTAAGTGTCTTGACTTCTGTTTTATTATATTACTTGTTCAGCAGGACAGTCTCCATAAGTAACGGTAACATTTCGCGATAAATAAACTACACCACAACAGCACTGTAAGAGCCAGTAATTTGAAACCAAATTTTTGAAGACATATAAAAGCTTTAAGGTTTATGAGTGGGTTATTCAATTACCAATTTATGCTTTTTGTCGTAGAACAGAACCCAAAAGTCTTTTCAGCTTGTCTTAACCACACACCTTAGATTTCTATCAAAATCCCATTTGACTTGTATTTATCTTGAACATATAGACAAAAACAGTCAAAACACAAACAGATAGAAATAAAACAAAATAACTATAACTGAAATGGATGATAATCTATGCACAACTCAATGAATAGATTCTAATAAACAACAAAATGTGTTCTTACATGTTTGAAAAGTAGAATATAAGACGAATATAAACTCATTATTTCCTACCGCTTCTCAGCTACTCATCAGTAAGGAGTAGATTAATTCATGCACCTAAATAATTTTTTAAAAATAAAAGACGTAGTAGGATTTAGGGACAGCTTTAATTTCATTTCTTCTTAAACCACGTTTAAGAAAATTGACAAATTATTTGATTATTTGATATTTCTTTATGATTGGCATCAGAGCAACTGTAATGAACCACAATTTCTCCTCGCGGATCAATAAAATATTTCTGATTGTGATATTCTCAGCGGTTAAATGATTAATGCACACAATATCACAGCTGTCTGATTATGTTGGTTTATTTTTATTTTTATTTTTTAATGACAGTGGGCACATTTTTCACTTTCCACAGCTTAATCTGACATTGTCTTGTTCTGACACAAGACAAAAACAATTTCATGAGGAAATTGAAAGCAGCACATTTGTTACATGAATAAATTCACATTTTAAACCAAGTGAAGTCGTATCAAATCATCTTGCATCACTACTAATCAGTGCTACGATGTCATTCCTTTTGGCGGGAAGTGAAGTGTTTCCTTATCGTTTCACAGAAGCGCCGTTTGTGCTTGCCGTCTGAAGATGAAACAGTTGCGCTGATGGCAGAAGAAGCTTTTATCTCTTCCTTTACTGATCTTTCTTTGTTCTGGGAGTCAGTTAAGTCTTTTGAAAGCCTCTTCTTGTCTCCTGGCAGGTGAGAGGAGTCCACTGTCCTTGTCACTGGAGCTTTGCTGAGAGAGAATGCAGTCTCCTCATTCTTGTTTAAACGCCGTGCAGCTTGGCAGAGAAGTGCCTCCTCACTTGCCATTTTCGGGCTCTGACTCAAGGTGATGAAGCCGTATGGCGTGGTGACTTTAGCGAGATGTGGCAGGGAGAGGGCGGCTCTGCTGGCGGGGTCCAGGCAGTGCTGAGAGTCAGTGAAAGAGCAGAGGGAGGACACCTCCCTTTGCAGAAGAGATCTCCTTTGGGTAAAGGGGTCCGAGACACTCCGCTCAGCCTTGCGGTCTGACAAACTGAAGTTTGAGGAGGATGAAGATGATGACAGCATGGAGCAGGCCAGAGCAGCAGATATAGACGACTCCAGCTCGGTCCTCGAACTCCCTAAACCTCCATCTGCCTCTGCATCGTCCTCTTCTGTCTCTTTGTCCAATGATCTTACACCTACCCGCACAGACAGACTTGGTATAGTGAACTGTGGGATGCTGTCAGGCGTCAGGATATTTGGATAAATGTTCTCCCGGCTTGTCTCGAAGTCAGATCCCAGAGAGCACCCGATGGACCTTGCACTGCTGGTAGCCCACAAGAAAGCCCGGATCCCTGCGCTGCTATGTCTGCGTGACGTGAAGAAATCATCTGAAGCTTTGTTTCCACTGCAGATAGCTCCAATGCTGAACGTCCGTGTGACTGAGTTCTTGTCCATCACTGGGTGTCTTTACCTTTTGTTGCACACTGGCTTGGTTGTAGATTGGAAAGACGATGGGTGAGAGGCAGCTTTTATACATCTCCGGTTCCCACATTTTGTCCTCCACCAAATGCAGCAACAGATGCGTAAATGTGACGACAGCCAGAGGTGGAAATGGTTACCACATAAGGAGCTTGTCATGAATGGAAGCATAGTGATGGGCCTCCCTCTTAAACTCTTTCATATGCTAAAGAGCAGACAGAGGTGCAGCATCTCTCAGAGCAGTTAATAAACTTTTCATTGTTTGATGGTTTCATTGCACCCTCCTAAAGCCCAAAGTAATGTCTTAAAATGATTGGTTTAGTGGGTCCAACAGTCCGAAGATATTCAGCACAGACAGTATTTACTAACCATCACTTAAGACAAAATAAAGCAGCAAATCTGCACACTTGTACTCATCCTTAAAATATACAACCACAGCCTACATGGGGTGAAGGGGGGGTGCAGTCTGAACAGGCCTACAACAGTTACATAATGATATGATGCATTGTCAGAGCCAATAGTGATGTAAAAATAAAACAAATATGAAAAAATTCTTTGCTGGTCCAAAGTTTTATTTGTTATAGACATCATAGCCAATTGGGAAAATTAAGGGGGCAACAGTGGGGTCGACGAGGAATAAACAGGCCGACCTAATTGTAAAGAAAGTGATCAACAAGAAAAGGCTACACCACAGATGTGGGAGACACTGCAGGAGTGGTAACAAATATTACTGTGTGCTCTGCGTCTTCTTAAAGAGAACCTGGGATCCTAACCCCTGACAGCTTCAGCGTCAGGTGAGGGAGACTTTGATGTGCCTCAGACAGCTTGACAGAGATTGTGACACTTTTCGTTTTTTATATCATGTGTATAAATTATATCCACACTATAAAAGATGTTAAAATTCACTTGCTCTATGCTGTAGGAAAGGGACCCACTCGGACTTAGCTGTGTAGGTCGCTCAAGTGTTTGCCTTATGGTGGTGGGGACAAATGAGACGAGAGGTTTGAGTCTGAAAATTTTAGAATAGAATAATCGTTATTGCCATTACATAAAAACAATGAAATGGCAGAGCATCTCTCTGAGCACGTAGTACAAATAAAAATAACAGTAGAGTGCTAATATACATATAAAGAGATAAAAACACATTCATTTTCACAGTAAAAGAGAAAAAAATGACAGTTATGAAGTAAATGCAAATCAAGTAGTCTGATGCAATAGTGCACCAAACATTTAATTTCCTACATTCTGGTGAAAACGTATGCACCAAATCGTACCTTTTCTGCATCAATTAATGGTGTAAACATTTTATGTTTTTATTACATTTATATTGTATGTACAAGGAAATAAGCATGCAAAATCTAGATTTTATGCATTACATACAAACGCAGATTATTTGCAGTTAAATTACAATACCACACAGAAGCACAGAAGCAGCAGCGTTTGCATATTGTTGATAAAATACTATTTGACCTATTTTCATGCCCAAACCGGTCACGTGACCACCATGCGTCAGCCTGTTGCAGGTCAATTGGCGGGAGTTGTCGATTGGTCCGCTGTGATTGCGCCAGGTGCGACTGTCCCTGTCGATTGGCTGCACAGTGGCAACTTCGGGGTACATTTTACCCTCCAAATCTCGTTCTCACGATAGTCTTTTAGCTTCTCCTCCTCACCTCAGGCCGGCAGATCCAGCAGGCTTTGACCCGCAGCAGGATGGCACCGGAAACACACAGAGACGCCGTGGAGCCGGAGCAGGCCGAAAACACCGAGGTAATGCTGCACAGCGAAGTGGTCTGTGGCCGTTTCATTCTGTCTAACTGTTAGAGAAGACTTACATCAACATAAAGTGATGAATTGTTTTTCCTGCTTTTCCTCCTCCTCTGCAGGGCACGGTTGTGAAGAACGGCGGTGTGTTTCGCTCCGTGCTGCGCGGCCTCCTCTGGCCCTTCGGCATCGTGGTACGAGCTGCAGCTAAAATCTGTTAGACTTTCACCTGTTAGCTCCACACACGACCTAACACGGCTCTCCTCTACAGGTGCGCGTGTACCGCGGGTTTTGGTGGGTGTTGGGTTATCGGCAGCCACAGGAGAAAGCCTTCGTGAGCCCCGCGGTCTCCAGTCCCGCACGCCAGAGCCTCGCCGGCCGCAAGCGCCTCCACCGGGTCACCCGGCTGCTGCTGTCCATCCTGCCCCGCTGGGTGCAGGGCGCCATGGGCTACCCGGTGTCCAGCAGCATTGGGCGCTGCCTCTCACCAGGTATGGATATGAATTTTTTTATTCAGCTTTTTCTAAGACAAGTGGTGCTTTCTGTGTGTGTTTTTTTTCCACTCAGTGTTTGCAGCACATGAAAACCACACACCAGCATCTGTTTTTCAGATATCAACTGATATATTCTAATTGTCCTTTTTAAACCAGTTTTCAGACCGTATAAAGGAGCAGTGTGTAAGATTAATACGTTTTTGTGGGATCTCTAGCATTGAGGATTAAAGATTGCAACCAGCTGAAACTTTTCCCAAGTACCAAACTACATGTGCCAAACCTGAACTTCCATTTAGGAATCCTTCAGTTTTTTAGGTTTTTACTTGGAGCTGAATTATCCACCGAGGTCTCTTCTACTCAAAAAACCAAACTGACCCTGTGATTTAATGTGGTAAAAAGCTGGACAAAGCAGTTTTACTTTAAACTGGTATTTCTCAAATGCTGTTTGGCATGTTGGAGATGGGCTGCTAGCCCGTCACCTGCTTATGTGTGCTCACCACTTGCTCTGATAATCTGATAATTTGGGATTGTAAATGGGGCCCTTGCGTTCAACCTCAGCTACTAGATGCCACTTAAAATTTCCGCTAGACCTTTAACCTACCTTTTTTAAAGGTTGGACAATCCCCAATTAATACCTGGTACTAGAAAATGTTTATGAGCATAATCTACATCAAAATATAGTCAAAAATTTGGAACTGGTGCCAGATTTGTGTACACTGCCAAATGCAGTAGCTTCTGACTGGAAAATGCCTCCTTTGTTCTGAGGCTCCATGGGGTAAGTTGGCAATTTATTCTGTCAACTCGGTTTTCCTGTTATCAAACAGGGCCAAACAAAACTGAAGGTATTAATTTAAGATGCCCAAATGTTTTTCTAACAGTGCATAACAATCGTGTTTGCAGAAGTATAATTTACTGTTTGACCTTTTAATGCAATGTTTTTCTGTATCAAAGCACGAGGGTACCACTTCCTAAAATATAAGCTTGTTTCCAACAGAAATCAGAGTCTCTCCTACTAAACCTTGTGGAAAGGGCAGCAAGAGAAAGCAGGATGAGTTGGACGAGGATGAGGAGGAGCAAGAGGAGAGTCAGACCTGGGTGGAGGCGCTCACTCAGGAGCTTGCTGAAGACGAAGGCCCAGAGGAGGATCCCGACTATGAGGTTAGTGCTTGGGTTCAGGCAGCACATATCTGCTGCTGTTGGCATTTTTGTGCTGGGAATTAATTTTTTTGGAAATGCAAAAGGTGTAAGGAAAGATTGTCCCTTGTCTCTAACCTGAAGGGAAATGACGGTGTATAAATGTCTGCTCAAAAGTGCCTGACGGTTATTTCTTTGGTCTATGGATGCATGAGTATATTTGTTTCGTACTCTAGAGGAAACATAAGGTACACATCTGAGAAATGGCAGCAATAATACAAAACCATTACATTTGAAAACGCGCAATACGAAATGCGATAATGGATGGAGACGTCGTTATCTGAATACTGACAATCTCTCAGCCCAGTACTGTTGAGACTGAGAGCGAAGAGTACCGCTCGCACAACAGCACAGAAAGCGACATTGAAGTTGAAGGCAAAGGCGTCGTCATTGAGGATGTGAAAATGGTAAGAACCATGGACACGCTTACAAAAAATGATATGTGTCAATAATGAAGACGCGAGTAATGCACTAACTTGACTTTTTGCTTTTATTTATAGGATATTGAGCTGTCAACTCCATCTGAAGTCTCTTGCCCTGCTGTTTAATGTGTCATATTGACAAAATGTATTGTTCCAGTGTTTTTGTATGTTTATATATTGATTCAATAAAATATTGTCTCTTGCCTTGACATTGCCATGGCCTTCCACTAGATGACAGTAATGATTCAGCGTTAAACAACGAGCCAAAGTGAGGAAATGTTGATGCACATCAGTATTTATTTTGAATGCAGTTGATACTAATCAGTTCATTTTTTAAACTTTTGTCAGCAGATATTGCAATTTTCCTCTTACTGCTTAATGTGGCACCTGTTAGCAGTTACTCTAAAATGTTAGTGGATTTGTACAGCTTGGACCCCTTGGTTATGTGATTGAAAGGATAATGTTGCATCTAATTACAGGTGCTGTCAGCTTTTTAAAAAGTTAATGGTAATTTCCTTTCCAGTTGTGAAATTGCAATAAACTTCAGCTTTAGTGTTGCAGTGCAGTCATGCTGTCTTTGCATGTGATCTCTGCCACTTCGTCAGAAATGACTAAGATGTAATCGTGGAGGTCTTCACATTATAATTACAAATCACAAATTGCTAAATGTGTTTAAGTATTTAAATGTTGATCAGGTTTTTGGTAAGATGCAGACTTTATTTCAGTATATTTGGCTGTAATTAATACAAGCAGCAGAATTTACTGAACCATCGGAGCATGTAATTGTTATACTCAACACCAATAAAATATAAGGCAGGGTCCCTGAGGGAGTTCCTTGGGGTCCCCAGAAGAATGGAGTTGTTGTCTTCACTAATTTACTGTTGGAAGTTTTTTTTTGGCAACTTTTCAATTCAAACAACTCAGATGCACAAGAAAAAAAAGCAAGTTCATGCTGACTGAAAAGTTGAGCCTGGGTTTATTGCATATACCAGTTTTAAATAGTTTTGTATTGTTCCCCTTAGATTTATAAAGTAAATGAGAAAAACAAAATGTAAATTATATATTCCCAAAAGTTTCTAATAAAACTTTATATACACCAGTGTTCACAAGTTGGTTTTGTTTATTAATCATATTTTTGAATATATATTTTTAAATTCAAAAGTATTATACACCCGATGTCAGTGACTGTTGTGACCATAGGTTTCATTTCCTCCACACTGACCTTGTATATTCATCTCATACTTGTGAAAGCAATATCTCAAGAACACTTTGAGCGAGTTTCTTCAGCTTCAAGTTTTAACTTTGATACGTAACTGTACTGTTGGAAACAGAATTTTGAACTGTGCATTTTAGACCAAAGAAGCCATGATGAGACTGAGGGAAAGTCAAAGCAGTTGGCCTCTGAAAACTGTGTGTGCTGAGACTGACTGAGTGTACATCAAAAACTGTGTCATACAGGCTTAGGAGTTAATCATCAGAGGAGAGATGTTTCTTAGGTACAAAAATCCACAAGCTGGTAAACTCGCCAAATGATTTGGACCTTGTTTTTGCTCGGCAGTGTTGCATTTTTGATGTGCCAACAAAACAATCTTGTTTTAGCAAGAATGCGTATTTGGCTTCAGAGAGCAGTGCTGCATTCAAATGTTTGGGTGGCTGATGGTGGATATGGATGGCTAAAGATGTAAGCTCTGCTGACTTTAAACCTGTGACAGGGGATGAACTGGTGCTATTTTTGACTTAAAGCATGTGACTTTTGGGTTTTGGCCCGAGTTCATCCAAGCAGAAAACGAGTGTTATCGCAGCGCTCACCCTCCCACCGGCTCTGTGCTGCAGGTGAGGGCTAAGCTGCTGCCATGTGGCTCTCTGATGACTGGCATCAGGAGAGGATGAGGAGTGTAATTTTGTGCTGCCCACAGAGTTGTACCTTTTTCTGTCCACCTGCACACACGCAGCGTCTCTGCTCACCGCTGAGTGAGAGCTGTGTTTATGGGAGTAGGTGGCAGACTGCAGTGAAGAGCCCCGCGAACCTCTTGAAAAGGACTGAACCAGTGCTTGTCCTTGTCCAGCAATCAGCACCCACTCTCTCTCTCTCTGTGGATGGAGCAGAGAAGATCACGGGTGGAGATGAGCTAATGCTGGCCTTTTCTTTCCTCTGTACAAGCTGCTGCTTTTTTTGTTTATCTGGTTTAGATGCAAATTGTACACTTGAGGATGAAAGTGAGAGAGGAAGCACTCAGCAAACTAACATTGTGTTGAGCTGTTATAATCTAGGAAGTTAGAGGGAGAACTGATTTTACACATAAATGTGAGTTTGTTTGTCATGAGGAGGATTCAGTCTGTGAAAACATCAGCCAGTCACCAGAAGTAAATATCGGCATCGTATGTTTCTCCAAACATCAGATGCGTTACATTTGTGTTTCATACATATAGGTAGAAGAAATTAGAAGGCAAAAGGGTGATTTATTAATCTTGAGATTACAGTTGTCCTTGAGCCTGCTACAGCTTTGGAGCTGATAACATATCAGCATTACTAAAATAACGTATATGAGCTGACTTTGTTGCTGGGGGTTGGAGGGGATGGTGCATGTATGTCACATGCCAAGCTGCAGATCAGTGTCAAAGACCAACAAAGACAAAACCTGTTTTTTTTAGGTAGTTATTGTTGCATCTTTCAGCTTTTTTTCAGCCATAAATCTTGTTTGTTTTTTGTGAGCTGTATATACACCAATATTGTGCCACAAAAAGTCATTTTTCAGCGATACATGCTGCGTTTTCAGTCACTTTCTATCCACCAAAAGTGGGTACTTTAAGGCAAAACATGATCTCTTAAGAGTTTTTTGTGTCATAACCACATGTTAACCACAGCATTACATACATACATAACAACGGACATGTTAGTGTTTACGCCTTGCATTGTTACAAGCACGAGGCTGCCGTCCATGAGTAAATGCACGCTCCTTCTGCACTGTGATATCGCTGGTGGGTGTAGTTTTGAAGATCTAAAATATGCCATACTTATATATATAATATTTTTGTGCAGTGATTTGTGAAACAGCTTTTTTATAAATACTTGTGCCTGAATGGCATGTCTTACACCTCTCTGTGTGTATGCAGGAGGTGTGCCTGAATTGTCATGTCAATTAGAATGGCTGCAAAATTGTATAACATGGCAAAGTGTCATAAAAAAAATTTAAAAAGTTAACTTCCCGGATGATCTCGACAAGCATTCAACATTTAGACCTTCAGTAAACTGAATCGTGCTGTATGGCGTCTGAGTTAATTTATCCACTCTGTTTATTTGTGGGCTTACAGTTCAAAAGAGACCAGATCCAGTATTTATCGGAGGTCATTCAGTTGTTGACACCAACATCCAACCGCCTTCAATTCAGTTAATTCCTGAAAACGCTCGAAGTTGTTTTGACAGTGAACTTTGCGTCTGTTTATTTCTTTGGCTCTCAGATGTTTTTCACCTCCTGGCGCTCAGGTGAAAAGGCAGCCGCCACCTTACTGAAGCAGCACATTGGTATGAATTAAATGCTTGATGTGTGTGTGTGTGTGTGTGTTTGTGGGAAGGGCAGCAGTGAGAGCTGGATACAGAACAGGAACTGATGGTCTCTGGGGGCTCTCATGGCTGTCTGAACGTTTGAAGGGTAGACTGCTCAGTGGAGGCAGATATAGAGAGCATCGACCTCTATCTCTGGGTGTTTGTAGCCAGCTGGAGACTGCTTTTAAACCCAGAAAGCTCTGTCTTTGCCTTTCAATAAGCAAGGTGAAAACACAGCATCTGGAGGTGGGGGGGAGGGTTTATATTTCATGCACCGTCCCAGGTGAGCTGCAGAACAAAAGGCTGCCTGGCTCATGCGGAGGATGTTGTGGAGGTCTTGTTGTTCTGTAATGGACGGCTGCATGCGGAGTGATTTGTTGAGGTGATCAGTTTAGATGCAGGGTGGTTATGTTGCAGGCAGCGGGGGCTTTCATAATATGTCACAGCTTTTATCACATTTTTATCTGATTTCATGTGAGCTGCTCTGATGCAGCACAGGTTGTTATAAAACCTCTCACACACCACTCACCCAGCGGCTGGACACACCGCGGAGCCACAACTAGGGCTTGACATCGGCTTATTGTCACCTTGAATGAATGGCAGCAGGTGCCGGCTGCTCCCCTAGGCCCCCGGTCTGACCTGCGGGCTATTATCTGCCGCATTACAATGTGGCTGTGTAATGTCAGCCAACAGAAACGCTCAAACTCACCCCCCCCTGCCTCTCGCTTTTTCTCCACAACCCTCTCAACACAGTCAGCGTGTTTCTCTTTACCTCCAGCCTAACGACCAGCTGTCCCCGTAGATTTCAACAGCATCCATCATCTTCAGAGAAGTAGAGCAAGAAAAGAGGCATGAAAAATGAAGCAGACAGATGGGGCCTTCAGTTGGTCGGACACTTTGATGCTGAGGACAGTAGCGAGGAAAGTTTCAAAAACCTGCGTGGAAGTCAGATCTCGTGTAATCGATGTTGATTCAACTGTTGGCGGATGAGTAACCGCTACCTCAGGGCACTGTCTCTTAAAATCAAATCAAGTTGTCAGAACAAGACAGAAAAGAGTACATTTTTTTAGAGATAATTTGACACGGCTTTTCATTTCCTTAATGTTGGTTTCATCCCTTCAAATAGTTTTTATATGATGATCTGATGCCCTGAACGATCACAGGCCAGCTTATCCTCAAAAGTCCCCCTGTGAGCTACCCGGCAGCATCACCTCGGCTTCTCATCTGGATGAGTGTATTTTACGTCTCACCGCGCTCCTTGATCAATCCAGCAGGATTTAAAGGCTTTGCGAAGCTATCTGTGATTGTGATCGTCCTTGTCTGCGCGAAGGTCGCCAACACCTCTGACTCACAGCAAACTGTGCGGGGCTCTCAAAGTGTGTGAAGTCAGCAAATCCATTCACACATTTATGATGCTATTCTGAGACGCCGGCCCCGAGACCGGCGGGAAAAGTTCAGGAAGTCAGGCAGCTTGTTAGTTTTTTTCGCAATCAGGAGCATCTGATTTCTTTCCCCTTTGACTCTTTCTTGTTCAGTTTGTTTGCACCAGCTGGAGGAAGTCTGCCACTTTGTGTTCACAAGTCAGTGTGAATGTGACTGACTCAGAGGGGTCAAATGTCAATCATGAATGTCTCGACAGAAAAAAACTGTAGGGTATAACTTCACGTTTTTGTCATGTGTTTTTTTTTTTTTTTTTTAAAGCATTCTTTAAAGCATTTTATTTAGAGGGGTCAATTTGCTCAATTTTGTAGCAAATATACACAAATATAGAAATTATTGATACACAAACAAATGCAGCATGAAAAGAATTAGTGCATTTACGACACCGCTCTTCAACAGGATTGTTAAAATAAAAACTAAAACAATAAGACAATAGAAAATAAAAGGGAAAGAAAACATATATATACAAAAAAGAAACAACAAAACAAAACATAACCCACCCAACCTAGACACCCAATTTAAAGAATCCCACATTCAGTTCGTAGCAAAAATGATCAAATGGTACTACACTGTTGTTTTTTTTCCCCCAAATATTGAATAAAATGTTGTCAGATGGCATCAAACAATTTCACCTGCTCATTGCTAATATATCTTTTCCTCTTCAGCTGCAAGTCCTCATTGAGTCAACGTGTAGTTTTCTGATGTCTTAGAAATATTAAAAAATAATAGTTTGTGGCTTAGGCTCAATTTTCGATTCAATAATTTCTGAAATTATATGGGAAATGTTGCTCCAGAGAGGAGACAGAGGTGGAGCATTTACTTATGTTAGATTTGGGAATATGCCACCTATTTACTATTTTAAATTTCCTCAGGTAATGTCTGACTTTGATAGATCATTTGTTTGTCTGTTTTAAACTGTAATTCTGCTGTTCCTCTGCAAACTGGGTATATATTGTGTTTTTTTTATTACATTGTTTTTATAGTCCACTAATTCAAAATTTTTTCAAGCTGAAATATTAAAATTTTTGCGTATTGTTGCCCTCTGGTGGTGATGTGGAGGTTTTGTTTCAAAGCATGTTGTTTCTTTGAACGAGCTCTGCGCTCCACAGTGGTGGAATATAATTAAGTACTTAAGTATGAATTAGAGGTACTTGTACTTTACTTTGGCTTTTTTTCATGCTACTTCATTTTTCTTCTCTACTACATTTCAGAGGGAAGTATTTACTTTTTACTTCACTACAGTTATTTGACACTTTTAGTTATTTTACAAATTAAGATCCTTGAACACAAAACATACAAAAAGCTTATGAAAATTATTTTGTATTTTACTAATTTTTTTTAACATGTTTTCATTGCTACATTTAATGGTTCCAGCTTTATATTGTGAGAAATTGCTGTAATTAATTTTACCAGCTGAAATGACATTTCAACGGCTAGTATTGCATCATTACAGCCCCCTCTCACTCCAAACTCATCGAATAGCTCTGCGTCTTTCTATACTTGCGGCGTATGAGTATGACACCCAAAGCCACCTTCTGTGTCCAATGTGGCCGGACAGCATCATGTGGTCGAGGTGATGCCAGTTATAGCAGAAACCACCAAAGAAGTGGTTTTGGGTTTTTGCCAGATGTTTATACTTCAATCTGTCTGCCTATGGAAAGATTTTGTCACTGCATTAGAGATGCCGTTTCAAAACTTTACAGGTGTGTAGTTGAGAACAAAATGAGGCCAAGATCAGCGATGAGTGTGGTCTGATCAAGGAGGCTGAGAGTAGGAAAGGACCTCCGCTTTACAACCCTGCTCTACATTCGCTTTAAGCTGCGAATTGCTGTATTGTAGCTGGAGTGATCTCATCACAAGATTGTCTCTTGTAGTAACTTTAATTTATCTCTAATAATTTGAAGTTTATTTTATTGGTTTGATAAAAAAACATTGTTAAGTGTTTGGTTAAGAGAACCTCTGATCATTTCTAACTCGCTGAGCAATAATGGTGTAATCATGTCAAATATAAGAGCGTAGTAGTAACAGGATCATTTTTTCTGTCTTACCTACTTTTATTTTTAGTACTTTAAGTACATTTTCCTGATAATGCCTACATACTTTTACTTAAGTAGCATTATCAATGCAGGACTTTTGCTTGTAACAGAGTATTTTCACATTGCATTATTATTATTTTTATTTACATCAAGGATCTAAATACTCATACTTCCCCACCACAAGAACTCCAGTAAAGTTCAATCTGATTATCAGGTGAACTTTGCTGGATTTGTGCTAATTTAAATGTTTGCAAATGCAGACATGGTGCGAAACACGCACTTCCATAAATGAGGCTTTTTTTTTTTGGACAGGCTGTATTAGACCGATGCAATGTGACAAACTAAACAATATTTCATAATAGCAGATATACTCCATCATACAGACTAGCATTTGGTACCAGACATAATCCTGCAATTTAAAAAATAAAAGTGGGGTAAAAACATTAAATTGAAATGGAAATTTACACTAAAGATCTTACTTGAAGCTTATAAGTCGCCAGCACACAAGTTTTACTCCGTAAGTAGCTTTTTCTCTTAAAGCACACTGATCAACAGGGATGACTCATTTAATCTGTTGGTGTCTTAATCATGAATACTGAGCAGAATCACTGTAAGCTGCTTTGGATGAAAACGTCTGACAGATGCTGCAAATGTAAAAAACTTAATATCTGAATTTATATTGAACACTTCTAGACAGCAGATGCTTTTTTTCATGAAGTTTTGTGAAGTTTATTATTCTGTAGTTTTTAGATATGCAAGATTCATAAGCCTTTCTTAGTCACTCTTTAGGGTACATTTAGTTTTTGTGTTTTTTTTTACTTAAAAATATTTGTGATTTAAAATAGATTAAAAATGTTTTATAGACAGAGTTCTCTTTGTGGTAAGAATATACAAAAAAATAGTATAGAAGTATTAACTAAATATGTTTATCAAAACTATTGATAAATATATTGATACAATAATGTCAGATATTTTGACATAGATGGTCTCAACACGCCTTAAACTGCACTGTCAAGGACTTTAAAGTATAAAAAAAATGCAAAACACGTCACAGGTAAGAGTAAGAAAAACTCTTAAAGTCAAAGCTTGAAAAGAATAAAATCTTCTACTTGAAAAAATAAAGTGTGAAGTGACAGCACCTCAAAACTGTAAAATGACAAAACTGACAGTCGGTGCAGCTCTTGAATAAAGACACTTTGGCACTTTCCACTTGGAGTTTATCTTCAGCTGCAGCAGAGGTCGTGCTGCATATGTGCTCTCAGCTTCTAAATATCCACGCGTCAGCAAGTTTTAATCCCAAACAATCACTTCACCAGCTCGTTTTGCTTAGTAACACACTGTAGTTTCATGAAGAGAGAAGAGATTTCAGCTTTTTGTCTTTTCATCAGTTCACACTCAGATGTTCCTTATTTAAAGCAAAAACATAGGCTACAAATTTCAGTTTAATTTGATGTTTCGGTGCAGTGAAGAGTGGACCGTCTTTGGCCACTCGGGTCACAGTTATGCAGTGTCTGCAGTGACTAGTGTCCCTCTCAGTCAAACATATCAATGTCTTTATGTTCCTCAAGTGACGATGGGAAGGCAGCTGCTTCCTGTGACCCCGCACACAGGGCCCACACCTGTTCACATACTGCGCAAACTGATGATTTCCCTTCCTGCTTGATTAATGGGACTGCAGTGATTTTCCCATCGCAGACCATTCAAGCCCAGTCGCCAGAAGATAATGCTGGCATTGCATGTGTTCACAAACCACAAATATGTTACATCAGTATGGTTCATGCATATCAAATCAAAGTATTTAAAGTGACATAATATATGCATAGATGTTGTCACTGGGAGGTGGAGAGGATGGTAGATGGTGTGTCACCTACACGCTACCAAGGTGCAGACGACTGTTACAGAGCAACCAACCATCGGTTGGTTTTTGGTGAGTCACTGCTGTGTTTCCAGTGACTTTTTAGTCACCAAAAGCGGTTGTTTTTTAGTGACCCATCACTGTATTTTTAGCAGGGATGGTGTGAGAGTTAGAGCAGTTGTTTTTACAGAGCCACTGCTATGTTTTCTGTCAGGAGTGCCACAAAAGTGGCAAAAGCTGCCTTTCCAGCAGAGATTGTGCCATCTAAACTTTGCATTTTTAGCCAAAATATGATCTTTTCCAAATCATAACAAGGTGTTTTTTTACCTAAACATAACCACATGTTAACCACAGCACTGTTGAAACTTAAAAAGGTGTTCTGTTTTAATGTATCCGATGCTTAATGACATACAAATGTAACATATCTGTGGATTGCAGGATTGTATGTGCCAACATTTATCCTGGCAATTGGTTTGATCATTCACCAACATAAAACAAATGGCGAGATTAGTGTATCTGTCATTCAAATGTACTGCTTTGCTTTTCAGAACGTGTGAATGCATCGAATTACTGAAAACATTATGCAGTACTTGTTATTCTTTGTTCATTTGTAATATACAGCATGTGTAGAGGTTTATGTGTATTGTATGAGTTTACTGAGATAATAAGTAACCTACAGATTACAGAAAATCATTCTGCTGTGATAGTTTGCAGGAACAGATGTCTGGTGTGACAGATTTACAGTCTCTAAATACCTGTCTTTACCAGCACTGCAGATTATGTTGTGATGATATACGAGTCTGAGTGAACTGGGAATGGAAAGCGTTGAAGGAACAGATGACTCAATAAATCCTGACTTAAATTTTCTATCCACATTGCATCTGTTGTTCGCAGGAAGGCAGTGGTGGTGAAAGTATTCAGGTGATCTCCTGAAGTAAAAGTACATAGACCGTTTGAAATAATGGAGGTAGCTATCGTGACGTCACCTCCTGGTTTGTGGACTCCTGTTTTAAAGCCTCAAGTTTGGCATTTGGCATCATATTTGAATAAAAGGCTGGAGCTGTGGAGGAGCGAGGGGGGATCTGACTCTTCTTTATGCTGCCTTTGCATTTTTACAGAACCCAACGATGGCGGCATCATGCCGCTCCAGTGTGTGATATTAAATAACATGGAAGCAAAACAGTCGTGACGGGCGTGATGTTTAACACAGCACTGTCTGCCTCTAGTGTAACATAAAACATATGCATGAGCAGCAAATTTGAAATTACAACAAAAACATAATATGGAACAACAATCATTTACTGTCCTTGTTATACTGAGGCTGATCTCGTCCTCTGCTCGGAGGGTGATGAGCTCCCGAATCTCATTGTTTTCCAAATTTGTGCCCATACAGTTGTCATGGAAAAAAAAGAGCTATAGAGACCAAAACCATTTTTTGTACAAAGTGGTAAACATGTTTATTTATGCGGTAAAGTTGGGCATTTAAACATGTTTCGGAACGAGCCTCAAGTGGCTGCTGGAGAAACGTTTTAATTTTAAAAAATCTTTTTTTAGCACTTCTCGCATTTGCTTCATTTTTCAGCCTCAGAGGTTGCCTGCCACATACAACGTATAAATACAAAAGTGTAAAAATAGTCCTGCTGTCCAAATATTATTCAAGTAAAAGTAAATAACACAAATGTGACAGTGTTATTTTGTAACATATTAATTTGTAACTACTGAAGCATTAAAGTAGAAGTACAAGTAACATTTAAATGATGCAGCTGATCAAGATACAGCACTGATGGAAACAGGAAATACTGTATATATTGCTGAAAACCTAGAAAGCCGACCACTCAAAATGCATGCAGTGAGAGACAACAGAGTGGAAAATAATATTAAAAAATAATAACAATAATAAGGATTTTGGGCACTGACAAAAGCAGAGAAGCTTTTGGGTGATAAAACAAATGCTGCTGTAAATGATTAATTTTATATTGAATTAAACCATTTTTATTACATTTTTCTGTAAACACTCTTAACATAATGAACATAGTAAATTGCAGGATCCTGGGACACTGGAAAAACGTATTTCATTCAGAGAGAGAGGTGCGAAAAACAATGTTGATCCCTGTTGTCTCTGATGTTTAAATCAGTTTGACAGTGAAATTGTAGTGTGTGGGACCAGCTGGTTCTTTGATGTGATTATTTTGGATTGTGATATTCCAGTCTCATTTTTAAAGGCCACACTTCTTACATATTTTACATCACACCAGAGGCTTTTTAGGCCATTGAGATTCTCCCAAATCCCCCGCTTTTCTGTTCCCACTGATTACTGTCTGTGGCAGCAGAGAGACTAATACGCTCCAATTACCAGCTGTCCAATTAACCCATATCTTTTTTTCTGTTCCTTGTTGTTATGGAGAAACCGTTTCTGTTACATGTGTGGAATTTGTGTTGCTGGTTTCAGAATGTAGGACAGAAATAAAAGGATGGGGGGCTGTGATGGTCCAACATCCACTGCAGGGGATTTTACTGTAGCTTCAGATTTTCTGTCTTATGAAAACAGTATTTATTTTGCGGCGAGATAACCTGATGTATCAGGCAGAAATTACACATTTTTATGTAGCTCTGCATCTCCCAGACGCCGAGGTTGTTTCGATATGTTCTCTGTGGTTCACTGTCTGCTGTCGTTTTGTTTGTCATTATGTTTTTCCCCGCAGCTTTGTGTAGTCCTTCGCTTTTTGAGAATGTGCCAAGCACAGCTGAGTGACAGTAGTGATAACATGCAGAGTGAATGTTAAGCTTCCTCTTAGTCACAGGGAGAGCTTGCGCACGCACACACGCACACACACACACACACACACACACACACACACACACGAACACAGCGAGAGAGTCACATCCTAAACCTGCATCTTTGATGTGCCCACTGGCACTAATGAGATTTGTCATCTTTTGCGACAGAATAACAGTCCTTGTTCAGTGTTTACGTGTATCCCCACATGCACTCACACACTCTCTATCTTTCTCTCTCTCACACACACACGCACACACACACACGCAGGAGGTAAAAGAACATGTTTCCTGGCTGCAGCTTGAGTAACTGTAGCTTGTTTGATGACTTCCTTTCAGTGATTCAGCTCTTTATGCGTCCACTCCGGTGATTGCAGTTGCCAGATTTATTATGTTGTCCTGTTGTCCGTCCATATGTCCGTCCCATTCTTGTGAACGCAATATATCAAGAATGCCTTGAGGGAATTTCTTCTTTTTTTTAAAAAAAAAAAGGTTATTTTTGTGGCTTTTGCCTTTATTGGCTGGGGCAGCTTAAACGTGAAAGGGGATAGAGAGGGGATGACAGCTCACCTGGCTCCCCTTGAGGGAAATTCTTTATAATTGGCACAAACGTCTTCTCTGAATTAACTGAAAAGGTTTTTATTGGCCAAAGGTCAAGGTTCCTGTGACCTTCCATCTGTCCCATTCTTGTAAAGGCAATATCTCAAGAATATGAGAATGTTTTTTTCAAATTTGGCACAAACGTCGACTTTGAGTCAAGAATGAACTGATTAGAATTTGGTGGTTGAAGGTCAAGGTCACTGTGACCCTTGGTCAGCCTCATTCTCATGCATGCAATATCTCAAGAAGGAGATAGTTTCCTCAAATTGAGAGAGTTTCCTCAAATTGGCACAAACGTCCCCCTCAGCTTATCTAGCACTGACAAAGTTGTGTGATGTTGTATGTTGATTGTCATCGTAAGTAGTGAAACTGAGATTGTTGAATCTCAGATGCTGAGATGGCAACTGGTTATTACTTTGGTTTCCAAAAAAAAAAAAAAAAGGGGAGGGGGGCGGCTGTGTGGCACTTCTTCTGCCACTAGACGGCAATACCTGTGACCAATCACACCTGAAGCACTTTTTGCACTTACTAAGGGTTTTTTCCTTAAGTCTAAATTCTTGCTTGTGTTGTACGTCGCTTTGGATAAAAGCGTCTGCTAAATGAAATTGTGGAATTGTAGAATTGTAGCTATAAGAATGAACTGTTCTTAATGGGATGCATTATGTTTTCAGGTTGTCCATCCCATTCTTGTAAACACAGCATCTCATTGACGTTAAGGGGATTTCATTTAAATTTGGCACAAAGGTCCACCTTGAGTTAAGGTTGAATTGTTTAGAATTTGGTGCTCAAAGGTCAAGGTCACTGTGAACTTGCCTCCGTCTCTGTCTTGTGAAGACAATATCTCAAAAACACCTTGAGGGATTTTCTTTAAATTTGGCACAAAAATTCACTTTTGGTCAAGGATGAACTAAGCAGGTCATTGTGACCTCATCTGTCACATTCTCATGAACGTGAAGTCTCAAAACACCTTTACAGAATTATTTCAAATTTGTCACAAATGTTCACTTGAACTGAAATTAGATTTAGGCATTCAGAATTCAAGGTCACTGTGACCTTGCATCCGTTTTAGTGTCTAAAGAAGGCCCTGAGGGAGTTTCTTCAACTTGCTCAAGAATAAACTGATTTGTTGAAAGTCAAAGGTCAAGGTCACAATGACTTCACAAAATTCAAGAATTAATGTGCTAATGATGACAAAATTTCATACAAATGTCTAATAAGATATAATGAAGTGGTGACTTTTAGTATTTAAAAGGTCCAAAGTCAGTTTCACTTTCTGGCCATTATAAATCTGAAACAGAAGGGGAGACCTTTGGTCAGATGCTAAATCGGTAACTCATATCTTTGGTGAGCTGATTGTACAGATCTTCTGTGCTGCTGAGGGGAAGATGTGTGTGAAGCATCCACATATGCACGGACATAGATGTAAACTTTAAGTACAACTTGACTGGTACACGAGGTTTACATCAGCAAGGCAGTAATTCAAGGTTTAAATATGAATTTCTCTCGTGAGTGCAGAGCAAACAGTGACACGAGACAGCACAGCCTTGATTTTCTGTCTCAGTAATAGATGGTGATGTGTAGACAGAAAGGTTCAGGTACATGCTCCCTGTGTGTTATTGATTTAAGTGGTATATTAATGTTTCCCTCAGATCCCCACAGGCTCCTGTCGGCGTTGATGATATCTGTGATTGGTGAGCTGACGGGAAATTAAACCAGGGAGGTAACACCTCATAGCCTCAACAGCACTTCAAGGTTGAGACAACTCGAAGGGCCTTAGGCTACAGAAAATAACATTTCCAGACTGACTTTTTTTGTGTGTGTGTGTGTGTGTGTGTGACGTATTTCTTTGGAAACTCTGCTGTCTGGAGACCCCAGCGTTTAATAGGTTTTCGTTTCTTCTCACCTTGGCTGTCTGGCTACTGGTTATTGGCCACAGTGAGTTTATACCTCCGATCCTTCAAAAGGTTTTTCAGCTGTGTGATTGATTTAACTGCGAAAGGCCATGAAGGGCAATGGCCTGTTTGGCCTCTTTATTTCCTTTGCAGCCACACTGATGGAGCTTTAGAAAAGAGAGTTTGTTATTTGAATTTAAATTGAGGACAGAAGTGAGGCATGACACACTAAAAGACTAAAGCATCCAGAGCGAGCAGAGACTTGTCGGGCTCTGCACGCTTTTTAAAAACTGGCTCGTAGAGAGAGAGCGATGTAGCGATGGAGAGTGGCGTCAGAGTAGCTTTGTAGCATTAGTAGCAGGAACATAATCTGGCAACTGTAGATGTGCTACTTGGCTCCGGCCTCCTTACATAACATAAAAAGCAGGAGGAGAGTAGCCAGAGGCATGCGAGCAGGACTGATGAACTGCTGGGCACGGAGAGCTCCTCTGATACCTGGATGCACCAAAGCAGCGGCCACTTGGCAGGTCTAAAAATAAGCGGGAGATGAGAACAACGTGGTGACAAAGAGAGTGAGTGGGAGCACAATGGGTGCACCTTTTTTCCCATCTCTAGGACGGGTGCTCAGGGGCCAACAGTAGTCTTTTGTGCGGCTTTGATAGTAGCTGGAAATAATCTCTGGTTGACTCATCGAGCTGATTTTAGTTTGTCACGGCGCCCTGCTGTGACGCCGTCTATTGTACCTTTAGTGATTGCACAGCTTTTGATTTATAGCAGGGGAGTGGGTTTGCATCTGGACAGAATTGTCCCTGCCAGTGAACCCATTGATATTGTCCTCATTCTTACAGCTCTGTGCACAAAAATATGACCAACCACGTCTTACATTAATTCAGTAAGGTGCCGTGCATTCAGGGGCGTGACTAGGGAGTGGCCTGAGGTTGCATGGGCCACCCTTGAAATCTGATTGGCCACCCTAGATACCACCCCATTATGATTGGCTATCTGGGGGCGTCCGGTGGCTCAGTGGATAAAGCAGGTGCTGGAGATGCTTTATGCTATATGCAGGCAGTGTCCATGCTGCAGTGGCCGTGGGTTTGATTCCAGCTGTATGTCATCCCCTCTCTCTCCCCCATTTACGCTATCACTCTGTCCAATCTAATAAAGGCAAAAATGCCATAAAAATAATCTTAAAAAAAACAATTATTGGCTGTCTGCCCACTTAGTTTGAACTGTTTGAGTTTTAATTTATTGGTGCAATTTAGTCTTAAACCTTAGAGGGAGTGATGTGCCAGAGTAGTGTCATGAAATTAGTTTTTTTTATTTTTAAATTTTTTTTGGCACTTAAGTGTTATTGGCACATTTTCTTTCATAAAGTATGGAAGTGTTATTTTACACTTGTGTGGTATCACTCTGTTGTGTTGTGATTTGTAGGTCTGTTTATCTTTTAAACTATAAACAGAAGTTTAAGACACTGCAGTGTTAGTAATTAAAGTAGGTATGGGTAATGGAGACAAAAATGGTAAATTAAAGCTAAAGCCGATGCATGTGCCCGCAGCTGCACTCGCACATCATGCCACCCCAAGTCAGTGCCCCACTTCAGCCATGTCTGGAAAAAATAATCTGGACATCCCACTGAGTACATTTCTTTAAATAAAGGACAGTCATGTATTAAGGCTGATCAATAGTGCTTCAGTTACTTTGGGTACTCCCCCTCTGATGAAGAGCAGCACACTGCTGCTTTAACTTAATCTCATCCAGAGAGAGTACCAAAATAGTTTTGTGTCTGTCAGACAGTCTGAAGGGAAACTACCACATCAACAGAGCAATTACATAATGCACAGCGGACTATAAGGCAGGTAGATTTTTTCTGGAAAGGTTATGACTTCATTCTCATAACATTCAGACTGTATTTTCGTTTAGTGTTTCATCCCCCCTTCTCTCTGCCTCAGTCAGGTCAATGTCTGCCCGGTTGTCTCAAGCTAACAGCAGCAGCAGCTAACATCAGAGACCAGCCCCTAAAAACCAGACTAACAATGAAACAGCTTCACTTGTTGCAGTAGCTGCAGGTTTGATTTCAACCTTGGCGCATTGCTGCATGTCATCCCCCCTCTCTCTGTCTCCCTGTTCACGCTATAGCTGTTCTGTCTAATAAAGGCAAAAAGCCCCCCAAAAAATCATGCAAGAGTGCTAAGATTTAAAACCTAACAATTTATGAGAAACATGTATGTAAATATATGTATACAGTTCACATTATATCCTACAAGTTAGCACCCAGGAATGATGTCATGTCCTTAACGTGCAGTAACGTAATTAATATAAACTTACTGAGGTTAGGTTTAGGCAATGAAACATGGTTTTTCTGACCCTTCCACCACCTCAACCTGCCTCCTTATGAGACCGCTGGGGACCGCTTTGTTGTTAGCTACCTTCAGCGCGTTGGTCACGTGATCGCAGCCTTTCAAAATACGTGGGGTATTTTTAAATTTGGTTGCATTACATTTAATAGGAAAACATTTTGTGAAAACAGCCTGCAGGAGAATATATTTTTGAAAGCAATGCAGAATGTGTGAGAGCCTTGGTGAATAACTTTCCGACATTTATTTTCAGTTGTCACCATGGTGCCAGATTTTTTGTTTTTCTTAACATACAAATAGACTTTTTTCACTTTAAATTGATGCATAAAACTTCACTAGAATGCAGGAGATGAAGTGTTTGACACAAAGTTTCCTGTGAGCCGACCCCCAGATCCTTGCTTGATATGCATCCTCACCAATATTAAACTAAAACCCACGTCTTTGGTTTATAAAGGTGGACTTACCATCTTTTTTCCCCTCTGTAATCCCCCTGCACTCTCCCCCATCACTTCCTGTCATTTGTGGGGATGTTTGTGTGCATCACTGCGCTCAGCTTAACTCCACTGGCCACCCATCCTAATCTGCTCTCCTGGCCTGAGCGTTAACGAGCTTAAAGCAAAAACAGAGCAGTGGTCAGCAAGAAAAATCAGCCCGTCACGGATATTTTCACCCTGCAGTTGACCACTGGTGCTATAATGTGTGTGTGGCATGCAGATGAGAGTCCGCACGTCCTCTCTTGTGAATTCTATTCCTATTGCAGACATGCTGCATATAGATATTGCCGTATACATAACAGCCATACATTGTGTAAGTGATGACTGAAACATCAGAGGCCGAAAGGAGGACATGATCTCTCAAATCCCTTAAAGTAATTTTAAAAATCCAATTTCTGAAATGTACACTTACTGATAACGTTTTTTTTTTTCACTTCAGCAAAGCCGCAGCATGGAAAATATCTCCTTTTGTGTTGATCTAATTGGTTTTTATTGTATCTTACGTGGTTCATTCGCTTGTATCATGTGCAGCGATTTGGATTCCTCTTGTCTGAGCTGTTAAAACCGGCTGGAAACCGCAGTAAAGAGAAACATAACCCCAGAGCTCTCTAATCCACCCACTATCCTCTGCTCGGCTGCGATCTGCATACGATGTGGGAGGCTATTGTGTGAACTCACTGATCTGATGCCACATGAAATACGGGCACACACACACACCTCACACACATTATCATCCAATAAAGGCTACCAAAAGCGGCCCCAAATGAAGTGCAGGAAGAGATTTCTACTGTGTTGCATGTTTTTGTATGACTGACAGTGTGTTTTAAGTGCTTGCACTTCATTGTTCTCTGGGTATTTCTGCAGTAAAATGTTTCCCAACAAACAGGATAATAAAAAGCTTTTGTTGTTATTGCACATGTGAAGCAAATATGGCCAGAGGCTGAAGATACTCTTAAAATGATGATGCATTGTAATACACTAATACACACGGGGAATATGTTTGTGCTCGCTTTTTTTTGACGCAGCATGTTTTTCACAACAAGCCGAAAGTGATAGAAAGCTCAGAGGAGTCTTTATGAACAATCATGCCTCCAGCTGCGTGCAGACTCTGCGTTCATGTCTGAATTTGGATGTGCATCTAAGTATAACGCTTGACCTCACAGATTCAAGTATGAGCTTGGAAAAATGCTAAGAGGAAAGTCCAAAGTTGTGACAAAATTACTGCAACTTTCCCCATTTTTTCCCCCCTCGCTAAGATGATTTTTAACTTACTGCTCAATATCGCTTTGACCAAGCTCCCATAATCCCCTCTGACACGTTCCACAGGCTGCATATTTTACACCCGAGTTGGAGTTATTTTTGTCTTGGTTAAGAGGTTGCAGAGTGTGACATCACATCACATCTGCAGCTGATTCTCCAAAAAGGAAATGCAGATTCACAAGCCCATAAAAGACGCAGGATTTTCCTCCATAATAATCCACATTTAGCTCATGAGTTTGCACCGTGATCATTTTGAATTTTATGCAGCAGAGGATCCATATATTTTTGTTGGCTTATCCTTCCTCCTGCTGGCATTAAGCAGTTTAAAGTCTCTCACTCTTTGGGTGTTTTTGTAGTAAAGGTGGAAATGAACTGCAGCAGAGCGGGGCTCAGTAATCCTGCCCTCTGTGCCTTCCCGCCACACACTCCTTATTTACTCCTGACAGCTTCAAATTGAAACTGTGATCACATTTTCCACACTGTTCCTCAGCCACGCTCACTTTTAGAGACTAGCCTTACACAGTGGGCTGAGTTTTTTTCCCCCCTCTTGTCTCTCCCCTGATATCTCTCTTTCTCCCCATCTCCCTGCAGTCCACGCTTGCTCGCTTCCTTCGGGGATTCATCAATAGCCGACCCTGGCATTGTTTTTGTTTTCTGCGAACCCTCCAGCCTTGCTCTCTCGCTTTGTCTCTCTCTCTGGATTGGACAGTCCATTTGTTAAGACTGGAGGGAAAAAAGAGGACAGAGTGGAGTTGAGATTGGATTAGGAGAACAGAGAAAGGGAAGAGGTGGATTAATCAAGGCCAGTGTGTTTCTCTGGGTGACAGCTACAGACAGTTCTGTCATTACTGTCTGATAAGATGGGAGCAAAGGCTCCTGCCTGGCGAGGAAATATAGGCTGTTTGTCTGAACCTCCTTCTCTGTTCTCTCCACTTCAGCGATGTAGATTTATCTGAGGATTACCTCCAGGAGGAAGCACACATGGGTTTTTAAGAGTCACTGTAGAAAAGTTGGCTTAAATCGACACATTCAGTCTCACTTCAACCTTCTGCAGGGGTACAAACTTGTCGCTTTTAGGTGAAAAATCACCATTTTGAATCCAGAATTGATTGCTTGTGTGACTTCTGTAGATCCAATGAAACAGGAACAGCATATTTTTAGGGCTGCCCACTAAAAGTTGGAGATTCAAATCATCAGTTGGACTGAGATTACTTCAAATTTGTCATTGTTTTGGGGTTTTTTTGCTAGTCAGTGTGCCATGTAGTATACATGGCTACTGTAGTATACCAGTTTTTGTACTTTTTCTATTGTTTTGTTTGTGTGCCTTACATGTTCACACCGGGCATCTGGGATAAATGACATTTTAATCCTGTCTATGTCCTGTACATATGGCAGAATTAACAATAAAGTTGACCTTAATGTTCTTAACATTTTGCTAATGATTCCAACATCTGTTAAGGTCATGTATGTAAAAAGAGAACTAGATACAGCATTGGAGGCGGGGTACTGTTCATTTCTATAAAAATTGCTCAGTGGTGCATGAATCCACAAAAGTTTGACTTTCTGGGTGTAAAATTACCTGAATCCTTTGCAGCATTGAGCCCATGGAGTACACTAGAGACCTCCCTGTCCAAGCGGCTTACTTTTTGTTTAGCACACCGCTAACTTCAGAGGGGATGAAATGATTTAGTTTTGCAGCTCTGCTAGACTTTTGAAATCTTATCGGACTGAATGGATTAAATCCCAATAGTGAAACAACTCAGAAACATTTATTCACTGATTTACAGAAAATGTTAGTCTATAGGAAAAAGTCTTTTTGCGCCCATTGGCACCACTTAGCCCCTTGATTGTTTCATTGTATTTATATGAAGATATTATCTGCAGGGCTAATACTATCAAAACCATGACGTGACTAAACAATAGAAAAAGTGTAAAAGGGGGGCAATTGCCAGGCTTGCTGAAAATTAGAGGTTGAATTGAAATGACCTTGTAACAGTTGTTTTTTTTCAGTTGTAGCTGTTGTGAAATCAATTTATAAACATCATATCTAAACCCTGGTTATTGATTGACCAAAAAGCAATTTCAGTGGCTGCAAAGAGCGAAAAACACATACATTTGTAGCCTCCTTCTTGA
This sequence comes from Plectropomus leopardus, assembly GCF_008729295.1. Lineage (NCBI taxonomy): Eukaryota > Metazoa > Chordata > Actinopteri > Perciformes > Serranidae > Plectropomus > Plectropomus leopardus. Next base: position 27,163,802 of record NC_056465.1, read on the forward strand.
TACCAGCCACCCCCCTGTATATTATTCTCCTCTTTCACCCCTGATGAGTTTGCGGCCCTGTTTTAAATTTATCTAGTTAGTTTTACTGGCACGGCTGCACATAATTCAACTTGTAGACTCAGGGGTTGACAGAGAGAGTGGATAATACATTAAATCTATAGACTGGAACAGATGGCTCTGTCTGAACACACACACATTCACGCACTCACTCACTCACTCACTTACATATACACACATACACACAGCAACACACAAAGGGCATCGACATCTAGATCCAAAATTGAGCAAAAAAAAAGTAATCAATATCTCCCTCCCTGTTGTTTACTCACTGAGTAACAGATTGTCTCGGTACACTCCAAACACACACATTCAAGCTTAAACTCGCGCACACACACAAATGTCGCCCGTGTCTGTTCACATCCTCGCTCTTAAAGAGATGACAGAGAACTCACCTATAGCCTGCAGCCAGAGCATATACACAGGGTGGCCGTGACAGCCAGGCACTTTGTTTGAGTCCTGGCTCGGTGCCTAGACTTGCTCTACCATGATGTTGTGGGCAGCAGATCGAGCGCTTGGCTGGACTTCACATTGCTCATTAGCCGCCCCAGTGGCACACGGGCCAGCAAACAGAGATGAACATGGGAACCAGTGCTCGGGCCCAAATGGGCCGCAAGAGTCCTCCTCTGCAAGTGTGCCTGCATCTCCTTATTGCTCTCAATAATCAGTGGATCCACAGAATACACATAAAAATAGAACAAAAATGGAAAAAGAAATGTTTCCAAAAGATTAGATAGGGAATAAGCTATTTGTATAAGCAGGTTTAAATAGAGGATTGGAGAGACAGATTGGACAATAACTAGTCCAAGTCTCATGTCCAAACTAGAAATAATGCTGTATGCAAAGAAGAATCCAGCTTCTTAATTTTTAACTTTTTTTTTTTTGACTAACCGAACACATACAAAACATCAAAAAACAATACATTTGCAAGAATCAAGTAAAAAAGCATAATACAAATGATAAAAGTAAAGCACACAAATTGACAAGAAAATAAATAATTAAATTATTAAATAACAAGGAAGAACCAAACATAACAAAATATATAACAAGAAAAACATGTACAGACATACAAATATTGTTAATTTAAAACTATTAAGAAGATAAAATTTTCTCAACAGCAGGTAGGATGGACACAAACGCTGCATTCATAATCACATTCTGTGTCTTTTTACTTTCACTGTGTACTTTAGTAGCTCAAAGTAGGAGGGATAGGTATTTTTATGCACAATCTTTAAGGTACCAACTGAAATAAACTGGTACCAAGCTGTATTGAAACTTCTCCAGAGAAATGATGACCTGATCTGATATTTGATCTTTTTTGTACCCACATCTTGAAAAAAATTTTGCGTGGTTTTGCTGACCAAACACTTAAACACGTTTTTCGATTTAATTTGATGTGTGATTGGCTTGGTACTTCAGCAGCTACAACCCAAGTCGAGCATGCCATATTTGACATAGCACAAATGAATGTTTCAACTCACATGATGGGTACTGAATGAAGTAGACACAAAATGCAACGATAAAATACACTGTTGATATCGGTGACACTTTAAGGATACTGGTATTGGGGCAGTGGTATTGCAATTTCTTAAACAACATGCACCAGAAAGTATGTACTGTTAAAGAGAGTATGGATGCAATTTGGACATACCACTTCATCATAAGCTCATGCCTTGAACTTTGACCGTCCTGCTAATATATATACCCCGGGCCCGCAGTGCAAAATTTGAAGTCAGAAGCAGATTTTTACGTTACTATTAACGTTACATTGGGGAAACAACAAAACACCATACACCAAGCTCGTCAGAGACTCTGAGGGCTCTGCTGTAATTACTTTGCAATGTATGTAGTTTTAACTTTTAGATGATTATTGTGCGCATACATATGGTCAGATGTGGCTCAGGAGGTAGAGCAGGTTGTCCACTAATCAGAAGATCAGCGTTTTGAGAAGGAGCCAGTTTTCTCGGGCTGAACCCTAAATTGCTCTCTGTTGCTCACACAGTGTGAGTGTGAATGTTAAAGCTGACTAGCAGGTTGCACCTTGTATGGTAGCCTCGGCCACCGGTCTGTGAATGGGTGAGTGTCACATGTGGGGTAAAAGTGCTCTGAGTAGTTGGAAGGACTAAAAAGGCGCCATTCAAGTGCAGGTCCATTTACATTGTAGATTGTTTGTAATTGATTGATTGTAGTCATAACGGCTGCTGTCGGTTGTCGATGAGTTGTCATCTGTCTGCAGCTCAGTCAATGTGACGCACTATCTGCTGTGCAGAGGATTGTGGGTCAGGATAGCCAGACATGCATACTGGTTTAACACACTGCAAAATATGACTGGATACAATTGGACATACTGGTATTTTTGGCATTCTGTCTTTGACATATATATTGGAACATAATAAATCTTCTTCTGACATACTAAATACTGTGGTAAAATGGGTACTGAAATGCACAGAGAGTCTGTTGTTGGGACAGAAGTGTGTATTTTACTGCAGAGTGGAAGGCCTGATTGCCTTGTGCATCAGTCGGAGCGGATGGTGCAAAAAGCACAATAGACGAATTTGTGTTGGCTGAGAACAAGCATCTCAACTTCACTTAATTAAAAAAAACAAAGCCAGATGTACAGGAGGTGAAATGAACATGTGGAAAAAGACAAATCTCTAACTAACACATGATTTGCCATTATTGTGAACGGCTAATTTCCTTTCCTTCCTGTCAACTTTTAACATTCAATCACTGCAGGCAGCGAGAAATGGAGACTGCACCGCCAAGAGTCCCGTGTAGCAGAATGTCAAGCTTGTTGCTTTAATAATAAGAGAGTCTTATGTTGCCACGGGCAAAATAACCATTGTGTCATGCTCACACTTTAAATGTGCGTGTCAAATAAAGAAAGAAGCAATTAAAGGCGACTCCCGGACTGCGACTATACCGCATTTAAACCAAATAATCACTTCCCCTGCCACACGCCATCCTCTCTGTGCAGCTTTCGGATCCCAGAGCTCCAGACCTGTGAGATTAAAATAAACGCTCTACCCTTTTTGATTTGATATGATCCATGATTTCATGTGGCTTGGAAATAAACATCCAGCTGTGCATTGTTGGCATGATGTATCTGAAGTCAGCGTGATGCAGATAAAGCATCCTGTTTGTTTACAGTCATAGCTGTGCAATAATCAGAGCCGTTTTTAAAACACAAAATGCCATGGCTGTCTGCTTAGACTTGTGCATGCGCACGTGTGTGTGTGTGTGTGTGTGTGTGTGTGTGTGTGTGAGAGAGAGAGAGAGACACACACACACAAGGATGATGATGACCCGGAGCTGTCAGTCTGTTAAAAGCCTTGAACAAATAGTTTTTGACACGGCATTGTATAGGTAAACATAATTTGGTTTTCTCTTTACTCGGGCTGTTTATTTTGTTGCTTCCATGATTTTAACATTCCTGTAGTTTACTGTATATTGCTCCCTCCACCTCCTTCACTGCCGTTTACCTCGCTCACTTCATTTTGCCAACCTCAGCTTTATTGAGGCACAAATCCGTGACCGATTTTCACCTGCACCTTCATTTGCTGCCTCAGCTTGTTCGGGGCTAAAAGCTTTATATGATGGATAATCTCAGCTGTTGTGTATTATCCTTGAGTTGCAGTCGTGTTTTGTCTACTTTTTTTTTTTTTTTTTACATTATATATATGTTTTCCACAACAGCACAACCTTTTGTTTTCTTTCTCTTTAGTGTGATAACAAATTCTCATCTGTTTTCTCTAACACTACATCTTTCCCTCGCCTTCTCTTACATCCACACACTCATCCCTACATTTGGTTTAAAATTAAACATTTATTTAACTTAACTATGTCTGTTTCATAAATTATTGCTGTGATTTAATTAGCAAACCTAGCTGGGGAATTTACAAGGTTTGCTTTGGTCCTGAAGCTTTGACTTAATTACAAAATCCATACGCTGCCTAAGCCACTCATATACCATCAGCAGCATTCACACCTGCTATATTTTTATTGGCAGGCGACAATCAATTATTTAACATCTCATATAAGCTGCCTACATGGCTCCGGATCTGTGGTCCTCAGCTCACCGTTCCCCTGTCAGCTCCACAGACTAACATAGGGGGAAAAAAATCAAACACTATATTTGTACGTCTGTGTCTAATCAGAGATGTGTCATAAATGTGTCCTCATGTCGCTCTTGGTTCCCGTCCCTGCTGTCGCTGTGGGTGTTTATATGCCCTGTGTGTCCCTGACATTGGCAGGAAGCTGCCGGGGTTATTCATGTGACGCAGTGATGTGTGCAGAGTTGGAGAGAATATTCCACATCTCTTTTGGGAGGCATTGACCCTCAACACTGAAGGCTAGGGACCGTCTCTCAAGTGCAGCGCCAACCTCTCACTGTAACACGGCTGACATTGACCCAGAAACATGCAGCTTGCAGCCTGTTTTACTTCACTATTGTGTGTGTGTGTGTGTGTGTGTGTGTGTGTGTGTGTGTGTGTGTGTTGTAGTAAGGAAAGTGTGGATAGTTCAGATTTCATCCTTGAGGGGTTGAACATTTTGGTTTTTCCATCCCTGCAGGCTAGACTGCAGCTGTGACGTGTGATGTGACAGAAAATGTGAAAGTGAGTTAGACAGATATCCATGCTCAGTGTGTTTCTAAAGCTATCACTAAAATAGTATTATCACTAATAGAGGTTTGGTTATTCATAGCTGCCCAACTCAAATAAAATTAAGCAAAAGAGACGCTAACTTAGAGAAGTCCATTTCTATGGCTACCAAGAGGGACTGAAGGTTTCTATAAAGACAAAACATTTTAATAGGTTTTCCAACACGTCATTGCATTATTATTTGTGGCAGAGTTGAAAAGAAGCATATTTATGTTTTTTTTTAAGTTTGAAATGAGCTATTTTTGTCATTTGAGTACACCACTAATAAAATATTGAAGTGCCTTTGGAAAAATAATCATTAGAAATCGGCCATACAATTGTAATGTACTGTTCTATCTCAGTTTTAAATATATTACATTTAATGTAATGTATGATGGTCCATATGGCACCATTGGCACAAGTCGGCCCTTTTTGGCTTTTAATTGGCGGATGCAGCACGTTAAATCAACAGTCAGCCTCTGTCGCCGCTGGTTCTTAGATGTAGGTTTGGTTTGACTGGTACGTTACACATTGAATTCAATTAGTACTTTACTATTTTTATGTATTTTGTTCATTTTTTTTTCTCCATTGGCCTTTGATCTTTCTTCTTTTAAGAAACAACCACCGACTGTTGTTATTTACAACTCGCCTCAGAGATCCACTCACCAAAACTCTGCTTTACATGTAAAGCACCACTCAAGGTCGAAACACCGGAGGGTACCTTTAAGATGATGTTCAGGCTCCGCAGCACAGAAAGTAAGAAGAAGTCTGTTTAATCATCACAGTTAGTCCCGGTGGAAACAGTTAACGTACCTCTCCAGCTCTGGCTGCGCTGATTTGCAAAGCAGGCTGACATAATGCGAGAAGTCAGAAGCTGCTCGAGGCCCGCAGCCACTGCAGTCTGTGGTTCCTGTTTATGTAAACACAGTCGTAAGAAAAGCAAGTGTGTAATCGCATGCACACACACACACACACTCACACACACTCACACACACATACACAGAGACACAGTCTATGTATTTACTCGAGCAAATATGGTCTCCTGCCCACATACAAAAGAAATTGTGTGTCTTTTGTCTCCAGAGTTCCTCCAAGCTGTCTCCTCTCCTCTTCCTCCTTCCTTCAGAGTCCCAGTGGGTGCTGCTTAGCGTCCCCTTTTGGTCTCTCCCTCTGTTTATTTACTTCACTCTCCGTCCATCTCTCACTCCCCACAGATCAGTCTTCAGGGGGAAGCAGACGTCCCCTCTTTGCCTCTTCCTCCTTCTCCTCTCTGCTCACACATTTCTCCTCTCCCTTTGGGTCTCTGGGCTCCCTGAAGACCTCCATCCCTCCATCTTCTCCTCTCCTCTGAGCCACCACTAATCCAGTCCCTTGCCTTCTCTGTATCACTTTGTTTTTCTTCCTGCTTCGGCAGAGCTCTGGTGAGTCACCAACCTTTGTCCAAGCCGGCGGGTGTGGGACTGTCCAGCCTACACACACACACACACACACACACACAAACACACACATACACACACGCACACATACACACTATTTGTCACACAAACACTGAAGCACCAGCTTATTACTCATCCTGCCTCTGCCTGGCTACAGCATGGAAATCCTCACTTCAAGTCATCACATCATATTAAGAAGGAAAGTTTAAAAAGCACGCTCACACACATCACACACACAGAGCCATGGAATCGAGGAGACATTGCAGTGATGAGGACGCTGAGTCACAAGCTGGAGCTACACGACATGAAGGTTAAATATAGACTTTAACGATTTGTTTGTATCCACTGTATTTGATTGCATCGTGTTTCTAGTTTGCGCGCGAAATTTCTTTCATGTCTCATTTTGGATCGTTTTCTGATGAATCCTGCGTCTTACATGCAGCATTCTCATTTAAAGAATTGTTTCACAGATATAAAGTGAGTGCTCACATAAAAGTAGGCCGTCTCTGCAGCAGAAAGACGAAAATTCTTTCGAAAATGGTGCTACGAGACCAGAGAAAACAGGCACTTTTGCTCAAGAGGTAGAAAACCTACAACTACCAGAATGTATTGCGCCTTACCAGACGCCCCTTCAGCATTCAGATGTAATGCTGAATGCTTAGTGCGGTGCCTGCTTCCTGTTCACAAACTCTTGCCACGGCAAAAAGACAAACACGGCATTAAAATATGTTTCTGAAAACATTTCAGGAGAAGAAGAAGCAGTGCAGTAACAATCTTGATTTATGTTTGATCAGCTCTGCCGAATGCCTAAATGACGTAATTTATGCCGGGGGTAGAGGAGGAATATCTGGGTTCTGGTTAGATGGAGATAAGGTTTCCATTGTTCAACTACAGATACTAACCACATTGTTTTGAGTGGTTTAAAATCGGTGACGTATCCCTTTAATTTCTGTCCTCATGACACGTCCTCCTAATCGTGCCTGAGACAGCACAGAGGAGAAATCAGCAGCTCGCCACACGAGCAGAGGCAGATGCTACTTGAGCCCACTTTGTATGTGTTTGTGTACATCCGTGCTTGTGGTGTGATGAATGTACTTGCTGCCTGAGTATGTCTGCTCTGCTGGTGAAGTACATGTGCCACCTCTGAGCTCGCCTCACCCGCGGGCAGTCCAGAGCAGGGAGACGAGCTGAGCAGCAACGATTACTCACGCAGCCTTTTTCACGGCTGCAGTGAAGATCTAACACTCTGCTAGCACGCCTTCACACTGACACACACACATTGAGAGCTTCTGTAAGTAGTTGCTCTTCTTGTCGGTGGTTCACAGCTGCAGCGGTCTGGCCAGTCCAACAGCAGCCAAAGGCCAGATGGGCTCAGCACGGCACTCAGTGTAAGGCTGCAGGACACACTTCTGAACACACACTGGTGTGCATGCAAAGCAGGTGTGACACACATGGATGCACAAAAAAGTGATGCTTCATCCACATCCATTTACCAACTTGTGTGCTTATGTTCTAATTTTATTCCTCTATCTTAATGTGAAAGCACTTCACAACACTGGCTTTTACAAGTGCATCACAGATTATTATTGTTTTATTATAATGTGCCGTTTCAAAGGTATTATTCGTGATTTCCAGTGTTTCATTATGTTGCCACTAAGTGAGGAAATGACTCCCTGGAGGAGTTAAAAGTTGAATTTGAGCCGTTGCAAGATGATTAACATGATAGGGGGAACAAATTATGTTAATTTTTTATTTTTGGCTTTTGTCTAATCTTTATTTTCAGCCCTGCTAGTGGCAATGCCAGTTAAATGGTCTATTTCTTTGGTTTATTCTAAAGTACCTCAACAACTGTAGGATGGATTGCCACATCATTTGGTACACACGTTTATTTCTCCCTCAGGATAAATTTTGATAACTTTGGTGAGCCTCTGACTTTTCCTCTTGTGCCATCATCAGGTCAAAGTTTGTTCAGTTCTCGAAGTCAGCTTTGGATGAAAGATCACTTATGGTACCATTTGTAGCAGTTTAGAGAACTGCTTGGAAAACCAGCAAACGAAGATAATTTTCTTTGTGACATCAGCATGACAAAAGCTGCTGGGTGACCCCCTATTTGGCCAGATTGAAGTACTTTACTCATACTCATACTTTCATCAAATTCCACCTCATGCAAGCGTAAAAACTTTTTTGCTATAAATAGTTTTTTTTTTTTTTTTATTGACGTGTTTCCATTAGGTACATTTTAAATTTGCAATTTCAATTCGTGCAATGTAAGGTTTAACAGAAACCCACTTTGTCATTGTGTGAGGAGGCATTGCTTCATTTAAAAAGGCCGAGTAAAAAAAGGATCAGAACCACTCACATATCTTGATTTTTTTAGTGTGATTTACACAAAAAAGCAACAAAAACAACAACAATAGAATTGCATTCAGATGCTTTTTTTTTCTTCCCCTAATACTTTCAAACTTCCTCACTCACCCACTCGCTTTCTGAGCTCTGGTAGAATTACTTTTCAGGAAATGTAAAGTAGGCATGTGCCACATCCCACTGCTGTGCTCCTCTTTGTCCTCCATTCACTCAAATCTGCACTTTTCCTCTTTGTGATGTGTTTTGTTTTGAGTGAGTGGGTGTGCATTGATGGGCAAAACCTCTTTAAGTTGCCCGAGGCCATTAGCTTGTTGTTTGTGTGTACGAGTGGGTGAGTCTTAGAGATATAAAACTGGCAGAGGGGTTTGGTAAATCTTTGCTAATGGCCTTCAGTCGAGGTGGCTGTAGATGCTTGGAGCGATGATGCTGCAGTGAAAAACTTTTGTGGAGCTTTGTTTTTCAGTTTGTGTTGAAGTGATGATAGTTTTTGAGGCTGTGTTAAATGTCTTTCACTCAGAATTGATAAGGGTCTGCTTGTAACAACTGCAGTTTTTTTGTTGTTGTTTTTTAGCAGGCTGCAGTTGTTCAGTAAAAATGACACACTCTGTGCTGCTGATTGGTATTCAGCTTAATATGACTCACTTTTGTAGCTGCATTTGTAATTGTAATTTACTGATGTTGCTGCCTCGAGTGATGGTGCACCAGTTGCAAACACTGCAAGATTAATATTCTAAGAGGACGATATTTTACGAAGACTACAAACTGCTGTGGACTGTGACAAGCAGCAAACATAAAATTCTTTTTCTTTAAATATTTTCTTCTTTAGACAAAATATATTCCACGTACTTCCACGTAAACTGTGTTTCAGCTATTTACTGAAGTATATTTTGGGGCCAGTAATATACTTTTGCTTTGGACCATTTATATCTTTATTACGACTAGTTTGCTCTAAATGCAGGGCGTGAGAGTAGGTGGGGAGAGCGTGAGGAGCTCCTCCACTGCAGATGCAAAGTTACCAGCTGCCTGGAAGGAAAAGAAGCACCACCTGTCTTTTGACCACAATGTGAGCAAAACACGAAGCAGCCTCCAGCGGCAATCCCTGGCCACATCTGGCCATACTTTTTATACCAAAACCTAAATTAGACAACATTCATGAAGTGCTTGCAGTGGCTCCTGAAAATCACAGAGATCTCTGCTTTTAAAAACTTGTTTAACCATCACAAGCACATTGAACCTAAGTTGCAAATACTGTATGTGAAAATATAGTTAGCTAGCTCATGTAAAGTACGAGTTTCATTGATGACATTAACTTAAATATTAGCAAGTGGATTTTGGGCTTTTAAAATTCATTAATCATGATTAAAGGGGTTGGGTGTATTTATTCTTTAAAAAAAAGAAAGTTTTATCAACAATCACTGTTATTATTTTGCATTGGCCTGCAAACCCTAAAAAATATTAAAATGGAAAGTAACTTGCACTGTTTATTTATCGAGACTGCAAACACATATATTTTGTTATAAGTATTCACAGCAAATATAAAGTATCAAAAGTGGATTTAAATTTGTGTTTTTTTATTATGTTGTGCCTCCACGCTGGTAACTGCCATGTCTAAAGGCAATATGTTTTGGGTTTTTTTGCTCGCCTGTCCATACGTATTTTTGTATGTCACATTGTCTTAAATGGGATACCTTAAGGATGCTCTTAGGGATTTTCTTCACATATTTTTTAAAGAATATTTTGGGGGCTTTTTTTGCCTTTATTTGATAGGACAGCTTGAGTGTGAAAGGGGGAGAGAGAGGGGATGACATGCAGCAAAGGGCAGAGGTTGGAATTGAACCTGCGGCTGCTGCCTCAAGGATGTAGCCCCTGTACATGGGGCACCCGCTCTACCAACTGAGCTACTGGGCGCCTCAGAATTTCTTCATATTGAACATAAATGTCCTCTTGGACTCAGCGATGTACTGACTAGACTTCGGTGGTAAAAGGTCAAGGTCACTGTGACCTTGTCTGTTGCATTTGTGTGAATGCGATATCTCATTTACAGCATCAGAGAAATTTGGCACAAACATCCACTTGGACTCAAGAATGAACTGATTAAAATTTGGTGTTCGAACGTCAAAGATCGAGGTCACTGTGACTTTGCAAAACAAGTTCTGGTCCATAAGTCAGAAATTCATGTGCTAATTATGACAAAATATCAACAAAATGTCTTATTAGATGAAATTAATTGATGACATTTTATATCCAAAAGATCAAAGGTCAACTTTACTGTGACATCATAATGTTAAATATCACTCAGTGTGGTAACTTGGTAACAAAAGGGGAGATATTTGATAAAAATACTGACTCGGTGACTCTAATCTTGGGTGTCCACCTTGAAACCGTGTTGGCTGTACAGATCTTCTGAGCTGCCGGAGGGAAGATGTTTGTGAAACATTCACGTTTTCACAGACATCGATGTGAGCTCTAACTGCAGCTTGACTGGTGGCATACAGCTGTGAGGCAGTATTTCTTGTTTTGCGATTTTTACCTCCAGGTACCAGTTAGCAATTACATTAACCATGACAAGTGACCTTTATCAGGTAAAATTAGTAATATCAGCGAGCATAAACTGTAAGTGATGGTGTTTGATTATATGAATATTACTTAATGACTGTCTTTGAAATTAAATGTTATTTATAAAATAAGCACAAGTGATCAGTTGTGCAGTGTGAAATGTTCAGGACTAAATGCAGTAAATACCACAAAGTAAGTGCCATTACTGCTAAACTGTATTTAATGGTCGCACTTCCATAAATGCACCAAATTGCTTTAGATGTCTGCCTGAGTACCACAGCGTTCACTGTACCACGACTGTAATTTTTTTTGGGTACTCAGCCCCTCACACCCACACAGAAAGCAAGTGTAAGCAGTGCTTTCAATTTGACAAATGACTATAGAGCCCTAGAGTTGATGTACAGCCTTTTCAACCTGCACAGTAGGCAGGTACATTGCCTTCATGTTTTATGTATAACGTATTTATCAACACCCACCCCCTCAATACTTCTGCAGAAACCCTCGAAAATATTCAGCCAGAAAAGCCCCTGGAATCCAGAGCCGACTTGGTTTCACAGCTTTCCTGCAGTTTGAAGCATGAAGGGAGGCACGGTGATTATTACTGTGCTGTGGTATTATTGTAAAGCTGCTTCAGAGCTACTCAGCCAAGTAACGTCAAATCGTCCCCCTCACAGCAAAGCTTTTACCTGGAAATGGTGGAGGGGCGAAATGACATTCATGAAGGTCATTGTACCACAGGCTGTTGCAGTCCAACACTTCGGGCTTAAAAAATGCAATAACGAGTGGCAACACTCAGATCCTACAATAAAAATCCACCCATGCGTTTTAATTTTCCACTCGGAGAGTGACACTGTAGCGCTCAGAGACCACACATGCACACAGACTGCAGCACAGGAAAGCTCCATTGTGTATTTTGAGGACAGCAACGCAGACTGCAGATAGGATGAAACATGGCACAGCCTCCATTTTCACCTGGATATGACACCCCTGCACCGCCTCGGGCTCCGATTTATTCTCTGTTAAAAAGCGGCAGTGAAATGTAAAAGATGTGTGAGGATGCCTCGAGGAAGAGTACGAGTCTCCCCGTCCTTGTCGGCATCTGAGCCCATTAAAGAGTAAAATGGGACTTCCTAGCACTTAAGTTAAGAATGAATGGTGTGGGAAAAGTGCCCAGTCTGCTTAAAACTGTAAATATATCTATACGTCTTTTTAGCTCACACATACTTAATATGGTAATGTGATCATATTGTCTCTTCCTGTAGGCTGTGGTATATTTTCTGCGGTCGATAATTTTATTTAATTTTTTTTTCTTGCATGAAAATGTATGTTTGAGTCATGTCTTGTGTAAATAATTCTACATTAATGTTCCAACATAAATCATCCTTGGAATAAAATGCAAATGACTTCGATTAAAAACAACTTCTTGCAAATGTTTATCTAAACGTCCAAGTTTTATCCTGTAATTGTGTTTCAAAGATAGAATTATTTTGGCTTCAGTCCCATCTAAGAGCTTCTTTCTAAACTCACCATGAAATGAAATACAATCTACCCTTCAACGCTGTACACCGACCTCCACTGTCACTGTAGGAAGGGCAGCTGTTGCTTGGTTATGAGTTTGGCTGTAGAGTTGTTGGTTTGATCTGCGACTCTTCTTTTATGTCCCGGAGTCATAGACTGTATAAAAGATGTGGACACTGCAGATGGAAAATGAGGCCATTTTTCTTTTTTCTTTGAGAAAATGACCCTACCTCTCGCTTTATTCATTACATCAGTAATATTCCTAGTGCTTTTATGGTCTCTATTGCTAGTTCCAAGTACAGCATGATGTCTGTTTTGTAAATTTGGTGCCATTTAGGGCAAAATAGCAGCCTGTTCTCACTCCGAACTCATCAAACAGCGCTGCTTTGTCAGTGCTTTTGCCGCATGATCGTTACATCAAAAACCATCTTCCACATCCTGGCGTCAGATGAGAACGCACTTGAACAGAACTGGTGGTGTTGTTATTATACACCTGCAAAAGGCAGGATGGCACCGGGCACGCCCACATGCAACGCAAATGGGCGGTGTCACTTGAGAACACGGCTGGATGGAGCCGGTTCATCAAACAGCTGACTTTCGTGTGGGACTCTGGAGTTCATTTACAGTGTATGTGTGTGTTTTTTTTGTACGTCTTACCATGCGCCTCTGTGACTTTGTTGCCAAATCCTAACCACGGTCCGTGCTGTTGTGTAAACACAAGGTCCATGCTGGTTCATCCGACCGTGTGCATGTGTTGGCATCACTGTAACGGCGCGTAAACGGCTGACGCAGACGTATACCTAAAACGTTAAAAGAAGACGCTGAAGGTCACTGACAAAGTGGCGCCATGTGACGAGTTCGGCTGAGAACGTGTTGATAATAGACAGTGAAATGGGGTGTGCTTTAAGGCGCGTCTATCTTGTGATTGACAAGTCACTTCCACTGAATAATGCCCTAAAATGTAATTTTTAACATATTCTTTTAGATTACTCAGAGCAATATTCTACATACTTTTGATACTTTTGGAATATTTAAAAATTATCTCACTGAGCTCATTTGTATCATTATATTTCCATTCCAAAAACACTCTTCAGTGTCTTGGCTGTGCGTCTCCTCTGCTACTGTCTTGTGGCAGGTGGACTGCGAACACTTTTCTAATATCTGTAAATGAGAAATGCATGCCTCATATGTATTAACACCGTGTCCAGCAAGTGAGTGTCACTCTTTGTCCACACAGAATCCAATAAATATACATTTCTCTATATCATGTAAACAAACGTACGCTACCTATCAGCTGTCCATGGACAAGGTGTTTTTTTTTTTTATCAGTCTGTGTTTGCACTTTTTAAACAGAAAGGTTTTGTGTTGTGATATTTGCTGGAAATTATAAAATATTACCAATAGCAAGTAGCCTAGGTTGTAATTAGCAATCGTCATCTACCAGAAATTTCTGCTTCTTTGCAGTCAGCCACATGCCTCCTTTTTGCAGTTAAAGAGGAGGTATGATACAGATAACTCCTCATTTTAACTTCATGAATCAGTCAAAACGGGGCATTTGACAAAAGCACTTTGTTGCTCGCAGCCAGTGAGAACATTACTTGAGATGCAGTCAAACTAACACTCGTTAGGACACGGTGACCGAGCAAATAAAAACAAAACAAATACAGTAATCCCTTCAAGTAATCTATTTATAAAGATAGTAACTATATTCTTAATATCCCCAGTATAAACTGTAACTTTAACCAAACGTGGTTACTCATACTTTGTATTTTAAACACCTTTTAAACATAGTTACTTGTGTTCCGTTACTCCTCGGCCCGGCTCGTCCAAACACGGTCTCTTCTAGCTCCGAAAAAACAAGATGTCAGCAGCTGCAGTCCCAAAGTCAAGGTCTCAAAAACAGTAGACCACAGGCCAATAGGTGACATCACGTTGGCTTTGTTCACCTCTTCCATACAGTCTATGCCTGGAGCTCCTCGTGGGTTTCTATCTTCAAAAAACGTCTGCTAAAAGAATATAATATTTATATCGTTTACTCTACAGAGACATCCTTTCTCAGATGGTTGTTTAAAGGAAAGTTGGACCAGGTAGGTTGCAGAGAATGTGGGCTGAACACTTCCAAATTCCCCTCAGCTCTGAGAAGCATTTAGCATCTTGTTTTTGGTTTTACAGCCCACAACTTTACTATTTTGCTTCATTCTCACAGCCGCAGGCAGCTGTTTTCAGTGGGGGAAAAATAAAAATTAAAAAGCCAACTGTTCAGTACCTGCCCAGCAGCACACAGGGAACAGGCAATGTGAACAACTAGCTGGTGAAGAAAGTGGGCTCTTCAGCTGTTAAATAACCAGATATTTCCCCTCAGGAGTTCATGGAGAGCAAACCAGAACTACATGAAGAGTGTTCCCCTGAAACACAACTTGACATGAATGCTGTTGTTTGTCCGTGTTATTTGTATAAATAGCCAACAGTTTCACTCCAACAACTTTGTAAAGTGATGATTATTATTAATAATAACAATAATGATAAATCCTTTCTAAAAAGCCAGGTTTGAGATAAAATCTGCAGTTAAATAACAGAGAAAATAAAAATTGTGAAACAATGTTTTAGAATAATCTGTTGAGATAGAATTGCATTATTAGTATTAGTATTATTTGTTCTTTGTACATATTGTACATATCTTTATTGTTGTTATTATTCTATTCTATTCTATTCTATTCTATTCTAGTAAATCAATACATTTATTTATATTTATTTGCATTATTTTAGAATATCATATTTAATACATTTTTCCCACTTGGGTTTCCATACAGTGTGTCCCTGTAGAATATTGTTAGTAGCCTCCACACACCTCCTGAAAGCTAAAGTGAGCTGAATTTTTAAGAGGAAAACTCATTTTCCGTTTTCTCCCCACAGGACGTGAATGCAACACAAAACAGCCCGAGTACGAGAGAGAGCATGAGAGAGAGGGAGAGAAGAAGAGAGAGAGAGAGAGTGGCAACAGCGCAGATGAGCCCCAATGAGCAGCAGCCGGGTCCTCTTTCAAACCGACACACACACACACACACTGACACACACCACGCTCCACATCCCACACACACAAATGCCAGGACACTCATACACATGCAATCCAATAACAAGAGCACCGTCAGTCCGAGCTGCCTGCCGCCGCCGGTGGCAGCCCTCACCGCTTCCCCGAGACACAAAGCTGGCAGCCCGCTGTGAGAGGAGCTCCTGCTGCCTTCTGAGCACAAAGGAGAGGAGAGCGAGGAGCCGGCCACTTCATTTGGGAGGCGGTAGATAATTCAACAGCAGGGAGAGGAGGAGAAGAAACAGAGAGGAGGGAAGGAGAGTGAATGCAGTCCAGTCCAGCTGCTGTTGCTGCCACTGCTGCTGCTGCTGCTGGAGGAGGAAGAAGAGGAGGAGGAGGAGGAGGAGGAGGAAGCTCAGTGTCTTGAGAGGCTGGAGGAGCAACATTATCCTGCACACAGACCCACAGAGAGAGCCAGCAGTGATCAGAGCACCTCCAGGCTTGCAGATGTGGAAGGAGCGCTGTGCAAGTTCCAGTCCTGGGTGAGCCAACTTCACACACACGCACACACACACACACACACACACACACACACACACACACACACTCATCCGGTGGTCCACTTGATGTGCTGACACTTTTACTACCAATCAGAGCGTAGAGATCATGCACACTGGGATAAATTTGTGCTCTTTCACTGTGCTGCTACTGCCTGTCCTCCTCCAGATTTCACTGGTCAAGACTCACTTAATCAGATGACCTGCAGAGCGTGAGATCCCCCCTGTGATCATCGTGACACTAGTTTACCCCCTCAGCCTCCTCTCACACTGTCATGGTGCAGTCCCGGCTGATCGATTTGCTCCCTAACTCAGATGGACATCAGCTTTTATTATCTCAGGCTGCCCGTGCTTTTTTCTCTCGCCATCCTTGAGATTTTGTATCCATGCAAGCAAAGCCACTCTGTGCCCGCGTGTGCGTATGGTGTGTGTGTCTTTGGTTACCAGTTCTCAATTAGGTTTTAATGATCTAAACGGGGGGCAGAAAGGGAAGGCAGCCTTTGATCGATCCCTGCAGTCATCTCAGTGTGAGAGGCTCGGTGCCTGTCGTCAGTGTGACACATCTAAGCCTCTGCCTGTGTTTGTTCAGCCCTCTCCCAGCTCTGCTCCTGCCTTTATTGTGGCTCTGTTCAGCTCTTAGTGCAGTTCTGGAAATAAGCTGTTTTTTTAAGCAGGTCTGAATACAGTTTTGCTTTAATCTTGTTCCCTGTCTGTCATGGTTTGCTACAATCTCGGCAGTTCTTGCATATATTAGCCTACATAAATTACAGAAACGTCTAACTAAATGCAAACTATAATTGAGATTGCACCGCCGACAACTGGAAAAGAGAAATTCACTTGCTGCGCATTTGATGATGGCCAAAAGTGATTTTGAGGGCATTATTGGAAAAATGGCAGCAAGCAGGTGACGAGAAATTAGGGGAGTGATTTATGAGGAGTGACATGCAACAAAGGTCCCTGGCAGGATTCGAACCATTACAATTCATTACAATTCAGGCTCATCGCCTTAAACCCTTTGACAACCATACATTGCAAATACATGCTACTAAATGCAAAATATAATTGAAATTGTACAGTTGTCTTTGTGTTTCTAAGACAATAGAAAAATGAGAAGGGGACAGGAATTCAGCAGTGTAATTCATGGTCAGCTACCCAGATACATTATGAAATCATGCAACTATACATGCAAATTACAATGGAGGTTGCACAGCTTGTCTTTGTGTCTCTAAGACAACTGAAAAAGAGAAATACACTTGCTGCGCATTTGATGATGGCAACAAACTGTAATGGGTTTTTCTTCATGTAATTTTGGGGGAATTATTAGTAAGTTGGCAGTAGGTAGGTGACAGGAAATTAGAGGAGTGATTAATAGGCCGTGACATACAACAAACGTCCCTGGCCTAATTCAAATAGGGGACAATTTAGGCTCAACGGATTTAAACCTTTTGTCCACTGGGACACCTCTTAAATGGGTTCTCTATAATGATTCATTACAAAAACATGTAAATAAATGCAAACTAAAATTGAGTTTGTACAGTTGTCTTTGTGTTTCTAAGACAGTTGAACAATAGAAATACACTCGCTGTGCATTTGATGATAACCACAAATGTAATGGACTTTGTGTAATAGTTAATTTTTAAGTGAGAGATCACAGGAAATTCTGGTCGTGATTAATGGGGAGGGACATGCAACAATGTCCCTGGCAGGATTCACACTGCAGTGATTTTAAGTCATGGTCAACACCTAACAACCCTTAATGAGGGTTTCTAACCTGATTTTAGTCTCTGGAGTCGATGAGTTTCCTTTGAACATTAGAGAGGACACGTGTATTTGGACGTCTCCCATGGTCATCATCGTGCTAAGGACTTGAAATCTCTTATTTGTCATTAATTTTCCAGAACAGGTATTTATATGATAGTCAGGGACTTCAGTCAAAAATGTTCCTCATGGATAGAGAAAAATGGTAGATGATATATGGTATAAACCAAAATTACGAACTTATTGTCTCAGAAAGAACGGCTACAGTGCGGAACCTCACAGTGAAGTATAATTTCAACAAAAGACAAAGATCCCTTTGTGCACAGTTTGGCTCAGGGACGTTACCATTCGCCTTGGAGACCGGTCAATTTAATGATAGGAGGACAGGCTGGGTTTGTTGTGTGACACCGGAGAAATTGAGATTGTGGTTCTTCTTTTTGTGTTTTACTGTCCTGCTTACAAAGATATCAGGGACGTGCTGTCAGTAAAATGACCTCCATTTATGTTGATTTTGTTTTTGTTCGATGACTAATAAAACTGAGTTATGTTTTCGAAGGATAACCTGCGTTTGTGATAGAAGGCGGAGTATTAGGTCTGTTGACTGAGCGGTAAGATAATGTATTTTGAATTGATCACCACAACAGTATTGTAACGGTGTCCCGCAAACCCATGAGGGTTGGGCACATGTTGGTGTGCAGGACACAAAATAAAGAACTCTATCATATATAACGGGTTGGAAGGTCCCACAACAGGAAATTTTGAGCGTCAAACACTAATTTCCTGCATTCTGGTGAAATTTTGTGCACCAATTTGTGCTTTCTTTGCATTAATTTGTGGTGTATATGTCCTTCATTTTTCAAAAGATAAGTCCTCTGCTAAAGTTTTTACTGGGAGGAGATAATTGCATATTCTAGTTATTGAGGAGGATTTGTCCTCTGCAGGACGCAGAGGACAAATCCTCCTCAATAAATCTGAAAATCTAAATCTACACCTAAGCATAAGTCGCAACCAGGCGGTACTTTTAGCATTTTATGTGGCATTTGCCCTCTTTAGATTTTTTCTAACATCACTGGCGTCTTGAACTGATTGGTGAGTGTTGCACCAATCACAGTAATGCATAAATCCACACACCAGCTGGATTGTGCATCTTTTAATATTTGATTGCCGCTGCAGTTCTGTAATTAAAACCCCGACACTTCATCCCCACTGTGCTGCTCTCTTCTTGTGTGCAGTGACTGAGGCATTAGCAGGTTTGTTTACCATCCAATTAAACATTTCAGACTTTTATCCTGCGAGAAGGTTCCGTTAAAAGTTGGTGTGTGCGCCTCATGGGGGCTGGATCTATAGATTTTTTGGTAGATGTTGCTCAGGAGGTAGAGAAAGTCATCCATTAATTGTGGGGTTGTTCGATCCGCGGCTCCTTTTGTCTTGTTGAAGTGTTCTTGAGCAACTGAATCACAAATTGTTTAGCCTACGTGGACACCACTGGTGTATGAAATAAGGGGTTAACCCTTAAAAACCAGAGCAAGTTGGTTTGATTTCTTGAAAATCATGGAGAGAAAGCAACAAGCAACCTGGCAAGATATGGAACAAAAATAAGCAAGAAAATAACCTGAAAATAAGATAAAGACCCAGAAATTGATAAAATATGTGTATTTTTTTTCTGTAACATAATTTTAAATATATTATAATTATTCTGAATGTAGTTTTCTGGATAGTTTAAAAAATTACATCTTTAAAAAATAATTTTCAGGTTTTTTCACCTTTTACTCTTTTTTGCACTTTGCCAAGTTGCTCACTCCCTTTCAACCATGTTTTAAAGTAAATAAATAAAACTGATTTGCTCATGTTTGGAAAGGGTGAAAGAGCTTTTAAAAGGCATCTGAGCGCAGCACAAGAAAACTGATGTTGATCCACTTTTCAAAGGGTTAACGAAGAGCATATTTCCATTTCAATTACCATTTTTAAAATTCTTTGTCTGATTAAATCTCCATTAGTCACGGACTTGTATTTTTCTTGTCTATCACATGTCGTTGTCTCGTGGACCTTCTTGTCGAGAGCCACAGTAGCTGCTTCTGACTAAAAATCAACAGGAGAAAAGCAGCACTGAAGTGAATGCAATTATACAACAGCACTTAATGGTACCCGAGGTGCCACTTAGCCTCCCTATCTGACAGATTTATGTGTCAGTAATGAAATGTCTGCTGACAGGTCTATGTGGCCCTCTGAGTGCATTGTTGAATCAGGCCTGTTAGTCTACTCCTACACTTACCTTCTCATTTCGATGCTTTCTGTTGCACGTAAAGCTGTCAGCCGTGCTCAATAGTGACATTACCTCAGCTTAACACTGCCAATGCCTAGTCTCATTGTTTTCAGCTCTGGAGTATTTATGAGGGCAGTAAAGCGGCGATGCATCCGCTGTCAGCGAGACGAGGGCATCGCCGCTCTTACAGAGAGGGCAGTGCGGAGCGGCGAGGGAGGACAGGGAGGAGATAAAGGAGCATCTGCCCCTGTGAGTGGCTGTCAGATACCTGCAGGCACGCTGACATGTCGGCGAAGATGTCCTGTTCGAATGATCGTTGGCCTTCTGTACGCTGGCCGTCCTCCCACTCACAGACTGCTGTAATACCATTATAGATGTTCAGATCAGGCTGTAACCTTAATGCAGAGCTTAGAGAGTATTTGGGCCTTACAAGTATTTTATTTCCAACCATGATTGCTTCATTTGGCAGTTGTCGTGACAATAGATTTTGGCTGACCTCGTTACCGTAGAGCAGTGGTTTCGAGCCTTTTCTGTCAGATGAAGTGACACAGGCCTCTTGTCACCTCTTCTAAGATGCTGCTTGTTGTGTGTTTAAAATGCGTTCATGAGTGTGGCTTTTATCAAACTATTAATGATTTTAAAAAATGCTGATATAAAAGTAGGTGTTACAATATCTTTTAAATAAAATTTTAGACTTATTAACATGTTTACACGTATTTTGAAAGTCATTTTTTTGTCGGACTAACACAATATTTTGACTTTTTCTAACGTCATGTGAACATATTGACTGTTTTTTTACCAGCCAGGGTACTGTAGCTCTGTTTCCTCGTCCTCGGGATGCTGATTTCAGTAGATATCGACATCATTGACTCACATCAAAACTCATTATTCACATTCATTTGATGATGTTACTTTTTTATGTTTTAAACTAAAATATTTGCGATAGCCTACACATTGTACCTTTAAGTTTGCATTTGTATTACTTCTGCTTGCATCCTGCACTTTCAGTACAACTCTTTGAACCATCTATCGCTTACTTTTAGTGAACTATTTCTCTGCTTATTTGCTGACTACTTTTGATGTACTCTGACTTCCAGTGTGGTATCCAGGTCTTATAGCTGCTGATATATATGGATAATGCTTTTTAAATCACATCATAATTTCTATTAAATCAAATTAGTCAAGCTACTCCACAATCTTACCAAGTAACCCCCTGGCAACAGTATAAGTAGACCCTGCGGTACAAGTATCCCTCATTTGCAATCTTTGCCTTAGAGAACGATCAGCGGCGTGACATTAAAATGTGCATGAGTCTGTAAAAGAAATTCAATATTACTTCGTCAAATTAGACTAAATATGTTTTTTTCCGGAGCTTAAGTGGAGCCTAATATCAGAGTTTTTATTCCAAAGCACGCTGTTGACCTGTGGAAAATAGGCAGAGGCTCTAGACAAATTAGTATGGCAGTGCAGTAATGAACTGCACACTGCAGTTTGTCATTGTAGTGCCATTTATTTAAATGACTCTAATGGACCCTCTAGTAACTACAGCGTTTTGTTATGTTTTTTTTTTTTTGCAGGATCAAAGCCAAAGCAATACGTCAGCGCAGAACAATATAGCAGACTAATAAAAGTGCTCTGATGTTGAGACGTCCATTTATCTTCCTCTGAATGTGCTTTTGCTTTTTTGAAGATGATGCAATTTATGCCAGCTCCCGCTCAGAAAACATTTTTGCCTATGATTCAAAAGTATATGAGCCAACATAAATTTGTAGTTGCAGAGGCTATTTATAGATTATATGGCAGAGTGCACGCACCGCCATAGTGCTACAGTATCATCCAGCGCGAGCACTTATCCAAGACCTGACCATTAAACCGGGATGGCTGTTACACTTTTCCCATCTACCTCAGAATGCTTTTCCTCCGTCCTCTTTTTCTCGATGTTTCATAGAAGTCTTTTCCAAACTAAATTGGCTAATTTAAGCCGATGATAGGTCCTGTGTGGCTTTATCTGTCCGTCTCAGGAGGGCTGGCGCCGCGGCACAGAGGAGATACAGAGAGGAAGCAGAGGGGTGAAAAAGAGGAGTTTTTGCTCTTTGGGTGCTGCATATTTCATGTTTTCTGAGGTCTCTGGGTGAAAGAATGTGTGACGAGATGACCGCAGCATTACATGAGCACTAAAGGGGAAGCCTCATGAGTGTTGGTTGGCAGTGCTTTTAAATCTAAAAGGAGAGCAGAGACTACACTGCATCTTTTGCTTCTTGCATTAAGTCATTTTGTTTGCACCTCAGGAAGTGCAAAGCTGCAGTCCTGTTTATGTTCATTTTACTCTTGAAAGATCAACAATTAAAGCCTTTGGTGTGAGCGGGTGGATATTTGAAGTCATGTAACGGACAGAAAAGTGCCTCCAACACTGAGCTGTGTTATGAGATGAAGTGCTGGATATTTGGGGAGTTTATATACTTGTCGCTCTCTCCGCCTCATTTCATTTTATGTATTTCTATCGCTGCTGGCAGCTTGAAGTGCTGCGATCGTCCAGCCATAAAACAATATTCTTCAGTATGGATTGACCATCACGACTGAGAGCGCGGGTGAAAATGGAGTTTGAGGCTCCAGTCTGTGCCCTCATCAGGAAGGTAGCATCCTTACCAGTCCGAGGATCACATACTGTGTGTGCATTGTTTGTAGTGACACAAGAAGTGACTGATTTAGACTCGAGTGGGCAACAGTTTCTCATGAATAATCTATTTCAGTCAACACCAACACGACAAAACTTCCTCTTCACATCAGACACACGACTCTACTGTTGCACATACGCAGTTATTGTTGCACTCACGACTGTTCCCCCTACAACAATGAAAGGAAGGAAAATTACTCTGAGAAAGGGGACATGAATAACTATACAATAATACATACTGCAGTGTGTTTTAACCTGGGTCCCATTTTTCTTTGTTTTTGTGTTCAAGTGGTTAATAGGATTCTCAGTTTTTGGAATCGGTCCAGTATTGAGTGAGAACGCTGCAACCAGCAGCTTTTCGCTTCATGCAGTCTGTTTGTCAGGGCACGGTCACACATGAGTGAATGCAGGCGAGTGATATTTGTACTGAATGAGGGCAGTGCCTGATGTGATGCACACAGAAAGCTGGCTTGATAATAAATATCCCAAAATACGTGACTGGTACATTGGTACACTCATGTCCCATACCTGTCTCCAGACTCACTGTCAACCAGACAGCATCTCTCATGTGGGGCACTTTGTATTTTTAATGGCCAATTTCATACAATATCAGCTGCTTAGAAACGGCAACAGTCAGCCTCCTGCACACACTCCTGAACACACTCCTTTGCTATTGGTTCAGGCAGCAACCTCGCCAGTCAGAGTAAAGTTGAACTTTACGCAATGCGAAAATGTGAATTTGCTTTGCCACCAGAAGCAAATGTTTTATTCACCCCTTCACTCTCACTGACTGGAAATGAACTGAGGGTGAATATTCACCAGTGTCAACATCGCTCATGTGTGACTGTACCCTTATTGTGTGTAAGCAAGTCTCGCTTGTGGAGAAGTCTCATTCTGAAGTCTTGTGAGAGTTGATAAGTTGCAGAAAGACAATTTCAAACTCACAGGATCAAGCAAAAGACAATGAAAAACATGTTGTTCCTCTGTAGGGATCCTTTTCATAATGTTTTTAGACACTCAAAATAACAATGCAGTCACTTTTGTAGATGCACGCTGAAAGTGTGCTATTGCTTCAAAGGATTACATTGCAACTGGTTCAGCTGCTGCTGGCTGCAGCTGTCTTTCTCAATACTGGAAACATTTTAAAAAAAATGTTGTTCCATTAGGACTGCAACTAATTATGTTTTTCTTGGCATTAAATGCATAGATTATTTTCTCCATTAATCGATTTGTTTGTTGGTCTATAAAATGTCCATCAGTTTTTCCCCAAGCCCAAGATGACGTCCTCAAATGTCTAGTTTTGTCCATAACCCGGAAAATATTCACTTCAAAAAGCTGTAATCAGAGAACTTTGGCTTTTCTCTTAGAAAAATTTCTCAAATCAATTAATCGAATATCAAATTAGTTAGCCATTGATTAAAGAATTGACAACTAATTGATTAATCGCTGCAGCACTTCACAAAAACATAAGAAAATACAGTCAAGTTTGAAAAATACCAAAGTTCCCTTGACAGTGCTGTAAAAGACAATGATGTAATAACTAATATAGAAATAAAGATGATAATTTAATTCTACACAGTCAAAAATAATATTATTGAGATCACACAGCATAAATGAATAAGATTAATTAATACAAAGATGTAATATGTATTGTAATAATTTGCAGTAACAGTTAGAAAATACTAAGATTTCAAAGAATTAAAATTTAGGGTTTTTTTAGTGTGTTCTTTGACAGCTGGAACAGATTCATCATTCTAAAAGAATAATTTGTGAATCTGACATTATAATGGAAATTTATAGAGAAAAAGTGAATTCACGAAAAGAAAAATTGATTTCTAATTAATTATTTCAACTGACTTTAGGTGTTTAAACATATTACCTCTTTACTAATAAACCAGTCCTCAAAACACACAAAAACACAGTTTTCCCAGAAAACATGTTTATTACTCAACAGACTCAGTAAACCTACAGGGAAAGTTCCTGCTGTGTCACAACTATCCCCAACCTGAACCTATCCCTGCGAGCTAAATGACCAAAGTAAAGGGCATTTGTACTGCAGTATATTCATTACATGCAGCCCTATTAGCTCATGTGATCCCTGCGGTATCCAGCATTATCTGCACTGACACACCAGCAACACCACAACACTCAATCCTTAACTAACTTGTCTTCAGTCATAGCATCACGGCAGCGTCAGTTAATCCATTCATTATGATTCAATTAGATATAACCTTAGCTCTCTTTAGTTCTTCAATCTGACAGATTGTTTTCATCCTCTCAATAAAATCCTAAGAGCTATTTGTCTCCTTCTCCAGACGGTTTTGAGAAATCTTCAAATGAGCATCTACCCAGATTGTGAGAGCGGCGGAGCTATTACGATGTTAAGACGGTTTGTTTTATAATTTATCCTTTCATCTATTTCACCCGTAACTCGCACCATTAACTGCATTTACATTTTGTCAAAAATACATATTTTTAAATGATACTTGTAGATAAAAGCAGAAATTTTAGAGGTTCTTTTACTCACTAAATCACTAAAAACGTTTTCTATCTTGTATAAACAAAGTGATGGATACCACGTTTCTACCTTCAAGCTCGGATATTTACCACATTTGTAGCAGCTGAGCCCTGCAGACATGGCTTACTGTATTTCAAACCAAAGAGAAGAACCAGCTGTGTCCTTGGGGTTGACTCAAGTTACACACATCTTCTGTAGCATCTCTCCAAGGGCCCTGCACACGAGATAGCTCTTTAATCAGCTCTCTTCAATTATGTAATTATGAAAAAAAAAAAAGATTAGATTAACACTTGACATGCAGCGTGCTTTTGTTGTAAGAATGACTCGAAGGTCTGTGCTACAACACGCACACATTTCACTTTCATTTTTCTGTGCCTCAGCCCTGAAACATTGCACGCTTTTGTGGCTTTTAGACAAAAACCATCCTGTGATCAGATTGAAATACAATTCAGATGCCTATAGCTGCACACACATGCACTCATTACCCCAACTAATAATTGATTTTTAAGTGCTTGACAATCAAATGTAGCTTTTTTTTTTCGCATTATGTCCCTTCAGTCCTGAACCTACTAATGACTCTGACTCTCATGAGGTCTTTCCATGTTGTGGTCAGATGCATTTGACACTGTGCAAGGGTTTATTAGGCACATGATTAATTAATCAGTCTTCAAATGGCTGCTGTTGTCCTCAGCAGTTAAAGGAGCAGTGTTTAAGATTTAGGGAGATTTTGTGGCATCTTGCAGTGAGGATTGCAGATTGCAATCAGCTGAAACTTCTCCTGGTTAGAATTTCGATAAGTTTCCTCTCCAAAACAAACAGACTTGGTGATTAAAACCGGTAAAAACACTGTAGAAAGTGGTTTTACATTAAAAAATCTGTCTTTCTGATGCTCTTGTTGTAGAGGGGTTTCTACGGAGGCCCGCCACAATTAAAACATATATTGCCATATCTTGGTTGAGTAACTCTGGGCACAGACTGAACAGCAGCAGAAGGTCAGGCGCAGTGAAAGTGAAACTTAAGCATCCATTGTGCTTTGTCTGAAAGTTTGCTTTCACTCACTTCTGCTGCAGCTGCTCCTCTCATGCGTTGATTTGATCAGCACAGACCGGATCTACAGATCAATAATCCAACCCATCTCCTCAAACTGCTGCTGAGGCGGAAATAACGGAAATTCTGTCTGTGCCGCATTTACTGACCTGCCAAAACATCAGAAGTTAGAGAGGTGACATAAAATGATAACACACATGGCACAAACATGGCAGACTCTGTGGACATGGACCCGCTCCCTATGTAGAAATAAAAGTCTCATTACAAGGTAACAAAAACAAAACAATTCTCATTTTCATGTCATTATACACAAAAGAAAACATACTTATTAAATTATATTTCATTTCTGTCAATGTACCCCCTAAAGCTTACACACTGAACCTTTAACAGCATGTTCAATTCAGCTGACACATTCAGTCAAATGTTTGCAGGGTGACGATGATGCATTTAACTCAAGATTAATATGATTATTTGCGCAAAAATGCCGTCCGTGCTTTTGTTCAGGGAGCTCTCAAATATTGTCTGTTCCCCTCACTCTTCCTCATTAAGAAATTGGTCTTTGAACCTCGTGAACCTATTTTAAATATCCCAGTGAGCCGTCTGTATGAATGAAGATTAAAGATTCATGCCTTTTTGCATCTTCATATCAGCCCATAACCCGAAACGCCCCTCTATCTCTCCGCTCTGTGGATCACACTGTCAGAACGCGAGCCGACTTTTATCTTCTTTTCAGCCGCTGAACATAAATCAGATAATCGGTTGATCAAATCATTTTCCTGAAGTGGAGATCAGTAGAACTGAAGGGATGAGAGTGAACTGCTCAGTGAGGCAGTATTCTCCGTTTGACTTCGCCCTCTCGGTTTGTCGCTTTGTGTGTTGCTCTTTGGCTCTTTTTACTTTTGGAAGATCGCTTGTGTCCTTTGGTCGCTTGGTTGCTTTTTGGAAGAAGAGAGGCATAAAACTTGAGAGATTTAACTGAGATTTAAAGTCTGTCCGTGTGTCAGTGCAAGTCAGTGACCTTCACCATTTAAATGAGTAGTTCATAATTTGGGAAATATGCTTTTTGCTTTTGGGAGGAGAGTTAAGCCCTGTTCGCATGGGACTAGTTTTCCAGGGCAGTGGTGCCCCCAGAAATTTTTCATATGGATAGACAGATGGGGCCACTGAAATCTTGGGGTGGGACACTAAAACCAAAAAGCTGGAGCAGAATTATGTTGAATGGATTTATTTAGTGGAAAACTATGTCCATATGACAGTTAAGTAATCACATACTGATATACTTCGGTTTCTTATTTAACAGTCAGTAGTAATATCTGATGTGTATTGACTGATAGCGGT
The DNA here is from genome assembly GCF_008729295.1 of Plectropomus leopardus. Lineage (NCBI taxonomy): Eukaryota > Metazoa > Chordata > Actinopteri > Perciformes > Serranidae > Plectropomus > Plectropomus leopardus. The sequence continues at coordinate 27,191,556 of NC_056465.1, forward strand.
GCAGTTAACATTTTAAGTTCCGCAACAGTTTTAATGTGATATGTCACTGTACATGTTAGGCGATTCATTGTTCTTCAAACAGGCTGGTTGTTCTTTTCCTGAGAGCTTTATTTTGAAGGATTTCATTGATTTTAAGGACCAAACATTTAATGGGAACAAGACTTCTCAAGTTTAGGAGTGTTTGGGTATTCACAGAACTCATTTTCATTCAGATATCTTGAGGTGAGAGTTATAGGGAAATGGTCGTGTCAGTTGTCCACACAAAGTTTTGCCTATTTGGAGGGTTATTTAGCTCCCTTTCTGACAACTGATGCTGACGTACAAATGGATGCCTTGTTTCTCAAGAAATGCATGCTTTTACCATAGTTCAAGACAGTCCAAAAACATCAGTAAATATAGGACTTTAAACTAGGGCTGCCCCTTGAAAGGTGGACATTTGAATCATCAGTCGGAGAACCTCAGTCACCTGAGATTGCTTCTAGTCAAACAGTAGTTCTTTGCTAGTCAGTTTGCAGTCTACTTTTGAATTCATTTAGGTCCCCAGATTTTGCTGCAGAGTGAGTGCTCTTTACTTCTAAGATACTCTTTGGTACAAACAGTTGTGGACACGATGCAGCATCCACTGAAGGAGTGACTCTGTACCGTATGGTACTTCTCTTTTCTGACAAGAAATAGAGAATTTACAGATTACAGCAACTTAATACGACAGTCTCTGGCTTTTGCTAATATCACGTATCAGTAAAAAAGGATTTTGTTGTGCATTTGCGATCTGGCTTTAGCGCTGCTAGCTTATTTACTGTATTACATGAATGCCACTGTCACACTGAACGTCCCCCTTAGCCTCATTCAAACTTTAAAATGTATTTATATTGGAAACAAAAAAGGGATCATTGAATATTTGTACTGAATGGCCAAATCTGATTCGACTGGCATAATTTTAAGTTGGGTACAGCCCTGCTGTATACCCTATGACATCACAAGTTTGATATCTTTGGTGTATGGCTTTTTTGAGAGAGAATCTAATGTTGCCAAATATTCACTGAACTTTCCTATGTAATGTAAAATAACACATTCAAAATCTTAATTCAACAATTGTATCAGTATCCCTCTTGTCCCCCAGTGGGGATGTCACTGTATCAGGAAACCTCATTTCATGTAGAAATCATCCCACCATGTCTGTGTTTCGTGCACGAGACAAGCAAAGTCTGTATTTTAGTCATATACTCCCAGATACTATTTCAGAGCCAGATGAGCCTCCTGATTTGCACCTAAAGTTATGTCCAAACTTTTATTTATAATTGCTGATGCACCCTCCTATTTTCAACAAGGAGAAAGGCAGAAAAAGGTGTGAAGAAAACAAAAAACTTTGCAAAAAATAAGCTTTGGCCAGCAGCTGGTTAGCTTAGCTTAGCACACAGACTGGACATAGAGAAACAGCTTGCCTGGCTCTGTCCAAAAGTCACAAAATCCGCCTACCAGCACTTCTAAAGCTCACTGATTAACACATTCTATCTTGTTTGTTCAATACGTGCAAAAACCAAAGTGTGAAAAGGACATTTCTCTGTTTTACCAAAGGTTATGTGCCGGACTATTTTTTGTGTTAGTCACATGTTCAAGCAACTTTAGCGCACAACAGTCTGCAGATTCTCCTCTCTGCAACACAAGCTGACAGGCTGACATGCAGCTACTAAACTACTGCGAGCTAACTGCTCTCTGCCTAATGCATGCAAAAGATAATCTGCATCATCATTTGAAATTTTGAGCACCAGAGGGATGACATTTTATTCCTCCTTAATATACGTCTTAATAATGTGGAGGTCGCTCCGAGGTCAGAAATGTCCTGTTGTACTTACTGTGTTCATTAGTGCTTTTGAGCTTGTAGCTGGAAGGTGTTGAGACCATCTGCCAGCTGACAAAAAGTGTAACACATTTCTTCATTATGAGGATGTTAATTTGAGCCGGGTTGCTATTTTCATGTGACCTTTTTAGTTTGACAAGGAACAGAAGTGTTTTCACTTTGGATATTTCAATGTTCAAGTTGGCAGCTGTGGATGCTGATTTCAAAGAAGATGACGTCATGATTATTTTAATTACAGAGCGTGTTTATTAATTCCAGTCCAGTTTGAGTGATATGATGACAAGCTGATATCGGAAATGGCATATTTTGTGTTTGTATTGCTGGCCCAAAATCATGAGGCGTTTTATCGTGCGGGCGTGTGTTGAATTGAGTCCGTCTCCTCATGTCGCTCTGCACATATTTTAAGGCAAAAGCCTTTTATCAGCATCCCTCTTGAAAAGGATGTCAAAGCATTGAAGAAAATCTCCCCCTCGCTTTGTTTCTGCATCATTTGAACTAATAAATCAGCAGCTGTATGTGTCCATGTGCAGCCGTGACAGATGGGCGTGATAAGATTGTGCTTAACAGACTGTGGTTCCTCTTCCTCCCTCGCCTTCTTCCTCTTGTCTTCCTCCCTCTGTTTTTAGGAACAAACAGATTCGGTTTGCTTGTCAAAGGTGTTTGATCAGAGTTAGCTTGCTGAGGATCTTTCCTTTGAACCGACACCCAGCTGTGGCCAGTTTCTATCCTGTTGTTGGGGCATTGCAGAGGCTACACTCTGCCCGTGAAATAGCACTCTCTGTGCGCTCACTCCATTTTTATCTGTGGAGGCGCTTGCATGCTGTTTCGCAGAAGTACGGGGTTATGCTTGTCAGTATAGATCACAATCTGTGGATCTATGCGTCTATGAATATCTCTGTGCGCATGCATATGTACATGAGCTGTGTATTTCCAACGCCCTCCTGTCACATTCCCTCAGCCTGACAGGTGAACTTCCCGATCTGTGCCGTTTGCAACACTTTGAGGTGAAGAGGACAAGCTGCTCCTGGACATCGGGGTTATGAATTTATCATGGCAGCCCGTAGACACGCAGCGAGACGGTGTTACACGGGGCTGACGCTCCCCTCGTCTTCACTAGCCTGTCATTGGTTAAGGATGAATTATTCATCTTTTTTTTCTCTTCTTCGAAAAACATTGATCGCCCCGCCTGCATGACAGTCGGCCTGCATGACAGCACACTGTCAGAACTCACCTCATCTCGTTCAAAGACAACCCTGCCTGCGTTCCTCTTCCTCTGTCCCATGAAGTGTACAACCATAGCTTTCAAAGAATTTTCTCCACACCCTCCCACTGCTTCTGGCTTTTGTCTCACATTGAAGCGTCTCATCAGAGCCACTTTCAACGGATCTCTCGACTGTCTCGGTGTCGGGGAAGGCGGCGGCTGCATGTCAGAGTAAACACTTTCAGAAGAGCCTGTGAATAATTTGTGCATCAGGATGTAGCTGCGGTTGTGTCTGTTTGCATGGACGAGGCTTTTTTTTTATTTTGGTGCGTTGCAGTGTGTGTTTCTGACTCTATTCAGCATGCTGTTTCATCGCAGCACATCCGATGCTGAGTTCCTGTGTGATGTCAGAACAGATCTATGTTTAATGCGCATGCAGGGCCCAATTACTCGCTGCCCATAGCTGTACCTAGAGACTTTAAAGAGGCCCCCTTTGCATGCCAGATGATGTCGTAATCCGCCTCGGACTCGGTTGGCGAGATGTGCATGGCATGGCGAGCTCCTTTAAGGGCACTGATTGCTGATTTGCTGTTTGCTTTGGGGGTAAATTCCCCCTGCACTCTTCCCCTGAAGAGTTATTTGAGGCCCCTGTTTTTGGTTTCTTGGATTTGAGATTCTCTGTGAAGAGCAGAGGGAGCATCAACACCCCTCCTCTTTGGTGCACTTCATCCCTCTCTTCCTTCTGGAGGCCTTTAGGGAGAGCAGCTGAGTCACTCTCTCCTCCCTCTCTTCATCCTCAATCTGCACTTGCTCCTCCCTCCTCCACCTTCCTTCTGTTTTCTCTCACTAAGCCGTCGTCACAGCAGCTGACAACCTGTGTCATTTGCCAAGCTTCACTTTTAACTCCCTGCAGAGCTTAAGCTGTGAACGTGTATGTGTGTCAGGGGTTTTTTGGGTTGTTTTTGTTTTTTTGTTTTTTTTCATTTAGCAGAATTTTTTGTGTGTGTATTTGTGATTTTTACTGTCAGCCTGCATGTCCCCTATTAGACGCTGCTATTAGTCAGAGTTGTAGCATGGACAGCAGCGGCTCAACCGTTGATGGAATCTCTCTCGAGTTGAGATTTACGCCAGAGAGATAAGAGAGTGCGGCTGTCAACCAACCAACCAACCATCCGATGACACACACACACACACACACACACACACACACACACACACACACACACAGTTGCAGTCTATGTTCCTCTGAAGTGCTTTACTTTCGACAAATCCATTTCCAAGGCTCCCCTCCTTCCATTGCTCTGTCAGGATGTATAATCCCTCATCACCTTGCCTAAACCATCTCACATCCCTGCTTTCTGTTTCCATCTGTCATTCTGTTAAAAAAAATCCTCTCCTGTTATTTTTCCTTACAATTTTATTTTGCACAGCCCGCTGCTTTCTTGTGTCTGATAAATATTTAAAGGGTTTCTTCTCATTATTCGCTATTTTGTTGACTCCTTTGTTGTTGTTTTTTTCCCAGTGGTCAGCACCTTCATGCAGGCTGCTCCTCTCTGCCTCCCTTCAAACACTTGACTTCTTGCCCTCCTTTAACAAGGTGCTCATTGTTGTATTAGGTCATCTCTCAGAAGACACTGCTAGTTCTATAGCTGGTAGCTATAAACAGGCATCCCCTCATTATTTAAGCCTTTGAAACCAAAGCAACCAGAGCAAATTAATGGCTTAATGTCTTTAAAGAACATGGCAAGAATGCAATGAGCATTTTAAGAAGAAATGACCCAAAAATAGGCAAGATAATAAAAAAAAAAAGAACAAAAAAATTATCTGAAAATTAGCAAAACAACAAGCAAAAACAAACAAACAAAAAAGCAAGAAAGTAAAAACAAACAAAAAGGAAATAAACCGGGGAAAATATTTATATATTATATATATATTTTTATGTGTATTTCAAATACAGTTCGCGATTTTTTCCTGGCTTTTTTTTTTATAATTATTGCAAATTGCAGGACATTTCTTGCCAAGTTACTCATTGTCTTTTTCCCATGGTTTTGAAAGAAATCAAACCAGTTCACGGAGGGTTCAAAGTGAAAAAGTGACGTCAGTCCAGGTTTCAGAGGGTTAACCGGGAGAATACATTTGTCAGTACAACAAATGAATGATTATCTTCCCTTATTTCCCGTGAATGCAGAGCCCTGAATGTGATATTGATGTTCTGAAGTTTAATCAACAATTAGCCGCTGTGGTGTGCTGTGAGACTCTTTCTGTGTCTCTGTGCCGTGAGAGTAGCAGATTCAGTGCCAGCCTTGTTGCTCGAGATCCTATAATTGCTTCAGAATTCTTCCTGTAATTAACACTCTTGGATAATTACACCAGAATCCCAGACATCGCTATTCTCACATTATTAGGCTCTAGGCAGCGGGGAGGAAAAATACGCACGAGGATGCAGACACAGTATGTAATGCAAAATTAGATATTTTACTGCTGGTTTCATTCATGTAAAAGCAGCAGAGAAAAAGACAAATAAAGAAAAATCACCTCAGTGGACCTACATTTTAGCCTGGGTTGTTTTTGACAGTGCCCAATTCAGAGCTGTCTGTCTTGGCTGCAGCGAGATTAAAGGAGGAGAGACGGGGTAGTGGACCGGGCAGTGTGGCAGCGCCCAGCGGCAACCGGATTAGAGGGTGGGACGGTGAAGTAGGCCATACAAACAGGCTCAGCTGAAATATGGACAACAGACCATAACATAGACCTAGGACATTTCATCAGCATGTCATTATGCTGTAATCCTGCGCCGGCCCTTGGACTGGCTGCGTGTGTGTCAGACGGGGACAGTTATTGGTCGGGGGCACTTGTGGATATTGCTATTTCCACCTTGATGCAAAATCACAAGACTTTGATCACAGATGTGCCCTATTTTGTCAGAAATTGGTGCTTCGTGCCAAAAAAGAAGAATCCAATTTGATGTTTATCTGCATTTAAGGAGAAAAAGATTTGGGACAAAGCTGTGATGCATTGTTCCTTTTTTAAAAAAACAGGTTGACATTTCATTTTCAGGACTTTGATTTATGTTGTTTGTATTCAGTATAGAAATGCATGAAAGGCAGGAGAGACGTGTGGTGGTGTGGGTGTTGTTCAAAGCTTTGTTGCCAGGTGTTAATTGTCTGGAAAAAAAGTTTGTCTTTGAAGGAGATAAAACGTTTCAGCTCATGTTGAGCAGAGCTTTTCCAAATTTAATGGCTTGTTCTGAGCGAGAAGAGGAAAAAACATATTCAAAACAGTTTATTATGTTTTGCTTCTTTTGCCATTTGAATAAAGATATTTGAATGATCTTCAACAATAGTCTTTGAAAGCAGAAATTAACCAAATGAAAACTGATATTGAGTTTACTTATTTCTGAAGCAGCATCAGTTTTCAGCACAGATGGACGTTGACGACCCTCAGATGCAGAAGGGATTTAATGACATGAACAACATGAAATGACATGATACACAGAAGCTACTGTTCCTCACTTTTCGGTGAAAATGATGAACCTCTCCGGTTCGCAGCCAGTGAAGACAGATGGAAATGAGAGGGGCGAAGGAGAGGTCAGGAATGTCGGCTGGCATCATGTTGCAGTTAGAAAGGCTCAGAAAAATCCAGTCTCAAGTTTCTGCACAGCTTTACTGCCTTATTTCACATTTTAGCCTCAATTCTAACTGACAGAAAAAGTAATATTGAGCTCTAATAAGTACTCTGGAGAACTCTCTGCACAACTGCATATTTATGTCATCTCTTTGTCTGCCAGCCTGTCTCCAACTACAGTGACCTTCTCACACCCTTGACTGACTGTTCCTTCATATTATTGCACTTGTTTGAAGACTTCCTTTTAAAAAAGCGTCAGTGTCTCTCTCGGTCCTTAAAGGAATAGTTTAACATTTTGGGAAATACACTTATTATCTTTTTTTTTAAAGCGAGCCAGGAAGATTGATACTATTCTTGTGTTGGTTCGATAAATATGAAGGTTTCTGCAGCAGCTGGTTAATACAGCAGAACTAGAACTAGAGCAGTACTAGAAACAGTTAAACAATACATTAAGTGTAAAACATCAAATTGTGTTGAACAGATGGCCGCCCACCTAGAGCCTGGTTATTTTTGAGGTTTCTATCTCTTAAAAACAAGTTATTCCTCTTTGCCAAGTGCCTCCTCAGGGGAGAATTGTTGGATTTCTGTAAATTAAAGAGTAGGATCTAGACCTGCTCTATATGAAGTGTCATGGGACAACTTTTGTTGGGTTTTGGTGCTATATCAATAAATTGACTTGACTACACAGAGGTTTGTGCCAGACTGTTTTCTTGGCAAATTGCAGTAACTTCTTGGAGGCGACAACAAGACTCCAGTAGCCCTTTTCCAAACACATGCGCTGGCTTGGCTTGACTCCATTGACTCGGCGTGTCAGACTGGTGCAGCAGGGATTTGCGTCTTGTGATAACCCCTCCAAATCCGCTACATGTCCTGTGTCCTGTTTCGCTGTGTCGTCTATGATGCAGGATCAGGGTCAAGTGTCGTCATTAACCTCATGAGCCACACCAGTGTGGTTCTTCACATTAAAGCCAGGGTCCTCATAGTCATGAAATTCCTGGAAAAGTTATGAAATTAGAAAAACCTGGAATAGTTTGGAAATAATGCAATTTTTCAGAAGAGTTTTGAATAGACGTTCTGACTATTGTTTCAATCATATTCATAAAATACTCAAAACATATCTAAAATTATTCAGAATATGTTGTGTGAAAAATCAAGTGCTGCGCTGCGTGAACATTGATTGGATTTTTGTTTTTCTATCCCCCAAAAAGAGGCGTGACCTTAATGTTTTGTGAAGTAACCGTGTGTGCCAGTGTGGTGTATTGGCAAATGCAGCTAGTTGGCGACAGGAATGTGTAACTTATGAATAAAGGTAGCAAGTTCTAGCAGGTTACTTATCCCCAGCTGCCCGGGGAATGTGTGTTCAGAGGCTTATGAACCCCAATTTAAACTACTTAAAGTCATGGAAATGGGGTGAAATATTACAGAAATGTTCCGGAAGAGTTTTGAAAATTCATTCGTAAAATGTGTGGGTCATCTTGGGCATGACTTTGCACATTTCTGTGTATTTAAACTGGTCATGGAAACGCGAATCAACATAGCGTGGTTTGATTTGGCGCGGCCAAAAGTGCCGGTGAAAAAGCCAGACAGGAAGTTACTGTTCCCGGGCGAGAATTAGTCCAGGACATAAACCTCTGTAAAACCACATTTTACACTTCGTTTATTAATACATGAAGCAAACAAGATGACCGAACATGTTTGGAAACATTACAGGTACTATCCGAGAACAGATACTTTGGTACTGCGAAGTAACTGCGTTTCCATTAAATGATGCTCTGTGACTTCTCTCATGGTAATGGCGATGGATGTTCAAAACATTAGCATTTTTTTTTCTATTGCAGCCACCGCACTAGCCGTCATTATTTCCAACCGAAGGCAACGTAGGCTTGTTATGCGAGTGTTTGACACGCCTGAAATATTTTTTTTCAAAATTGATGTGTTTCCATTAGGCGTATTTTATATTCACAGTTTCAGTTTGTCAAATTTGAGGGCCTACTGTAATGTGTTTTTTCCAGTACACTAGGTACTGGAGATGTAATTCTTCCTGACTTGATGGGGCAGCATATAAGCCTTCAAGTGTTGTAGTCTGACATTAAATGCCAAGGATGCCCACCAGATAAGAAGAGCAGATGGAGCAACAGCTCCGCTTCGAATTTTCAAAAAGAAAAGTATTTTCCCTGATTCCAGTGTATATTGTTAATTCTTTGCAGTGGGAGTGCCCTGTATTTACACTCTGCTCCTAATGCCAGCAGTATGACGAGGCTCTGAGTGTCTATCCTGTGCTAGATGCTGCATTTTTGTTGTTTTTTCTTACTTTTACTTAAACTGTGGGTAAAATGCTGCCTCCGTCACTGCCACTCAGGGCAGGGTAATCACTGTGAAGGAGAGGCAGGACAAACAGCCTACCACAAAGACAAACCATCACATCTTACATGTACATTAATAACAATAGAGGAGAAATGTGATTATTATTGAGCCATAGGAGTGGTATCAACAATTAGTGGTATAGAATAGCCAACTATAAAGGTCAAACTAACCCTTTAAATCTTAACCCTTGTTGGCATTTGTGCTGGTTTACCTCATCTCACCTCGCTTTGTCCTCCTTGTGTTTCATCCTTTTATACATCCTCTGCATTCACCCTCCTCACTTTTGCTGTTTCCTGCTCACCTTCAGGTCAGTCTGATGTCAAAACTGTGGGTGGCCGCTCTGTTGCAACGGCCGGCCAACATCCCCGACAGCCAAAGTCACCTCCACAGTGTTCAGTATGTGTTGTCACTGGACAAGCTGTGGGTGTTTTCAGCATTTCATTGAACCTGTGTACTTGCAGACAAGTGCGATAAAGGTGAAAAGCCTCTGCCGACTGCTCTTAAACATGTCGTGTTCGAAGTTTTAACTTCTCTTCAGAACTTCTTTTAACTTCCATAGCGTTGTCTGTAGCAGTCGTGTTGAGCTCAGCGCGTGTGGTCTGTGAGCTGTCATCTTGTCTGTCATCATCAATCGTCTTGTATGACTGTAACTGTCCTCCAAAACCGTCAGCATCAATCCGCTAAAGGACTGAAGGACATGAGTGAGTCACATTTTCAGCTTCAGTTATTTTCATGCTTCAAATGCGCTTTGAAATATGATGAGTGAATTGATTCGTTTGAATTCGTCACAGATGCAGCTACAGCCAAAGTGACATGTCTCGGATATTATAAAGTTTATCTCTGACAAAGCAGCTGTAATCTAAAGTAACTAGAGATCAGATGACTGATGTGTAATGTGAAGGGGATCGCGCATATCAGTGGGTGTATTGCTGAATAGGCTCAACAGGGCTAGTTCCAGGGGCCCAAGGGCCTCAGGGAGCCCCTAAGCGAGAGCCTCTGTGTAAGGTCACTGTTGTTAACTTTGCAATTCTGTTGAAAGAGCTTAGTCATCATGTCAATACCAGAGCCCCTCCTGAAAATAAAAAAATTAGAATAGCCTAAACATTCAGTTGGAAGTTGCCACAAGACATTTCAGTGTTTTCTCTTTATGTATCTGTTACTTATTCAGTCTCTCTTTCAAACTGTGCAGCCTGGTTTATTATAATGTTTTTTAGCGTTTCTCAAGATGAGACGATTGGTAATTAGTGATGGCACGTCATTGCATCTTGCCAGTAAGGAGCTAAAATTAGTGCATTCACTCGAGTGCTGTGTTTCAGTCAATGCCGATCAGAGTCAACGGCGATAAATACCCGTGTCTACTGCAGAGTCATTTGACGCTGGTGTGAATGCCGATTTTACGCATTCCCATTGAATTAAAAAGCCAGATGTTAGCGTTTTTTTTGTACATCGGAAATGAGGCTCAGTCTTAAGAGGGCCTGAGTGCTTAATGCAGTATGGGCCCTTCAGCTTTGTTGGGAAAAACAACAATTGCAGGTCTGCCCTGCCGGAGATGTATTGTATCATAATCCACCTGTGCCCAAACCCACAGGTAATTATCACCAGATCTTGCCCTGATCTTGATAGAAAATTTAAACTTAATTTTGCCTAGCATTTTGTTTCCCGGGCCCCAAACTTTACAGTTTAGGTTCACTCATTGCTTTTATTGCATGGTATTCAGATGCAGCAGACAAAAAGCCCTAAAACCCACTGTTTCCTACCTGCCCAGCACCAACCAGCAGGCAGACCAAGCTAATAATAAGCTGGTGAACACATTTTAGCATTTAGCATCAGCATTCAGCAACTTATGTGCCAGATATATTAGTCACCAGTTGGTGGAGACCAAAACAGAGCTAAAATGAGAGTTAATATTGTACTCAGATTCGTCAGGTGGACAGAAACACAACTTCAAATGAATACTTCTGTTGCTCTGTGACTGCTGGATTTTTGAATAGGCATCTGTCCGCCAACAAGTTTGTAATTAAACTGTAAATTTGTTGTATTCACAGTTTGTTTTTGCGCCCAACTGGCCCTAAAAAATAAGACAGATGCTTGTTGCACTTTGGTATCCATAGCCAACAATGCTATTTACACCTGGGTGTTTATTCCTGGGTGTCCTATTAACATTGAAATATGACATTAAGAAGAACAGGTACAGATAATCAGCAAAATGCCAAATAGCGGCCCAGATAATCTGCCAGACCGACAGTCTGTCAACCTCTAATAAACACTTGGAAAATTAATTTATTGCAGGTTTAAGCTTCAATAGTTACCAATATTTCTTTGATCAGGTTTGGTGAATGCACTCGCTGGAGGCCTGAGCACAACTGCTCTTTGGTCGTGCAGGTAAAAGCTTAAAAGGCTCAAATTGGGGAAAAACTGGTGCCTCAGTCCTAAAAGTCTTTTGCTAGTGAAGCTTGGAGGCTGTCTAATGAGGTTTTTGACAGTTGATGTTAGCCTGACAGTGTCTCAGTCAGCTTATGTCTCCAACAGTGCGGACGGACAGCTGTAGGATCTAATATGATGTGAAATACGAAGACTCTTGGCTATCTGCTCCATCTGTCTCTCTGCTTAAAACAAGTGCTGTTCTCACCTGGGACCTTTGGCAGTACAGAGGGTGATCTGCCCGATTCCATCAGTGCCTTTTCAAAGATGTCTCTTCCTGGTTTATTACACGGACATAACTTTCTCCACCTCACTGCTGTCGAGTGATGAATTATGAATAGATGCGAATTCAACAGCACTGCCGGCCAGGCCTGAGGATTACTTTCAATTTGCACACCGCTCCCCTTGCTGCCTCACTGGCTCGCTCCGCTAGTCAGACTTCTTTCTCAAGGGACCTTCCAGGGCAGTATTAGATTGCCGCCTGAAACTCTAACCCCGCCAATCATGTAAAAAGTTTTGAGAAATGAGTCTCTATGCATGCACTGTATATAGTTACACAATGGGCACTCCTGTTGCTGCCCCTGCGTTTGACTCCTACGTGAGTGGCATCGTTTCTTACCCTTAGATAACATTTCTCACTTTCCCAGTGGAAAGAAGAGGACGGAGTAGTGCATGTGTGGCCCCTCTCAGATACTCGTTGACTCCAGATAACCGGTTGTAATTGGCCTGGTTGATGAGCAGGCGGCAGGCAGTGAAAGGGAAGTAGAAAGGACAGGGATCCTTTTAATGAAGCCAATGAGAAGGACATGGAGAGCCTGCGGGCTTCGGGAAGGATTAGAGCGGGCTCCAGCAGATTTAGGCTTATGATGCTTCCACAAGTCTCTCAACCTTGAGGGGCTGGAGAAGGACAAAGAAAGTTTCGAAGTCAGAATATAACATCTTTTCGGCGATTGTGATGTGCAATACTCTGTTAATCTCCTCCTGCTATACCGTGATCTTTAGCTGCTCTCTGTCCAGAGATGTTGGTAAACGAAAGGATTTTTCTAAAGGTCAGTGTCCCCAAGATACTAACCTTTTAATACACAACTCACACACATTCCTGTGCAGATAGAGGACAGCGTGTGTGTTATTGAATATGCATGCCTGTCTGTCTGTGTCTGTGTCTCTGTGCATTCATCCGTTTTCATGTGTAAATTAGAGCACGTAAATGTGTGTGTGTGTTTGTGGGAGATGATGTGAAGTGCAAAAGGACTTTAAGCGTGTGATGTGTGATGCCCGCCTAATATGTCCCGTCTCTGCCTCTCTGGATGTGGCGGGGAGCGCGACGGATAGTCGAGCCAATTGGCATGAAAAGAGCTCGGGCTGAAGTGATGGCTGGTGACACGGCAGACAAGCCAGCCAGGCAGGAAATAGATGCCAGCAGAGATACTGATCACACTCACCTCCACCTCTTGATGACTTTGTCTTTCTGGTCCTTGTCTCTGTGCCATATATCTGAGTGAAAACTGCAAAATGATTGTGTGATACCGATAAGCAGGCGTAGTTGTGCATTTGCGGGAGAAAATTAGGTCACATTCAGGACACCTCTGTGTTTACAGGAGGTAAAGTTGGCTGCTAACACAGGAGCTGGTCATTTGAGCTTGTGAAAATGATTCTTATTAACCTTTGATCTGCGGTTGTATTCATGCTCAGATGGAAAATATTTCCGTAGGGGTAAATACCTTCACCAATGAGGTTATGTTTTTGGTTTGTGGTTATTTGCTTGTCTGTTTGTCTACTACGTTTAAAAGTGTGGCCATGAAAGTAAGTTCACATTTATCATGCAACTGATTATATTCTTTCTCACATCCAAATTTGAATTATCTGCAGTAAACTCCTTCAGAGATATTAAATAAAGGTTTTCTAACTTTACGCTTTATGAGAAAAAGAAATAATATCGACCCTGAAGTAGAGGACAATGGGATTAGGATCCCGCATGTCCTGCAGAACCCAACACAGATTTCATGACAATGGGTGGTTTTATCTTTGCGACGGTCGGGAATAGGCAGCCCGAAAAACTTGCAGGATCTGGAGATTAATTAACACGAGGGACGGATATGGCAACTAGTGAGGTGGAGAAGAAGATAAAAGCAGGACATTATGATACAGAAGAGCAAGTCAAGTTGGACATTAGGAGGATTTTTTTCCAAATGCGAGTTTTGGGAATACCATTAGAGGACGAATGAAAAAAAGAAAAATGCCTTGCCCTTAAGCATTTCCACATATATCTTTATTTTGAGATGACTTCTTGTAACTAAAAAAGCAGTTTATTAGCCACACCATTTTATTCAACACATCTCCATTCAGCCCACTGACGTGTCGGCAACCAGTGTCATCAGGTCCTCCAGAAAGAAGGGTGGTTATTTCTATTCATTATTCTATGGGCCATACATATTTAAACCCAGCAAGCGTTGTCTCGTTAGGATAACTGCATATCAGAAATGCAGCATTGTAGGCTAGACAGACGTGACAGACATGCAACAATGACTTCTATCACTGGTAGCTTAGCATTTGTTTGTTTTTAACACAAATAAAGTGGCATCATATACCTCAATGAAAGTTTGGAACAATTCTGCCAAAGTTTTACCATTTTATAACGTATAAAGACGTAAAGTAGTGGTTACGTTTGCATATCAGAGTAGACTAGACTATTGGTCTTGGCAGAGGTCCACTCTCTCCAATTGCCTGTCTAGTTTTGTTTAAGACTGGAGTTTGCTCCTTGATTTATTACTTCTGGCTTTCTTTTATATGGGATAACTGTGCTGAAAGTACCCAGAGTTTGTTTATTTTTCGGTAAGCATTGACGCCAGATGATGAATTGTCACTATTTGGGTGTGCTGTGTTTGAGTTAATTGGGACAGAGAGAAAACAACAGAAGTGTTCTGTGTTAAATTGCTTCTCTATTTCACCAGCGTAATGGTAAAGAGAGAGAGTAAAGAGAGTATATACAGTAATAGGTTGAACAGGTGCCATGCATACTGAAGCAGTAAAGGCAGAGGAGTTGACAACCAGCCATTTACTCTAAAGTTATGAGAGTCACAGTGTAATGGATGTTTCCAAGTCATTACATTTAGTATTTGATCAGGGTGCTTTCAAGGACACAAATCCGGTTGTTTAATGGCTCCTGACGCCTTCAAACAAGATTGTGTTATTCTATCAACTTATCAGTTAAAGCCAGACACAATCAGGCCAGCGACCTAATAACAAATTGTACTTTATTTCCTTTCTTTTTAAAAACAGCCCCAAATGATGCACACAAGGACAAATGAACATTTTGATCTATTCACTGAGCACAAACAATCCGTCCGTTCTACCAATTTCCCCAATTATGTCGTCTCTGTCCTGGTGGTCTGTCACTTCTCATCCCTGCTGAAGCCCAAGCGGCTGCCTGGGGATGGGGGACTGCTGGTTGACTGACACAATCTGATCACGGGGGCTTACACAGAGGATGGACATTTAATACACTAGCAGCCAGTGGCAGCCTGTCCTCATGGCAAGCTGAAAAGACAGACGGGTGGATGACCAGTGTCGTCGTTCCACTGTGACACCCATGTCGTCCTGTCCAAAAGCAAAGGACAGCAGAGCCACAAGTGTTCCAGATGAATGCATGTTGCTATATTTTTTTTTTCAGTTTTGTTTCAAAGTCATGGTTGTTATTTAAAGGAACAGTGTGTCAGAGTAAGGTGGGTTTAATGGAGAAATGGAATAAAATAAGTATATTTCCATGAAATGTAGAATGAGCTGGTTATATCTACAGAGAGAGCTGGTCCTCGTTCATGGAGAACGCCATGCTGCACTGCCATGTTGCTACAGTATCTCCAAATGGGTAACTGACTCTAAATAGGGCCATTCGTGTTTTCACGGCAGCCAGCGTATTTAGCAGCCCCTCTACGACAAGTTTGTTGAAAGAGCGTTGATTTGTATTGTGAAACTACTTTACTTAGTATTCTAACTGGTTTTAATCACCTGGTTTGTTTGTTAGGTCGAGACCTAGGTGGTCTCCACTTAAACACTTGAACACTGGTGATTTCTGAATGGGAGATGTTTCAGCTGGTTGCAATCTGCAATCCTCACCACTTGATACCACTAAATACCCCTAAATCTTACACACTGTTCCTTTAAAAGAAGTAATACTACACACTGTTCATTTCAAACAAGTGATACAAACACTTTCAAAATGACGAATAGAACCGACCTTATGCTGCCCCGCCCTTTTTTTTCTCTTCCGCTTCTATCAAAGTTGTATCTGTTCTTCTGGTTTAGTGCTAGCAGTATGAGTTGAAGTTGTAAACAGAGTGAGTGAACTTCATTCAGGCTCAACAGAAACAAAATAAAACAAACTAAAACTGTCTTAGTAGGTCTGTCCACTTTTCCAACAATCGACAGCTCTGGTTTGGTCCAAATAAATCCTAAATTCGGAGCATACATTAGCTGTGAAAATGCGCTAGCTGATCGGCTCACACTTGATCTTTGGAGGCAGACAAAAAATAACCATAATTAAATGACAAACCCAAAAAATCGTACTCAGTCGCTCATTGATATATTGTCCAATTGCCCAACCCTCGAGGTTTCTCAAATACTTTGTTTATAATCTTTGGCCATGCACTTTTATGTTGTGCTGCAGAATTATATGCACAATACTTACATAAATAGTTGTCTCTGCAGGCTTAAATAGTGCACAAATGGAAGCACCTGTTTGACTACTAAAGGATAATAAAGCTGGTGCCACTAAGCAAAGTTATCACATTTCGACTATAAAACAGACATAAGATTACAAATTGATGGGATGCTCAAGCGCCCAAGGTCAGACAAAGAATAAGGTCAATAAAATATTTTCCAAAAGGTTAAATTATTATGCTATTTGTATTGCCTGGAGTTATTCAGAAAGCTTTATAATTTAATGTCACTTTTAGCTCAATTTTCTTTAAGGAATATTATATCTCATATCAAAATGACTTTTGACTTAATAGAAAGCACTCAATGCTAAAATATCAAATATCTGATGTGAATCATTAATGACTATAATTGGATTTTTTAATCATCATTAGTCTATTCACTGTAAGCTCTCAAGTCTCATGAGGCCTTGAAATAAACAAGCACAGGATAAATAAGTCTGCCACCCATGTAATAGGCCTAAATTGATGGAGCACAGTAATGAATTAATGTTACAGAACGTTGCTAATGAAAGTGTGTTAGGTCATGTGTCGATACCAAAACACTGCTTAGGGTCCTATACGCCTCCACTGGCATCACAGAATGTGTGTATGCGAGCGGGGGAAGATGTGTCACCCTGCATTACAGTGACGGCCTTTGGCCCCTCAAAGAGTGGCATCAAACTTAATGTTCTTTTGAGCCGCTGATCCCTTTGTGTTAACTCAAACTGACCGTGCTAGAGGGTTTGGATTGTGTTTGTGTGGGAACCCCAATATTTGTTTTAACCCAGCTGTGGACATGCCTCAGTACAAATTGATAAAAAAGAAACCAGGTCACACTCTGCAATGATTGTGAGTCTGTAAGACATCCCAGGCCCACCTGTCCTCTCACATTACTTGTATGAGATGTTTTCCATGAAGTAGCCTTGAAGGGGACCTATTATGCTCATTTTTACGTTCATACTTGTGTTTTGGGTTTTTGCTAGAACATGTTTACATGCTTAAATATTTGAAAACACTTTATTTTTCCTCATACTGTCTGCACTGAAACACTTGTAGTCACCCTCTGACTGAAATGCTTCATTTTAGTGCTTGTCTCTTTAAGCCCTCTTCCTGATAGAGCCCAGTCCACTCTGATTGGTCAACATTTAGGGTTCTTTGGTGTTTGCACTCTCGGCTGTGTTATTGTTTTCCCTTGGAGAGTTTCACCAGCTGCATCTCTGCACTGTCATTGTAGTCAGAGAAATTACTGTAACAGAGGATAGCTGCAATTTCTACCATCCATAAAAAATCACCAATAAAAGCTTATCGATCATAATCTTTCTAATCAGCCATGTTCCACCAAGAATACGATCTCAAATCTGAGACAAATTGACAACATCAGCAAACAAAGATTACGTTTCCCTAATGTTGCCATGTAGCTCCATGTAGCAGTGTACTTGCAGGAATGACTGTAATCGAGAATATTGGCACCTTCTACAATGATTATTGGTTTGTAAAATTACCTTTGACTGTTCCTGAACCAAAACTTTACAACTGGACACGTTCCTGCTGTAATATGATCAAAAGTCTAAGAGAAAGTAACAACACTGGCTGCTAAGATTACCTGTTTCCCAGAGGGGGAAATGTAACGTGTTAACATGTAGCTACATGTAGCATTGTACTTTCAACTGGTAAATGATTATTCGCGATTCACTTTCTACTGCAAAATATAACCAATAATATATTTTAAAACAAAATCTTTCGGGAATATGTTATAAAACAGAGGAAGAATTAACCACATTGTCTACCAAGTTGACATGTCTCCCTGAAGTTAGCATGTAGACGGGTACTTGCCGTCTGGGGGTGACTATGGAGTATAGCAAGATCAAGACTGTGGTCTTAATCTTGACAACTGGCCATGTTCCAGGATGAATAGGGTGTGAAATTGAGGAGAGATGTAAAACTTTGGGCCAACGAAATTACATATTTCCCCGACATTAGCATAAAGCTACATGTAGCAGTGCAGGCGACGTAATGTAACCAGTAGCACACCTGGAGTAGATGACCATATAAAGAAGTCTGTGGCAAGATGAGATCCGCTTTTAAACCGAGAACTCAGAATGGTCTGACGCCTGAGGCCTTTGCTCACAAGGATTATTTTTATGTTATTAGTTTCCTTCTGGTTGTTGCCACTTTCACCTCGGCCATGTGCCTGTTTGTGTTTCTGTTAATATTTCTTAGTTCATTGATCGCTTATAATTCCCAGAACTTGAACACGTCCCAAAGATACATTCTGGTCCGTTGTTGTTACAGTTATTGATGAAACTGGTATCCTCTGTAATGAATTTGCCTCTGTCTGATCAATTAGTGTCAATACTTGATAGTGAGTCAGTCACCTTGTTCTCCTATTAACCTGAAATTTACTGATTTAATTAAGACTGATTCAAGTGGAATGAGGTTTATTATCGATCCTAGGATACACTTTAATTGGAACAGGTATCGAACACAGATCTGATTCAGCCTACTCAAGCTGATGCTTTAGAAAATAGTCAGAACACTTTTTCATGGTGAAACAATTATCCATAAGTATTATACAACCTTTGCAAAAAATACAGATTTAAAATTGCAAACACTACAATAAGCATAGCCGGGTCTAAAGATAGAGCAGCTTGGAAAAATAGAGCGTACATTACAGTGAATGTTACAGCACTTAACACTTTAGTTGAAAAGTTTTATTTGAAGGAAAGAAACGAAGAATTACACTGCAGATTTTCCTGGCGTGTTGCATAATAATTTGATTTTGAACACAGCAACTAAAGAACAATTCATCCCAGAGTTCCCCCTGACGACCAGATGATCTGATTAGATTTTGGAGCACCTTCCTGCATAAAACTGTAAGTTAATGAGGACAAAACAAAACCTGTTATGACTCTAAGGTGCTTAAAAGAAGGGAAATTCATATCGACATTGCCCTTGTTATACACATTTGTCATTAATTTATGTGATTAATGACCTCATTAGCACAGATGTTATTTTTAGAACGTGACGCAGATTATTGTGAGATGTGTGGCGGCTCACGTGCCTCATGTTTGATGATGTTTTTCTCTTCGTATGTGTTTGTTTTTATAAAGGACATGTTACAGGGTGACAGGAGGTTATTGTGTCTATAAAAGATGGAGGACGTGCAACACACAGCTCTTTGTAGTCATATGAGTAAATGGAAAGAGGTAGGTTGTGTAACATAATTTTTTATTTTTTAGACCTTGGTTGAAACTGAAATGTAGCACAAATGTTTATGCATAGCAAGCATGGGTGCGGAAAGGTCGTTGCTGAGGCTGCTGCAGCATATTGACGAGGCAAGGAACATGACAGTCTGTAAATATTTAGTGATTTTACCACAACTGATTGGATATCTGAACATTTGTTTTAAGATTTGAACCCCATAT
The DNA here is from genome assembly GCF_008729295.1 of Plectropomus leopardus. NCBI lineage: Eukaryota > Metazoa > Chordata > Actinopteri > Perciformes > Serranidae > Plectropomus > Plectropomus leopardus. The sequence continues at coordinate 27,211,140 of NC_056465.1, forward strand.
GATGAGGTGCCTGCAAGGCTATATGTGAAAAAAAAGTTGTTTTAAATGTGCGAATTTAATTTATTCACCCGATCTGACATGATGTCGTCATGTCAGGTCAAAGTGCAAGGGGTTAGGGTCAGTTTATGGGTCAGCTAAACTTGGGGAGAGAATTTGTGGTAGTGGGAGCTTATAGCTGTTGCCAAATGTTTGATTTGTGTTTTTCTGCAAACAACAGATATGTAACAATTGTAGGGTATTATGCAGCGGATATGTTGAAACTTGAAATGTTATTACGTTACATTTCAACCATACTGTTGTTAGGTTTAGGCACAAAACCACTTGTTATGGTCAGAAAATATGTTTTACTTTGGCTGAAAATGCCGTCTTTCGGTGGCACAATCACAGCTGGAAATGCCGCTGATGTCTTGCTAAAGAAAACCAGTTTTTGTTTGTTGGTCTCAAACAGTTGTCTGCAGCTGGCAACAATGCGACCAAATATAACATGAAGTTAGGCATTTTAACATGGAGGTCTATGGGGATTTACTCTGTTTTGGAGCCAGCCTCAAGTGGCCATTTGATGAAGTCCAGTTTTTTGGCACTTTCACTTTGGCCTCATTTTTCAGCCTCGGAGGTTTCCTCTTGGTGCACACACAGTCATGTGCGCACATTTATGGCATCTCCCTTCAGCCAAAATATTTTCCATATAAATGATTGTAAGTGGAGAATCAGTTACTGTATAATTGTATGACTGAGGTGTTGTTTATCTGCCATCGGTCATGTAGCTCCATGATGTTTATCAGTGCTATTATAGGAGATATGAGAGTATCATGTGTTGGTCCCTCTATGTCTTTGGGGCTGTCGTTGCTCCAGGTAAGGTCAAAGTCTCCATGTCAGTGGGACATGACCATGCAGCATAACATCCTCAATTATTTAGCTCCTGTTCGTAGAAGCCTTTACATTCATAAGCCCTGAAACAGTTCTCTCTCATTAAAGATTCATGGCACATGGCAAGACACATTCTTAATCACCCTTTTGTGTCCTTTAGTTTCACTGCTGCTCATGCTTTGCATAGGACAGAAGCACAATTTAAGAATCTCACTGTTATCCATTATTATAATTAAAGTCCCATTTGGCAGTTTTAAAAAATAGTGTTTCATATGAATCTGCATGTAATGATGGTGTTATGGAAATTTCCGACATGTGTGATTAGTTAACAGCGGCGGTTCTATTATGCAGGGCCGGAGGACAAAACCACATCAAAGAAGTGGACTGTTTGCGCGTGACGCTGCTCATCCATCTTTTTCTGACTTCTCCGGTCATCTCAGTGTCTACAGCTGCTGGTCTAATACATAAAGTATATAGTAATGTAAACACACGCGTGCATACTTCACATCGGTAACCCCAGCTTCTATTCTCCACCCAGCGACTGGGTGTCCTTGCCTGTGGCGGGTGGCACAGCCCTGCCCGCACTAACGATCCATCACCAGACTGCAAGGTGGATGTTACAGGGTCATAAAAGGGAACAAGCAACTTCTTTCTCTCTCTGTCTCTCAGTATGCATGTTTCTCTCATCAGGTGAGCGTGAGTGTGTGTAATGGCCTGTGTGAGTATGCGTGTGTTCCCTGGACCATGCACCGCCAGGGGCTTCAGGGTCTCCCTACACGGATTGATGGACACTGACGATGGCTTCCCTCGGTGTACATGAGTAATGTGTTTTTCTCTGGTGGGAACACACACACATACACACACAGTTTGCGCTTATGTAAAGCGCAGTGAGTGGGCATGGTTGAAATCAGTGTGAGCAGCCATTTGAGGAGCATTTGTGGATGTTGTGCCTCTGTGTGCCTTTTGGAGAGCGCTTAGCTACTCCTACACACTCTCAAACATGTTTCCTGACCTGCTCATTTGTCAGCTGTGTCCTACACCTGCAGCATGATTATCGGTCTGGCAGTTTCACCCTCTGTTCTGGAAATTCCCAGGACCTTTCTTGCTATAGATAACACATGTATATCTATCTATATATAGAGAGAGAGAGACAAAGACAGAGAGATACATGTATTTGGAGGCTCTTATATAGAGCTGTTCAGGGATAAAGATGCTTGTGAACAATACTATACATCATGGTGAATTTTTAAATGTCAATTTCCATGACTTTAAAGGATAAAGGATCAGCAAATCCCATGAAAAGAAAAAAATCCAACCAAAAATGTATCCAAAGCAAGATATAGCTCATTTCTTTGTGCATTAAGGCCTCATTGTTGTCCAGAAACAATTATAAACACATCAATCAGCCACACCGTGACTGTGGCTGCAATGTTTCTTCATTATGATTAAAAGGAACACTGTAATTTATTTTCAGTCCATCCCACATTCACCGTCTTGCTGCCGGAAACACTCACTGCAGCACTAAATGTGCTTTAGTCCATGGCTGAAAATAGTCCCAAACAAGAGCACTTTTTTCTTCTGTGAGAGTAATGTTTGTTAAAAGCTACAGTGCCCATAGATTTCTTGACGTGTTTTTAAATATTTACATCTTAAGTAGTGCCTTGTCATGCTGATGCTTTGTAGCATAGTGTAAATTTACAGTGCTCCCATTAAAAAAAACAAAACAAAAATAGCAGTTGTGGCAGTTGCTTAACATCTCCTGCGGTCAGCTTATCACTTGCGCAGTATTGTCATATTGCAGTTATAGCAACAGCCTCATTCGGGAATTCTGAGATAGACTAGAGCTTGGCAATATGGCGAGGAACGTTATCACAACATGACAGGCAGAAATCATGTTTGCAGATGTGATAATGTATGAAAGTTTTATTCATGTTTCTTTTAGTCACATTATGTAATATCATTTTATGAAATTGCCAGTTGCTGTGAGTTTTGATTTAGGGAAAAAAACACATTTGGTATTTTGGTATTGTTATGGATGGAGAAAAATGTATTATTTTCTTAACAATTAATCAATTAACTGATTGTTAATTTGACCAATTATCGATTAAGGAAAGGGCTTAAGATTTGCAAGCCTAATAGTCACCTTCTTATCCTTATACATCAGAGCTCGGACAGTCATTGCTCTGCAGTGAGCTTTATGCATACATTAACAGGGCGTGTGCGTGTTTAATGTGTACGATTTGGCCGAGCGTCAACGGTGCCCACTGTCTGATCCATTCCTAATGCCCTCATGTCGAAACATGTGGGGGCCTCACGATCTATTATTTTGAATAACGGAGAAGGACAGCGTTTGCATAAGGCCCATTAGTGTAATTCACTGTCTTTCAAGCCCCTAATGGCAAAAAGAGGCAGGAGAGGAGGTAGCGCTGGAGTAAGGGTAGTCTCAGAAATAAATGGTGTAGCCATTTGTGCAGGGGAGAGGTGGTGAGAGGAGGAGGGGGCAGAGAGGTGGCAGAACATTTCACTGAGCCCCCTGCCCCTGCAGCTCCACAGCCCACTTTACTGTCTAAATCTGACTCTGTTGCTATCTAACCTGTCTTTTTTTTCACTTGAAAGCCACACTTCTCTCACTTCATTTTTAACTCACTGGGTATCTGCAGTGTTTGGACGGTAATTGGGCTGCGGTCAGAGAAGACATGAACACCGGGTCACCCACTCTGCCATCTGTACTTTACAGACTGTGAGCCCACGCTGACTGTAGCTGCAGAGAAAGGACACCTGGCAACCTGAGCAGAAATGGTTGACTGTAATTTTTAGATGATTGCTTAACACTCAGGCAGTTAAATGATTATACTCCAACTGTAATTAAGAGGACATCAGTTTAGTCAATTATCATCGTTATAATATTTTCATATTTATTATTAGAATTATCTTATATGATAATGTTCTCTTAAATAAGACTGCAAGTCCTATTTAAACCATCTATAGTGCATGGTCTAAAGTGCATTTATAGGGTGAGTCCAACTCCACTTTTGCTTGTTAAACAGCAAATAATCTGGGTGCAGAGTAAGTTGCAAGGGGTAAAAGGGCAGTATTTAGCCCCTTTAATTAATCATAAGTGTGTTTGGGTGTGACATTAATTCAGCTAATCAGTATCGTCTCCCATTTTTCCATTCAAAGCCCAGTGCACTATTATTTACACGGTAGATTTTGCACATTGGAGAAGCGAGTGGATTTCTGTTGAGAGTAATGCAGTGAGAGCAGTAATGTCACTGCAGCAAATATCCTGGGACATTTAAGCAGCAAAACTAGAAACTAGTTATAAACATGACAGAGAAAACTTAACTTTCAGCTTCTGAAATCATCAGTGTGCACAGTTTCATTTTTATGGGGAGTCAGGCAGCAGCTCTACAGCTCTGCTCTGCCTTCTAGTATGTCCACATTTTAGAGAACGCAAACAATATTTACCTTATTAATTATGCATTATTTCACCCGCCTACAACCCATACGTGTGTGTAACAAGCATCTTACTATCTGAATAATGCGTTTTTAAATAGTAGAAAAATACTCCACCATTCTGACTAAACTTCATGTTTTTCTTTGTTTATAGCGCAGTCACTTTCTGCTCCCTCAAAAAAGCAATACGCAAACAACGCAGCTGCTTTGGTTTGAAACAAGAAATGACAGTTACAATGCTCTGTGTGCACTGTGTGTTGGGTGTAAGATAGTGCTTTAGGCTAAATGCACATGTTTAGGAGGTGAAGTCATTTTCACCATCTTAGTTTAGGGTGCTAGTATGCTATGCTATTTTTTTGTAAAAGAAAAAGAAAAACTCATAAATACAAATGTAAATTGACACTTTTCTTCATGCAAAGCAAAGCAGCTGTTTCAATATACCAAAGTCGCGAGGCCACTGAGTCTGTAAATTACCAAAGTCATTATAGCATCTAACAATATCTAAAAAAAATGTAGCAACACTTCCAAAAGTTGCTGAGATATTTCAGTCTGAACCAAAATGGAGGACCAAAAAAAAGCAGACATCCAGCAGCTTGCATATGATCAAATCTGAAACTAGTCTTTAAAAAAATAAAGATTAAACATGAACTGAATGAAACAGTGGCTTGATTAAGGACAAGCTCAGGAATTCTCTTTTGGCTCCGCTAAAGTTTAATCTAGACGAGACGGCGCATTCAGGAACAAGTGACATAGCAGCACTGGCAACTAATCATCGACTCTGTTTGCATCAGCAGCTGCTATTTACTGTACGACATCATGAAAAAAGGGGCATCAACAACAGCTTCTCTCTTTAATGAAATTTTAATAGCATCATATTCCCAGTTGTTTCTATCAGCTCATGAATAAAGACTGTTGATACCATGGCAATCACTGCACACGAATGCCATTACTAGACGTGTACTGAATATTGTAATTTGGCTGTTTCACGCAGCAGTGAGTTATTCATGTGCACATGAGATATTACGCTTTTCTTCAATAAAATGACTACTGTTCATACTGTAGTATTCACTAATGGAAATAATAGCTTCCACTCCAGAACGTGTAACAGAACATTGAATCATATGACAGAAGAGGATTTCTGTACTGTGGCTTTTATTAAGGCAGAAACACCCTTTTAAGTGTTTGAATGCTTCAGGCTACATGGATTTGTTCCTTGTTGCAAACATGTCACCCAAAATTTGTATCACAATGCAAGTGTTAGCTGCAGATTCAAGCATCTCAAAAGCAGACAAAAAACAATAGGCCTTCACTTTTGATTTGTGTTCGCCTCCTGTCTTTCACTGCCATGACAGACCAGTTTGAGTCTCTCTGTAGTAGTGGAAGACATCCCACGTGTTGGCAGTGCTTAAGCAGACTGTTGTGATTTCACAGAAGTATATTTTGGGCTCCAACATGTCTATGTTATGTTAGTGTTTGTCACAAGTTACAGGTCACATTTTCTCTTAATTGTTCTTTTCTGGGAAAATTCATTTGTTACATATAAAGAGGTTTATGGTATGGCCCTAAAGAGACACTGGCTCTGCTCAAATGCCTTTTTCACAGCGGGCAGTTTGACATGTCACTGTAGGAAAAGCTCAGGTGTAAATGAGCAAATTAAAGTGGACTGATTATGCTCATTTCCAGGTTCATTCTTGTATTTTGGGTTTTTGCTAGAACATTTTATTTTCCTCATATTGTCTGTGCTGGAACATCTACAGTATATTCACCCTCTATCTGAGATGTTTTAGCTGCTGTCTCTTTAAACCCGCCTCCCAAAAAAAGCCCTGTCTGCTCTGATTGGTTAATGTTTCTGGGTCTTTTGTATGTTAGCATGTCTGCACCACTGTTGCAGTCGGGAACTGACTGTATAGGAGCATAGCAGCACTTTCTAATGTAAAGTAGGGATTTGCTTGATTAGTAGATTAAACAATGCTGCCCTAACTAGTCGGCACCAGAAAAGCAAGTTGGGTAAAAGTTCTTATAATTAATTTTTTAAGACCTTTACCCTGTGAAAAAGCTGTTCCCCAATGATTTATTTCTTTTTCAAAATAATATTATATTCAACAAATGTTATTGCTGCATACTTAAAATACAATCTGGTTACAAAAAAAATGTGATTAACTCAAATGGCCCTTATACACAGTATTTCTATGGACAATGTTTAAATATATTGATTCAATTGTGCTTTGTTTTGACTGTTTTCGGTGTGTTTTCTCACTCAGTAAATCTTAAAAAAAGAGTGGTCCATAAGAAATTAGTCATAAAGAGCATCTCTGCCATAAATAATCACCAGTATAGCTTCTGCACATCAAAAATAAATATGATCCAAAATCAGGGAGAAATTATCAACATTTGCAATCGTGGTCACATGTTTCTCTGATGTTAGCATGTAGATACATGTAGCAGTGTAGGTTAGGTAATGTAAACACTTGCAGCAGCATGCCTGGAAAAGATGACCATCATGACCAAGTATTCAGAAAAGTTTAAAGCCTGAAGTTTTTTTTTTACTCGCAGGGATTACTTTTAAATTGTTATCATTGTTATTTTTAACTTTGGCCAATTTTAATATGAACATCCAAAATTGTAACTTTATGTAAATGAGAAAAAATGTGCACAAGCATGATAGGTCCCCTTTAATGATGGCTGAATTTCATTTAGCTCCTTCAGTATCTCATTTGAGGGCCCTGTCGTCATATACTGTATATAGGGACTCACTGTACCACTGTTTAACAGGAGCCATTGCTAATGATATTACCTGTGTTTTTCCTACAATGACAAAGTCAAAATGTCTGCTGTGAAAATGGTCAGCCTCCTAGCTCAGTATGACCAGATTCTACACCCTTTAAGTAACAAATCTGTAAAACCTTCATGAACTTTAGGGCCATAACAAACCATCTGATGATGCTTGCAGTGTCTCTTTAATCCCTTTGACCTCATAAAGTCATTACATTTAAAATTTGACCGTTTGACACCTGAGATGCCCAAATGTATAAAACGTGTGCATCTAAACAGCAGAACACTTTTACCAGAAAAAAAAAATAGATGCTTCAATCAATTCCCCTCCTTGTGTATAAATATTGAGGCATCTCCAGAATAGAACATCACTTCAGGCAGTGTTTTTTTTCTAATAGAAAGTACTGGATGAGTAAATGTTGCCTGGCAACCATATGATAAGATAAAGAAAACTGACCTCTTGCCTAATGCTACTGGATGTGTGCACAGTATATACTGACAATGATTTCATATATAATGCATCTGTTTGTGAGTTACAGACAATAGCAATCTGTCTTTGGTCACTTTTTGGCACCAGGTGACAGGAAGCAGGACCACCAATATGCAGCAAAGAAGACACAGCGACTGGTTAATATTAGTTATCTGTGATATGCATGAAAAAGAAACAGCCGAGATATCACCTGAAGAGCTATAATCACGTGAGCAGGAGCTGTGGAGGCAGGTGGCTGCTGGTGACATTCAGGTGAAGTCAGCGTGCAGAGGCGGGAAACTTGCTGAGGCGACTAGTGGACAGGTATGTTTTAGCCAGGTATGGAGAAAGAGAGTGAAGCAGGGAAGGGGAGAGATGGTGCAGGCGTCTCCATGACAACGTGAGACACCTACAGTATTGTCCTTTCGCAGCTGATCCTACCATTGCAGTTTATATCAGAGCTGCATATTGATTCTGCCTGCAAGACACATAGCTGGTGCAGCTCGGCCTGGTGAACATCCTGTGACTTCACAGACAAGCTTTTACATAACTGAACTTAACTGAACATTACTCAAGTACAAATGCAATGAGAGAAATGAGCGAAGGTGTTTTTCCAGTCACTCTTTTCTCAGTAGAAACAGCTCCTTCCTGTCAGCAGCACCTTTGATTTTTTGTGGACGGAGGTTTACAGAACAAAGCCGTGCAAAAGCCGTGCTTCATTCTAGCAGCACAGATGCTGCAGAAGCAACACTTACTTTATTTTAGTGATGTAGTTCTTTGAAGCTTTGAGGGCTTTTATCAAGTCTGTATGGAAACCTAGAATTGCAAGGGCTGAAAAAAATAGATCAGTATCAGGTAATATGAAAACTTTCTTGTTATATCAAGACATTTTTCACATTTGTAGATATTGTCGTGTTATAATAATATGTTTTCATGGTATAACAAGAAATGGTTGTAGTTGTAAGATGAAATATATTGTTTGTTTAAAAAAAATCTTGCTCTAACATGAATATATCCTGTGAAATTGTGAAAATGATCTTCTTATAACAAGAAATAGCAATACTCTTTTTTTGTTAGAAAAAAAACTTTTCTTGTTTTACCAAGATATTTTTCACATTTTTGCAAGATGTTTTTATGTTATAACAAGAAAAGTTTCCTGTCATAACATGAAAACATCTTGCTATAACATCTTGTAAAATTGTGAAAATTATTTTCTTATAACAAGAAACTTGAAAACAACTTTTGTTATAACACGAAAAGTCCCTTGTTATATCATGAAAAACATTGTGTTATATTATGAAAACATCTTGTTGTTACATAATCGTATCTAGAGAGAACATGCCGTGTTTTTCTGGCCTGGCAGCTCTGTTTCTGAATGTCTGTCGATTGTCTGTCTTGTTTGTAAAATGTGTGTTAAGATGGCTTGGCTTCTGCAGCCCAAATCAGCCTTTGCTCTGCCCTCTGACACCTTCTTCAGCCGAGAGTCAGCAGGGAAGAGCATTGCTGTGCTTCTGGTTGGAAATGAAAGAGTACAGCAGTTATTTTTGACATGAGCCTCCTAAAAACAAATAGTGGACTCTTGGACAACAGCAGCTCTGTGTGGAGCTGCCTTTGCCCACAGGGGAGGATCATGCTGTATATACTAGAGTGCACTCGTCTCCGTCCACCTGCTGTTGACCTGTGGTGCATCAGCTGACCGGGAGCCTCTGGGCTTGTTCGTGAATGACTGCTACCAGATATGGGTCTGGAAACGCGACCACGTGAATGACTTTTTTAAAAGTGGACTGGGGGGGCGGTGGGTGTTGGGCGATGGATGGAGTTCGTGGATACTATTACAGTCACTGACCACCTGCTGTTTATGGAAAAACATTTTTTAAAGTTAATATGTTCAGAAATATCTTCTCAACTTTAATTGTCACTGATTTAGAGCTTCAACTTCTGATTATTTTCTTTGTCAATTAATCAGTCAATTACTTTTTCAATTAATTGATTAGGTATTTTGGCTATGAATGATGACGTCCTGTAATGTCTTGTTTTGTCCATAAACAAAACTTATTTTATTTACTGGCATAGAGGACTAATGAAACCAGAAAATATTCACATTTAAGAAGATGGAATTTAAAAAAAAAAAAAAATCCACTTTTTTTCTTAAAAATTACTTAAACCACTCAATTGATTATTGAATTATTTGAAAATTAACTTAATCGTTGACAACTTGTCAGTCACTGTAAGAAGTGGAAGAAGAAGATGTAAGAAGTAAGACACCAGAGTACAGAATATAAAATAAATGATCAAGTAGCTGGTGTAATGAATGGACTTCATAGAAGCAGATTAGAACAAATATTACAAACACCTGGAAATAGTACGCTCTGTTTGCGGCACCAGCAGATGTGATGATTTGCAATCCAGTAAGCAGCAACAGAAAGTACATTTTTAACTATGAAACTTTAGTTTTTAAAATATTTGCATCCAATAGGTGGAAGAAAGTCCACTCAATGACTAACAGAGGTTAAGATCATGACATCAGTGTGCATGTGGTGTATTTTGAATGTGAACTTTTTTTTAAACCTTAACCTCCAAAACACCTACTTTAACAAAAGTGAAGCATGATTCATATACTGTATGGCCAATTTCATGCCAAAGATATGTTCAGACACCGACTTTAGTGATGTTAAAGGACTGATTTTACACTTTGAAGCCAGTTTACAGGTTTTGTAAACAGACTTTTTTCACAAATTGCATTGTTGTGCTTTGCAGAGTTGTTAAATTGCTTCATGTGATGTGTCACTAGAGTCAGCTCTGTGTCAGTGCTGAAGACTGAAGTTTGAAAATGAAAGTATCTGGAGATTTGGTGCTAAAAAGAAGTGAGTTTACTGGAGCTCTGTCCCTGTCTCTGGTTGAGGCTAGCAGCTGAAGGTTACACAAGCCCAAATATATAATCCAAACTGGCAACATTCTTGCATTGTGGGTAATGTAGGCACCAGGCTTTGACAAGGAAGAAGAATGTGTGGAATGGATCAATTTTGATTCTTTAAAAAATAAAAAAATATGGGAGTGGAGTAACAAATTGGCAAAGTACTAAATTTAGCTATCCCTGAGCTACCATGTGTTTTCCATTTATAAAGCATTAACTAAAACCCAAGCACTGCCTCTGGGCCCAGACAGAGCTTTAGTTTTTCTAGTTGGTCCTTGTTAGACCACAATGAGTGACACAAAGTGTGCAGACTGAAAGGCTATGTGTCAGACTGCTATGTCTGACCCATGTATTCATGCGTGGGGTGTTGGCAGCGTGCATCGTTGTCTACCACATTGTCTTTTTTGATTCTACTAATGGGTTTGTGCAAATCCTAAATATTCATATTAAGTGTCTTTGACTCATTTTTGACCATGTTTTGCTCGTTTTAAGCCTGTCTTCTGTCAGACAGTTTCTGCTTGCAATGTCAGATAGTTAATTTCATTCAGTGGCAGACTGGTTAATGGGAATATTAATCTCTGAGCCAGGGTGAATTTTAAATTGGAACACGTGTAGAGGTGAGGGTTATTAAATGAATTATGAAGTCATCTGTAATAGTAGTAGGCAGGAATTTTAACACCATCTCTATTTTTAACAGTCATAGACTTTCTTTTTAAATGATGGTTAGTGGCTAAAAAAAGGGGAACAATTGACATTATGCAGCAAACACTTCTTAAATTTCTCTTATATCTTCCTCTAAATGTTATGTTATGAGGAAAAAACGAGAGAACTTATGAGGAACTTCAACAACTTCAATAGTAAAATCAACATCCCGGTTATAAAAACTGGTGTTACAGGAAAATCCAAAACCCAGCAACGGCAAAACATTTGTGATGCTGTAAATGCTGTGTCAGCAGCAGTAGTGAAGAAAGTATTCAATAAAAGTGCTTGTACCACACTTTATAAGTATGTAAGTAAAATCAGGAAAATATTCAAGTATTAAAAGTAAAAATACTCAATGCAGAGTAATGTAAATAAAATCAATAAATCCAATTAATTAAAATAATTCAAAGGAACAGCAGTAAGTACTCATGTTATAGAAGCTGGAATCATGAAATATTTTTACAAGAAAAATGACTTAAACAATTGTCAAAATAGTTGCTAATTATTTCTCCAATGAATTGACTTATAGTTTCAGCTCCACTTGTTTATTTTCTTGAGTTTTTGTGCAAAAAATCTTACTTGTAAAGTAACTTAAGTTATCAAATATTTTTTTTGGAGTAAAAAGTGCAATATTTCCCTCTGAGATGTAGTGTACAGGAGTACAAGTAAAAAGTGGCATAAGAATAAAAGTAAAGTAGAAGTACTTTTAATTTGCACTTAAGTACAGTACTTAAGTAAATGCACTTAGTTACATTCAACCACTGGTCAGCAGAGGGACACAGAAACCGGAATTACAGTAACTGGGATTGATTGTATTTCTTTAGCCTATGAATTTAGTAATATTCACCATATTATTTTAAAACATAAATGTCACCGTGATTATATGATATACATGCATTCTTTATAGTCTTCACATTTAAAACTTACGGAAACAGTGGTGTGTGGTTACAAAATGAAAACAAATCATGGATACAAACAAAAATAAAAGAAAATTTGTGGGTATATGGTTTCCTGCATGAGGCCCAGTATATCACCGAGCACATTCTTCATGCCAATCCAGTGACATAACCAGCACCTTTTGTAGGTTGGTGGCCTCCTGATGTGTAAACCGCTTAAAGTCACGGTGCACAGTGTCCTCTCAATATGTTTTAACGCACCGGCAGCCTCAGCACTCAGTAATGACAACGTTATGGGATATGTTCTCTGGAGTTACTTTCCATCCGACTCGCTGGTATTTCACAATGGGTTTATAAAAGGATTACTGCTCTGCTGCCAACAACTACCAGCAGACGGAGGGGTGGAATCGTGCATGTGTGTGTATATCCGTGTGTGTCATATGAAACCCATAGGCAGGTCAGGCTCCTCTCATGATAAGCCTCATGCCTCAGAGACTTATGCAGATGATGTGATGGACGGAGCTATTGTGATGCACTGAGTCGTAGCCTTCTGCTACGGCGAGTGACCTTGTTGGGCAGAGACACTATAGTAGGACATACGGTGCTATAGGATCCAGATTGGATTGTTCAGCGACATTTTTGTATTTTATTCAGCCTGTTTGCACGCAGGTGGAGTTTATTTGTTAATATTCTGTGTAAATGGACCATTTGGGTGCATTTTCAGTGCTATTAACGGCTTTTGAGAGGCTGCAATTGTTTGCCTTTTTCATGCATTTTAAGATGTCTCACATGAGGACTTGTGAATACAATAGATTTTCAATTTTCCCATTTCCCTGTTTTCATTTACAATGCATGAAATAACTGCAGAGCAAAACAACCATCAGATGTAAAATTGACTCATAGTTTTTAGGGGACATTTTGTGTGTGTGTGTGTGTGTGTGTAGTGGCATATGATTTTGAAACCTGACTGCGTTCAAGGCACAGTCGCCCATTGGAAATCAAACTGTTTCAACTAGATACAGATTCAGTCCTTTGAGGATTATCTTGGAGCTCAAGCTTTAATTTCACTGCTGTGCTGGGTCAATTAGAGTTTATAATAGTAATTCCACTCATTTAGAGTGTTTGATAGCTGCTGTAGAAGGGGAATTGAGTTTAATTAATTTGTCTCACTGTCTGTCTCTTTGTCTCTCCCTCCCTTTCATCCTTTCTGACCTCCCATCTGCTCCCCCCTTTTCCTCTTTTTCCCATTCTTTCTCTTTCCTCAGGTGTCTGGCCCAGTGATTCAGGAGCAGGAGGACGCTGTGGAAAGCAGGGCCATGGGGGTGAGCCTGGGCCAGGATGAAGGCTGGCTCTTGCCTTTCTTGTTCTTGCTACTGATGATCATAGTGTCGCCCACCCAGGGTCAAGGGTGTCCCCAGCGTTGTGAGTGCATTGCAAAACACAAAACTGTGTCTTGTTATGGTAAACGCCTGTCCGCGCTCCCAGACAGCATCCCACTCGACACCAAGATCCTGGACCTGAGTGGGAATAAGCTCCGCTGGGTAGAGCAGGGTGACATGCTTCCATATACACGTCTTGAGAAGCTGGACCTGAGTGAGAACATGATCAGCGTCCTGGAACCGAATGCCTTTTCTAGTCTCCAGAACCTGCAGTTGCTGTCACTGAGGGGTAACCAGTTGAAACTGGTCCCAATGGGAGCTTTCTCACGTCTGTCCAACCTAACTTCTTTGGACCTCAGTGGGAATAAGATTGTAATTCTTTTGGACTATACCTTCCAAGATTTGAAAAGTCTGAAAAACCTGGAAGTTGGAGACAATGATTTAGTTTATATTTCCAACAAGGCCTTTCTGGGTCTGGTGGGGCTGAGGGAGCTGACTATCGAGAGGTGCAACCTGACGTCTGTGTCCAGCCAGTCTTTGTCTTACCTGCACAACCTGGTGACTCTGCGGCTCCGCTACCTCAGTATCTCTACTTTAGAGGACCAGAATTTCCGAAAGTTGGGGAATCTGAGGGGCCTCGAGATCGATCACTGGCCCTTCTTGGAGCACATTTCCCCTCACAGCCTGCAGGGCCTTAACCTATCTTGGCTGTCGATTACTCACACTAACATCACCTCTGTGCCCACCTCAGCCCTCCGCAGTCTGGCTCACCTCACCAGCCTCAACCTCTCCTACAATCCGATCTCTGTGCTGGAGTCCTGGGCGCTGCGGGACCTGGTCAGGCTGAAGGAGCTGCATCTGGTCAACACTAATCTAGTGGTAGTGCAGCCATATGCGCTGGGCGGTCTACGGCAAATCCGCCTCCTTAACCTCTCCACTAACGGCCTGGTGTCTCTGGAAGAGGGAGCCTTTCAGTCTGTCAACACTCTGGAGACGCTGCGTTTGGACGGGAACCCTCTGGCCTGCGACTGCCGCCTGCTGTGGATCCTTCAGCGGAGGAAGACCCTCAATTTTGACAGCGCCTCCCCAGTGTGCATGACGCCAGTGGAGGTGCAGGGACGGGCCCTCAACGCTTTCTCAGACTCGGCTCTCTTTGATCACTTTACCTGCCAGAAGCCCAAAATCCGCAACAGGAAACTGCAGCAGGTATCCGCCCGCGAGGGGCAGGTTGTGTCATTTATTTGCAGAGCAGAAGGCGAGCCGACACCGGTGATATTCTGGATCTCTCCTCAGCGCCGCCGCATCACTACAAAGAGCAGCGGCCGCCTAACTGTGTTACCAGAAGGCACGTTAGAAATTCGGTACGCCCAGGTGACAGACAGTGGAACCTACATCTGCATAGCCAGCAATGCGGGTGGAAATGACACCTATTTTGCCACACTTACAGTCAGCGGGTTGCCACTTGATGCAGCCCTTATGGCCAACCGCACATACTATGCTGGGGACCTTAATGACACGAATCTGAATGACACCAGAGTCTTCTTGAAGTTTACTCTGGACCTCAAGACCATCCTCATATCCACAGCTATGGGCTGTATCATGTTCCTGGGGGTAGTTCTCTTCTGTTTCATTCTGCTGTTTGTGTGGAGTCGAGGGAGAGGGCAGCACAAGAACAATTTCTCAGTGGAGTATTCTTTCAGAAAGGTGGACGGACCCGCTGCAAGTGGAGGACAGGGTGGGGCACGCAAGTTCAACATGAAAATGATTTGATTATTCGGATCTGTTTCACTCATTCTTCTCCTGATACTGTTTACAAGCAGTCTCAAGCTAAGGGGACGCGACACCGAAGCTTTGTGCTCGCAAAACATTAAATATGGTTATTTATAGGACATTTTATTGAGACAAGTTTTGTTAATGAAACTGTATATATGAGGAAAAAAAGGATATCTGCATGGATTTGATACATTTCTATCACAGTGTTGTGTGTGTTTTCACATTATTGTGCTGAGGAAACCGGGATTGAAAAGGTATAAAGATGTCTCCGAATCTTGAATAGACTGTTAAAAGACCAAGCTACAAAAGCACTCAGTCCCACCAGTCTTTAACCTCGACAAAACTCTTGCCAACTCCGTCCTCCTTTCGTACAAGGAACTCCATCCTCTTCATCTTTAAAGGATGTCGCCTCTCTGCTCCATCTGAGGTGATCGAAGCTCTCTATCCCCAAACGTGAATACATTACAACAGGGTGGTGCTCAATGAATGCCAAGGACTTGCCAATACGTATTTGAATAGTTCCAGCTATATACTGCATATTTAGACATATTTACAGTCAGGACTTCAGAGCACTATTCTGACAGAAATATAGAGGCTCTGCTTTTTTTTTGCTGATGGTGGGTTTGTACAGAATACATTAGACATTAAGAGACTCTGCAACACTGCCAATTTGACCGTAAAGCACCATGTAATGTGGTAAAGAGAAGCTGCTTCTCATTGGAAACCACTTAAAGTTGGTCAAAGCTGTTTTAAAAAAAAAAAAAACAGGACTCTACAGGTTAGAGGAATACTTCACCCCACAAATGAATATTTATGTATCAATTACTCACCAAGTGTTACATTGAATTCATTGAAAAAAATAATCATTTTTCTTGCGTTCCTCCATGCTGAAGAAAACTGAGAAAATCTTGATGACTTGAAGTCATAGGGGTTCGCCCTTGAAAAACAGCAAAACTATACCAAAACATCAGTTTAAAAACTTTCACACGACTTGTGCTGTATAAGTTTAATTTATCCAGACGTATGCTCAGTTCTGCCCAAACAGACCTTTCTGACGGGGAGCTGACCAGAAAGTGAAGCTCTCCTTAAACCCAGACTTCAGCGGCAAAAAGTAGTTTTACCTCACTGAACATGGGAGCTGCTGGTCAACCACTGCCTCAATCAGTTAGTTTGTTCATGTTATTGTGTGTCTGTGGCGTTTTTAAAGTGTGAGTTTGGATTCCCTAATGTCACACTATAACACAAACAAACTGCCAGTCAAAACAGTGGTACACCAACAATTCCTGTGTTCAGCAAGGTAATATGCAAATGGTCATTTGGGGATGAAGTATTCCTTTAAGTTACAATTAAAGGACCCAATGCACATTCATGTGGTGACAAATCAGAACATGCAGATGCACACCTGCTAGTTAGATTTTCCATCGTTTATTCAGTAAGCACTATAAACGACTTTTACCCTCTTGATCTGAAAATAACTTTGTGTAAATGATGAAGGAATGTACAGAGTTGGCTTCTTACTTTGAATAATGTGTATCATTTGTAAATTTAGCATTTGTTGGGGTTTATTCATCCCAAAGTTGATCGCACTGTATAGGTAGGATATTATACTGTATACGATGTATTATATATATTTTGTATATCATTGACATTGGAATTCTCGTGGTTGTTTATAGTACCGTTGAGTGATCAATCCGACTTTTCTGTTCTACTGTAATACTACTGTTCAAGTGTCTTTTTCAAATCCAGTCTGACCTTATCATGTCATCAGATCCCCGAGCTCACGCTACAAATCCTGAGGGGCGTTTTACATCAGGTTTCAGTTCACTCGACTATTTCTGGCTGTACGTTCATGACGGTGGGCAAGCTTGGCTGAGCAGCAGGGGGAGGAAGTTAAGTGGGTTCTCCTCAGGACCTCGATGTATTTGAGACACGAAGGGAGAAATACAAAGGTGATGAAGACACTTGTAAAAAAAGGTCATAATGAAACTGATCCAGAGAGGAAAAAGAGTTGAAAGATGTTGCCGCAATAATACAAGGGGCTGGATACTAACATGTAACTGTGTATGCCTCCAAGGATAGCTGCAGAGCTTTTTGTAAAAGTTGTAAAAGTATAAGTGGCTATGAAGGTGATTGCAATACATATATTGAAGGATACAGTTTATACTACATAGAATGTAACTGAATGTTTTTGATTTCTTAAAGCAATCTCAAAGATTTGCATTTAATTAGATGTCTGTTAGGTCGCTGAGTGAGGTCACACAGTAGTTATTCAGCTTATGGCCCACTGATGAAAGCCCTTACATTTTCAGCATAGTGATCATGGCTAATAGTGATCAGCAGTTTATATGGATCAAAAAGTTTGAGACAGAATCATTCCGATACAAATGCTGTTCAAATAATTTGATTACAGAAATCAAGTAGTCCGCTTAAAGTGTTCATTTTTGGTCTTTTTATAAATGACAACACTTGAGCCTGTCTGCTTCTAGCTGGCAGCCTGAGGCTGATGCAGTGTGCACACTGACATCATTACGGGAAAAGGAAAGATTTTTTTCTCCTTCAAGCTTGTGACACACTGCCAAAACAAACCAACGAGATGCAGCAGCAAAACTTGGTGTACCTCGTGTGACTTTGTGAAGTCAAACAAGAAACACTCATCACTGAAATGGAGATAGAAAAAGAATGCATGCAGGAAAAATGTCTGTGGTTGATGCCGCCCTTGTCAAATTGATTAATATTAGTCAGATAGCTGTCAGTTTTATTACTCTTGGAAACCTGAGCAAATTGACTTGATTTCTTTTTAAAAAAACCAATGAGAGGAAGACAATAAACAAGGAAGAAAAAATGAGAAGAAATTAATTTAATTTAAAAACTTTTTTAAAAAAATGAAACAAACAACAAAACAACAACAAGGAAATGACTTGGAAAAAATGCTTTAAAAATGTCACATAGTTTTTTAACATCCTTAATAATAATTTGCGTTTTTTCATAGCTTTTTTTCCCCCAGACATTTTCACATAGCTTTTTTAAAAATAATTTTCTAAATCTACTTCTTGCAATTTGTGAAATGTTTATTGCCAAATTGCTTGTGGCCTTTTTCCAATGTTTTTCAAGAAATCGCACCAATTTGCTCAGGGTTCAAAGATTTCAATTTTTGTGAAAGGTATCTGAAAGCAGCACAAAAAGAAAAAGAAAATTCATGGAAAAAAAAAATACAAATGTCATTTAGGTAGTCTACAGGAGAGATAAAGTGAAAAAAAAATCTGGTTATAACAATCATCAGCTTATAGTGATCCGTTTGACAGACGTTATTGCTATAAAAGGTTTACACTGTTTTTACAAACTGAGTGTCTATGGCGACATTCCCAGGAAAAATCCCAAGCGATGCCATTAATCCGCTGTCACTCACACAGAAACATACATACACACACACATACCATTCAGGCCGTGGTAACGCTTTCATCCTGCCAGCTGCAGTGCTCATAAAGCGAGCTGATATAAATAAATTCACCAGCCCAGTTTCAAATCTAAAGTCTGCCAACAAACACACTGGAATTACCTCTTATTGCCACAGGTGCTGCCAAAGCGAAAAAAACCCCAGATCTTTTAGATTGTAACTTTAACAACAATGGATTTAGTAAAAACTTACTCTTAAACAGTATGCATTTTGATGAATAATAAATAAACTCAACATGAATCAGATCCAAGAAGCTCTTGATACAGCACGAGCATAGACAAAGACACACCAAAAAATTAAAGAAACAGAACAATGATTCCCCCTAATAAAGTGTAACTCACATCACACAGCTGTGTCTAACACTGGAGCATTTAAAGGGTCTTGATCTTGCAGTATCTTAACCCTCAAACACCCTGGAGCCTCCTCACGTCTGCATGCAGACAGCGAAGGACTTTGAAAGTACCTAAACCATGACAATGGTTGAGTCATACATTTATGCAGTTATTATTATACATGATGGCATTCAAATACTTCCATTTTGAATATTTTGTCACAAAAGTAGCCAATGCATTTACTGTTAATGCAAAAAATGTCAATGTTGGGCTTTACAAAGCAATCTGTGGTAGTTTTGATTTAAAAAAACAAACTGGAGGCATTAAATTCAGTTTCCTTCATAACTTCAGAAAATTTGGAGAGAATGAAAAAAGGGTGCACTGCTGATATTATTCTAACCTCAAGGTTTATCTTCTGAACTGTGGGTTAAGACTTGGGAAGTGCCACTCTCCCACTTTACTGCAGCTCTAACTGTGTTACTCTGCTGCTACCTGTTGGCTAGAGATGGTACTGAATCCTTCACTCCTTAGGTTCAATATGATTTGACCTCCCAAACCTTTAGACTTTATATTAAGCAATTTATTCCTTTTCCTCCAGGCCAGCTCTGAACATGATGGAATATGATCCTGATCCAGTTGTGCTGGAGGTAGAAATGATTTTTTTTTATACTTAAATGACTCTAATTGAACTTTATTCACACAACAAACCCCTCGTTTCTTCTGCAGGTTAAAAGGTAGTCCAGTATTACTTCATTTAGTGTTTGTGTTCATCCTCATATACGCTGCACAAAACATGTTACGAATTAAACTCATATTATAAAACTATCAATAATGAACTGTAAATCAGTTAGTTTCTGTAAACAGCTGATGATAATTTTTCATTGTCCTTTGCTGAATTCATCCTGTAAATATGGAAACCATTGTGTCTGGAAATTGTGCTAGACTGTTTTGTATTGTATTGTTTTATAAAAAATGAAGCACACTGTTTATAAAGCATGCTATGGTATCCGCTGCGATTATGTCTTTGCCCTGTCCCATTTTTTATAGCAGTTTTCATTATGTTGGCAGTCTGAGAAGTTGATTGAGAGTCTACAGAACACCTGTGACCCCGTCACTGTGAAATTTTGTGTTGCAAATTTTATTTTGATCCTTTTTTTCAGGGGTTTGTCATATTTACATTTTTAAAAATCAGTTTAATCATATGGATGGATGTCCCATCCGCACTTTACATTAAGATATACTGTCACAATTCACAATATATCAAGGTACTGCATATATATATGTATGGGGAGCATTATCATTTTCTATGCATTCATCAAAACACAAAATACAAAAATAAAGAAAATTTTGCCAGCGGATAAAAACTGCTTTGCATTAATACCTGACTGTTGACTCATTTAGCTGTAATGACTGACTTTACTGCAATCTGTGCAACTTCTTTCTTTTTTTTTTCAATGAACAGATCTCCAGAGTCTTTCAGTGGGTGAAGTGAATTTATAGTGTACTACTCTGACTGCTTACAGGCAAGGTGAAAGCCAAAATAAAAACCAGTACTTCTGGAATACTTTAGGGAGCAAGTAGAGCGCAACAGCAAAATGTTCAGTGTCGTTAAATGTTTCTGAATTATTTCCAAATTTATAACCTTTAAAGACCACCTCTACTCAAAAATAAGTTTTGCTTAGTGTTACTTTGCCTGGATGTTCAACCTTTAGTGTCCATGCTGATGTATCACAACTATTATGAAAAGAAAATTGTGCTATAATATGCAACTTGTGCAGTTGTAAGTGGCATCTATTGGTGAGGATTGCAAATTGCAACCTGCTTAAGTTTCTCCTGGTTAGAATTCCTTCAGTGTCAATTGTTTAAGAGGTTTTTATTTTTTTATTTTATTTTATTTTTAGGTAACCTGCACACTGAACCTTTCAATTGAAATATGACTAAAGGAATTTTTTTTTTTACATTTGTTTTCTTTCTGACAAAGATGACTGGAAAAAAAAAAAACCTGACAACAAATGTTGCCTAATATGTCTATCCAAAATCCCTGGTGAGGTTTCACTTAGTCACTGTGAAGGCCACAGCATATGATTCATGCATCACGCATCATTCTACATCATTATTGCTCATTTAGCAACAGATCATGCTGTGGTTTCCATCCTGCAGCAGACATCTCAGAAATGTTTTGCCAAAGTATTAAAGTGATAATTTAGAGTAACTTCCTATTGATTTGCAGTGACCCCTTGTCTTTCAGGAGAAAAGTGGATTCATTCCATGCCGGGAAAATGCACCTCTGACCCCCTCACTGCGGGGGTCAAGCATTCACGCCTGAGCTGCTCTCTTGGTGTTCGTCACCCTTGCACCCACCTACAACCACTGAATGACTCATCATATCACTTCTGTTCCGCACCTCTGTAGACCAGCATGCTTTTTGCACCTGCTCATTACTCCAATGTGTGTTTGACTTTGTTACCAGCCACGTAAATTTTTACCTTCTTGTGATGCAAATCAAATGTGCCTGCTCTGGATTTTTAAACCTGTCATGATAGGATTTTAGTGTCTTAAATGTATCGGCAGCACACCTGCAGGGAACCATTCGCTGACAAAAGATTATGGCCACTCTCTTGTATTATACTGTATTGTGTGGAAATGTGTATTACATTGCAGCTCCTCCTAAATGCCACCTCCTTGTTGAGAGTGACACCGTCTAAACAAGACATTTAACAAAATTCTAAAAAATATATAAATAAATATAGTTATATATTTATAATATATAAAATCATCGTATTCAAATCACACTGAGTGATTTCGTTTTTCAGTTTCTTCAAAGTAAGTGAAACCCCCGCCCCCTTTCACTGCGGCTGTCTCTGCAGAGGAGGTGATGATCTCAGAAAAAGAATTAACATGTTTTACCAACATTTCAGATGAGATGCAGAGAGATGCGTCACCAGCCAGGCACTGAAACACCAACATCAGGCCGAAATTACAACATCAAGCGCTCAGATGGGCTCTGTTGCCCTGCTTTTTATCCATGTAATAACTTATTTCATTTACTTGGAGTAGACAGCAGCAGTAAAGTGCACAGAGCTCTGAAAGCCTCCCCCTCGAGCATCTCTTTCATTTGGTTAAGAGAGGAAATGATGTACTCTAACACAGAGACGCTCGACTTCTGTTTCACTAAAGCTATTTCCAGCTATATGATGGGAACATGATAGGTGATTGAAATGATGTAACCCAGTGTCTGTGTGTGTAGTTATCACACATTTTGTGTTGCCATGGTGTTAAAACGAGGTGATCTAAATAGGATTGTAGTGGTTAGCAGTTGCTGAACAAAAAATTCACCTGCAAAGAGAGTGTGCATGTCTTTTTATCAGGACTTGGCCTGCTTACAGAGAAGCTGCGAACATCATTTGAATCTCATCATCATCATTTAAAGGCTGTTTTTGTTTTGCTTTTTAATGTTCTTCTTTTGATTATACTTTCTGATAATTCATTTAAACTCCCATATGAAACCTGATGATGTTTAGAGCCCCAGGTTTACCCCATTCTCATGATGACTTAGGTGTGCCAGGATCACCTTGGTGAGTTGAATGTCATGTAGTTCATCTCTTGAATTTGGAAAGTTGATTTTTCTTTTCTGAACTTTGTGAGTCATTAGCTTCAACCCAGATGGTTCAGTGATGACTTGCTGCGAAGGAGTGACAGACGTGAACAAAACGTAAACAAGCAAAGGTGTTGTTATTTCCATGTTTGGATGTTTGGACATAGAGGACAAATGACAATGTACCATTAACACTGGATTTATTTCATGCTTTAAAGACACAAAATGCAGGAATCAATCGCTTTTTAATTATAAAATATTTTATAACTCTCCACCTGACATGTTTTAAGACACAAAGACCTCTGCAGTTTTGTTTAAAAATTGGTGAAAATCTGTAGCAGCCTATTGACAGTGACATGACTTGGCACCAAAGATCAGCCAAGTGCAGATTAAACACTCATAATATTATAAAATAATCATACTATATATAATATTCATGTATGTCAGCGGATATAAGAACCTTTAACAAGAACAACACTGGATCACTGCCACGGCTTCTCATTATAATTCTGTTTAATAAGGAACATAATGCTAAGAGCTCATTGCTCTGGGCAGTGCAGCCCCGAGGGAGTCTGTGTGAAGTGAGGTGCCAAGAGGGATTTCAACTGTGTTTAAATCAACTTTGAGTTAATGCTATTCTACCACTCTGGTAATTCTATATTAAGAAATCAAATTAAGACAAAGTGGGATCAAAATCACATATGTTGACCTGTATTTAGTCTTCCTGTACAGCAGGATAACATTTAAACATGTCTGCAGAGGGACATGGAAATGGCATGTTATTTTACAGTTACATATTGTATTTATTATAATGTGGCTTCGTGATTTCATCCCAGGGGTCTCTGGCACTCTGTCAGGGGTCTGCCATGCAAATGAAGAGTGCAATACTGGAACCTCTCAGTGTTGAAGTAGGTGTATTACTGGGTGGATGGGTAGGTTTACGAGGATGTAGGGGTATAGACTACTCTTCTATATTTTTCAATGGCTTTTTGGCTGATGGGTGGGTGTACTGCCAATGGCCAGAAAAGGGGTATATATCCCATAAACCTGCATATACCATCCACTACACACTGCTACTAAATGAATTGATGTCAGTTGCATTGTTCTTATAATACGCGTTATATATATGTGTTATTCTTATAACTTGCTCTTGTGTTGCACATCCACATAAATTAGACAACTGAGGCATAAATCCT
Source organism: Plectropomus leopardus (assembly GCF_008729295.1). Lineage (NCBI taxonomy): Eukaryota > Metazoa > Chordata > Actinopteri > Perciformes > Serranidae > Plectropomus > Plectropomus leopardus. The sequence continues at coordinate 27,234,945 of NC_056465.1, forward strand.
CAGTATGTTCTTCATCTTGTAAGGGGTTCTTGGCTGAAATAAAATTGCGAACATCTGGCTTATAGAATCAGGTGACCACAACAAAAATCAGGTTTGAAACACAAGCAGCTGAACCAACATGGACATAGAAATTCTTATTTAACCTCCCTATCAATGCCAGTACCCTACACATTCAGCAGAATAAGCCTATACATTGCATAGAAAAACACATCTCTTAGACTGACAAGATTTTTTTTTGAAATTTTATAAATCAAGTCTTTGTTTATAAAAGAAATCACATACAATGATACAAACAAAACAACATCACAGCCAAAGGAAATCTTATGAAAACGTCAAACACAGGATGGGTCGGCTGGCTAATAATTCAACAGGAATATTTCTGCATGCAATCTGGGCATGTTAAGTTGTTAACTGATTTGGGGAAAAAGTTGTGGATCACATAAGAAAGTGTTTGGGTACGAAGGTACCTAAATCACTAAGACAGTGCCTATTTATGGGGGATCGAACAGAAGCACCAAATGTATCAAAACGCCAGAAATATATATGTTTCTGGCTTATAATGTTCCAATGCAATTTAATGTTCAAATGCAATTTAATTTAAAAAAAAAAAAAAAAAAGGGTTGCCAGGGTCACAGCGGAAATGAAAGCGACCTCCTGCTGACTGACACCAGGTGATATGATTAAAGATGGCCACCACACACCCGTGAATGCATCAGCAGGCCGTCCCACTGTACCGCAGTTCACCGGCTCCAAATCAGGAGGAAAATACTTGAAATGTTGAATACTTTTCTCCTCAAACGCTCTCGGCAACAAACCACCACGACCAGCTTGGCCTCCTTCGCACCTGTAAGTATATTTCACTCCGACATAACTGAAACAACGGTTTGTCTAAAGAAAGTAAGACGTTTGTACTGCTTCCGTGTTAGCTAGCTGTTAGCACGTAGTTAACGCTAACTACAAAACGAATTAACTCGCTGAAAACTGTATAAACTGAAGAGGGTTAAGAGGGAAAGGACAGCCATTATGAATGCGATGGCGTAATATAAATAATTTAAGGGAGAGAAATAAGTATTTTGAGGGCAGTCGTATTCTACAGTAAAATAGTAACTGCTAGCTAACGTTAGCTGTAAACACTCGTTTCTACGGTAGCTTTGCCATCGTGCCCTGGCACCAACACCACCTACAGTTTACCTGAGAAAGGTGAATCAGATAATTTAAGGACACAATAAAGTATTTGTTAGGAGCTAAATAAAAAAATGTGTTGTACAGTTTATTTGAAATTATCTACAAGGCTCTGTGTATTCCCAATGGTAGCAGTCATATGTTTTTGATACTGGTCAAAGTCAATGGATTTGGATTATATAAACAAAAAGTTAATGTATACATGGGAACAAATATGACTCAAACACGCAAACTCGTTTTTCAAGTTAGCTCTGTCTCCAGTGTGTCATGGATTTGCTTAAGGGCATGTTTAATAGCCATGTTTGATAAGCACATCGGCTAATAAGTTATTGCATTCCTGGCCATAAACGCAAACGTTATATTGTAAAAACATTTACTCAGTGCTCAGCTGCTGTCTTGTTTTTGTACTGGCACCGACTGTTTCTTTGAGTTTGTCTTCGAGCCAGCAGGACTGGCTGCCTGCCTGGCCAGCAGCAATGTTGCCATCAATGCTGCCAGGCAAACAGCCAGCAACCTGCTGCAGCCTGGAGTGTTGATGACTCACAAATACACTGAAAGAAACAACAGATGCCAACTTGAAGAAGAGCGCAGTAAGGTACTGTCTCTGTAACCTAATGCAATAGTTTTACTTTTAGTCTTTGGACAAAGGGACTGCTATTTTTTGGAATACTGTAGCCCACAAGCCTGCAGTCTGCCCAGGGCTACAGCAGTGTAGGAGTTGGCCTCTGTAGTGAGACACTGCTTTTCTCCTCTCCTCTGTTGGAAAAGTAAGCAACATGGTGATTGAAGCATTAGTTTCTGGGTTATGGAGGAAGACAGGAGGGCTTTTTGACCTTTATGAGCCATGCAGGGTGTCAGGTCTGTAAAGAATTGAAGATTTATAAAAAAAAAAAAAAAGTGATATAGGCTGTATTCAAAACAACTTAATTGGAGTATTAAAAGTTTCTAACACATTTTGACCACAGTATGGAGGAAAGTGACTACCTCTGCCCACACGGGAAAATACATCGTCATACTTCACTGTTTCCATTTTGAAGGAGGTTGTAGCCGGTAGTTTGTTAAGGCAAAGTAGTATCAGTCTTGGGTAAAGTCCTGTGTTGTCTTTTCAAATGTCCACACATATTCATCGTACTAAGTGTTTTGATCTGCATTAACACCTGTTTTAAACTGCATTTCACTGTATGAAAAGGAGGATTCTACATTAATTCTAATTAAGATTATAGTTGGTTAACAGATGTACATTACAAAGGCCCAAGGACACACATCTAGTTCTGTCACAGCTGCGGTAAACATTCATGTATGTAAAAAAAGAAAACTCATGTTTTTGTTGCTCGCAGTGGTTCACCTGAGTGGTTACATAGTTATTAGTCCTTTAAAGTGAGAGTGGTAAGCTTAGATCAGTGAGTGCCGTTATCATATTCATAACCCATGATTGAACACGAAAGCATGTGACAAGCTCTATTTTTGTGATACAGACGGGCGTGCTGTCAACCAGTACATAAATGGAATATATTCAACCGCCGGCTAATGTTCTTCATGTGGCTGTAGTGCGAATGATCATCATCCAACATAAAACCAGTGTGTCTTGTGACAACAAAAAAAGTGTGGTGCTTTGCTCGCCTTGTGTGCTTCTTAACAGTGCTTCTTGAACGCAATATGCACCATTAATTCACAAAAATAGAGCTCTGTAACTGTTCAACCGAAAAATGTATAATTCTTTTCCTCTTACCTGTACTTATATCTATCTAGATTGTTTTGGTGTGAGTACTGAGTACTGAGTGTTAGAGATAATGACCATAGAGATGTCTGCCTTCTCTCCTATATAATGGAACTAGATGGCACTTGGCTTGTGGTGCTCAAAACACCAAAAAAATACATCCACAGACTTTGTTGTGAGCAGATAAGAACTTTTTTTCTGTCCAAACTATACTTGACAAATGTATGAGTGTACAGAAGGAAGCATGCATCAGTTAGCTCACCAAGCACACCAGAGCTAGCTTAACAGCTCAGCCAAGGAAGACGCCATTAACCCTTTGAAATCTGGATCAGCATAAATTTTCTTTTGCTGCATTCAGATGCCTTTCGCAAGTGTTTAAACTTTTAAACTCTGAGTGTATTGGTTTGATTTCTTTCTTTAAAAAGTGGGAAAATGCTCAATTTGACTCAAAAGAGATGTCCCACAAAGTTCACAAAATTGGTAGATTGGGAAAATTGTTTTTAAAAAGCTAGAGTAAAATGTATAGAAAACTATATTTATAATGATAATAATTATATATATTTAAATGTTATTATTATTTAGCTTACTCTGTTCATTTTCTTGTTTGTTTTTCCGATTGATTTTATCTTCCTTTTTGCTAACTTCTTGTTAATTTTTAGGTAATCTTCTCTATTGCTGAGTTTAGTTCACATTCCCTTCTTCCCATTTGAGAGAATTAAGACTATTTGCTCATGTTTCAAAGGGTTAATGTTTACACCTTGCAGTGTCACAAGCAAGAGCCTCTCGTCCATGAGTAGATGCACGCTAACTTCTGAACTTCTGTGTGTTAATATGTTTGGTGGATGTAGCTCAGAATACAAATTCCTGCATGTAACTGTCTATAAGGTTTGTGGATTATCTTGCGTAACCAGGTCATGATTTCTGACATTACGTTTGTTGAGCACCAGAAGCAGGGTGCTATCTACAGTAGTATTGTTATATTTGAGAGAAGCCGACATCTCTGCGGCCAGTATCTCCAGCACTCAGCAACTCATACCAAAACAATCCCGATTTATAAAGAGCACTGCAAGTAAGAGAAAAAAAACAGCATATTTTTTATTAGAACAGTCCCTTTTTAAATTCGGTGTCAGCTGGAATATTTGACAGTAAAGGGAAATTAATAATTTGTCTCTCAGTCAATCAGTCTGTACAGCAGATATACCCTCTTTATTGGACAGTCAGTTGGACATGTATTGTCTCAGTGGTGAGTAGTTCCTGTCCTCTCTGGCGTTGACTTTGCGAGGTGCAGCAGGGCTGAATAGCACCCCTGGGACCTGCTGCTCCTCCTCCCCATCTGAGGCAGCTCTTGTAGAAATGGGCTTCAGTAGTGGAGCTCTAAAACGGGATGAATTGGTAGGCAGGAGATTTTGAGGGAGGGCAAGAGGAGTGAGGAGGCCAGGGCTGGTGCTACTGGACGTGCTTAAATATGAATAGCCCCTCATTGTATGGAGGGCATAAGCAGGGATGAAGACAGGCTGGGGTGGATGGTGTCTTGGCATAACAGACGAGTCTCTGCCACCCCAGTACTCCCTCTGCAGAGACTGGTGTTGTGTACTGGTAGCAGTGGCAGGTTGGGTGCTGCTGTGGATGTGGTGTTGCAGTTGGTTACTCTGGTGAACAGTGTAGGCTGCAGGGTGGATCAGGCCAAAGCGCAGCTTGATGGCCATCAATTCAGCACTGAGCCTGGTGTTTTCTTCTTTCAGGGCCATGAGATGATTCTCCAGCACGTAGTCATTCAGCCTTCTCTTCTCCCGGGACCGTTTGGCTGCCTCGTTGTTCTTGCGACGTTTCTCCCAGTAGAGGGCGTCCTTCTTCTCCTCAGGTATGAACTCCCTTTTGCGACGGGGTCCTTTACGTGCCACCTCATCCTCCACTTGTAGAATATGGCCATTTTGGCGTCCTTGAAAAGGTGATGACAGGGACTCCATTGTAGATGAACAATGACAAAGAACAAACCAAGACCTGAAATCAAGAGAAATACAGCATAGTTTTTACATCTGTGTGGGAGGTTGAGTAATACAGGTACTTCCTTGTTGTATAATGGTAACCTCATCTGATTCGTGTTTTACCTTGTCTTATCTTGGTTTGTCTTTGAAAGCACCATACTATTTCTGAATGCAGTGAACCTTCTACACGATACCCACAGCTGTTGGCTACGATAAAAACTAATGAAAAGTCAACAATAAATCATGTCTAAGTTTATTCCTTTAACAAAACTGCAACATGATGACTGTCTGCAACTGAGTTATTGTTAAATGTCATTGTAAAATATGAAATTGGATTGTTATGAGATGATTAATACTGTAGAGAGTCTTAGATTATGGAAATCTAAGCACTCTCCTGCCCTTCAAGCACAAAACCATAAATGGGTACACAATGCTGCACACGTGTTTTTTCTCTCCCAAAAGCTGCATGGGTACAACAGCACAACTAACTCTGTCTTGTGCCTACAGCACACCAAATCCCCCTTCTGACCTCATCACACGTCCTACCTGTCTAGACCACATGAGAAAATGTGTGAGGGGAAACAAGCAAACAAAAAAGAATGTGTTTAATAATTGATACGCTGGTACATGCAATTGTTTACAACAATGTAATATACTCCATGCTGCAACAATCATACCTTTTTTCATCCAGTCTTGCTGTTGTACTCAGAATTTAGATTTAGCATTTAGCATTTAGATCCGTTAAGTAAGAGTAGTAATAAATAGCACCTTCTGAAAATACTCTGTTACAAGTAAAAGTCCTGCTTTGAAAATGGTACTTAACTAAGGGTACTCGTGAAAATGTACTTAAAATATGAAAGCAAAAGTAAAAGTAGCATTAATTTTCCTTTCCTGTCAAAAAGTATCTCAAATTCATACTTAAGCACAGTATTTGAGTAAATGTCCTTAGTTACATTCCACCACTGGGATTTGGCAGTGAAAATGTGATTCATTGAGCTTGTCATATAGAAATTATATACTGCAGCTTTTCACCATTAAGTTCATTTGTTAGCTGAGTTAAACAAGGCTTTGTGTTTCTCACTCTATCTCCCCCATATTCCTCTTTGATGGACTTGTCCACCTAGTCACCACTTCCCCTCTTCTCCGTCTCTTTTATCTACTTGCCACGCTTCACCCTGAAACTTCAATCTACATTATTGGAAAGAAAATGCAGTCACTAAAGGTTTGTCCATTTTGTTGCACCAGGCAGACGGTAAAATCAAACAGGAACTGATTGATCAGTCTGAGAGGAATAATGGCAGCTTTTAATATAGCCCCTTTCTTTGCACTGGTTTGTAGGTGGTTTCATGGGAAGCTGTGCAAAAAGGATGAGCATTGTGTTGAAACCACAGTCAGCCCCCTCCGTGCGTGCAATCACATGCAGAAACGCATACGCTTACACACATGCCTTTTAACTCATTGATGTTTTTTTCACACCCTCACAAACAACACTATATAGCTGATAAATTTCAAATTGCGGGGTACTTTATGTTGGCAGCTACATGTGACACCTCATAAATGAGCCGCGAAATAAACTGTCAATCAGGATTTCACACATGAGACCTATAAGCTCAAACCATAACTTCACAGTCTATTGCCTCAAAAATGATCATGCAGTGTGATGTTCAGTTGTAACTTCTCATTTTTATTTCTAGCATTCACACTTAGAGCAACTTCTCAGCATATTCACTGACCATGTAGTCATTTGTTGACGTGCCAGTCAGGCTGAGACAGAAACATCATAACAAAAGTTTCAAAGAGGCCAAGCACCCTGACTGTGGTGGTGAGAGCGCGTACATCAGGTTAAAAATATTCAAGCCTGTGCCCAGCAAGAACGTACGCCCAAAACCTCTTTGTGTTTGTTTGTCTGGTTGAAAAAACGTACACCTGCATACTTGTGTGTGACACAAACAACTAAGCATTGTATACTCTGTGCTAGCAGACCCCAAAAAAGCAACAGCAGGAAGAGAGAAAATAATAATCATACAGGGAGATACAAAGAGAGAAAATGAAAAAAAAGAGAGGGTTCCTGAGTGAAATCTCTCTTGAGGCAGAGCCTGCTCACGACTCTGCTGCACATGTGCACCTGTTTCTTATTGACTAATTATAGCCGGCCTGCTTTTTAGTAAGGAACTCTCAAACTTCTTCTTTTTGTCTCTATCCGTTTTCTTATACTTTACCATCTGCTGTTGTGTTGTTAAGCACCCTGGCAGCTATTGTTGAAAAAATACCCATAGGAAGAGAAATTTGTTGTTCAGTGTTTTGTGGTTTTCTACCTAAATGTACCATGTTCAAGTCTTTCTCAAACTGCCATTGTGGAAATGAGAGTGAATGAATGCTCTCCTGGGGGAATAAAAGAATCCAGCCGCAGTCCTTGGCTGGACTTTCTGTTAACGCATAAATTCCTTGAAGGGCAGTGCTAATACTGCTTGGCACCATCTTATTCCTGTATACTTTGTTTATAGTATAAATTAATAACACCATAAAAGCATCACATCACCTTTTTAAACTCATGCTTGTATATGGAAGTTAATCTGTAATCAAAGTATTTACAGCATCATAAAAAGAGGAAACAAATATCTGAAATATTCTCACCACCTATAGAGAGAGGAAGACACCAGTGTTATCTCTTGAAAGGGAACTGTAGTATGTTTAGAGCGAGACACTATGTCCCCATGTTTTTGTGTCTAAGTGACGAATGGAGAAAACAATTTTTTAATTCGGCTCAGTATTGAACAGCAAAACGGGCTGCAGAGCAACTTATCAGGGCATTTATGCACCAGCACTTTATGTCCACCAAAAGTGCTTGTTTCTGACAGGCTCGGACTATTATTCTAAGGGTCTACACAGATAGAGCTTTGTGTTAAATACTAAGATTATTTTTGTTTTACCAGAAACTCCTCTAAAATCACTTTTGTCAGTCCTACCAGACTCCATTTAAGTAAACAGTAATTTTTGTGTGCGTAGAGCCAGCATTTTTTCACATCTAACAGGAAGAATTAAGGGTTTTATTCAACCAAACCAGAGTTGGCGATTGCTAAAACAGTGGAAAGACAAACTAAGACTGTTTTTTGAGTTTTATTTTGTCAACTTTGACTGATTTTACAATGATAAAATTTCTGTTTTTTTTATATGGAGTCTGGTGGGTTTGGGGATTGTGATTTTACGTTTGTCGGGTTAAACAAAAATGATCATACTCTTGTAAAAAATGTCTATCACTGTAGTGATACTTCCAATAATGTTGTCAGACATGATAATAATATGAGTCTGTCAGTGGTAAAAACAAGCTTTTTTAGTGGTCATAATTTGACGCTGCATCTCCATTAGTCACTTGGACACAAAAACATGGGAAATGTTGGACAGTATCATTTAAGTTTTCTAAAATCCTCATTTTACCATCATAAGATATATATGGTGCTTTATAGTAAAGGCAAGTTCAAGATTCCTCATCATTCCAATTATCTAGTTGTAGGATTGTTTATACTTTTTTTGGACACACTTGTATTGTTTTTTGTTTGAGAAGAGTTGTAGAATTTCAAGTAGGCCAAACAACTTGACATGGTAAAAAAAACTTTAATGGCTTTCACGAAGAATAGAGCGAGAGTGTATGTTTCTCAGTTTGAATATGGCCGCTGCAGCCTGCACGATCATAAATAGAAAACAAAGCTTCTCATGTGGTGTTAGCAGCCCATCACAATCTCGGGCCTGGTACATGTGCGTTGTGCAACCAGGGCCAGAAATATACTGCAAAAATGTTCCTCTCTCATAATTCATAACTGAGTAGACAAAGTAGAACCACCTGTGTGATGCTGTGAAAGCACGGCAATTAATACCACCGTACTTAACGTGTCACCTTTAAAAAAATAAATAAATAAAAAATGGAAATGTTTTTGTTCAGGTTTTAGCTATTAGTATGTTGACTCAACTCTATGGTTTTTTGTTGGATATTGTTATATATTAAAAGGTATTTTTAATATTTCTCGCCCCTTACCTACAGGATAGTCAAAAAAGAACTGCATGTTTACAACAACATTTGTCTGAAAAAATCTGAACATTATCAGCTGTCTGAGGGATTTATTGCAGTATTGTTTGAATATAACATGATAACATAGAGTTGCTCTACTTTTTTAAACCCTGTGTTGAAATGACAGATTTGGATTAATAATACATTTTACATAAAGACTTTTGTGCTCAGAGCTTCATCTAGAATCATCGACATTCAATGATTTCCATTGAATTTAGATCATCTTTCAGGTATAATTAAAATAGTTACAAGTTAAGGACCTCTAGAGTCACACTGTTATCCGAATTGATTTCATATATTTTTACAATTTTAGCAAAATATTTCTCTCCGTTTACCAGATGACAAAATAACATTTCAAGCATCTGTATCGGGAATAACCATTATATTATTTGTATTACATATATCTTTGAAAAGTTCACATACCTAATCCCAGTTTTGGCCAATTTTTAAAAATTATCATCACCATTTAAAGGATTTATGCAGAAACACACCATGTGCACAGCTTTCCTTCTACTGTAAATTATCTTGATATTAAAAGATACAAACACTTTCTCTTCCTCAAACAATTCTTGATAGATAATCGAGCGACATATTTTGTTAATATTTTGAATGAAATTATTTTGTTTTGGTAATATATGTAAAAACTTTTTTTTTAAAAAAGCAGGTGAAAAGTGTGTATTTTGGCAAAATGAGAAATGTTTGTGTCCAAATGTTTACACCGTTGACCACCATTTTCTCCCCTAAATCCATCAGCAGTTTACATGCATGGTCCAAACCAATTCAGATGTGAAAAATAGCTTGCAGCCTTACCTTCAACTGATGTGTGCAGAAATTTCACTGTTGCAGAAGTATCAACCACGTAATTCAGAGTTACCTCACTCTCAATATACACAACTTAGAGCACTTTTTTGAAGCTGTGTCATAAGATTAATGCACATCTAAGCAGAGGGGGGCTCATAATGTCTTCACCCTGTCTCCTTCTTTGGTTCTCTTACTCTTTGTGCTGTTTTCCTGTCTTGAACTGTGACCGTACACCTCCGTTGTCTCATGAAAAGTGTCTGACTAGCCCTCTGGATCTTGATAGTGTTGTGGTGTTGGCGGTTTGCCCACACAGGGGTCTTACCTATGCATTGGTGTTGGTTTTAAACAGACAGAGTTTGTAAGGGATGCTATAACTGCAGAGGGATATGTATTTAACCCCCCAGAGTATTATAATATACCGCTATTTCTTTTTCTAAATTCATGCCATTTGTTTTATTTTTGCCGTGTGTTTCATTATATGTGTTATATGATTATACAATTCAACCACACCAACATTTATATTTTATGTTGAGTTACTTAACTGATTTTTATCCAGAAAAACTTAAATGTCGCAGTAGTAATAGTTCAAGCAGAAGTAGTAGAAGTACAAGAGATCAGGAAATAGATGTCACCAGAGTTTGTCTCTCAGATATTTTCAGTAATTACTGAGATGAGTAAAGTGAAGTGACTGATATTTTTCTTTGTGAGTGTTAAATAAATCTTTGGCACCTCAGATTCTCAGAAAAAAAAAAAGAAGTGTTTGTCACTTATCAGATGTTGAAGTGGCGACTACTAGTCTGCACATTTTACTATCCTCACTGATCTGCTGTTTGCAATACACTTCAGAACCCCAATGTTGTACATTATAGGAAGACAAATAAGCTTCGGAAATATCACATATGCTTTTGTCATAACTGACCGAACACCCATTTCTATGTATAGACACTGTCATATTTAAATATGATTTTTGCTTCCTGTTGTGATGCACTAAGACCTTAATGTTATGAATTATGTACCAGAGGTCCATGTGAAATTCTATTTTGCTGCCATAAGACTCGTTCCTAACATCAGGCTCTATTATTTGGACTAGACATCTGTGTAAGCTTGGATCTCTTTTCAGTCTAAATGTCAGTTGTGGCATGGATGAACCTGTGACAAAGTCAAGGTCTGCAACTATAATTATTTTCTTTATTGGTGAATCTGACAATCATTTTTATGATTACTCGATTAATCATTTAGGCAATGAAATGTCAAGAAAATGTGAAAAAATGATCATCATAATTTCTCAGAGTCCAAAGTGATGTCTTCAAATTGCTTCCTTTGTCCAACCAACAGTCCAAAACCCCATGTTTCTTCAAAAACAGCAGAAGCTGTAACCAGCGAATATTACATTTTTGCTTGAAAATGACTGAAACACTCACTTCATTATCGAAATAGTTGGCCATCGATATTCTTTTGAGTGACTTATTGATTAATGGACTAGTCATTGCAGCTCAAATTCCTCTTGTCAAAACCAGAAAGTGTATTGCATAGTTATTTAAATTGAATATCATTTGACATTAAACAATGTAGAAAACATTTGCAAACTAGATGACGATTTAGTTGTTTGACATTTTGATATTAACTGCTACAAATGTAACTGAATTTACTGTTATTGTTTGCCTAGCTTACCCTGCAAAAAAAACAAACAAACAAAAACATTGGAGAGGCAGAAATACATTTTAAATCTTTATTTTTAGGAAACTATAACTCACTGGTCTGAGTTGTGCATTTACCACTCTCCATCAAAATTGTGTTGCAGCGCGCTCTGCTGGTGGTTTTGGGAACTTGTCTTAACAGTGCAAGAAGGGGGACCACCTGTTGGTAAGCTGCTTCATAGTATGGTCAGAGGTGAGTGACATGATAACCAGGAGAAATGAATAATTCTGAACAATGATTTTGTAAAAACAGGAATAAACATTACATTTAAAACTAAAGCTTTTTAGATGGTTTGACCACTGGCACCAGTGTTGCTGTATGCAGACTCCTATATGAATATAGGTTTGAATTGACATTAAGCACATAGATTTTGTTTCAATGTTCAGTGTTTTCAAATTTGTGCTTTTTCTTCATCAATTTAATGTGGAAATGTCTTTAGAGTCATCAAAATAAAAGTTATCTGCTACTTTAATGTGTTTATTGACACATGCACATGTTGAGGACCATTTGTCCCTTGTGCCCCTCCACCTCCCCCAACCCTACCAACCACCACCACCACCATCATAACTATTTTGCAAAGAGCTGTGATATCAGATATTGAGATTTTCATTAATGGTTTAAAAAACAGGTTGTTTATTGTTTATTTATTTTTATAATGCATGCAGCTTAAGGAACCAACTGGTTGCAAGTATTTATCAATTGTATTGATACCCTGACTTTAACAAGAAATAAGCTTAAAAAATAGCCAAATGCAATGGAGGATAGTGTCTCCTGCAGAGCTATAGGCCTACAAATCAGCGGTTCAACGTTAGGTTTTCCATCTGCTGGGAAATCACGCAGGGAAATACCAAGCACCCAGTTTCACTGGCTCGCTCTCTGATGTTTTTCACCGCAGATAAACGGTTAAAAAAAATCCCAAACAATAAATATTAACCCCACGACACACTGACATGAACTCAGTAATTCAATGTATGTAATATACCAAATCAAAAAGCCTGATATGACTTTTATGTCTTCCATTTATACTTTTATATAATGAACGTATTATTGATGACAGATTTGAAATGGGCCGCATTAATATTGCTGATGTTGAGTTTTCGAGAGTTTCTGACAGCAATGGTCTATGCGTGCCGTGCAATGTAACCGCTTATTGAGAAAATAGAAACACATCTGAAACCACAGGAAGTCTGTATACATTATATCCACAGTGTATAAGCTGCATTAATATTCAATGTGCAGTCTATATTTCTGTAAATATAGCCCACACATATCCGCAGTTTTCATTACGACCAAACCACAGATTAAAAGGCATGTCTTGTTAATATGCTGCTTAATTATATTTTGTGAACATTGGCAATTTAAAATCAATACTTGCATTTTTACAAAACATGATTTTAAAAAAAATTGAAAAAGGGGAAAGTAAGTTTCGTTTAGCAATAAACGCAGTGACAAACTGTCCTGTTAGCGGCCATCAGGACTGAGGTGCAGCCCCTGAGTCAGCACCGCCGGTGCGCTGCTTAACCTGCTTTTGAACGTCCCCTGAATGTCCGTCTCCACACCGACACCCTGGCCTTGTCTCTCCGGTCTGTAGAGAGGCAGACCGGGGTAGACGGCCGGTGGGGTCAGGTAGGAAGACCTCCAAGGCAGCAGGAAGTTATTGCACACTGCCGAGTGATTCAGATGGGGCACCAGCCAATTTCCAGGGGGATATGACAGGATGGAGGCATGATGGCGCTTGTCAGGTGTGGGCAAAAATGCATTGATGGAAGACGCATCGGTGGAGTTGTGGATGTCATCGCTGGAGGAGACTTGTAGCTGAGTATCCAGCTCTGCCTCCGCTGACCTGCCGCCCTCTACAACTACTCGGGGAGAGAGAATGCTTTGCCCGGAGTGGGTGTAGCCCTGCTGTGCACCACATTTGTGAGAGCTCTGCGGATTAAACACACCTCTAGATGAGCCAAAATAAGGAATCTTGGCCCCAAATGGGTTTGTGGCTGCTACTTGTTGCCTCAGGACAGAGGCTTGGTTGCCGTTACCCCAGAGTCCTGGCTGTAAGAAGGCCGATCCGGGTGATGTAGACAAAGAGACCGATGCAGTGCACTTTGCACAGGTATCTCTGCTCTTTTCTGCACCCATGTTGCGGTGGTACTGCAGGCTGAGCAACTGGGCCCGCAGCTGTGCGTTCTCATCACTCAGAGCCAGCAGCTGACCCTCCAGCATCAGGTCGTTCAGCCTCCTTTTCTCTCTGGATCGCTTGGCCGCCTGGTTGTTCTTCTGTCGCTTGTCCCAGTAAGTGGCATCTTTCTGGTCGTCGGAGATCATCTCCCTCTTGCGGCGTGTAAGGGGGCCTGAGTGTCTGCTGTTGGCCCGGAGACGCAGGAGACGGCGAGCCAGCAGGGAGGACCGGGTCACCGGGAAGAGGAGCCCTCCAGGGTCTGTATCAGGGTCCTTTGAGCTGCTGCTCTCGAATGAGGAGGAGGGCTGGCACGGAGCAGCTGCCCCGGGACCGTCAGGTTTCCTTGAGGTGGACATGGCACTATAGAGACAATACAAAGTTTCAGTCCAACTGCTTTTTGCAGAAAAAAGACCCTCTCTCCATCTATTAGGAGGTGTTTGAACCTATACTGCTCCCCTTATGACTGTTAACCAACATGCTGATTATGCTTAAATAGCCTAATCGTGTCCTTGAATTAGACTATAATATTTACAGTTGCTGATGCAAACTAATTAAATTGTTTACTGAAGGCTAATATTGATGCACTTTGTGGAAATGTTTGTCCTTCAAGGTTACTCCGTTACATATTCAGATTTTAGCCCATGCACATACAAATATAGCACTTGTAATGATCACTGAAAGATTATACTCCCCAAAGTAGGTAAAATTAGCTGCTACACATTAAATCATGCATATGCACATTAGTATTAATAATGTACTAATACAGCTGACTATATGCACACGAAAGAAACTAGTCTGCAAACACTCTTAAAACAAAAGAAGCATGTTTAAGTGCATCTTACTTGAGTAAATTGTTGACCGCAGAATTTCAACATGTAGTGGAGTATTTTGCATTGCGATTGGGTACTCAAAGGATCTGAATAACTTCTTTCACCACTTTAAAGTATTTATTTCGGGTAACAGAGAAGACGACGATCAAGTGTCGTAAGATTTATTTTAAGACATTATTACAATCAACCTTACATAACCTTAATTAAGTAAGTGGGTAGATTTATCAGTAGCATAGATTTTTACTCTTTAAACCAAGTCAGAGCTGACGGTTACGGTGTTAAACTCGGGCACTGACCTGAAAGATGAGATGACACCTGTGGGATGATTTGGAAGTCAGGATCAACTTTGAGAGAGCTTCCTGTAATTCTGAAACACACAGTAATTCACAGAGTTTGAGGCAGCAGTCATATAATATGCTTGATTATATCAACAAGTGTGTGTTTTGTGTTTGCCCAGAGGCTGCGCTTACCTGTCAATCACAATCAGCGGTGCTGAAGAGAGCGGAGCTGCGGGGCGGCGCGCGTATATACTGAGCGCATGCAGCCAATCGCGTTGTGTCCTCGTGCTGTTTGTTTAACACAGTGGAAACTGATGAGCAGCTTCACTTTGGAGAGCGGAAGCCCTAGACAACAATGTTGGCCACGATTAGACCATCAGGTGTTACTAAAATGAGTCATTTTGGATCAACCGCCCTACTTTGTGTTCTTGGTAAACTAAACTGCACATCTATTGACTGCAGAACAGCGCACTGCAGCCTTATCCGCTGAGCTTTATTTTACACCGTTTGCAGACATTACAGGGGGGTTGCATTAAAATGTGACATATACAATTTTTGGTGTGTGATTAAAACAGTAAACTTAATAGCTTAAAAAAGATAAGAAATTGTGCATTTTCAAACTGAATTTAAAAATAAAAGCTGAATTTAATTAGGTAAATAATGAACTCGTTTGCACCATAAAATATTACTTACAATCTTCAAAGGTGCTCTCAGTTTGTCTACCACAGTTCGTGGCAAGCAAAGGAACTTAGTTTCTAGCTACTTTTCCTCAGATGGTGAAATTTCTAGGACTTTTTCCATTAAAAAAAAAAAAAAAAATTCTCTGTATCTGAATGCCTGCAATAAAAGTTGTGGAGTTATTAGGAAATGGTCAGCCTAACCCAATGGTAATGTATATATAATGTTGCCAAATTTTATTTTTTCTAAATTTCAGGTGACGTGATTATATCTTACTTTTCAAGATTTTTTAGGTCTACAGACAGATTACTTAATGAACGAAATCATGTGTGGGAACATATATTTGCTGGGGGATGTTGCACAGTATAAATGTGCATGCATGACCATGTATGTGCACAAACTCACAGGGACTATAGGAGAATTGCTCCGATATACACACATTTGTGATTCCATCAGCTATTAACATTGGTCCAAAGACTGTGTGCTTCCTCATCTCAGACACCATGTCTCTCTTGACAGCATCTGCCAAAATTGTAATATTTCCTTTTGAATGGTGTTGAAAATTCAGTTGGCCACTCATGTCCCCTGGGCAAATCATATGTCCACTTATGATGGCCATGCTCCTGCAATGAAAGACAGTCAGCTGTCAGTCAATGATTGGCTATCAGCAGATTCAGCATGTTGACTTGGCGTTGGAGATGGTGGAGCCTATCGTTGAATGAAATTACTCAGATTGGCAGTTCAGCTCTGCTCACTAGAAGAGAAATGGATGCAAGGAAAGTAAAGAAACATTTTAAGTTAAGAAGAGGTGAGATCAAAACGAACAAAATGGTGAAGACAATAATGCACTAAATAATGCCACCAAATTGGAAAACCACAGTTCATGGTACAAGATCATTCTTGTACAGTTTGTGCTGAAGATTTCACTATGGTTTGCTGAGTGTGGGGGCTGTCCAGATTAGGGGGGGGATTTCCTCTGATCTATCAGCTCTGCGTTTAGAGAAAACTCCAGCAGATTTTTCGCTCTGTCTCACTATAACCACAGATGCCACAGTCAGCCATGTTCCAGCAGTCGGGGTAGTCTCTCAGTAGAAGTTAGTTTCCAGATTTTTTTAAAGATTTAGTATCATGTTAGCTTTTATTGATACCCACTGATTAGTCTGATGAGAAGTAAACATATATACATGATCACATATAAAAAAATGCACAATCAAATGAAGGGCACAGAGTTAACAAACCTGAAGCATATAGAAAAGGTGTATTTATGAAAGTTAGGTCATTCAGTAATAGCTTCAAGTAATACAGCGTTGGGTTCATAACTAAATGCAGCACCAATATGTTATTTGATTTGATTTATTCAGCTTTGATTGACTGTGCTTCTCAGTACTGACTGAATCTGCTCCCTTTGAGGATGACTAATTGTCACTGTTCAAATGAACATGTTCAGAGAGCATTGTGGTATGGCAAGGTATGTCTACATAATTTTATGTCTGCCACTTTCTCTTTGTTTGGCAGCACCCACATCCTGACTGCATGTTGCAAATGATTTCTCGATATGTTGATGATGTATCTTAAGCAGTATTATGTCTGGCTGGTTTCGTAACTATGGAGTGATTAGTTAAGTTTTTACATTTCTGTCTGAGAGGGAACCACACAGCCAGTCTCGTTTACATTTCTCACGTTTGGGAGACGGTTTGATTCATCCTTGCTGCTTATTGCTTTGCGTGTTACCAAAAATATAGATGCAGTGGGCCTTACTCACAAGCCATTGTTACATGATACAGCTGGTTTTAATCTTTCCTTATCTAAAAGTCTCTGAAAAGTCTCTAAAAGAGGTTTTTTGTTTTCCAGACAGAGTTTGAACGGGGCTCATTATTTGGCGACACTAGATGTCAACAAAAGACAAAGACTGTATCCTGTAATCTTGCTGTGAGCTGTAAATTCACAACTTTTTCACTTTACGGTTCGGTCTCGCTCTCGCTCTGTGCCGTTAACTACATGCCTGCAGGTGCAAAGAGTAGCGTGAGAGTCAAGAGCACTCACTCTGCAGCAAAATCTGGGGATAGAAATAGAAAAAAAAAGACTACTTGACTTAAAGCAGTCTCGGTCAACTGAGCTTTCCTCCAGAATTTGGTGTCGTTGAGCTTGAGCGTAGCCCAGTTGCATTCAATATGATTTATTTCAGCATTACTGCTTCGAAAATGGCATAACATTACTTGAGTATCCCTCAGATACGCCTTCCACAGGACCACACTGTCTTACCAGTACCCTCTTAACCACAGTTTTATCATTATTGACATGTTTCAGTGTACCCACGTTTCACCGAGCAACGTGATGCCACTTTGCTTAGATGCAAATCATGATGAGGTGACTCATCATTTGGGGTTTAGTCTTATCGGCTTGTTCCTGTAAACTTTGATGTTATGTCATCCTCACTCTTCACACACAAACACCCACTCCCATCCAAAACCCACCATGTTCTACTTTCACTGCGCTGCTGTGCAGTGAAACTCCACTTTAGACGAAATACCGCCACTTTGTTTTGACTTCATCTGAACCAGATTAACATTTGCTTGAATGTCACGTCAAGACTAAATCTTTTTACAACATAGATATTTAATATTTGTGAGATTTTTTTTAAATTTTATTTTTATTATTTTGATGGGGTTTGCTGACCTGATTCGCACTCCTTAACTCACGGCTACGAAGTTAACCACTTTCTACAGGAAGTTAGGTTGAGGGTATCACCTCCTCGTAGTCAGTAACAGTGTGACTTTTGCACATTGCCACTTTAAAAACCTCACGGTAGTAATGTAGGTCCCTGAGAAATAAGAGCTCTGAGAAGCTTCCCACAGCCCAGGGCTTTCTCACACTCACTGTTAGGAAGTCAAGGGTGTCCTGAGGGTCATGCACTGCTGAGATCTTGTGAGATACAGAATAAGATGAGAACAAACATGCTCACATTAAACAAGTGATGGAAACTTGTATGTTTGACTGTGCAATAAATAGCAGAGAGATAATCAATGTGTTTGTTTTGGGGTGGGACTTGGTGATTGTGGTTTTCATTGTCGAGTTTAACGTTTATATGAAGTGAGAAATATGATGCAGTTGAAAGAAACATTTTGGCTGTGCTAATTAATGCTTTGTTGTGTTGCAGTTACAATCACTGTGAGCAAAAGAAAGTTTAAACAATATACATAAACATTTCTGGAGTCCGGCAGAGTGACTTACTGTATGTAACGATCAAGATTTCAAGAAATTAGTCTGTTGGTTTACATTTCTGATGTAGTTTTTTGCAGAGCTGTTTCACTTGTAATGAACAAAACATGAGGAAGTTAAACTTGTCATCTCCTCCTCTTGTGTTTTTCTCACTGCCTGCTGATGCTGTGGTAAGAATGTCACTCTTAGCAAGATGTGACCTGTTTTTTTTTTTTTAGTATATCATTAGTGGCGTCTTTATCACTTAGTCAGTTCCATGAATTTAAAAGTTGTAGAAATAAATGAGAAATGTTGCTTACACTTGGTTCCTGTTTGCAAATGGCCCTTAAAGTGGCATGATTAATGATTACTTTATGGTTCTCATTGTTTTTGACTCTCCAGTTAATTTTATGACCTCTAGCAGTTATATACCAGGAGTATCTTTGCGTTGTCCCACTGCATTCTGCTTTAATGTGTTTCCCTTTGATTCAAAAACTTTTTCATTATGCGAGCATAACCAGATTACAAATGTGTCATCCTCAAATGGTGTATACTATTAAAAAGAATAAATAAATGACTTCACACATATTCACACATACAATAAGGTACGAATATAAGAGATTATAGTCAACATAACATTTGACCAATTTAAATACAAAGTCTAAGAAATATTTAGTATCAAATATAGAACTAAAAGTTAAGATTAATAACAGGAGGCGCAAAGCTGCTGCAATCATTCCTGCCGCCATTGTCTTTCTATAAGAGTATCCAATATTACGTACACGTTTATTTATTTAAATTTAATAGCTATAATTATTCTTCCATACTGACTGTGAAAACATAATTTCTGATGAGATCACATTGTAGGTGATGGGGGGGACAAAATCCACAGTCTGTTTTGGAGGATACTAAGGGTGTAGGTTTCATTTCAACATTTGAGGGACCACACAAAGGGTTTGGGGGTCGACCACCAGAAAATTTTCAGCATCAAACTCTTAATTTCCTTCATACTGGTGAATTTTAATGCACTAATTTGAGCCCCTCTACTTCAGTTTATAGTGTGAATGTATTTAATTTTTTCTAAATAAATTTCATCTGCTACTTTTAATTTTTTTTACGAAGGAGGGACAAATACACATGTTCTTAATATTTAGGGGAACATCTACCCAGCTATATACCCACTTGATTTGGCTAACTCAGACTGCTGAATGCTCATACTAGCTTTAGATAGAGTTTAGGGTGTCATTCAAGCATGTAATGAGGACTGTAGATTTTGGGATTTCTTTCTGGCTGGTATGGACAGGAAGAACAATAGGAGCTACAGCAGTTCTTATTGAAATAGGTGAATTATTTCAAAACAGACTTGCAAATGTGAATCTGTTATTTAAGCATTTAAATTATCTTCCAGATTTTTGCTTGAAGATATCACTTTAAATTTATTTTAGTATTTTATTTGGCTTGGATTCATTATCAATTGAATTAGATTGTATTGGTGATGCTTTCTTAATCTTCTCCCCTGAAATTTGCAGAGTAGGAATTCGAAAACAGCCCACAGGCCCAAAGAGACCCTTTGACTACGTGTTTATGGACGTTAGGTTTGACAGCCATGATGGGCAACGGTTAAACTGTGGTAAAACAGCTTGGCCTATTGACTGTCATTGTTTTTTTGAGGCCTACGAGTACTCGTGCCACACCATCAGCACGTTCCCCCTAACCACTGTGCTGCACAGCCCAGCTGTAAAAATAGATAGGAAAGATCGCCCCAGATATGCACGAGCATACATATAAGACATAAGATACACGCACCTTCAGGTGTTGATGTGTGGCATTTGTGGGGACGACCTCACTTACATAGGAAAGAGAAATGAGACGAAGAGATATGAAACCACAAATAGTACATTTAACTGACAATGAGTGTAGATTTAAATTCAGCCAGCTGTGTTTTGTTCAGAGCTGCCATTGTTGTCCAATTCACCTTTTTTGACCTTCAGCTGATGGTTAAACTGCAGTGGGTGCTCACCTCCACCAGGTGGCATTAGATTCATGAAAAAGGCAGAGGTGTTAACTACAGCACTTAAATAAATAATGCATGCCTTGTTATGTTATCTAAAGAAAAGATACCTTTGAAAAAATCATCAATGTGAAAAACACTTATACATACATTCATATTTTTTACTGAGTGACTGCATAGGTAAGGCAAGGCAACTTTATTTGTAAAGCACATTTCATACAACAGGGCAATTCAAAGTGCTTTAAGGAGCCATACAATATAAAAACATGATGAAGGATACAGATTTACAATAAAAGAGTAAAGAGATAAGATATAAAACGTAAAGTTAATTACTCAACTGTAAGTATCTTTGGACAGGACTCAAGATAATGAATAGTTGTTCATTCTGAGAATTTGCGAATGAAAAACTGTTATTAAAAAAACTGATTAATGTTTAATTTTATCTGAAAGAATATGATGATTGATTGACTGATGATTGATTAATTTAACACAGGAGGGCACGTTTTTCCACTTTTTTGGGTAGTACAGTACAAATGAAACTATGAATATAACGCAAGTTTACTTATAAAACACCATTTTAGTTCATATTTGGAAGCAAACTGTGTATCAGTGAAAGGCATTTGTCTATTAATAAGAATTTTACCATTGCAGCAATTTAGCAAACATAATCTGGAGTGGATGCAGGGTTTATTTAATCTATATTATATACAGCATGTTTATCAGGTATTTAAAGTCTTAACATCTCTTAACTATAGTTTTAAAAAATATTAGGTCTTAAAAGCCCTTAGGCAGTCCTAATAGCCCCTCTTTTTTTTTAAATCCAATTGTATTTATCCATCTTTAATTTCTTCTTGTCAAAATGAGTCATGCTTTTATAGTATAAAAGTCTACTTTTCTGATGTTACAAATCTTAAAACCCACCACTGAACCAAACACTGTCTTTTTATCTCATACATGCATTACCCTGTGTGCAAAAAAGTAGGTTAATAACTCACTCTAATAACGATATTACTTACCTGCAATGCTTGAATAAGAAAAAGATGATTTGTATAAAAAACAGTTTAAAAATGATTTATAAATCTTGATTTTTTTCAAGATTTATAAAGATTTATAAAGCATTTAATATCATGATGCATGTAGACACCTTGGTTTATGCATGTTTTTAATCACATTTCTTCTGTAGATAATAATAATGATAATAATAACAATGATGATGTACCTGTGTGTCTGTACATATATTGGGACAGGTTCAATGAGAAAGGGCAGCTAAAACAATAAACAAGAACTGGAGTTTGGTTTCGGCCATGTATGCCCAGTCTGAATGCAGTATTTTTCTGTTTTCCCTTTCCTGTAAACCAATACTCCCACAGCAGCTACATTACCATACCACTGCAAAGACTTTCTGGGACAACTGAAGTTATTTAGGTTAGTTTGAAAAGTTCACCCAGTTAGTCTCAAGTCTCAGTTTGTAGTAGTTTACTCCCCGAAAACTAAACAAGACTCTGTTTTTACAGTAATACCTGCAGAAAATGACATAAACAAAACAGTGATTTGTTATGCTTATACTCCGCTGGCCTTCTTGCCCCTCCCCCATCCCTCTTCATCTCCACAGGTAAAGTGCACGGGGAGTACAGTCTGTGATACCGGAGCCTTCACCTGGGAGCGGGAGGAAGGCGGGGCCGGGAGCATGCAGAGGAAGGAGGGGGATGGATGAAACAGGTGTGTGTTGTGAAAAGCAGCCGAAGAATGGTTATGAAAACAGCCATGTTAAAATGTCTAGTTGTGGTTCGTAGATCTCTGTGATTGATGGCTCAGCTATGCTTCAGGAACCACATAGACAGCATTGGCTAACAATGCAGGTGATTGTTTTTGGATTACTAACTGTATGTGCTGCTGGTTAATTTCAACAACAAAGGTAATGTTGACAGCTTTACAGAAGGGATGTATTCATAGCAAAATAAACTGTTTTGATGTCCTGCCTGTCTTTACGCTGTTTATTAATGTGTTGACAAAGGTGGTATAGTTACTGATCAACAACGGGTAAAATGTAGCATGACTCATCAGGTACAGTTATCATGCTGATTAATCTCCATGTTAATTCTTGCAGGTTTGATTCAGATGTTTCAATCTGAGCAGCCACGGTTCTCTTTCACCAGGATTGCTCATCCAGTTTTCAGCAGAGATTCAACCGAAAGAGTTGGTAAATTTCTGACTATTTCATCATATGGAATACAACCGTCAAGTTGCCCTTACTTCGCCTTTTGTTTATATAATCAAGCGGTTAATTGAGGATGGGTAGGGTTACATCTGATGGAGGAATCTGTTTAGAGAAGCACCAGTGGTTTGTAACCTTTTGTCTGTTGTCCGTTATGGTATAGGTGAGCATAGTAACACGATGTAATAAGTTACAAGACTGTTATCTTAGAGAGGGACACAAGCAGCCATTTCACTCTGTTGTCTCTTTTCTATAGCATAGCAGAAGTCTGTAAACGTTGGGTCTGCATCATGGTTTTGGAGGGACTTGAATCTGGTATGTGTTTTTGGATCTCCATCATTTATTTTCTTTCTTTTTCTCTTGCTGCTCACTGTCTCTTTATCTCACTGTGTCTACTGGGATGTATTCTTTTTTTTAAAAAATGAAAACATACCTGATATCATTTAAAACAACCTATCAGCATAATATTTGCATTGCAGCCTGCATGTGATGGTTGTCTAGATTGATATCTTCTCCCTTAGAGGATCATGTTTCTACAGCAGATGTCATTTTTGCCTTTTCAAATAGGCAATGCAAGAATCCCTTTGAGATTTGCAGAACACTACAGATATGTATATTAATATTAAATATGTAGTATGTATATGTATATTAAAGGGATACTTCACCAATTTTCAACCAGCTTTGTATCTTAACAAAGGAAGTAGTATATGTAAATGAACCGTGGTAAACTTCCCTCCATCTAACCAGTGCCAGGATCTTCCAGCTACCCTTCCAGTGAAACTCTGCCAGATGATGCATTTTGCTTCATTTGCAAAAGCGGTGTTTCACTCGCTCTCGGGCTGTTGCTGGAATTATAGGCTGTACTTCTGCATTATAATATTGCCCACCACCCATGCTGCCACCATGGACGCAGAGTATATAAGTGAATCGAGAGACAAACCCGTGTGTCTCTCTCTCACACCAAACTAAGATTAAACAGTAAAACTATGCAGTACTAATTAAAGATAAACCAAGATTCTGTTCATGCTCTACCTATTTCTCACCTAAAATGTTTTCAGAAGCATATAATAGTGCCTTGTTAGCTGTAATAGCGAGTTTGTGAACCAGAAGTGGGCAGCATACTGCTTCCTGCAAAGGAGGCTGAAAAACTCAAACGGTAAAACTAAACAGCGCTGATCAAATATAAACCAAGATTCTGTTACCGAGTTGCCAATTTCTCACCCCAGCTGTTTTCAGAAAAATGTTTTAATTTACTGTTTTACTCTAATACAAACATACGAGTTCAGATTATACCACCTACCAGCGGAGCATTTATTGGTCCGGTGCGGGGAAGTGCATTCTGGTATTTGTAGATTTTCTACCTCTTGAGCAAACAATCCCTTTTTTCATGTCTTTGTCCTGCATAGATAACCTAGTTTTATTAAAAAAAAAAACATCTTTCCAGCAGTGAAATACTTCCTTAATACACATTCACACATCCATCTGCTGTCTGCTGATGTAAATGATGCATTCAGCAATTGTGTGTAAATGGTCATTGAGAGCTAAAACTCGTTTCTAACAGGCTTCACATGGGAGGTGAGGGCAAACCGCCGCCACTACCACCAACACAAACGGAAGAAATCCTTTCTGTGCTTCCACTGGGGGCGGTACGCGGTGAGTCAGTTACACATGTGCTTCCTTCCCTCCACACGGTAACCTAACACCTGTTGACATGCTGATGCGTTGAGGAACAGGTTGATTTGTTAATACACGTGTCTCTGTGTGGCACACTGTGTTTCTCTCTCTCTCTCTGTTGCTGCTCATGTTTGTTGCCAGGACAATGTGGTCCGCAGCTACAAGTACTCCCCCCTGACTTTCCTGCCCCTGACACTGTTTGAACAGTTCCAGCGAGTGGCCAATCTCTACTTCCTCCTCATGGTGGTGTTGCAGGTCAGATGAAGCCTCAGCTGTTGGCTTTCTCCATCTCTCTACTTGTTTTCTTTTATGCATTCATCTTTAGTCCTTGCTGTATCATGTTAACAATATCCAAAGAGGGTTTTTTTTTTGTTTGTTTTTTTTAAATGTGCAGACAGTCTGAAGTCATAGGAATGATACTGATATAGTCCCTCCACAGTGATCAATCTATCTAGTTCTGTTAGATCAAACACGGTGTGCAACCAGTTATCTGTGAAATAATCTACTATAACTACAGATAGGCGTTTTTTTCTGTTTGCAAAGGAGGGTCCACGGTCTGACACACCTTAAATAAATTCAGTTGTCACCTCGGGGGGAAAAAGATTACCTTAACAGAAAAGTTCACCAACAAGATGTCATGCTGTTTGATCTCTCTAAAACTGCCTATCAGAGCTAATCCTATCCTAATCCTGACATTGTGAATTCCTTTTGTCTTGTGTAGTTTGACTTAATTAAGTAAGTACAAGGAACTCTCATTTTATGTTGATTTTGGCAGCCCCTGTTAACAAAAGTGGTAGTGTTACCATGAGCAGCACTGTCTCATATCATAAAGATCTTAATGTGGCTAGCATGTTTTTTTGTTTTTGAGGCTCTTGTATTTACCCATGCTCTTTCATTGTCCCTTTGAACTTGCTAACATACCACTCACTGCAAAACTTTGCTGGGGAAAACCAAGCACCAACATTTAAAGCCACGTTGACATAATGGCCAAACTGTGGAATTACAACCATCTGTCCAGTGATGTCATTGGGCCCAGAAAGACTTGTTCCCGTAGACCTAACATTGTGAGAGAGATGTCTGTAAGTCAGTGGATACACTTCTGGAGTGTCAAAACCTGCAGCAAATGACTTAAGGCATGTGATCCGTTTAGTCTGATATTATTTCAAAAATGTAGAGGAACGGAATGATTAGATAATTTTATCCCTATTTAAGTTTTTGTAGAGGACAGAAAAAGACTTGCTTTCACATAGGATGTAGGTATGTAAGTGACATAATATTACATTTAAATAGGTTGTCTTTTGGTTTTGCATGAGACTTATACAGTGATCTCCTGGATGAAAGTTGTTGAAAGTGTTTTGTTTGTGTCTCATAAAGAAGTTTAAATGTGCATTTAGCTTCAACAGCATTTGTGTTTGAGGAAGTAGGGGCTACTTTTTTTTTTTTAATTTCTATTTTTTTTAAAAGAAAATTAGTTTGGGTTGCACCACTGTGACTTAGTGATAATGTCATGTAGGTCAGGAATACTGCAATGTGAAAGTTGTGGAACCAAGATTACATTTACAGGGTTATTTTAACGGAATTTTTCTATTAAGGTTTAAAATGCAAACCAAAATAATGAATCGTCTATTTAAAGAGAAAAAACAAAAAACAATTTTGGCTTCATGTGCCAGTCAGCAACTTTCACGAGTTAAAGTGGCTCTGCCTCCAACGCTGTATCCAGTTCCTTTTATACATCCATGGGGAAAATACAGGCTTATGCTCCTCTGGTCTGTGTGCCACAGATCAATTTTTCTGATTTTTGCGGAGAATCAGAGCCGAGGACAGGCATCAAAGCAACTTTATGTAGTTTTTTCACCATAAAGCAGAAATTTCGAAGTTGATCTAATAGTACACTGGCAATTAGCTCATTCCCATAGAGTGCGCTGGTTGCCTGCTTTAACTTGTAACTTGGCCAGTGAGCTGTGGTTCTCTTATGAGAAAAGTTACGGCTTTACAGCACTACGTCACACACCAGCCTTCAGCTGAAAAGAAGCCAATAAGCTCCTCTCGGTCGTGTTTGATACAATAGCTGAGGCTAAGAAATGGAAGAGGGTGGTTACAGAGGACGCTAGGAAGAGGAAAAACAGAGACGGACTGAGCAAGAAGCTGGACTAGAGTAAATATTGGACCTGGTTCTTTGGCCTCTCACAACGTCTTTGACGGCTCAGCATCCCTCAGCTTGTCAACAAATGCACGTTGACTATGAGGCGAAGGCTTAACATCACTTTTTGTTTAACGACAGTGGTGTTGCACCAAAGCACAGGGAACAGATTTGCTACATAATGTAGCTTTAAGAAAAACTACACAGAAAAAGCCAGTCTTCACGCTGAAGGTCTTGTTGGCGTATGTAGGTCATATAGAGGCACCAGTATTAAACTGGGACTGTTTCATAACCATTTAAAAACTCTTTGTAGCTGATTTAAATCAAGGTCCACTGAACAACTTCTTCGAGAGCTTTTGACTGTTTCGTCAGATTTTTTTTAAGCACAAAAATTGTCACTGTTGGAAACACTGTGTGTGCATATGGTTTTATACCGTGACTGTTTCCTTTTCCCTCTGTGTGTATCCATGCCTGCTTGTGGTGTCCAGTGTGTCCCTGCCATCTCATCCATACCTTGGTACATAACCATCATCCCACTACTCATCGTACTCTCTGTGAGAGCAGTGAAAGACCTTGTCAACGACATGGTGAGACCACCAGTCACTCCGCAGCCCCCCCAGTTGGGGAGTCTGGGAGGGGGTTATCCCTAAGCGATGAATCCACCCGCTCACACACAAATGCATGATCTTAAACGCAAATATACGACCGGCCTCACGCATGCATTTATGCACCTGGCACTTAAGATTGTACGCACTCCTCTCTCTCCTTCATTGTCCGCATTGACTCCTTGTCCTCTCCTCATTGACAAAACCAGTCATCCCAGTAGCATTAATTTTCTCTCCTATCATTAAAGCTTTTCCTTTTAAATGCAGGCGTGATGTTTTGCATGGAGAATTCTCTGGTTAAGTGCATCACTGAGTTACGGTCGTTAACAGCTCTGGGTGAAACGCTTGCTTGACCCCTCTCTATTGACTAATCATTTAGTGGAGGGTGTAAATCTCCCAGCTGGTGTCACTGTAGAGCCCCGTAATGGCGTTCCTCCTTTCTCCTTTCTCCCGTTCAACCTTTCATGGCCACCCGCACTCCCTCTCACACACTCCTTGTCCATCACTCTTTTTCTCCATTCTTGTCAGGCTTTTCAGTCGATCTCTTTCCCTCCGCTCATTCTTTTTTTTGGGTTTGTCTCTCTCTCTCTTTTTCTCCATCTCTGGTTCAGGCAAGGAGACGCAGTGACTCTGAGATTAACTCCCGACCCTGTGACGTACTCATTTCCCAGAGGTGAGGACAAAGACAGTGTGTTATTCTCTCAGGACTTCCAGTTTGAAACGGTCCTCTAATGAAGCTCTAATGAAGTGTGAATGAGTGAATCCCTAGATGGTCCCTTTGTGCATTAGAGCAGGGTAAAAACACCTATTGCAAGACGTGAACTATGACCAACCTCTTGATGACATCTTCTCCTGTCCTCTGAGATACTTTTGCCTCAGCCTGTTTCTGCGACTGTTACACTCCAGATGATTTGCTTTCCCTTGTGGACTGAGAGAAAAATGTAAAAAATAATTTGTAGTCTACTCTTAAAATTGTTGTAACTGCTGGAGAACTATATTAAAGAACATTATTGTTTTAGCAGCATTGTAGTTTAAGTCCCCCTTCACTCAAAAATTCTCTTTATGTCCCGAAAATGTCTGATGTTGACAAACAGACTTGCATCTGTGGAAAGTTTATCACCAGAGAGGAGTTTTCACATTCCACAGGGGGCTATGTCTGTACACTTTCCTAAAATCTGAGATTCGTATGTACTCAGCGCAGTCTTGATTAGGTACGTCACTAATACCAAAGTCAATTGTTCTCTGAAAGGAGAAATTCAGATTGATGAGAGAACAGATTTCAACAAAACATCAGCAAAGAAACCTAAAATCTCCAGTCCAGAGTGGATTTTTAAGTACAGAGAACTGGGTTTGCATTTGCTTTGTGAAAATTTGCATAGCAAACATGGTAGAGTTTGCAGTTTTTGGGATGTAACCCGGACCAATTTCAGCACACATTGAAACAGATCTTTCATAGTATTTGAAAACAGTAATTTAGATGTAGGTGTTGTATACTGTCAGTTTGTGTATTAGGAGTCAATTATTTGGGGTTTGGGAAAATTTCATAGTGGGTTTTTTAAATGTATTTATTATTTTAAACATGTGGCTTACTGATTGTGTTTTCAATATAAAATCTATTCAAACATTACTTTTGGTCTAAGAAGAGAAAGTTTTAGTGTTTGTATATAGGGTTGTATTGCACATTTAGAAGATTTGTGACCAGCAAGATGAAGTGTATGAAAGCCATTGATTATTTTTATGTATTATTTTTATCCAGTTGCTCACTGCTCATCTGTCCTATGTCTCAGTTTCAGCAGAGCACAGTGGAAGGATCTGCGTGTGGGAGATGTGCTGCGGATCCATAAAGATCAAGTCATCCCTGTGAGATTTTCAATTTATACAACAAAGAAATTAACAGCGATATAGAAAACAAAGTGTCTGAGTAATCATTGTTGTTCAAGCAGAATAAGATTGCATGAATTAGTTGTTCACCTAACCTATAACCTACCCTATAGCTTGCATATATTATTATTTTCAGATAGTGGAAATTTTCAGCATAGCAGCGTGCAACTGCTTAAGATTAAATATTTTAATAAATGCTCCATAGCTCTATTTATATTTCCAGTAACTTCCTATTTATCACTGTCTTGATTTTTCTGTTTCCCTCTTTCCACTCAGGCTGACCTTCTCCTCCTGTGTAGTTCAGAACCTCACAGTCTGTGTTATGTGGAGACAGCAGATATCGACGGGTAAGAAACTAATCTGTTCTCTTATTCTATTAATAAATTCATCATATTCTATGTATTAAAACAAGCAAAAGCAATTGGGTACCTACAACATAAAAACTGTGCAGTGTGGAGTGAGTAGGATAAAAAAATATATAATGGTAAAAATGATAGCACAAATCAGGAGTTCATAAGAAGTTTTAAGATTTCATTTTAAAGGTGATATTGATTTTTGAAGCCTAAGCTCTCCAGACTCCTCTTCTGTTGCCATGGGACTTTGACAACAAATACTTGGTCACCTTTAAAGGTCTAAAATCATTTATACACTGTGGGACAGCCAGAGGGGCCCTGTCTGCACATGTGAAGAGCATCTGAGGTGAATCATAAAAGGGCAAAGAGGTGTATGATTAATTTGGGTCAGATAAAATATGGAATCAGTGGAAGAATCAGTTTGAATGATGTGATTTTGATACTAGTTCAAAATAAGAGAGCAAATAAGAGTTCTTCCAATACCGACACCATTATCAACATGGTTCCCACAGTCATGGAAAACCTGGAAAAGTTATGGACTTTATTACAAATGCATTTTCCAGTCCTGGAAAAGTCATAGAGTTAGTAAACACCATTGGCAGTTTTGGAAAAGTCATGCAATTTTGTGTAATGAAATTGTTGCAGTAACATACGCTTTGTCATTTTCTCAAATGTCAACCAAAGGGGAAAGAATATTCTTTTTTATTATGGGTCCTTGAAAAATCATGGAAATGTTTTGAAAGTTTGTCACTGAAAATGAGTGGGAAGCCAGTGTCTTAGATGCCTCTGATACTGCCTAAAACGCTGGAGCAGATATTGGCAAGTACGTGAGTCTATGCACTGATCCAGGTAATTTATTTATAACCTTTAAAGTAATTTCACTCCCAAATAAAATGGCAAATCAGTTCTTAACAGATCTAAAACAGCAGCCTATACAGCAAGTTGTGCTGCATTCACCTTTAGCAAAATGTCAGACGTATTTGGTTGTATTTTACACAAACTACCTGAGCCATGCATTACAACAATGATAGCAAATCATTTCACATCCATACAGGGTTAGTAATATACAGCTATTATTATTTATTTATTTGTTTATTTTTGTACATTTTTTAACATTTTATTATCATTTTTCTTATTGCCATTATTATAACACAGTGGTATTGAATTGGTACTCAGTATCAGCTAATACACAAGCTCAGGTATTGAAATTGTTGAGAGGGAAAAAATTGTATCAAAACATCTCTAGTTTAAGACCAGTTAGATCCAGTTTCAGAGAGATGAAAATGCCTTGTGGTTTATCGCAGAGTTAAGACCTTTTAATATGATGATAATATTTTAATATGATCACATTAATTTCCCCAGACTTCTAAACAGTATAGAAATTTCCTTATTCTGATTATCCACAAAAGAAATTAATATTGCATGTCTCTCTTAATGTGTACAAAGTGCATATTGCCTTGACTTCTCATGATTATTTCTAATGAATGGATCAACTGTCTAGTGTGCATGTGTGGTCTTTTCTTCATACAGAGAAACTAACCTCAAGTACCGGCAGGCGCTCAGTGCTACACACAACGAGCTGACCTCTCACCCCTCGGAGGAGACGCTTGCTGCCTTTGATGGTGAATAAATGTTTTCTATTAAGAATGCAAATTCAGATGTACTCATTTTTTAAGTACAGCAAAATTCATTCTTTTACAGCATTACACATTGTAGAGCAAATGTAATCTTTTCTGTTACAGGCGTCGTGCTCTGCGAGGAGCCAAACAATCGCCTGTACACCTTCAGAGGCCAGCTGCACTGGCGAGGAGAGTGTCTTCTGCTGGACAATGAGCACATCCTCCTGAGGGGAACAGTCCTACGCAACACAGAGTTTGCCTACGGCTTGGCTGTATACACTGGTACATGTTGCAGAATTTATTCAGCTTAGAAAAGGGGATATCAGCACAGATTTGTGTGGAATGAATATGCCTGAGAGATAGTGAGGGGATGAATAGTGCTGTTTTTATTCAGAAAACGGGTCACAGCAACAGCCAAACTGGTCTGTTGAGTCTAAAAATGAGGTAAACCGTGTGAGGAGAAATGCTGATATGTGGCACAATTTCCTCCAGAGGTGTACGATAATGGAGATAAAACTGTTGCAAAATGTTTTTGTGTCCCGGCCACCTATCCTTATTTCACCTTCTTCTGTGGCCTCTACTTGTTTCAATGACAAATTTTATTATGTGGAATACATTATACTGCTAATTATGGACAGTACTTAACTCTTGCAGCTGTGTCTTAAATGTGGCTCTGTTAACGTTTGGCAGATTACAGGCTCCTCCTGTCTTTTAAGTGATCATTGATCGGATATTACCGGACCAGGCTGAGGTGTCATGGATCTCACCGCTGTGACCCTTTCAGTTCTGGTGAAGCAGATCAATCGATCAGATTCTTCCAGAGATGGGTTTTATGCCATTCATCAGAGAGTGTCTGTTGGTGTGACCCCAGTTCAGCGTGATTATAACTCCTAACCCACTTGACACAACGTACTTTAAATAATGCATGATCAAGGTTGGCATGTTGTTGTTGTAGTGAGAATAAGTTGGAGTCCATTTCTGTCCTTGAACAAGTTTTAAGATATGGCACATATTCTCAGTGTGTGTCATTTTTACGCATGCAGCTCAGCGTTTTTCAGCAGTCTATGTGAGATTGAGACAGCATCACTGGAAAACATAATGTGATATTTTATTGATCCCTGCAGGGGAAATTCTCTCTTCCCGCTGACCTCTCAGCAGCGGGGTCACACACCCCCGGAACTGGTAGGGATTCAGCATCTTGCTCAAGGGCACATCAGCAGATGCTTGCTGACATGAGGGCTTGAACTTTCACCCTCTGGCTGCAGGATGGTCTCCCAACTCGCTCGGCCAGGCCGCTGGAGCGATAGCATCTAATAGTTGTCTGCTCTGTACCAGGCGCGGACACCAAGATCCTGAGGAACTGCGGGAAACTGAGAGTGAAGAGGACGCAGATGGAGAAAGTTTTTAACAGAGTGGTGATCGGGGTGAGTAGGTAAAGGGCAGGGGGATGACAAGAATGAGATAACTTGTGGAGTTTTTTTCTAAACTGTATGGGTCTATATTCTGGATCTCTAGATTGTCCTTACCGTGCTGCTCGTGGCTCTGCTCCTTGCCATCGGCGCTGGTGTGTTTTCGAGTTGGGTCATGAGCCATACAGAGGTTCCGTCCGCTCTGGTAGTTAATGGCAATCCCGTCTACACTGGGTTCCTGGTGATCTGGAGCTACATCATCCTGCTCAGCCCGGCCATGCCGATTGCTCTCTACATCTCGTTAGTTCTATCAACAATAGTGCGCTCATTTGATTGTAGGCGGGAAGGCTGAAATACACCTGTGTTTGTGTGCATACAGTCTTACTGTGTATGTGTGTGTGTCCACAGGTTTGAGGTGATCCACACGGTCCACAGCCTGTTCATTGGCTGGGATATAGAGATGTATTGGCAGCAGGCAGACAGACCGGCTCAGGCCAGGAATACCTCACTGAACGAGGAGCTCGGCCAAGTTGGATACCTGCTGAGTGACAAAACTGGGACGCTAACCCAGAACCGTCTGCTCTTCAGACAATGCTGCATCGCCGGGGAGATCTACGGTAAAAATACACTGAAACCATCTAAAATCTATTTATCAATATTATACTATCTATACATTTAGTGATATTTTAATTTCACTTCTTAGAAAAAAACAGCAACCCAACTCCAGTAGCTCTACTTATTAGGAAAGAAACAATCTTTATCTGACTTCACACAGTGCAGCTAGCTGAAAATTAAAATTTCAACCAACCTCACAGACTTTTTTAACAGCCTCACCCTCTGCCCAGTCCAACAAATATGTCATCTTTATTTTGTTTTATTTTATTCACCTTGTACATCATATCATGAATTCAACATACTCTCAAAGTGCATGTCATCTGTGTAGGCATTAGGGATGGGGAAAAAATATGCAGCATAGTATCACAATATTTTTGAGTGACAATATAGAATAACAGGGACGCAATTTTTTATTATCTAAATTGTAGCCTACTAGAATAATACAATCAATGGGGTCTTTTTCTGTCCACTAGTTACATTTTGCTGCAATAAAAATGACTAAAGTGAGATGAATGGACTGAAACTCAATCTTATGAGGTAAACAGATGTTGACAAAGTTGTCCTTTTGGGGACATCATTTGCAGTTTAAAAAAGGGAAGAAATCACAATGTAAAACAATAAATTTAATTGCAATACTCAGCATATTGCAACATGTTTAGAATTTTACAGTAATATTGTATTTTAATAATATATCATCAGGCCTAACCCTAGTGGACATGTCAGAATAATTATGTTTAAGGTATACTATATATGAATTGTGTATTAGCATCAGTATATAAGAGATAAGCCTTTTATTGTGACGATAAAGTAAACGTATACTACTGTGTCCTTTTCAGTTTGATACAATTGTTATGACAATGAGACACTTTTTATATCTGTTGTCACTCAGTATTTTACAACAATCCAGTCTGAGTTCAAAAACGTGTGAAGTTACAAGACTGCATCCTGTCTAATGAACACAGTAATTTCCTTCCTTAAATATTAATTTATGTAACACAGAGATGATAATGACCGCACAGCCAAGTTTCCTCTCTGGCTCACAGTGGAACACAGATCCCTCTTGGGAGACAACAGGAGACACATCATATCCAACAGACACGAGTCCATCTACTAAATATTTAACACCGACTCTGCCCACTGAAGACCAACTGTAATTGAAACCTTGTCAGAAACACATCAACCATATGTTGTACGTCTGAGCCACTTCCTGGTTCAGCCCACATGTCTGAATTCTTTTTTTTTCTCTGTTTTTATTTCACTTGTCTATATTCTATCAACGTATTGTACCTCCATTTAGCCCGTAGTCGTTAAATTTATATTTTTTTACTTTCACAGGTGATGCATCAGTTAGGGCAGAGGACACAGAGGTACTTCTTTCAAACCTGCTTTTTTTTTGTTTGTTTGTTGTTGTTTTTTTTTTTACCATTTTGCCTATTGTTATGTATTTCCAATCTAATTCAAAGGTATTCTTTAACCTTCCTTCAGAGATATGTTTGTATCAGCTGAATGTTTTCTAATATGCGTGGAATGAAAAGTTTATTTTTCAACAAAGCATAATGAAGAAAAAGGTGCTTAGCGTAATTTTAGAATTATCAAATATCAATAGAAGTTTATTGTTTCAGTGCGCCAATGTCATTTTTGACTATAAAATGTATTGGGAAACTGCAAAATATCCTGCCTCTATTACATATATTTGTCACAAGTATTTGATAACCACACACTATAACAGCGGCTATATCAATGTCTACATTTTTTACTCCCCAATACCGGCATCAGCCTCAAAAATCGAGTGTAGGTCGGGCTCTACAGTGCACGGTTAAATTTGTTGTATTTTCTCCTGTACATGTGCAGCTGATGGACTTAAGCTGGAATCCGTACTCCTGCGGTGGTCTGTTCATGTCGGCTCCCGACCTGCTGGAGAAGCTCAGAGGACAGCAGTGTCCGTTTATTAGACAGTTCCTCAGAGCGCTGTCTTTATGTCACACTGTCATGGCGGAGTGGAAAGAAGGTTAGGTCTGTGTTTGTATGAGAGTATCCGTATTTGTTTATGATATAAATCAAAGCAGTTTAGTTTTCATCCTCCACTTGATAAACCTAATAAGTGTTAGACTGACTCACACACTGAAATCTCACTGTGTTTTGTATTACATGGATAGACCTAATGGGGTGCTACAATATAAAGTCAAATAACCTGCATATGTTCTTTCAGACTTGTCTAATATTGACCAGACTTGAAAGGATGATGCTTTCTTGTCCGTTATTGTCCACTTTGTAAATCACTGCTCTGACTGATATGATTACGTTCCTGTAAGACAACATGTTTACACCTTGTGTGATGACTTCATTCCTCCAGGGGCTCCAGTTTACCAGGCTGCATCCCCAGATGAGGAAGCTCTTGTCGGTGCAGCCAGGGAGCTGGGCTGGGTCTTTCTCTCCAGGACAAGAGACTTTATTGATGTATCTGAATTAGGTGTCCCTTGCCAGTATCAGCTGCTTGCACTGCTGGACTTTACCAGCAAGAGAAGACGCATGTCTGTGCTAGGTGAGAGTAGTAAATACACACTAACTATATATGTTCAACTTGTTTCCTGAATAAATTATCTATACTGGTTTTGTTTGTGTTTTTCAGTGCGGGAGCCGGAGGGTGGGTTAAAGCTGTACTGTAAAGGGGCAGACATAGTGATCCTGGAGAGACTGCAGAAGGACTGTCCATATCAGGAAAGGACTGAAAGAGCCCTGGAGGTGAACTGGAGTTTCTACTGAACCACTAGTGTGTGCTGTTATTGAGCCCACAATTTTTTTTTTATGTCACTCTGTTAATATCTTTTGGTTTCTATATCAGTATTAAGCATTTTACAACTTAAAAAATCAGCCATCTTAACCATGTGTGTTTGCACGTTAACATTTTATAATTAGCCTAACTGAACTGGACAAATTGAGATTTTCCAGACGGTGGCGCTATACTAAAATCAAACCTTTTAAAATGTATCCTCAGGTGCCACGCTGTTGTTACGACAGCTAGTGATAGTCTATTTGCTCTTTTTATGCAACAGCCTGCTATCCCGTAAAGTACACACTCCCTGTGTTTAGAAAGATTCATAGCCTGCAGTAGTCAGCCCTGCCTCCTTTCACACCCGCTTTGCACCGGTTCATAGGGAGCATCTGTGTATTTGGCTGTCGAAATTGACGTCTAGTAACTTACCACATACACCACTTTGCTGCTCCAAACATCAGACCTCTGATCTGACAATCATCATTGTGTGTCCATCAAGAAAACATAAGTAGATTTTTCTTCTTAGGGGATTAAGCCGTCACTACTATTGTAATATTACTGCTGCGTGAAACACTGCATAATGTCAACCAGGGAAGAAGGATTGTAAATTAAATATTTGACCATGAGGTCTGATAGCCACAATATTTTTTTCCTGCACAGGTGAAGGCATCACCCGCTGTTCTCTGCATCTGATGACTCAGTGAAGTCATTCTGCATAATAATGAGCCATGCACTTCTTTTTCGGAGAGTGCGTCACCTACTTAAGAGAAAACCGGCCTTTGGGGTGCACATTTGATTTCAGTATAGCAAGCTGTCAAACAAATAGGCTTTCAGGCTGATGGGACATTTTTTCAGACTGTTAGTGTTATGAAAATATGAATTGTTGGAACAATGGGGAGTCTGCCGTTAATGTGCTAAATTTCATGGCAGTCCATCAAGACTTGTAACTCCTAACTCAAATAAAATGT
The DNA here is from genome assembly GCF_008729295.1 of Plectropomus leopardus. Classification (NCBI taxonomy): domain Eukaryota; kingdom Metazoa; phylum Chordata; class Actinopteri; order Perciformes; family Serranidae; genus Plectropomus; species Plectropomus leopardus. Next base: position 27,271,814 of record NC_056465.1, read on the forward strand.
CAAGGGATCTCCAAAGTCATTAGGATTCATCCTCTCTGCACCATGAATATCATGTAGTACCAAATTTAATGGCAGCCTCTCCAATAGTTGTCATAATTTTCACTAAAAGCCGAACATGTCAACCTTATGGTGGTGCTATTTATCCTCTGGGAACTGTGAATGTCTGGACAAAATTTTTATGGTAATTTATCCAATAGTTTTTGGTGGACCAACTGACTGATTAACATTGACATCCCCTGTGTTAACAGCAAACGTTTTGCAATAAATATGCAATAAATGCAATGAATAGAGTCTCTTTATCGTGATCATCTGAGTGGGACACATTGGCCTCTACGGACAGTATCTTTCATATTGTCAACTGTCTGATTCTCAAAGCTTCTACGCACTGTATTAAGCATCTCATATTAGTTAAAAGTGCTCATCAATCAATAATGAATAGTGTTTAAAAAGAAAAAAAAAATCATGCCAGCAACCTCCACCTGAGATAGCCGAGGCATCCATGTCGAGACTGAAGTGTTTATCTCGTGTTTTCTTTGTCAATTCTTCAATTCTGCCTGAAAGATCACTCAGTAAATAATGTGCAGCCTGTAATAATGTGTTAACTTATCTCCTGTCAGTTATTTGCCCAGGCCTGTCTGAGGACTTTGTGTGTTGCGGTTCGATCTGTTCCTGAGGCATCATGGGAGCAGTGGAGTAAAACTCTGGCCCAGTCTGCTGCCATGGAGACCTGTGACCGTGACTCACTGCTGGAAAAGCTATATGATCAGATGGAGAGAGACCTGCAGGTGGGCTCCTCCTCCGTTTTTTTACAAGTTTATTGTCAGTCTTTCACTTAAAGTGATACAGCTGATCATTGACACAGATAACTCTTTAAATCATGAGTTTCTGGCCGGTACTTTTTTGCTAAATTAACTTTTTATGTCTGAAGCACAAAGTAGTCCTTAAACCGTTTAAAACCTGTGATGAAGGCAATGAGCAACATAAATTAGCAAGACGTGTCAAAAATACAATAAATTCACCTGAAAAATTTGTAAAGGAACAACAAACAAAACGGGAAAGTAAAAACAATAACAAGTAAATAGATAAAAATAAAAAAAGCAAGGAAATGGCCTGAAAGGACGTGCTTAATTTTTTAAAGCTCTATAAAGAAATTTAAATTTGTAATTTTGTCTTTTAGAAATAAAGTTTTCTGGACATTTTTCCCTAACTTAAAAAAAATAAATAAATTTTATTTCTAAATCTACTAATTTCTTGCAATTTGTGTAATATTTCTTGCCAAGTTGCTCACTGCTTTTTTGAAAGAAATCAAACCAAGTTGCTCGGATTCAAAGATTTAAGTAGACTACTTGTGAAAGGTGTCTAAAACCTGGATCAACATCACTTTTTAGTTCAAAGGATAGAGAAAACTAAATCCTTGTTTCAAAGCCACTTCGATCAATAACCTGCATTTTTTCTTTTAAGGAGTAACTTGTAATTTTTGTCTCCTTGTCATGCTACCATATAATTGAGCCAATGTCTTGCAGGAAAACAAAGTTTAACTTTCATGTTTTTGATAGCTTCTGGGTGTGACAGCGATAGAGGACCGACTCCAGGAGGGCGTTCCTGAGACTATTGCTCTGCTTCAACAGGCTGGGCTCAAAGTATGGGTACTAACCGGGGACAAAAAAGGTATCATGACATACTGAAACAGGAGGTTGGAGTTGTTGTGCTGTAACTACACGTCTCACTGCTGCTTCTGACCTTCCTTTCTCTTTCCTGCTCCATCTTTTCTGTCCTGGAAGAGACTGCAGTGAATATTGGATATTCTTGCAAGCTACTGGATCCTAACACCAGATTACTGGAATGGCAGGAGCTGAGGTGAGCAATGATAAAAATACACAAACACACACATGCACACACTCACGCCAGCTCATTGATCTTTGTGTGTTTGCCCCTGCAGACAGATACTCCAGTCCCCAGACCCAGGGGTCAGTTTCTTCAAGGCCAGACAGACAGAGCTGTGGGCTGTAGACAAGCAGACAGCTGGAGCAAAGACTGCTGTGGTCCTCACTGGACCTGAGCTGGTAAACACTGGACAAACAGGATATAGGTTGCCCATACAGTTTAAAAATGGACGAATCGCCAACATCACACTGTTAACAAATGACTCTGTTTCACAAAGTTCCCAGAGAATGGGAGAGGACAGTAGAGTGCATATGCAAGGCTCTGCAACTCTTTACGTTGTTTTTTTGTATTTGTCACAAAGTATGATTTTTACATATTTACATATTTTTTTTTACCTCTATGCCTGTCTTCTGACAAATAGAGCTACTACTCAGACACCTGTCAACACGATGTGCACGTTTGAATTGCATTTAAGAGGCGAATGAATATATTTCAGAGGACATGCCCTTACTTTTAACCACATTTATAGAGGAGGTAGCACATTCTGATGGCATTAGCCACCTAACTGAATTAGATACTCCACTTATAATATTATTATTGTTATTATTATTATGCATTTTTATAGGTACCTTACAAAGCACTGAAGGACGCCTGACAAGACACAGTTAAAAAATAAATAAAAAAGAAGCAGAAATGTATCTACAGATCAGAAAGTCAAACAATTCAGTAATACAAAGTAATAGATTGATATAATAATTAGACAAAAATCATAACTGAAAAAACTAGCTATAAAATCATCATCATCATCAGTACAAATCTGTATAAGTTAAACTACATTTCACTCTGAGGAGGTATAGCTTTATGTGTCAGGACACCAGCAATGGCTGCGGCTGAAGGCATTATGTTTTCAGCTTGTCCGTTTGTTGGTCCCATTCCTGTCAATGTGATATCCAAGCAATGCCTTGAGGGAATCTCTTCAAAATTTGGCAATCGTCCAGTTTGACTCAAGAATTTGGTGGTCAGAGGTCATTCTGACCTCCCAAAATATGTTTTTATCCATAACTTAAGTATTCACATTAATAATGACAAAATGTTACACAAATGTCAAATAGGATAAAATGAAGTGATGACATTTTATATCCAAATAGTCAAAGGTCAACATATGCTATCTGAAACCAAGAAGCAAAGGTGTAGACTCCTTTAAAGGTCCATTTTATATAAATATAATCTGAACTCAGCTGTTTGATGGTGTTGTGCTCCAGGCAGAGTTTGACCAGAGACCAGAGTGGGGGGCCAAATTCATGAGCCTTGCAGAACAGTGTCAGTCGGTGCTGTGCTGTCGTGTAACACCCGGACAGAAGGCAGACATCGTCACGTTGGTCAGGAAACACACCAAATCCATCACCATGTCCATTGGGGATGGTGCCAATGATGTAAACATGATCAAGAGTAAGTCATGTTGAAATCCTGACAGACAAAATACATGTGTATCAGTGAACTATCATATTTTTAAATTTTCTTCTACGGTTTCCCCATCATCAGCTGCTCATGTCGGTGTGGGAGTGGAAGGAGTGGAGGGAGGTCAGGCAGTGCAGAACGCAGACTTTGCATTGTCCCAGTTCAGATTTCTGCAGAGGCTGCTGTTGGTTCATGGGCGCTGGTCCTACAGGCGCATTTCCTTCTTCCTGCGCTACTTCCTGTTTAAGACCTGTGGCTTTGCTCTCGTGCACATATGGTTTGGTTTCTTCAATGGCTTCAGTGCTCAGGTTAGACATACATGGATGAGACTCAATCACAAGAGCACTTAAAGTCATACAATCAACTGAAATTAAATTTGGGGAAAACATCCTGCATTTATTCCACCATCTATTTCTCTCCTGCAGTCTCTGTATGAGACATGGTTCATCGCTTTTTACACTGTCTTCTACACAGCAGCCCCCATTATGTGTGTGGCCTTCTTTGAACAGGTGAGACATTTTAAGAGACAAATGTTTTTATGTAATCAATAACTATAGTCTGATATTATTTTTTTTTAAATCAGTTTCGAGTACTTATGATTTATCCCGTGTCTTTGTGTTGCAGGACGTGAGTGCAGACAGCAGCCTGAAATGGCCGGAGCTGTACAAGTCTGGACAGAGACAGCAGCTGTCCAGCCCTCTCATGCTGTCCTCATCGCTCCTGTATGCTGTCTACACATCACTCGTTCTCTTCTTCATACCGCTTGGAGTCTTTTACAACACAGCCTACGACTACCAGACCATGGCTGTCACTGTGTCCATGGCAGCCATGTTCACTGCCACCATCGAGGTCAGTCACACTTTTTACAGATACAGATACAGAAGTGAACCACAGAAACCTGAAATTACAAGTAGATACAAGTAGAAGAGGAATATTAGACATTTTTATTACTGCATCATCAACTTTTTGTGCACCCTCAATAAATGAACTGTTGATCTCATAATGTGATGTTATTATATTATAATGTAATGATCACTGTAGATTTGATCTATTACTCCGAATTATATAAAAATGTAACAATACAAGATAATGTGTATTATATATAAATGTACAAAAATACTGTCTGTGGACCGCTGTAACATTGTCTAGTAACTCGTCTAGTATGGAATCCACTTTTACAAAGTGCAGCAGGAGAATCCAAGATTGAGACAAATTATGATGAAAATTATTAAATAATTACGAATGATAAGTTGCTTAGTTCTTTGGTTGAATAAGTAAATCTGCCTTTATTTAAAGATAGAAAAATTTCCACATTAAAATGACTAAAAACCATCAGAAATTCCTTATACGTTATGTTTCATTGACTACTTAAATTTTTCGAAACATTTCCAACAATCTTTAAACTCAGATAAATATGTAATTGTATTTAAGATAATGCTGCATTTCAATTGGTTTCTTGTCAGTGGCGTCATATAACCTTTTTACCCTTTAGTTGCGTTAATTTCCAATGAAACACGGAATACAAGATGACGTGTAACAACAAAATATTTACACTTGCCCTACTTTAGGACTAAATCATACATCACCGGATTGTACTTCGTAATACAGCACTTTCGTCTCCCACACAGTCCTCCAGTAGTGACGTAAATTATTGATATGATGTTCCAGTATTTATCCAGCTTGCTACAACATGCTGCATGAAAAGTTATTCATGTCAGGCACCTAACTAATACATACGGTAACAGTACTGCAACGTTCAACACGCTCATTGCGTTACCTTTAGTATGATTGCTTTGAACACATGCTCCATTGATTAGCTACCCAGTGACTGAATCTGAATTGTTCAACTCATCTAAAGTAAATGGTTAGTTAGCAAGTTAATGTTATGTCACATGATGCTATAGCTATAAACTTGTTGGCAGGCATGAAGCAGCAGGTGCTACAAGAGGTATTATTGCATTGCATAACTCCTAAAAAGTTGAGTAGATCATCATGAAATTTTGAATCCACAATTCCTCTGTCAAATCGTGGGATGTCACCTCCCAGAAATCCCTTATACGTGGCCGAGCTCCAATTTAAGGGGATTGCCTTTTCATTATCGCTTGCAAAACACATCAACTATGATTTGAAATAATGACTGCTGGTGCAGTGGCTGCAATAGAAATAAACCTGGACATCCATCGTGCTTCTTAGAATGTTATCGCCAGAGCAGAAGTCGCATGACATTGCGAGAGAAGTTGCATAACATTACTCCATGGAAACGCAGTCATCTTGCATTTGTGTTTTATCAACATTTCAAAAATATTGCTTACGTTTTGCACTGATCTGTAAAGGAAACCCGCCTAATAACACAGCATGGTTTGATGACCTGAATTGTAAATACAGGATCAAGCTGGTAAAGTTCGCCGCTGTGGTGGCTTGTAAACAAATCAGAAGGCCAGTCTCTAAGGACAGAGTGTGAGCAGGAAGACTTTTATATCCAGATGAATCCTTCCTCTCTGATTACAGTGTTTCTGGTCGTCTTTCAGATTATACTGCTGACCAGATACTGGACGAAGTTCAACATAGCAGCTGTGTGTGTCTCTTTTGTATTTTTCTTCATCTGCTCCAAGATCACCCACAGCGCTCACATTTTTGAAAAATCACCCAGCGACTACTTCTTTGTTGGTACACTTCTGCTCATCTCAGTGCACAGCACGCCTCCCTCTACTAATTTCTGTCACTTCAGTGATGTTGTTTCCTACTGTGGCCATTTTAACGTTTATTAGTACAGGAACTGCTGGACTTGATTCGCTTGAAGACAGATAATATTAAAGCAATTGTTGATAAAAGCAATCAACGAAACATGCAAGAAGAAATGTCAATTTAAGGGAATACTTCACCACCTGAATGATATTTTGAATATCAATTATTCACCCCTTGTTACATTGAATTCCAGAAGAAAATTGTTTTTCTTTCTATCCTCCATGGTATATGAAGAATCCAAAAAGGGAGAAAATACTGAGTGAACTGAAGTCATAGTTAACAAACTCTCACATAACTCTTGCAGTATAATCCAAGTCTTATTTCTAGTCATATACTCAACTTCCCAAACATGTGATTTTCAATAAAACCATAATGGACTGAATAATACTACATTTGTTTATGAAGTTTGTAAACAGATGTTTTGAAATAGTACCACTATGATTTTCAATTCATCAAGGGTTTTCTGGATTCTACGTTCATTTTTCTAAATTCAATGTAACAAAGGGGAAGTCAGTGACATACCAATGATCGTTTGGTGGGTGGAGTATTCCTTAAATGATTATTTAATTTTGTTCTGTCATAATAATTGTGAACAGGTTTCATTGCTCTGCGTGTGCTTTCGATCAGGTGCGGCTGATAAGGCCTTCATTGATCCACTTGTATGGCTCGCAGCTCTGCTCACTACCTGGACCGCTGTTTTACCTTCAGTGACCGCTCGTGCTTTGAATGTCATCCTCAGCATGCATAACAAACACAAGGTGAGACATCTGCATGAAAAAGCCAATTAAGACTGTAGAAAATAAAGGTGGTGTATCAAACTGGAAATGAAGCCATTTTACAGCAACCTGTACATTTAATTTTTTGGGACAACTTTGCATACAGCAGTTTACCTCCTGCATATCCATCTCAGCCTTTTTCACAAACCATTGAAGACTTTTATGGTTCCAAAATATGTCAGTAACATAATATTTGTATTATTTTTCTCAGCAACAATTCTCTAGTTTTGTGCATCCTACTGGGAAATGTGCTTTCTGCTGATTATAGGTTTAAATAAAAAAAACTGACTTGATGTCTAGCTCAGTATTATTTTGTATTTGGTTGCCATTTTATGTTATTTAGGAGCGATAAGAAGCCTAAACTTACGTACCTTACCTGAGATGGGTAGAGCTGTTTCCCAGTCACCAAGATATGAGGTTAAACACCTACAAAAACAAAATCATGGACAATACTAACAATTCTGCATGCTCATAGATGTCCCTCTCACCTGTCTGTGATTCAGGTCCACAGTGCGTCCAGTGAGCCAGTGGAGCTGAGGTCAAACTTCAGAAGGGGGGCGTCTCTTCGCCGTTCCTCTTATGCCATGTCTCAGGGGGCCGGGCCTGGACGCTTCATCTCTTCAGCGACCTGCATCCGCAGCAGCACAGTGCCAACGGTGGATGAGAAGGTGACTGCAAGTACTGACTCACAAGTGCAAATTCACATGAAGGACAATAGTGTTGCACCAAACAGCACATGAATAATGACAAAGATACAGTTTGATATGGGAAAATATTTGATCTTTAAGATTTTTACTGGAGTATAGAATTCAAATGTATGTGTCTGTACTTAAAACTTGTATAGCAGCGTCCGCACTCATCTTTTGTATAGCTATGTTTTTAGAAAGTAACTGTTATAATATACAAAATACATTATTTACTATAATTCTTGTGTATTGTCTTTACATAGACAGTTTACCTCTGCATGAAAATCTCTCATCTGTGTTGTTTGAGTCTGTTGTGGTAAAAATCAAATTTTCGGCTGGTGGGGGGGGGGGGGGGGGTCGCAGGGGATTCCCTTTGAAGATCAAACCAAACACAATAAACCGACAGCACCGCTTTGTTTTACAATTGTTTTATTTGTTAATTTATTTCAAAACACGCAATTTTACCCATATTATCCTTTTAAGTTTTTATTTTTCTGTAACAGTTATTACTCAGATTTTTTTCCTTCTCAAAAGTCTCAGCAAGAGTGAAACTAAAAGTCCTCCACAGGCTCTCCGGCTTCTGCAGTGGGAGGAGGGAAAAGAGGCTTTCTGACCAGACGTCGTGAGTGGGTTTATCCCTTGTTTGTGTGTGGGTGGGGCGGTGTGTGTGTGTGTGTGTGTGTGTTTGTGTGTGTGTTTGTTTGTGTGTGTGTGTTTGTGTTTATACCAGGGTATGTGTGTGTGTTTAAGTGCAATAGGTGGAATGTCCACATGGCCGGTAAATCACAGGACCCGTAGAGCAGCCCAGAGAGCTGAACATTGTCTTCTAGGTTTGGTAGCCAGATTGTCATACCTCTGATTTCATCTTTGGTTTCAGCAAACACTCTCAAAAGGCAGACTCACCCTCTCCAGCATGTGCCTGTGTCTGTTTGTGTGTCTGTCTGTCTGAGTGCAATATAAGCCACCGTCTCCAGACGACTTTGTAAACTTAAGTAAGTACAATGTAAGTGTCTTTGCATTGATTGTGGCCCTTCCTTGGCGCTGGGGACAAAGACAGTCAAACATTGTAGAACAATGGAGCCATGAGCGGGGAGGATCAGCTTGCAAACATCAACATGGACTCCATTTTGATGTCAATGGCAGTTTGGGGCATTCATGTAAAGCTGTACGACATCAGTGTGGTGGAAACATGGGGGCGCTGTAGTGCTCTCCTCTCCCCGAGTCACTCTCTACTGTACCCAGAGTGACCGGGGTTTCTCCGCCCGCTCTGGGCTCAAGGGAGGAGGGGGGTGATGGGTCATGGAGGTCAAAGTGTGAGGGGAGTTGTGGAATGTGGCAAGGAGGCAGGGGGGGGGGGGGTTGTACCCTCTGACCCAGCAGCAACGATTAAGATTGGGGGGGTCAGGTGTTTGCATAGTTCTCTGTGCAAAAGCCACCAACCGGAGCCATTTTTATTCCTCGCGGCTGGTTACATCATCATTAGATTAGCAGGAAATTGTGGTGGGTGATGGGAAATATGGTCGTTGCACCACAGCTCTCGTTCTCGACTCCTGCAGTGCACTACGTTATGGCAGTAGGGGTGCAGGAGGGTGGAAAGGTGACAGGGGATGAGAAGGGAGTGGATTTGAAAATGAGTTTCGGGTGTTTCGATCATGTCGAGCTTGATGGGGTGGAAGATGGAGAGCGGAGGGGAGATGATGGGGCAGTCGTTTGGCAGTCGGGCACTACAGCTGGTCATTCAGAGAGCCTCTTTTCCCTTGATTTTGTTCTTCCGTCCTCCCCTTCCTCCTCCCCACTGGCCTGCCCTCTCTCTACCTTTTTTCTTGTTTTGAAACTGATTGTCTTCTACCATCACAAAGACACTTGGTTCTGATTGATTAACAGGTAACAGAAGAGGGAGAGCACAGTGTGACTGGGGGTGTCTACATCAGTCCCATTGGCAACATTCGATCCCACAGTGAAATGACACACACATATGCTGTTTGACAGTAAATGCTGGCGACATTTCGGGGCTCGGATTGCCAAATGGTACTGCGGTTGGTTGGTCGGTCAGTCAGTAAGAAATGGTTTCAAATTTTTCGCATGACAAATATTGCAACCCATAGTAAAGGAACATAAAAAAGAAACACTTTTGTCTTCCACATAGGTACAAATGAACACACATACACAGATTGAAGAAAAGCATGTAGACAGACATACAGGTATATTCAAGGCCGCTCGCGCCTGTGTGTGTCCCTCTGATTAACTCCAAGTAAACAGCCCGTCTTTGGAAAAGCAAGACACACATTTCAGGACCCGAGTTAGGACCACAAAGCTGAGGAATGAAGATTGAATGCTATTGATTGGGAGGAGAGGAGTTTGACCTCCCCCAGCACACACTGCCCCCTACTGTCTGGATTTATATACATCAAAGAAACATGGGGAAAAGGGAAAGGGTTGCAACAACACATGCACACAACCAGTGAATCCAACAGTGACGGAAATTCTAAAAACAAGGACCCCTCCAACGCCTAAAACCCAAATCCTCCCACCCCTTTTTTTTGATAACCAAAATATCCCCCACCCCTTCTCCACCCACCCAAGTCTTTCCATCCTCCTCCTCTCCCCACAAAATCACAGGTCATTCCTGTTGGTTTCTATACAGTTATACAATATCCATGCACAAAAGAAAAAAGCGCACCTTCTTTTCAATAGGAGGTGCTGGTCTTTAATATTCTAAGAACATCAGGAGCACTTGAACACACCCAGGAACCTTCAAAAGTAACTGTGAATTTTTTTTTTCAGAGAAAAGACAACTTAAAGGCAGAAGAAAGCTAACAATGAATAAAAGATTATTCCTCCTTTGGTTTAACATCAAATTTTTGGTTAAGATCTCAGCCCAAATCATATATTTTTTTTATTGTTTCTTTCCTTTTTTTGTTATTTTCCTTTAAACGTACCCACCTCGGACAGAGCTTTGAACTAAACATCTAAAGTGAGCAGCTCGTGCCCCTCTCTCTCTGTTCTAGCCTTCTCTTCTGTCTCTTCTTTTCTCGCGCAACCCTTCACAGAAACATTCACAATGTCTTTTTCCTTTATGAAAACAGTTAAGTACATGCCGTAGCAAAAACAAACGAGAGAACGTACGAGAAAAATGAGCAAACAAATAAAAGGAATTTAACAGTATAAAGCTTCAAGTCACAAGTTCCAAAACTAACTATCATAGTATCATAGTTTCATAATCATTGTTATCATTAGCAGTATTATTTTCAGTCTAAATTACATAAAGTTTACATGAAAGGTTTTTGAGGTATTTCAGAATTAATTGTCAACACACGCCTACCGGGTCTTAGCACTAGCCAGGGGGAGAGGTCGACTGGACAGACAAGGTGGAGGGAGGAGAGAAATTTGTGTCTATAAACTGTCAGTGAGTCTTCCACACTTTTCTAGTGCAGCCTCTGTGCTTGCACGCAGTGGAGAGAGAGACATTAAGTGGTGCAGTTTTTTTTTACAGCCCTGCGAGCGCTTAAAGCCTCGGCCTTTTTACCCCCCTCTTTCTCTGTTACACAAAAATATCTCTGATGCGAGCGAGGTAAAGTGGCCGAGAGTCTAAGCACACCGGGTGGAGAGAAGAAAAACATAAAGGCTGTGAGCTACTAGAAGATCAGCGATACAGTAACAAAGACTCTGACAGATTAAGGAGTAACATATAATTTTGTTTCAAATAAATAGTGTATAGAAAATGTTTTATAGACTTTCTACATGATAAAGTGCTTGTATTCTAGTGTATCAAGATGGAAAGTCAATATGGGAGAAAATGCTGACACAGCCCCCACTCTGTGTCCCTCTCTTTGGCCCCCCTTTCTGTCCATCCAATTATGGGTGTCTGAATGTGAGTGCATGTTTGTAAATGGGTGTGCAGCTGTAGGCATGCACACTCGTGTGTGTGTGTGTGTGTGTGTGTCTGTGTGTGTCTGTGTGTGTCTGTGTGTGTCTGTGTGTGTCCAGTGCAGTCCCACCCGTGGTTGAAGGGAAAAGGCACTCAACTCTGTCTGCATGCAGCCACCTCCTCCTATGTGGCACGATGCAGTCCGACTGCGCTGTGTGTGTATCAGTGTGTCTGTAACAATTTTGGGCAAAGAGGGGGGGCTTTATTTTTTTCTTTTTTTTTTTGGTTTGTGTCCCCCTAGGCAGTTTGGGACCGGTAGGCTGCAGTATCTTTGGTATTAGTGGCGGTTTCACAAACCACTCAGCTTAGTGAGGTAGCCACATTGGTTCTCACTACAAACAAATGTCATTTTGTCAGCCTAATACCTAGAGCTGAATCTAGCTATTTACCTACGCTCACTGAACTGTATACCACAAATCGATTTTAGCTCATCATCCTTTGGCGACGTTAACTCACTGCTTACAGCAACGTGAAGTTTGTCAGTACCTCTCAATCAGCTCCTCTACAATGACCATCGCTTATCTAATCTGCACCGCTAATCTGACTACATTGTTGGAAATGCTACAGTTGCATCTTAAGACCATACAGATAACAATTGAGTCCCGAGCATTACCCCTCCTCACTCGTCCTCAAAGGTAAAACTCACTGAATCAGCCAGGACATTTGGAGGTCATGTTTTGTCCCCCCCTCCGTTTTGACCCCATTCTTGGGGCTCAGCTTAAAGGGGGCTGAGGGTACCACAGTTCTGACATGAAATGCCAAAAGAGAGAGAGCGTCCGCCATTTATTCTTCTCTTCAGCAGCTCCCTGTTTTTCTTTTTCTCCTCTTTCTCACCGGAAATGTCTCCTCCGAGTCTTTATTCACATAGAATGCAAAAAAAGAAAGAAAAAAAAAGTCCTTCATTGGCCTCGGTCCTTGCATCCCTCTTTTTTTCCTTTTAAAAAGTCCTTCCTTTTTTGTTTTTGATTTATCAACAAGGTGCCTTACTTATGCACAACAGAGCACAATAGTAACAAGAAATAGAAACTTTGTGTCTATGGTACTAATTAAATACCCGCATCAATATAGAGAGGAAGAGAGAAAGAGAGGGGGGGCAATGGGGTTAGAGGGACAGAGGAGGTAGAGAACCAAAGATAGAATGAGAGATTTTTTTTTCTTCTGCTTCAAAATGTGTCCAGTTATGTTTTGGAGACATTTTTGTATTTGTAACACATACTGTGTGTGTGGTATCTTTGTCATTTGAGGTTTTGGTTATTGTATGCCTTAAAATCTGATTCTTTTTTTTTCATTTTTTTACTAAAAAAGTATATATTTTTTAATTCAGATAAAAGCTGATTGTTGGCTGCTATGGCACACACCGCCCGTCGTCAGTAGGGCGCACTGTAGCTGTGTGTGAACCCTAGTACCATATTCTCTGATTCGCATTAAGGCAGTAAGCATTGGCACTAATTATTGTAGCATTTTGACAGCTGAGTGTGGTGGTTAGCTTCGGGTTAGCTACTGATAACCCTTGTGTGGGAATAACCAGGAGATTTGGTTTGAATCACATCTGTTGAGAGCTTTTTTTGCAAACAGATGGGATGGAAGGATGGAAAAATGACAAAATATGAAGCCTCCCAAAATAATGTAAATCCTCCGCTATGCCTCAAATGTGTCTTGTCTCGGTGAGCTGTTACTTTTTACTCTGTTGTACTTCCCTATCCTGTCTTTGTGTAATTTCTATGTGAAGATTTGGATTGGCTAAATAAATCCCTGCCTTTGCTAAATCCCTGCGTTTTCAGCATTCAGTTTAACCATCCCCCTCCTCCGGCTTCACCAGTGCTGGTTGGATGAGGAACAACAATAGGATAATGGTTAGCTATTGATCTGCCTTCAAAGAGCTGTGAGGGCCTGAATGTGTTGTGCCATGACTTCTCCTCAGCATCTAGTGGCTCTTCCCTCCCTCTCCTCCGCTCTCAGCCCCATTGCTGGATACAGGTCTCTGCTATCGACAGCAGGGGGCACTGTTGCTCTGCCAGCGTGGGCAGGAGCTGGGGAGGGAGAGGTGTGCTGCTGCTGCTGCTGCTGCTGCTGTTATGAGGCCTTTGTGTCCCCATCTCCAGTGGGTTCCATGTGCTCCTCTTACATTCTGCTTTTCATATGCAGCTGTAATGTAGTTGGCTGGATGCCCGAGCGTGTTGTTGTCGCTTGCTTCTCAGTTATTGATCAGAGGAAAAGCTCCCAGCAGAACAAAGAGCATGTCCAGACATCTCGCCCGCCTCTCCTGTTGGTCAGAGAAACACAGACTCTAGGCTCGGGCTAAGAGTAACAATGACATGTCTCCCTACAGGCCTCCCAACATCTGTGCAAAAAATATAGACCTGGGCCTGGAAGACCTGAGTATCTGCTGCCGAGCATCTTGAGTTTCACCTTCAGGAGGGGTCAAGGCCCCGCTCTCTCTGTCTGCATCGATTCATTTTTCAATTCATTAGTTTGCCGTATGATCAGGCTGAGCTGCTCTCTGAAATGGCTGGCCATCAGGGAATACCTTTGGCCGAGGAATGAAGGAGACTACAGGAGGAGGGGGGGGGGAGGTAGAGGCGGAGAATTGGAAAGCCTTGTTGTTTTTTTCATAGGCTGCGTTGTTTTCTTTATGACGGCCTTGTGTGTGCAGGATGGGGCTTGGATAATAAGGCTGTGTGCTGTTCTGTTGTCAGATTTATTGCCGTTCTTTCGCCCTTGTTGCTTCCGTGTGCCGGCGTAGAGGGGATGAGAGAGAGACTAAAGAGGCAGACACAAAGGAGGTGAGTTGGAAGAAGGAGAAAAAAAAGCAGAATCAGTGGCTACTTGGGTGGTGAAGGAGGCCGGCAATGTGTCTGGTACCGTCCAACAAAAACATCAAATCTTTGGTGTCTCTTAACTTTTGTCAGATGCCATAAAAATGATTCAAAAAAGACAGAATCAATGATTGTCCTTATGTGAGTAATGCAGAGTGGACCTGACTTCACAATTCACCTTTTTAGATTATGCTTGTTTCAGGTGAGAGCTTGAAAATCTGACTGACAAAAAAGATGATTGCATGGCACAAAGGATTTTTTGTCGGGCAGAGGACACACTCAGACGGCCCAGGCCAGGTAGGGTTGTTACACACAGGTTTCACAGCCAATTCTCCATGTTGCCTGCTGTTCCAACCTGGCCCCCCGGCCCTCTGACGGTCCTCTCCTCCTCTCAGGCCTTCGAGAACGTGGTGGCGGATGTGCCCGGCTGCCCGGGGCTGGCACCATGGTCATCGTGCCAGCGGTCCACACAGCGGCGGCGAGCATTCATAAAGAAGTTGCTGACGGTGCTGAGCTCCAGGCCGAGCTGTTGGGAGATGGTGATCTGCATTTCCTTGGATGGACGCTTGTTCTCCTTGAAGATGGCGATGAGTGTGCGGCGCTGCAGGTCAGTGAAGACCAAACGCTGTTTCTTGGGCGCCGTGTTGCGGTCCTTGTGTTGCTCCTGTTCTTTGCGCTTGCAGGCTTGGTGTGGATGGCAGCGGTGGGAGGGATGGGGATGAGAGTGGGAGGCAAAGAGGGGAAAAGAAACACAAAGCAAGGTAAATATACAAAAGTGATTACGTTGGTGATTAGATAGCAAAGACAGGAGGTGGAGGGAAGTAACTAAATGTATCATTAGCCAATACTTAAACACATAAAAACTAGTTTATACACCAGCAGAGATTCTACAGCTCCATCTCTATTGCCATATTAAAGTTGATTTAAAGCTAATCCATGCCTCCTGCCCAGTGGGAATATTCCTTCCATCCTGCAGAGTGCAGACAGGGAGCCAGCCTGCGGTGAGAGAAAGATGGGGTGAGGAGGGGGGAGTAGGGGGGTGGGACTGGCTGTTGCCTGCTAGCTGGAGACACTGCTGTTTGATTCAATATTAATGCAGTTTGAGTCGCAATGGGGGACTGAGTGACTGTTGCACAAAAGTAAGCATTTTGTGTGTGTGTTTGTGTGGAAATGAGAGATAGAGGAGGGGCCGGCAAAGAAAAGGTTGGAGAGAAAAGAACAGAAAAAGGTGGAGGAGTAAGACAAAGTGTGTGCATTTGTGTGTGCGTATGAGAGCCAAAGAGAGGAGCCGAGAAGAGGGAGGGAGGGGCGGCGAGTGAAGGAGAAAGAGAGATATTGACCGACTTTGCTGTAGGAATTGGGGGGTTCTCTGTAGGGACTGAGGTCAGAATCCCCCCCAGCAGGTCTACAGTCTGCTACTTCAAACAGAGCCCACTGGAGCCCACTCTATTGAGCTCTGAGAGGGTATTTATAACCCGCCCGCCCCCCCCCCACCATCCCCAAACACAAACACTCGAGAGGTGCATGCACCGGCTGCTACGAGCCCCTTCCCATACACCGAGCAATTTTCAAAAGAAAACACACCGAGTGTACTCTTTCACGTTTGGGAGGGGGGTGGTGGGGTTGTAGGCAGCGAACACAGAAATTAATAGTTAATAGAATGTTGTATTGTGGGTAAGTGTGTTGTAACTCAAAGTATTCGTAGGAGACGGGTGGAAGGCAGCAGACAGGTGCGGGGTAAAAAGGCAGAAACGGCGCCCAGAGATGATGTAGGAGGAGTTTCGTGTGTGTGTGTGTGTGTGTGTGTGTGTGTGTGTGTGTGGAAGGTTATGGCACCACCTCTGCAGCCACATGTTCCCCTGCTGGCTTAGGATCGAATCCTGCCAGAACGGACTGTGTGTCCCTCTCAGCTTCCCTACTGTCTCAATAAAACGAGAGCAAATTGGAGAGAGAGAAAGATGCCATCCCTGTGGGGTCTCCACCTGCTGCCGTCGGTATTGTCTGATACTTTCATACTTCAATAATGTCTCACTCTCACGCTGTGTGTGTGTGCGCGCGTCTTGATGCATTTAAGGACAGTTTTTTTTTCTCTCTCTCTCTCTCTCTCTCTCATGTTCTACGTGTGTGTGCAGGAGTGTGTGTTTGTGGGAGGAGGTTGTGATTATGCTGAAGTGGCTGGAGCCAAGCAGTGGCGCTGTGTGTCTAATTACAGTGGAACAGAGCCCATTGATCAGCCATTGCAGTCCAATCTGTTTACTACAGATGTCTAACCTGCACACGAGCCCATCCATCATATTCATATTTCACATCAACACTGCAGCTATATATACATCATACACACACACGCTAATACGCCACATACAAATTTATCTAAATGCATGCTTGTATGTACAGTATGTATATCATCAAATATATATTTGATTTATTATGAGATTAAGGGCAGTCGTGACGACGACGAAGAGGAGGATGATGTCATTTTTTCATTTTGATTTTAGCTGATATATTCACATTGTCTCCGTGAGTTAAGTTTCAGTAGGTCAGGAAGAACGGGAAAAACCATTAAAGCAGTGAGGAGTCACATTAAAGTTACATTAAGGATTTTTTTTTAACTAAAAAGGCCTGCTTTCACCGCAATTAGAATTTCTTGCTTCTGTTTTTGTTAAATTAAAATAACAAGCACTTCTATCCCCAAACATTCAAAAACAACACAAAGATACATGCAAGATAATATCCAGCATTTTAGAAAGTTTAGCAAAAGATGGATTCATTGAAAAATAGATTCTTCCTGAACGAGGCGTAATTTCCACCTCTGTCAAAACTTTGCATGATGACCAAATTGATCATTTCCCAAATTTCGTTTTTGTCTCCGTAGTCCCACAAATGTTTTCCAGGAAATTATATGATGTCATGTGAATAATGTTGTGTGTAACATATTTTTATTGTATCCCCCTTTTATGATCTTTTTAACATATGTTAAGTTTCTTTGAGTACCATGAAAAGCACTCTATAAATACATTTTCAACATTTATTATTATTATTATTGCAATTTTTAGACACTTATTGTGTCACACCCACTTCTTAAACTAAAGTTATGTCCCTGGACTCATCAGTTCACTCAGTTCATTCCTCTAATTCAAGTATATATCAATTTTGACAGATACGCATAAACATTTTAAAAACGCTATCTGCCATGTTACATTCGTCAAGGCTTAGTAATATTTTCTCAAATTGTTAACGCCAAACATCCAACTAACATGTACGCTCCTCATATATATATACATAGTGTGTGAATTGTTTTGATGATCTATAAACCGGACGCTGGCTCGATGATGCAGTTATTAATATATGATACAATGCAGCCGTTGATACGTTATTGCGTTTTATTATTGATAAATGTTTAATCATGTTTTCCAGTTAACCCTGCCAGTGTCAGAAGAGATCTAATTAAACCAGAAATTAAAGCGTCTTGACGTTGAATTGTTTTCCTTATTGGTGAAAATCCATCCACACCAAACCGCAGTTTAATTTAAGGTTTGTAATATTCCAAAGCAAAACTATATGGCATCTTTATGACAACAAAACATTTTCATCTAAGAAACAAAACCAGCTGAACAACAAACACTTGCTTCAGTTAGTCAAATGATGGCTGACTGTGCAGCTTTTTATTTATATTTATCATTATCAGATAATACCTAAATTTCAGACCTGAATAAATTCTTGTTTATGTTGCAAACCTGATTTAAGTAATGCAAACATGAGGATGCTTGGCTTGTTCCCCATGTAGGGACTTACACTGCATCAGCTCCCCACTGACTCGAGGAGAAGCTACCAGTTCTACTCAGCAAAGACATGCCATCCCCTCTGGCTTTTAACTCGTGTGGAAGAGGATTCGTTTCCCAGCAGGACAATGAGCCTGAACATGCAGTGAAGTGTGTTTGAAGACGAGGGAGGAGCAGCAAGTAGTGCTGACGCGCACTGCTTTACCCCCACAGTCACCAGACCTCAGTGAACACAGGTGATTATTGTAAAAGGCGTAAACTAAATATTTAACATATTTTGCAATTTTTTGTTTTGTCTTTGTTGATACAATTTTTACACATTACTTCTCTGTCACTAACATCTACAATTAAAATGTAGTATTAAATACAAACGTGTATTAGTATGCATTAACTTATGCAACAGCATTTTTTAATATTGAAATTTGCTTTTAGAATAACTTCCTCTGGAGCAATGCAGTTAATATTATTATCAATATAGATTTATTACCACCTCAATATTCATGTCCCAGCTGACTTTCCATTTATTTTATGCAGCTTCCTGTTGGCCTCAACACCTTCACTTCCCTCCAGTGCGTGACCTTTTTCTTTCTGTGTCCAGATGTGTGACCTTGCACAGGTAAACAAACACACACACACACACACACACACACTTGGCCATATACTGGAAATGTGAAGTGTTTGACTTGAGATGTTTTTTTCATCTATTTTGTGCATATATACACCTTTTTTCTTGTGAGAAAATTCAATCAAATTGTCTTTCAAAGTAGCAATATTTTGGGCTTATTTTAGTTATTTCTTTCTGCTCAGAACATTTTATTAGCTATAAATTGTCTCCATGTCACTATGTGTATTTTCAAGCTGTAAAATCAACATGGATCTATGTAGTTACAGAAAGGGGATTCTTGCTAAATCTATCCATGGATTGTTTTTAAGCTGACCACAAACCTGTGGGGCAAATGCTTTGCAAACTCAGAGTATTTGTAATTACAGTATGTAGGACTTTATTCTCTTTAAATCCCCCACGGTTAAGATTAAAGAGACAAAAAAAAAAAATCTTTTTTGCGCAAGAAGCACAGGCATGGGGAGGGGTGTTAATGTGCCTCCACAACACGCTCAGACAGTCCCAGCTTCTCTCTCCACCGGCGAGTCACGTCCTGCCCACCTCATCGACCGCGTGCTTTGTGCCGCTCCGGTCGGCAGGTGTCGCTCTCACCGTGGCCCCGACTGCACGGGGCGCCATAGTGCGCTGCCTTTGCTACAGGCGCTGGATTTAGTAATCAATATCGATCGATCGGTGAGGAAGGGGGCCCTGATTACTGAACCAAGCTCGGCGTAGAAAAGAAAAAAAAATCGATCATTGCAGCTTTTAGAGCTACAGTAGGCACCGAGCAGAGAGACGGACATAAACTCATGCACAAAGAGCAACCGGACAAGAGCAGAAATCCCTGTTAGGTGTTGAGTGTTTTCTGAGGTGTACACCCCGCTGATACACGGGCAGAGAGAAATGTGATTTCTGTTACGCGCTTTATGAGCTGAGGAGCTGACCTACTTACACAAGCATACAAAGACTGATTAATAAATATACAAAGACATGTCCATCCTGGATTTCATTTTTTTTTTGTGCATGTTTTTTTTTAACTTTATCATTTACATCCCATGAAGCAGAAGTTTATCCCATTAATGTCAATTCACCGGCCTCCAGTCTTTTCTCTTAAAACTACGAAATTCCTAAATGAGTGATATTTTTTCTTCTTTTTTTCTGCTCGGATGAAAACGAGTATAACTTAGGCCCATTTCTTTTCCACTGATGACATTAATATTCTTTGCTTCACGACAAACCAAGCGAGGTTAAGAGAAAGGCCCTGGGTGTTCAATATCGATCGATAGATTCGTGAATAATTCGTGTGTGAAATTCAGTTCGTCCAATTAATTATGCCTCGGAGGAGGAGGAGGGGGGAGTTGTGGGCCCGGAGAGGAGATTCATGAAGGGGTGGAGACGCGCAAAACACACCAGGAAGGAAGGAAGGAAGCAAGCATCATGATCCAGCTTTCTTTGCAGACTTTAAAAAAAAATGTTTGGAGAGGAAGATGAGTAAATGATCATCATCACCTGTTCTGCTGCATGTGTTGAGCGCGCGCTCACAGCTGTCTCAGGCCTCCTCTGTCCCTGCAGATGTGAGTCCATCTTGAGCATTAATCATTTATTGATCACCGCTGCCCTTCCTGCTCATAATGAGAAAGTCAAACGGCCTAATATTATGCCTATAGTGTTTTATGAAAGCGTGGTTATTTACACATCTGCATCTCAGATTATTCTCTAATTTCCAAACCTCCTGCTGCAACAGATCCCGCAAAGCGCGCCAGGTCTGCCGATTTAATTAATTTACCAATAAACATGTTTACCGGTTACGGTTCGGCGCATTTATACACACACACACACACACACACACACACACACACAGTCATCACTATTAATCCATGCAGGGCCAGTTTGCTTGTAGTTGCACTCCTCTCCAGATTGTAAGAAGCATGATTGGGCAATTTGATGTTTCAGTCTATTTATTAAGTAACGTCTCTGTTGTTTCGCATGGGCCGTTGCCTTAAAGATTGATGTATATCCGCGCGGCCTCTCTCTCTCTGTATACTGTGGCATTTATTTTATTCTGTGCTGCAGGGCAATGCCAAGCTCTCTCTCTCTCTCCCCCACTCTCTTTCTCTCGCCAGGCCCAAACACTTCCAGCTCGATACCCCTTAATGTAATGAGTGAGAATTGGTGTTAATATACTGATAAAGCGACACAATTTGTTTGTTTGCGTTCTCCAGCGACTCAGCTGCGAGGCATTTCTTCTCCAGCACTTCAATAACACTCAACCTGAACTCAGTTACACCTTCGCCCACATCCCAACTCAGTGTGTCAGCTGCCCGCCTGCAACATTTACGTTTGCTCTTCTGTCACTGGACTTTGGATATATATAATATATATATATATATATATATATATATATATATATATATATATATATATATATATATATATATATATATGTAGAAAAATGTTCTCAGTCTGTTTGAGATGCACAAAAATGCACCTGAGAAATATCCTTTTATTCAGTTGTTTTCACACCGGCGCGTTATTAGCAACCCAGTGGTAAACCTAAGAAATTGCATAGTGCTTAAAAGAATTCAATAATCAGTAAAGGCTGCAGCCTGTGATGATCACGCTCTTTATGAGTTTTTAGATAATTAAACGCACTCAGCCATTTAAGCGCATGATTGAGAGAAACCGTATGACTGAATTTTAACATGCATTATTATTATATATATATATATATATATATATATATATATATATATATATATATATATATATATAGCGGACCAAGGCTGCTATATTGCCAGTTTAATAGCAGCCTTGGTCCGCAGTGTGCCATTTATTTGTGTGAGTGGCTCCATTGTTGGAGTGATACTCTTATCTGCGATTATCATTGATTTCGTTCATAATTGCTTTGACCAGTTATGCGTGATAGCGGTAATGATCATGATGCTTTATTTTTTGTAGAGACAGGCAGTGCCTACGGTTTCATTTCCCACAGACAACAGGTGTGGGCCCGCTGTGTGTGTTTTCACGTAATGTATAAATTTATTAGGAGCTTCTTCACTTTGAGGGATTTAGATAAATTATACTCCAACTGAATCCTGATCGTGCTGACTGAAATCTTGGACACTGTTTAAAAAAAATAAAATAAAATAAATGGATTCGTGTTACTTTTAAAAAGTAGTCAACAAATAAACCATTTAGCCGCTTTGAAATTCCGTTCACCCCATAAACAGTTTATTAAATTCATTAACATTTAAACAAATAACCGCCTCTGTGGGTCTCTTTTGGCTGTGGTGGAGAGGCTCTGTGGCCAGTCAATACACCCCGTTTTGGAGTTCATGCGGATGTGAATCCGTGTGCTCCATACTCCTTTTCATTTGCAGAATAGACTTTACACACTCTTTAAAGCTGCGTAAATCTGTCAGAAGCTCGTTTGTAGTCTAACACAGAAAACAGATGTGACGGAGAAAATTAAAAAGAGCCTGAACTAATTTATTTATTTTAATCATTATGTGAGGATGCGTTTCCATTATTACCTATTTCAGCTTCTTCAGTTTAAAACTCGCCTCCTTCTATATCACCACTACTGATGTCGGGGTGCACAGAAAACTTCCATATATTCCAAATGTCA
Source organism: Plectropomus leopardus (assembly GCF_008729295.1). Taxonomy (NCBI): domain Eukaryota; kingdom Metazoa; phylum Chordata; class Actinopteri; order Perciformes; family Serranidae; genus Plectropomus; species Plectropomus leopardus. The sequence goes on from NC_056465.1 coordinate 27,294,115, forward strand.
GCTGCCACCCATCTGTTCGTTTCTTATTTTGTCACAGAAGAATCAGCGAACTGATCTGCAGTCAGATGATACTGTTTACTCTCCACGGGGAGACGGACAGGTTTTCAATATGCAGGAATTTTCCAGATTCAAATTTAATACAGTTCTCACTCAATCATGTGAAAAGAGAGTCAACAAATACTTCTACACTAGCTCTAATTGCGGTGACCAAATTGCATTTCTATGGTCTATTTTCCCAATGCCAAACAAAGCATATTAAATTGAAATAAATAAAATATGTTTTTAGCTCTTATTATTCTGTAGAACGTTGGTCTGTTTAGGGTTTAATTTTATTTAGGGTTCAGTAAAGTATTAATTTTCCCTAGCTTTTTTTGTCGCCTATTGCAAATCAAATTGGTAGAAAAAATGTCTAATTCCTCAGACTGTTAATTTATTTAGTTCAGAATCGTCCCAAATATATTTATATTTTATTTCATTTTTCATTATTAATTGATAATCATTTTTGTGTTTTCGACCACTAATGGAAAGAGATGCAAATTAACAAACGAACGAGAAGAGTGGCCAATGCTTTAGGTGGTGCATATGGGGATCCAAATAAATAAATAAAACAAAATACGTTGTGAATTTTTTTTAAAAAGGGGTGGAAATAATGTAATTAATTATAGTGTTAGAATTTATGTTGGACTGCAGTCTGTGCATCTATAATAATTAGTTATTTTGGTCTGTCAAAAATAAATATATTGCAATCAAAACAGACACACACACACACATACACACACACACACACTACAGAAACCCTGGAAAACTAACTGAAGAGGCAAAAGTCAGCGTTTTAATATCGGCTCAGTAAAGCAACAAATTAAACAAATTATTAATTTCAGAATAACCCGCAGCCTGTTCGTTATATTTAATAACATGTAATATAAAGGCTATGCGCGCTGTCATCGATTCATTCATCAATTGATTTCACAGTCGTTTTGTTCCTTTGTTGATCTGTGTGGGGTTGCCCAACCGGAGTTTCGGGTTGCATCTGTGGGTACGATCAGCTGTGTGTGTGTGTGTGTGTGTGTGTGTGTGTGTGTGTGTGTGTGTGTGTGTGTGTGTGTGTGTGTGTGTGTGCGCGTGTGTGTATGTGTGCGTGTGTGTGTATGAGCGCGTGCGCATGTATGTGTGTGTGTTTGCGGTTTTGTTGTGATCGACCCTGCAGACAGACTTACAGAGGTTCCCTATAAACCATCTGCAGGCTCGCGTTTCAAAAAGGCCCGGCGAGGTGGAGACACAGGGTGAATTTTAACTTTTTTGTCTTTACCTGCTGTTTTATTTTTACACAACTCAGGCGGACATGAAACATTAAATCCAAAAAAAAGACTGACTAAACTACAGATTTACAGACTGCATTGGGAAAACATTTATTCGCGCATTGGCTCTCAAAATTTTATTTTCCCTTCAAGGACTTTAAATATTTCAGATTTTATCTGATATAAGAAAAAAAAACATGTATTCTTTTTTTTTGCCTCAAACTACTGCTGTAAAAAAAAAAAAAAAACAACAACATACCTCCACATACAGAAATCATATTGTAACACCTAACAGGAGATTAAATTACGTCTTTCTGTTTTAGAAACCTCGCCGTGCGCAATTGGATATGTGCCTTCACTTCCTTTTAATTGCGTGGACAATGTCCTTGCCTTGTGTTCTTAAGCTGCGCATTAAACAAGCCATTATCGGGCCTTTAATAACCGATGGCCTGTCAGGGCGTCAGATAAGCAGCCAGTGTGCGGACACACCGCTTCTACCTCACTGCTGCTTCCTCACTGCTGCTTCAGCGCGCTGGACACAGATTTAAAACCACTTTAACCCCCCCAAAAAGTAATCCGTAATTTCTACAAGACTCCTCACTCTGTGTTTGCAGCGTCATGACAGGTTACATCAGCAGACATCCTCTGATATCTCGGAATAAAATCTGAGGGAATCATCAGGTTGGAGAAACAAGTTATGTGATGGAAAATATACCTCAAAACGAAGTGTTAACACTTTTTTAAACTGTCGGATTATCAAAAAGAATCTAAATCGTTGTAGGAATTGCACAAAAGACAGCATGCGTGAGGATGCGCAGGACGCACAGACCCAGTTTTTGGGGCATCCCAGCGTTACATAACAGCGCGCTGAGCTCCATCTGCACAATGCTGATGTACTCTGGTCAACATTTTAATTGCTCAACAGCCTGCTCTTTGGAACCGCTTCAGCTCTTGTGTAAACCTTTGCAGATTGTGGCGGGTCAAAAGCCACCGTATGATTTGTTTCTTCACACACACACACACACACACACACACACACACACACACACACACACACACAGAGAGAGAGTGAGGGAGAGAGAGAGAGACCAGCACCGCGTTCACCTTACGTTTGACTCCAAAGCGCCAAGGACGAATAATAAGATTTAATTATGATTATCTTTTAGGTTTGGGCCCTTTGTTGTTATTATTCTTGGGGGGGGGGGTTGTTGCCTAGGAAAGAAAGGGGGGATGCACGCGGTGCCATTAACCCTTTGATGCTAGCCGCGTGCATTCAGTCGACTCTGCCAGCAATTTGATTTAAAGGTCATTCTCTCCTATCGATCCGGTTTGGCGAGGGGGCGACGGAGTAGCGTAGGAATTGATCATCTAAAATAGAAGAGACGGTATTCGAGACTGTACAGAGTCCAGACCTCTGCTGCATTTATAATTGCTAAGCACGCCCCCCGTGTGAATTGGAACAGTGCGTGAGTGTGTGTGTGTGTGTGTGAGAGAGAGAGAGTGTGTGTGTTGTCTAAAAAGAGGAATGGGTGAAGATGTGGGAGACAGTGCAGACTCCTGCATGTGTCGCTAATCTGATTTCTATTAAAATTGCATTATTTTGAATAATAAGGTCGACTTGGTCAGAGCAGTGTGGGTGGGATGTATAATGAGCGCACAGAGGTTACACAACTGTGAACTTTGAGTCGTCTCGTGCTGCTAATCCGTCTCCATCACAGAATTGGAGCGAAGCTGCTAAAGCTCTCCAATTTCTTAAAAAGTCAGCATTTGACTATTTTGACCGAGCAGGGCCATGGTGCGAGGTGTGCAACAATCCAGCGTGAGAGTTTATTAGTCATTCTGTTGTGTGTTTTGAAGGGTGAGCTGTTAATGGGAGAAATGGTGTTGCATGGTGGAGATGGAGGGGGGGTTGCATGGCTGCATGGCGCAGCTCCAGAGATGGAAAGCAGAGGCCGGGGAATGGAAATCGATACAGATTCAGGGCTCGCCAGATCGGCCTTAACAATGTGGCGCAGACGCACTCTACATCCCGATCACATACACACAGGAGAGAAGAAACGGGGAGGTGACACGTATGCAGGCTGTAGTTGCTGCTATGATATTGTCCTGCAGTGGTGAATCAGAAGAAATACAATCAATCACGGTGCTTGTGTAGGTGTTTCCCCCTTTTCCTGTATAACTTCCCACGTTGCATCCAAAATATGCATATTCATATAAGCCCACTACATGAAAATGTATGCAAATTTAAAGTTGAATTGACTTTCCCCTCCACCACATGCAGTCCAGCCTCCTCATCGCCAGGCTGCACAGATAATGATGCAAGGCGTGAGATGTCATTTCATGTGGTAGGAGCTACACTGAACCCGCGATTTAAACAAAATAGCCTCGAGGTATAGCCTCAAGAAAATGACTGTTGCTCTCCCACCGCAGGATTTCAAAGGCGATGCTTGTACATGCGTGTCTCAGTACTTACAGCACACGTTGCTGTGCTTAACGAACGAGGCTCTGAAAACCGCAGCTGCACTGTTTATCCCCCCCCATCTTCCCCTCACACATCAATTATTAAAGTACCAATCGATCATTTCGCGGGCTAACATCAAGCCATCTCTTCATGAAAAAAAGAATCCTGTTTTAGATTAACCCGCATCAATCACATCTTAATGCCCTATCCAATTAAACCCATTATCCCGGCTTAAGTGACCAAAAAAGGGAAGCACCATGCACTCCTGACTATTTTTATTATTGCTTTTGGATATTTTCGTGAGAATCAGACTCCCCAAAATATGACTTCTGGTTTGTATTCTGCAAAAACAGAGGCAAGAGATGAGATTTAAATGGCTTTGTGCAGGACTGGAAAGTAGGGTGCAGGGTGGTGTGATTGACGCGATTGTGGATTGTAATATTGATCGATGGGTGGAAGCTGTTGGATGAAATAATGGTGTTTAGGGCCTACAAGAGCGCTATTAACTATGTATTGGTTAAAACTCCAGTTCACCACCTTGAACTGTCCTCAAAACAGAGAGGAGATCCTGCAGTTCATTGTTGATGGAAGTTCATTTCAGCACCCTGGACAGCGCATTAGAGAACTAACCTGCAAACTGTTTTCTCCCCATACCAAATAATGCGGGAACATTTTTTAAAAGGCAGTTCGTAACCTTTTTCAGGTAGCATACCTAGATTAATCGCCTTATTTTGCAGAAAAGGAATACACCATGCTCCCTTTTCTTCTAAAATAACAGATCATTTTTGAATTCACATTAAAAAAATAAAATGATTCACACTGGAAATTCGTTTTATACTTTTAGTATACATAAGGTACCAGAGAGCATAAAACAGTATCAAAATAGAGCTTGTTCTTCAAAAAAATGACATTGAAGGATCCCCTGCACCCCTGACATAGGTCCTAGCTAAACTAATGTCTTAAAATCCCAAATCACATAGAAACATCAAAACATCCCAGAAACATCGGGAAATCCTTGAAACATCCTAAATTCTAGAAGCATCCAAAAGTCCTAGAAATGTCCTAACATCACAGAAACATCAAAGAAAATCCCAGAAACGACCTTAAATCCTAGAAACGTCCTAAAATCATAGAAACGTCCTAAAATCCTAGAAATGTCCTAACATCACAGAAACGTCATAAAATCCCAGAAATGTCAAAAAATCCAAGAAACGTCCTAAAGTGCTAGAAATGTCCTCTAATCCTAGAAACGTCCTAAACACTTGCAATGTTCTAAAATCCTACAAAATGTCCTAAAATCCTACAAAACGTCCTAAAATCATAGAAATGTTCTATAATCCTTCAAAATGTCCTAAAATCCTACAAACGTCCTAAAGTGCTAGACATGTCCTCTAATCCTAGAAACGTTCTAAATACTTTCAATGTTCTAAAATCCTACAAACGTCCTAAAATCCTAAAAATGCTCAGAAATCCTAGAAACGTCCTAAAATCCCAGAAACATGTATTGGGCCCCTGGCCTACAGTCAATTGCAAAACTGACCCCCAAACAAAGCAAGCTGCGTAAGGCAACTGCTAACCTCAAAGAAAAATATGTTTTCCAACCAAACGGAATGTATTGCAGTGGTGCACGCGCGCAGGGGAAAGGGCGCAGTGTGACGGGGTTGGGGGAGGTTGTGGTGGTGGATGTGGATTGCTCCAGGATTAGGCCCGTGTAAACTGCGTGTAGTCCATTGAAACATGAATAGAGGCCTCCCACCCTCATTCTCAACAATGGTTTTCCTCCGTGGCCCGTAGGTCTTGACCTGCACACCCTGGCACGTGCTCCGGCCATTCAAATGGTAATAAACCAACTGGGCTTCGTTTTTTTCGAGGGGAGAGGGACCCTGGTATGCACCTCATCACTGTCACATGGAAGCAGCATATCTGGTACCAAAACTAGGAATAGGAATGGTCTTTTTGGGGGAATAAATCAGACTTTTGGTGATATAATTGAATATTTTAAGTGGCGTGAATGCTACCAAAATGACGATATAACCCAAGCCCCACAGGACAAATGAGTGAGTGCATTACACACAACAAACAGAACATGATTACAGCAAAGAAAAAAAAGGTGTGCAATAGCGTTTTTTTAACAGCTGTCCTCTTTCCCCTCCTTTTTTTTCCGGCTCCCGCCTCCCCCCTCTGCTCCGGGGAGAGACCAATGGGAGAGAGTGCTGAGGCGGGATAATTGATAGATGCACTGGCTATCCTTATCGATCAGGGCTGTATTGACCCGACCAAATACATTGAGATGGAGTGTGGAATTCAACACAGATGCAAAGACGAATTGTTTTCATCGTTAATGCGATCTTTAAATGCCCCCCAAACCTTCACTTTGCCCGCGTATTTCTTATTCGTGCAGGTTTACAATGAAGTATTTATTTATACAGTATTGGACGAAAACATTTGCTTTAAGAAAATAAAAGACATCCAAAAGTTAAGGCTTTTCACCGGACCTGTGTGTTATGGCTCTGCAAATGAAGAACACAATAGGTGCCTGTGGGTCTTTGCCCTCGTCGCATCGGGAGATGTTGAGCGTGAAGGGCACACATTCCCCCCCAACAAACAGGCCTATATCTCTGCTCTGCTTTTCGTTTCAGGGCTGGATTGTCATGTGTGTGTGCAGACACTGGCATTTTCACATTAGCTAAGCAGGGCAGCTGCATTGATTTGTGTGACTGTGATGAATTTGGAATAGTAATTTGAATTTATTGATTGATGTGGCCGAGCGAGTATGGCCCAGCCTCACTTTCAGCATCACAACCCCCCTTCAACTCCCACTCCCAGCCCACATGCGCACCGAGGATAATGGTGATTTTAAATGCAATAAGTAAAATGTTGCTCGGTGCATTTACATACAAGTCATTTGTCATTTTGCCCAACTGGCTTATTTTCTTTGAGACCTATTGTGGCTGCAGGTTAATGCAAAATGGACAAAAGGCCCCTAAATAATCTGCTGATTTAAAATAAAAACTGAACATACTTTATATTGGAAATGTAATAAAATACATTCTTGAAAAGAATAATTGATAAAATCTACCACTACTAGATCCTATTAGGATAAGAGTGCAGCCCTAATTTCCATTCTACAACCAAATACGCACGCACGTACGCACGCACGTTCACCTATAGGCTGCCCTGGGCCAGGCCACATTAAAATATGCAGTAGGTGTGCACAGGACTGTGCCACTCCAACATGTCAATTGAATTGGGGGGGTTTTATCCTGATGCCGGGTGTGGAAGATATAAAACCCCACAGCCCAATTAGCTTTAACAGCAGTGGCACTTAAAGAGACAATTGTGGAGTGTTTAAATCTTTATTTACCAGAACCCCACTAAATGCGCAAAGGAACAATTTACATGCCATTAAGTGCTTTTCAATAGGGCATTGACTGGAACTAAAATATGCCACTATATCTGCTTAATTGAACTGTTCGCTGAAATACGACACAGAAAGAGCTGATTGACGTTTGGAAGCGCAGCACGTCTAAACAGGGCCTTTACACAAACATCAATGAGAGGGGGACCTCTCGCTCACAACTCTGTTTTAACCCCACTGCGACGTCTCTCGGTTTCATTTACGTCCTGTTAATCGGGTGGAAAGTGTTAAAGGGTTTAAAGAGGGGGGCGGGGATGTGGGTTCAAATCACAGCGTTTAGTGATAATCTTTGCGCAATAAAAATCCAAACGATGGATGAAAGAGATAAACCAGTGCAGAGACAGTATATGTCTTCTGCTGAAGTACGGGATGTCCACTCTTTTGTGTGATCATATCCCAGTAATCTCACAAACAAATCACATTTTTTAGTATCAGACAGGCTGCCAACTTAAGAGACAAGATATCCCAGAGTGCAACACAGGCCAGAGAAAGACGCATCTGTTTGTGTGTCTGTCTTTCAGATTCAAATCGATCATTTATCAGTGTGCTACTCTGAAAGGGGACGCCTGGACCTGAAATATTGATCCATAGGAGGTCATGCTCCCCCGACTCTTTGGCCAGGCCTCAGACGATCCTTGTTTGCGACGACGCGCTTATTTGACAGAGGGAGTGACAGAAGTTTGTTTGTGACAAATCAGTCCAACATAAAACAAGAATTTGAGTTGCAATGTGTAGATTTGGTTTGCCATTTTAAGTAATATCTGCAAGATGTAATCAAGTTTTGATTTCCTTTGTTTGGCCCCTTTCTGTGTGTTTTGTTTGTGTGTGAGAGTGGCAGAGGGTGAGACAGAGTGAGAAGGGAGTGTGTATCCATGCTGTATCCGTGCGTAAAACCGCTGCATGTGCGTAAAAACAAACATCTGTGCAGTTTGCACCTTCGCTACTTTGAGATGCGTCCTCTCTTTTGTTTATAACACCTCCAGTGTTGCAAGGCGTCTGTTTATACTATAATGGATCATAGCATCAATCAAAATATAGATTACCCCAACATTTAACACCCAACTGTCATGATGAAGTTTTACTCGATACAATCGACTAATAACTTCTAGTAATGTCTGTTTGAGCAGCTATTGACAGTCTCGCCACATTGACTTCAAATTGATCCCTCCACATCACTCAGGTTGGGAGCTGTCTCCTCACTCACCTGCAAGCCTGAGCGCCGACATCCGCTGGAACTCGGGCTCCTGGAGCCACTTCCACATCCTCCTGAACGTCTCCCGACCGGACTTGAGTTTACTCCACGGTTTAGGATTCCGCAGCAGGTCAGACAGAGTTCCCTGGGACCGGCACAAGATCCTCTGAGCAAAGATGGCCTGGGGGATGCTGTAGCGCTTGAGCTCCGCCGTTATTCGCTGTGCCACCTCCTTGGTGTTTATCTCCTCCACCTGCCCTGACCCACCTCCCTGCCCGCCTCCCACCACCGTCTGCCTGTCCCGCTCCGACAGCATGGACCCGTTTGCCTGAGAGTGCGGATGGCTGTGATGGTGTATGCCGTTCAAGGATGTCATGAGCCCGGCCCCGTGGCCCCCGAGACCCCGCGCCAGGTGCTCCTCGCCCCGGGACAGCATGGCTGCGTGGGACTCGAAGCCCCCCGAGGAGATCATCTTGTCGTTGGAGAGGTGAGCTCCGGGACCGTAGGCGCTGAGAGTCTGCTGGGAGCTGTGCAAAGACCCAAGACCGTTGGACAGAGGGGACAGAGGCTGCCCCATGCCGGACATGTCTTTGGGATAGTGGCCATAGAGGTTGCTCATGGAGGCGAGGCTCCGGTCGTCCCTCATCAGGGTGAAGCTGCCGCTGACGTTTCCAGCTGCGAGTCGCTGGTGCGCCGGATGATGGTGAGCATGTGGGTGTGGATGGTGAAATTTCTCCGACACGGTGGATATGGGGGGCAGGTGCTGCAGTGGCGTCAGCGTGGTGTAGGTGCTGCTCAGGCTCATCCCGGAGTCGCACGACATGGTCATGGCCGGATGCAGGGGGCCAGACAAAGCGTGGTCCGTGCGGTAGTCCCCTGCTCCCTCCAATATCGAGGCCATGCTGGACACCATGGCTGACCGTCCGTGCGACACCAAGTTCCGATGCGACGCCGACGACTGGCGCGCGTGCGGGGAGTTCATTAAGTCGCTCGTTTGATGGGAGTGAGATACACCGTGCAGATTTCCAATGTTTTCCATTGTAAGCTCCATCGCTGAAAGGATTTTTATTTCCACCCCTCTCGCCACTCTCTCGCTCTCTCCCTCGCTTCTCTCCCTCTCTCACTGTCGCTCTATCTCACACTCCTTTCCAATAAATTTTCAACGATTTCAAAGCCAAGCCATTGATTGTAGTTGCCTCTTTGCAGTCAATCCAGCATGGTTTTAAAAGATCCCGGCCGCCACACAAACTGCGCCGCAAAAAACCCTCTCTGCTCAGTGTGAAGGTGTCTGCGCCTGCCCGGATTTCTCTCGCTGTAGAGCACCTTCTACTATACCCAAAGCGCTGCTCTCCTCTCTGTGTGTATATTGACGCGCCCGCGCTCATGTTAAGATGAGATCGAGCCTGTGCGCATGTGCGCGCCCCCGTGGTGTATCCTCGCACTCGCGCACTCTGTCTGGGGCCAACCTGACGTCACTGGCCCCTAATGTCATGGGGTTGTTCGTGTTGCGCGCTGGACCTCAAATTCCTGAAAACGATTGCATTAGACACTTGTGAAGATAACACACAGAAGTGCAATCCTCTGCAGTGTGTGCAACATTTACACTCAGATGGATAAGATGGACGCGCGCCTTGTTTTCTCTGATAAAAAGGTTTGACACGGCGCCAGAACATGTGATTCCTCTGCTGAAGGTTAAATATTAATTGACATGTGTCACATCTGGCCACGAGATGAATAACAAAACCACGAGTGATCTTGAAGAAGAGGTCACAGATCTGCTTTGATCTTTAGTATTTTAATTCAGAAATTAGATATGCATAATGTCTAATGTCTAATGACGCCAACTGAAATAACTGCTGTATTTGTAGATGTAAATAAATTATTCGAGAGTACAAAACACAAGCTTCAGACAGCGTGGATGACCTTTGACACGTCTAAATTATAGGCTAACCAGAGTACCAATTTACATTCGGTCTCTTTTCGCAATCTCAAAAGTAAACGATGAGATCTTTCTTCTTGTTAACTTTCACTCTTTACTTTTTCCTCACTCCTGATTTTTTTTCCCTTCAGCAAATTTTACTGAATAAATCCGTCGAGTTGCATTTCATCATCGCTTCTGGGCTTTGACCCCTTTCGCCTCTTTGCTCCTCAGATTCAGGCATAACTCCCTCACTGTGTTCTCGTGCCTCACAAAACTTCTTGTATGAAAACTTGCTGCTCGCTGACGTCAATCCAGGTCAGCAATCCATCAATGTCAAAGTATGTATGGATCAGGAGATGCATCTATAGGTTGGTGCCTATTGCAGGAGCCCGCAATATGGATGCAATATAAGGTTGAGATCGAGGGATTGGATTCTGTATAAGGGGCGCACGAATAAGTCACGCGTTTTGGGTGGAAAACGATGAGAGTTTGAAGTGCTATAAGCGAAATATTTCTTATTTATTCCAGGTGTTGCTTCATATAATGGGCTGGATGCAATGGCATGAGCACATGCAGTCCAGCACAACAGCCAATTTGGTAGTGATACTGTTACAATATAAAGCCTATAATTTGTTGTATTTAATAACGTAAAATGTTACATGTTGTTTTGTCCCCTTATGGCCTCACACTATAAAATCTGAGAAGATGATTTCACTTTTTTAAAAAAGGAAATCATTTAGTAATATATACATAATATTGTGAAGTTGTTGCAACCTAAAAATGACATGTTTAATTAAGTCAATCTTTCTATGTTCAAGCAACTTCAGTAAACCAAATATGCAGTGCTAAATATTTGTATTCTGCTGGTTTTAACCTCAGTCATATTTGTATTTTCTTAAACGTATTAAAACAACAGAAGTCACAGATCTTTTACCATCATCATTACTGAAATCCTTTGTTTGGATCAAGTTAAGTCAGACTAACTTGGTTTACTGAATTTGCTAACACTTAGAAATGTAATTCCTTTGTCATTTTTAAGTTGCAACAGCTTCACAAAATTATGTAAATAAAGCTAAACTTAGCAATTATATATAAAGTAAACAAATTGGGATTTGTAGTGATATCTACTTTCCTTTTTAAAGGCAATCCAAGATTTTAAATAAGATTCACTTGTCAGATTTGGCACTGTGGAAATAACATTATACGCTTTATTACAGGGTTGTGTTATTATTTTATTATTACAATTATTTTATGCAATTGTCCAGCTGCAGGTGCAGCTTTCTATAGGGTGAGATACTGAGACTAACACATGTTGGAAAACTGCAAAAAATCACATCAACACCTCTGTGACATGTTTTAGACATGTTTGAACACACTGGAGAGTGTGTTCCTGCAAGTGTGATGTGTGTGTGTGTGTGTGTGTGTGTGTGTGTGTGTGTGTGTGTGTGTGTGTGTGTTTGTGTGTGTGTGTGTGTGTGTGTGTGTTGCCAGTCCTCAGTAGGCCTTTATTTGCTCTGTAAACTATGTTACTAAGTGAGAACCCCTGGCATTTACACCGATGTTATGCAAAATTAGGCTATTAGGATTTCGACCCGCAGCTTGGGAAAAAAAAGTAGTGCAACAATCCAGGAAGTGGCATCACTAATCATTTGCAAATTGCATAAAATAATTTCCCTGACCAGTGTTTACCAACAGCGAGGTCAAGGCCATCCATAACTGCACTGATGAATTGTGATATCAGCGGCCTTGGCACACAGCTCCTCTTCCCCTCCAAATAATGACCCTAAAAACTGTGTCTTTGCTGATTGCCAACGGGGGATGGTGGCTTTTGGCTTGTGCCATCAGGAGAACAGCAGTGTCCGCTTGGGTTAATGTCCCTGTATTGATCCCAGCAACCACTGCTATCGAAAATGAATTACCGAAGCCCGCACAGCAGCGAATCCGTCATCTGTGCTCAGCCAGCCGGCCAGAGCAGCTTATTGGTCGCGGTGGTGATGGATGTTAACTTTCATTGCTGGCTCCTCGCTCCTAATTCACCAGGGTTTACAACCAAAACAACGCGATGAAAAGTTTTATACTTTCACCAAGAACTTGTAAACTCCATACCAGTACCCCCATTTCCAATTTCTTTTTCTCTATAGTGCAGCAAGCGAGGTCATGTGAACTCCCTCAGATCAAACCAGCAGGGTCAACAGGGCGTGGGGAGCTGATCAGTGTACTCTCCCCCAATTTCAATCAATGTTGTTTACTTCTATTTTATGCAGCTTGGTCAAATCGTTCATTCAGCCAGCCAAAATAAAAATTTGAATGCAAAGTAAACCATTTTCCCCCTCACACACACACACACACACACACACACACACACACACACACTCACAAAAAAAATCCATGTGTCCGCCTAGAGCTCAGTTTTAATTTGTATTTTAATGTACTGTTTTCGAATACTTAAATAAGCATATCCTATGGCGAATACAATATGAAATATTAACTGTGTCGATAGCTGCGGTGTGACTGGGGCGATGCCGCAGAGACCCGGTGATTTATTTCATATTAATAACAGCGGGCGAGGCGGTGGCCTCAGCACCATGTTGGCATCGACTTTGCGCGCGCACACACACACACACACACACACACACACGCACTCACACTCTTTCCCTCTCTCTCTCTATGCAGTGATTGTTCAGCAGTCTCATTTTGTGTGTTTTAACTTGTTAATAATGTAAATTCCTGTCCTAAAAAAGTTACAATATTTCCTATAGCACTTAGGTAATTCAGTATGTTTTCGACTCACTGAGACTCACTGTTACAGGGTTTTATGAGACCCAAAAGCATTTTGTTTTTATCTTTAAGCACTGCTGTCGTTTGCTGATCAACTAATCAATGCTGAACCCGGAGCTCCGCTCAATGCATTTCTGAAGGATCGATAGGAGCGCCCAAAATGCATTCTGCTAAAATGGTTTAACTTATCCTGTTATGTGTTTGACCTGTCTCAACAGGCAGTTTCATTACAGGAAATGACCACAGGCATGCACTCAGCTGAAAACTTTAAGCTGAGCTTTTCATTTGGCTGAGTGCTGCATGGACTCTGTGTAAAAAAACACATTATTAAATCTATATTTCTGTATTGTAAATACGCACTGTATTGTAAATTATTATTATCGAAAGTAATGTGCAGATTTAAAAAATAATATTTTTAATTTCTCATGATTGGACATGTTTTTCTTTTTTGCAGCAGAGACCCCAGATTACATTTTTAAAAATCGTATTTATAGGCTATTTAACACCGAGATAATAATGGGAGGTATTTCCAGTGGGTAAACTTCTCCCGTGTAAGCTGGTCTATTTTCCCAGGAATCACTCGATAGAGACAGACTAATCTTTTCATGACTTCTTGAATGACTCCGTGGCTGATGCATCACGCTTAATGTATTCTAAAGTATATTTACTTGAATCTGGCTATTGGCAAAAGTTAAGCAGCAGTGTTTAGTAATGTCGCATTGATCAGGCCTCTGAGCAAGTCAGCGGGACGGGGCTGCTGCTCTCATCCCCAAACCACACACACACACACACACACACACACACACACACACACACACACACTGATGTGGCCTTGTTGAGAAAAACTCACATTTGCTTTGTTTGCCCCTGGCTTTACTTTAAGTAAGCGTGTGTTGGGATGAGAGATTTGACTATCCTTTAATTCTTACGCCTTGTAAAATGTGAAAATATGCCCATAATTCTCATTTAATTTGCAACCCGTTGACCACCTAACACTAAAACTTCTTTTTTTTTTGTTGTGGCTCAACAGGAACTATTTTGTTGTGCAGCCGTTGTTTTTATTTGGCTATATATTGTCATTATTTTTACTCCTTTAACTTTTATTCCTTGAAACATTTTCAACAAACTTTAAAGAGGCTACAGGCCAAATCAATGTCCACCCTGCATTTTGAACGTTACCTGTTTGTCCTGTAAATCTTTAAACGGCAGCCTACTGTTAAATCCGCTTGTTTCACAGTCAGAGTTCAAATTTTTTAAAAAGGCCTTAAAAAATCACTTGCAGATTGAACACATCGCTGTGTTTGCAAAGCGTTTCCCTGCAGTTTGTTAAGGAATTAGTGTGTTGCCACAGATTATTATTTAGGTGCATTTGCATTTGAAAGCGCCTAGCAATAGAGGACTGTGGTGATCAATAGCCCTGGTGCCATATCGATCCATTTGCAGTCTGATCGATTGGCAGAAAGAATTGGGCGCACATCTCTTCTCTGCTCTTGGTTTCACTCAGAATGAAAGTCAACTTATGTTGAAATAGGCGCTTAAATAGAGCAGGCCCGTCCGTGTGTGTGCGTAACGGCTCCAAAAATATTTAGGACAACAGGTGCCAAATAAGCCTGGCATGGAGACTCTTATCAATAATCCTCGGTAAGATGTTTTTTTTATTTAAATATATATTTATATCCTTAAAAAGCGCTATAATGATTTTTATATATCATAGAGGAGGAATATATTCAAAATGATTGTTTGTTAGGATATTAAAATAAATAAATTAAATAAATACATTTATAAGTGTTGCAGCTTTTAATTTGTTAGTTTATAATAAACTCTTATTTTCTTCTGGATCTGAAGCTATTTTGCTTCACTATTCTGACATTTGCCCAATTTGTCAGAGGACAAATGTCTTCAAATAAAGCTCTCCGTCTGTACGTGTCGTGTAATTTATCGAAAACAAACTCAATTGGAAACAATAACAATTTGAAACTACATATTTATTTATTTTTCTTCATAAAGGTCACTGAAACCCTACAGATATATTTTGATTCTGACAAGCTGTTAGCGAAATAAGCATCACTCCGGTGTGTTCACATGATGTCACCGCAATCAATAGAGCTACTAATCACAAACACATTCAATACACCATCGATTAGATTGGGCTGGATTATTAAATGTTATACGGATTAACTCTTTTTTTTCGGTTTTTTTCGGCACCCCCCACTTCCACAAGGAAAGGCCCTAAAAGCTCAAATGAGCGGAATTTTTAAGGTGTTGACAAAAAAAAATGTAAACAACATAAAGAAGACTTAAGAACTTAATTTGTTGTAGTCTTTCCAAAATTAAAATAAAATATCCCTTAGTTTTTTTTTTCACTTTATTTATTTAATTTATTATGGGGCAATTGAGAAGCCTAAATGTAGCATTCTGCTGAGTGTTTGCTATTTTACCATTTTACTGTATATACAAATTTAAAAAAAATAAAATAAAGTGAGAGGATAAATATTATAAACACTAAGACTTTTAATGAAATTTTTGAGCTTTAAATTATTTCTCTCTCTCTCTCTGTGTGTGTGTGTGTGTGTGTGTATGTGCTGTGTCATAACTGTTATGTGAGTATACTATACAGTGTGTGTGTCACTCCTCATTGTAAATGTAATTTTACAGCCATTATTTTTGTTTACCATTGTTGTTTTAGATGTAAACAGCCAAGAGGTTTCACTTTAACATTGGGGCGGACACATATATAACAGGGCGTTCTGATGTCCTTCACTAGCAAATTTTTAGTGTTAAACACTTAATTTTCTGTGCCCTGGTGAATTTATTCATGCACAAATTGTGCCTTTTATGCATCAGTTTATAGTGTAAATGTCTTAAAATGTTGCTAGAATAAGTCCTCTGCTACTTTCATGTATGGGGACAAATGCACATGCACTAAATATTGATGGGGATGCGTCCACATCAAACCCTCCCTGAAATCTACACCTATGTAAACAGCACTATAGATTTTCATACTGTTTGTAGGTAGCTGTTTCAGGATTCCTACAAATTGTATGTTTATGTCTGATAGGTAGATAATGCACATTTTTTAATCTTTTTTTAAAGATATTGATGAGAAAATTGACGCAAACTGAAGAGCTGATCAGATGCAAATGAACTGAAACTGCTTTCGACTAATTTTTTTAGTCTTTTATCTCGTGTTTGCAATCAATCAGCTGTGTTCGACTTATAAACAGCCAAGGGCCAAGGCCATGGGTTTTGCTTCAACTTTGGGGAGACACACATGGAAAAGAGAGTTTGGGGGTAGTCTGCCATAACATTTTGAGCATCACACACTAAATTTTGTGCATCTGGTGAATTTTTATGCACCAATATGTGTCCTGTTAGCATCGGTTTGTATTTCTTTCAGGTCCTCTGCAAATGCATATTTTAAATATTGAGGGGGACGTGTCCCCTGTGTCTCCCCTCAAAATCTACACCTATATCAGCAGCAATATAGATTTATGTATTGTGTGTGCGTAGCTGTTTGAGGATTCCTACAAATTGTATATTTGTCAGATAGATAGATAGATAATGCACATATTTGACTTTTAAAATATTGATTGGAGAACTGACCTGAGCCAATGAACTGATTAAATGCTCCCATATGAAATGGGAGTTTTGGGTGCCCTCCCTTAGAAAGTTTCTTGCATCAAACACTAAATTTCCTGCATTTTGGTGAATTTTTATACACCAATTTGTGCCTTCTCTGCATCAGTTTATAATTGTGTCAAAATAAGGATTTTCATAAGGAGTTTCAGGAGGCCCACAATTTGTATTTTTGTCAGATAGATAGATAGATAGTGTCCATATTTGACTCTGTTTTTAAAGTGATCATAAAATTGTCGTGAGCCACAGAGCTAATCAGATGTAATTGAAGTGAAACTGTAATGTTTTATTTTGTTTTTGCAATCCATCAGCTGTTTGTATTGGACTGACAATATACGTGCAGCATAACTGCAGTTACCGCAGGTGTGTGTGTGCGTGTGTGTGCGCACCTGCAGAATTGTTTGTATGCATGCATTTTAGTGAAAGGTATTACATGTCAAAATAACTCGCAGCACACATTCTGGATTAAAGTGATCATAGATTGTAAGTGTAATTGATCATAGATTGTAATTGATTAAAGATTGTAATTGTATATTTTTCAGGGCCTCGCTGACATGGACTTGTAGAAAACCCCACCTCTTCATCCCCCCACCCCCAAGACACTGTATGTATGCAAAAACATGAACACACATCACACCTATTATCTCTGCATGGTGCACATATTTGCTCTCCTATAAACTTTTGCACATTACCTGACTAAAATTTTTGCTCATCCTGCACCAAACTGTACATCTCTCTTATTCTAAAACAGCTATATTGCACATATTTGTTGCATTATAGTACTTTTAAATGATCTGTGCTGTATTTTTATAATAACTTTTCTATTCTATATTTATATTTTCAAGTGTTGCATTACTTTTTTTTATCCCTCGTAGTATGTGTATTTTGTGCACCACAAAACTAAAGCAAATTCCCTGCAAGTGAAAACCTACTTGCTGATAAATCTGATTCTGATTTTAATGTAGATGTATATGATAGCTTTGAGCCGAGGCCCAAATATCTATACGTTTATTCTGCTTTATAGATCGTAGATTAGAATGATTATAGATTGTAACATGTACGCATTATCTCACAAGCTAGTTAAGAGCATTATTCATTGTTCTGCTCCCCCTGCCCTCCTGGTTTTAAACCACACAGCTTTTCCTCCTCTTAAGTACTGCTAACGCTGGATTTATTAGGCTTAAAGAATAGCCTACACATCTTCCTCAAAGGGGATCAGACATTAAGTGTAGATCAAAAGGATAAGGTCTTAAAAACAGAACAATGCTTCTTGCTCAACACTTATTCTTATTCCCATATGCATGTTAATTCAGGGATTGTACACTTTGAACAGCTTTTTGTTTCAAATCATATTCATGCTTTCAACAATGATTCTAATAGCCACAGGGGTTTATTATATTCCCCACATTTTATTTGTTTTAATTCGGCACCAGAATACTTGTTTTAATTCAGTATAACACAAAAAAGTTTACTGTAATTTTGCATCTTTTCAAAGTGTTGTTATCAGCAGATGTAGGTTGTGTGTTTTTGAGCCAAAATACCCTGGAAGTTTTTTCTTTCTGTGGTTTTTCTCTGTGTTGTAGAGACAGAAAACAGGAGGCGTAGATAAATTTACAGGCTCACACCAGCGTGCTTTTGTATTTTCACAGAGACGGCTCACTGTATGAAACGGTGACACAGCTTCAGGGAAAGTGATGGTTGGATTTGCAACATTCACACGCACAAAACAGAACCAGTGACCTACTACTAGTCATCCTGGCTGGGATATCAAACAGTTTTTGGTGTGCTACAACTGCAGCACATGTAGGTTTTTTTTTTTAGGTGGAATAAATAGTGAAAAAATCTCAGTGCCGGTATCGTTTTGCTACCTTGTAAATCTTTCTCTATATTCATCTTGCGAGTACTGAAGCCTCACAGTCAGAGTATGAAAGGGAAACATGTATCAGTCAGAATAAATGTGGAATCAAGTACAATTGGCTTTTGCTTAACCCCCCCACCACCAACAACCATACATGCCCCCCTCCCCTCCCCTGCTACCCCTCTCCCTCCCACCCCTCCCCTAGTGAAACTCCCACCCTCCACACCCGATAGAGCACCCGTTGCTAAGCGACAGAGGGAGAGATGGATTGAGGAGACATAGTCGATCAATTCTACAGAGAGAGAGAGCGAGGGAGAGAGGAAGGGAGGCGAGGGAGGGAGGGAGAAGGTAAAAGAAAGAGAGGGAGAAGAAGAAGAGAGAGGAGAGGAGGGGAGGACAGAATGCAGAGTGATTGCAGTCGTACTGAGGCTCCAGTTCGGGCTGAAGACGCTCTTTTGAAACATCTATCTTTGTTAACTGTATCGTGCCTCCGAAAATAAATCCATCTCTGCAGCTGTCCACCCTTCCATCTTTGTCCAAGTGCTTTGCTTTAATACTTTTATCACTACAAATTACAGTCCGCACAAGCAGCCCGTGTTTAATATTCCCTCACTCAAAAGAGAGTTAATTGTATATTGCATGCACTCTTGCTCTCCCTCTCTTTCTCCATTAGTCACTGCTGCACACACACACACACACACACACACACACACGTACACACAAACATGCAGATGCCCGGCAATACCACATGCCCCTCTGTATGTGTGTGTGTGTGTATGTGTGTGCAGAGCTGGGTGTTGAGCGCATCGACTGAGTATCGATCCCACCACTCACCTCCCTGCAGTCAGCTCTTGTCCTACATAGCATGCCCTGTCTGATTTCTCCCTTAATGGCTTTTATCCAGCTCCAATCTTTATTTAAACTGAAAAGTAGGAATTAGCACCCACTTCTATCCTAGTCTCTCTTACCTTTTCTTTTCACTGTCATCTCGGAGCGAGTATCGGCAAGTGATCGGTCCATTGACCCTTCTCCCTTCCTCCCCTGGCTATGATTGCTTTCCCACTCAGAAATGTGCAGTACAGTATGTTGCTTGCATTCCTCCTGGTTTCTCAGGTGGTGCTATTTTTTTTTTATGTGCATCATGTATGATTAAGATGCTGCAATTAGGCATGCAACTACGGAGTATTTATTATCGATTAATACTTTATCACTTCATAGATTAAGAGTTTGGTCTGTAGAATGTTAAAAAATAGTGAAAAATTGCCATTGCAGTGTTAAAGTGATGTGTTGTTTAGTCTGACAAATAGTCTATTTATTATGCTCACTTAACAATCATAAGACAAAAAAAAAAAAAAAAAAAAATCAGAAGCAGCCATTTTAGGCATTTTTGCTTGAAACGTTACTAAATTATTTCTTGTTATTTTTCTGTTGATCACCAATCAATTGAAGTATAAGTTTAAACAATGATCCCATATGTATGTCAAAATAGTTACTGGTGGCCGTAATCAAATCTAAAGTAGGCAAAAAGAAACACTTTTTATCATTTAAATGAATAATGGACAAAATCCACAGTCCTCATTCTGTGCAGAAATGCATCCTCAAGTTTAGCCAAAGCCGATATGAGGGTTCAACAGTCTGAGATGTTTTTAGAACAATGTGAAGGAGCTGTGCTCAACATTAAGAGCATAGCTGTAGCTGTTTTTTCATTTACTCATGACAAAACTTTGGATAATGAAGTCCAGCATTGTCTGGAGTTTCTCTTTTACTCCTGATGCACAGAACAAGAAATTGTCCGTGTCGGAAGCTTTCTCACATACTGGAAATACTCTGTTTGGTTTAGGCGAGGGGTGTGCAGGAGGCTGACTATAACAGGGACTACACCACCATTACATAGCCAGTTTGTAATTTGTTTCATAGACTGTATATAAAGATGGACGAAACACCCTCACTTCCTCCCGCTATGCTTAGGCGAGCCTAAAATATATCCGAGATATGGGCGCTGCCATCTTGTGAAGGCACAGTCATTTGGAGCCGGAGTCTGCACAGTTGCAATATTCGTGGTGGAGGAGTTCCCACCGAAACACCTGTCCAACCAATTGCGAGCAGCTCCATTGAATGCAAGTGCACAGATTGGCTGTCAGAGCTGTCAGTCATGGCGGAAAAGCCCCCTTTTGTAGAATTGAATAACTCATTAAAACCTAACTTATCATAAAAACAGTCACTTGAACAAACATCAGGGTGATGAGAACGACCTTTAGTGACAGAAACCATCTTTGGGAAAAATGTATTTGACTTGTACTTCGACTTGTAGTTTGGCCTATATCCAGTTCACTAACATGGAGGGGCGGGCTTTATGACCTTTACTGCAGTCAGACATCAGGAGGCGATCAGGATTGAAAAGTTACACTTAGGGCGAACTGTCCTGTTGTTCTTCTTTATATACAGTCTATGATTTGGTCATAAACGACCATATCTCTTGTTGTTCCTTCTGATGATTTCGGCCTTGTGCCTGACCGACAGAATTTTCCGAATGTCGTCATCACTCCAATTATACATGTTTGTTTCTGTCTGTGTGTAAATAATCTCGCTTCTTAATCCATAAATGTTTGTTAAATCCGGTTTTGCGTAAGCCTCATAATAGAAACATCATCAACACGCCCGTTAGTTAGCTGTGAATTCTCTGGACCGTTGCCTGCTTACTCTGACAGTTCAAAGACTTTGTAATTGGGAGCTGGCAGGGTGAAGTCGGTTTAATTTGCGATCCAACTGATAACGACATTTCCATTGTCGCATACAGCTCCTCTGGGTAATGTCTAGAAAATTTTGGGTTTGCAGTGTATGTGTGCAAGGGGCTTATAATTCAGGGTCTGGGGTGGGATTGTCTGAGTATAGAGGTGACTGAGAAGGCAGCTAGCAGCTAACGGTGACAGCACAGCAATAGTGCTGAGAGAGAGAACATTGTTAGCCTGGCAGAAAACTGAAAAATGCGTGCTATGCCTCTGTGACAAAACCATCCTTATATCAGCCGTAACGGTTGTATTAGCACAGTGTAAAGCGCCAGTGATTAGCAAGCCAGTGGGACGCGCTCACAGGGACTAACATGGACGTGTGGCTGGACTGGTTTACCAGAACAACAAGTAGAGATGCTCGGATTACAGTACACACAGAGGGAGTCTTTACACTGCATCTTTACAAAGGAAATAGTGATTTGCTGCTATGTTAATGCTCTGAATGTTGCATACAGCTCCTTACAAGAGAAACCTTCCAATGAACATTTGTGCATGTGTATTGGTAAAGACGTATTTCACTAATGGGAAATTCTTTTTTTCATGAAACTGGGCTTTCTATGCAGCAGAAAGACCCAAATACTTTTGAACTGGTGCCACGTGACCAGAGAAAATGGGAAAAGGGCTGTGACATTTGCCTGTTTTCAAAAATTCTACATTGGTTGCCTATTAGTTTTTGCATTGATTTCAGAATGTGTTTATTAGTTTATAAGGCACTGCATGGCCTTGCACCAGACTACATCTCAGAGATGCTTTTAGTTTATGAACCATGAAGGCCCCTCAAATCCTTCGACTCTTATTTTTTGGCTGTTCAGCAAAATAGAACTAAAATATTTGGTGATTTTTGCCATTTCGCTCCAAAATGCTGGACCAGCCTGACAGAGGAAAAGAGAGGAGCTGAAAATATTGATACTTTTTAAATGTAAACTAAAAAGCTATCTTTTTAGTTGGCTTTTATGTAGTGTCTTACTATCAAATATTTTGGTTTGTACTTATTCAGTTTTTTTAGATTCATTTTTTAAGATTAATTTTTGCTCTTGTTTCTTCAACCAAACTCTAAAGCACTTTGAACTGCATTCGATTTCTTTGAAACGTTATATGTAAACACAATTTGATTGATTTGCTCAAGAGGTAGAAAACCTACAACTACCAGAATGCACTGCGCTGCAACGGACCAATCAACATTCCCACTACGTAATGTGAGTCTTCTGTCGGAATGCAATATAGCGACTGGCTGCTGACAAAATATTCTGCTTTACAGTTAAACAATAGTCTAAAATATGTTATGAAAATGTTTAAGGTGAGAGATAAGTATTGCAGAAATAGAATTTTGGGTTATATTTGATCAGACGGCCTTTTTTTTTACTGTTAGAGCTGAGATTGGTCTGAGTTTGAGAGATCAGTCTGCTTCTTTGAATCCTAATTTGAAGGTCCAACCTGTACCTTGAGCAGCAGCCCTCGAACCAGCAAAATTTTTTTGATTTGATCTGAGAGATGAGCAGGGAGATCTGGGTGCCAGAGAGATGGAGGGAAGGTTACCACAGTTAATCTACACACAATACCCAAATATTTATGATACAAAGATGGTTATAAATCAACATCCATTTAAGACAGACGTGAAAAATGCGGACCTATCCTTTAATAGCTCCACCTGTTTGCACGCTGTATCTGTTTTTTGAATTCAACGTCATTGATCAACTGTAGACAGGGTCATGAGACAACTCGAGTTATTTAAGATGTTTATATCCTCACTCGGGATTGTCATGGCAACAGGGCAGACATCTCAGCCCTCAAATGAGCAGCATTTATTCTGCACAGACTGCTTTTCATATTGATGGCTTTTCCTTATTGTGATCAGCCAGCCACAGCCTGGGGAGGAACCCTCTGCGTGCCGTCATCCCTTTCGATTTGATTTGATTTGTTGCTCATTGAGGGAAGTGATGGGAGAGACTCTTATCTTGGCCGAGCAGAAACAAGCCATACCAAATAAGACACATCGGACTATCTGTGCTGGCACACACAATGGGGATTAATTGATCCCCTAATACCACAGATAAATCAATTCCTTCCTTCCCCCCTGAGCTCTCTGGCCAATTGGACGGCCCCGTCGTTTGATCAACAGAGCATCTCTGGCCAATGGGAGGAGGGTTGCGGGTTGACTGACAGGCGCAGAGGTGAGCCCGAAAAGAGGTTAGGGAGAGGGAGTCCATCAGAAAGCCATTGGCAGGAGGAGTGAGAGCGAGGGCTGTGATGTAGTCCGAGTATCCACAGAAAACACAGACATGCACAGAGGTGGAGCAAAGCTGCAGAAAAAGATATTAATAGCATTGCAAGTGTGATTTAGGCACATGTAAGCACTGAGAGAGGATGGTGCTCATTTGTAGACAAAGTGTAAATTAAATATGTTCCAATAAAATATCAAAATAAGAACACAGACAACGTAAAATTGTCTTTAATTTAACATTAAGCGCCCTCAAAAACCCTCGTTGACGCATCTTTTTGCAGCTGCTCTCCTGCCGGCTCCACAAAGCTACATCCCCTGGTCAAGACATCAGCCATTTTCTCACAGTTACCCCATCTTATCTCCACCTTCGTTTGATCCATCTCCATTAGACTCCCCCTTACAGCGGCCCACCACCATCACTCTCACTCTTTCACTTCTTTTGTATCTCTCCCACCCTATCTTTCTCTTATCAGCACCTTGGCATTTCTGTCTTTCCCACAAACACTGTTTTCCTCATACAGCTCATATAATAACAGGCTAAAAATATGCCTTCTTTTTTTTCTTTCCAGTATTGATTTTGCCCGTAGCATTGTCTATGGAGAGAGAGAGAGAGAGAGAGAGAGAGCGAGAGAGAGAGAGAGAGAGAGGAAGGAGAAAGACGGAGGGCGGGGGAGAGAAATGAAGTAGAAACAACTGGAAAAAGAATTACTTTCTACGTATGTGGTAATGCTCTCACCTTTCCTATTTTACTTAAGTGGAGAACCACACTCTACTTTACTTCAGTGCAAAACCTTTCAATTGAAAGCTAACTGCATTTACTGAGGTCCTTTCTGAGCCACTTTCACCACTCAACCTCGCCGAGCACCAGAGCACTCACGCACTGTATGCTTTTAATAATAACCCGCTGAAATTAGAGAAACCTCACCATTGCAAACATGCTCCAGATCAGCTTTTCAGGGAAAATGGTTGGCTCTTTTGGCACTGGTGTGTAATGGGAATGGAGAGAGTTGATCAATAGGCTATTGATCGTTGCTGGCCAGAGTCTGGGGAATTGAGAGTGAGAATAGAGGGGAGTTAGGGTGGGGGTTGGCTCCAGGTTGAATTTTTAAAATGCTCTATTTCAGAGATGACAAATAGTCTATTTGAAAAGGGAGAGACAAAGACAGAGGGAGAGAGAGCGTCATAAAGAGATGGAGAAAGAGTCTCAGCTTGTTGTGCTTTCTGAGCGGAGAGCTGAGACCTCCCTGTTTCCCAGAAGTTACAGTATTTTGGACGAGAGCTGCTGAACTACAAAGACAAAGGGAGCAGGGACTTCTCAGGGCTTCTCAGTAGCTGCTGTGTATTCGGGCTGCAAGAGGAGGAGGGGGGCTTATTATAAAAAAATCCTTCAGATCTCCGAGTACTTGCTTTTTAAAAGCAGCACACAGACAAATAATTTACACCCGAATCCTGCAACTGACATTACATTTAACCTCGTCAAATCTACGCTCAAGCTACATTTATGTGGATCGTATATTTTGAATTTTACAGTGCAGGTCTTCTGCTCTGAATTCTTGCCAATATCTGATTTCTTTGGCCACGTCTTCACACCAATTTAAAAAAGCGAGCCATAGCCAAAGCTGGAGTTTAGAGTTGAAGCGACTCACATAAACCTTACACATAAAACTAACCTGCAAGCAAAGCCAAAATCACAAATCTGCATAAGGCACGGGTGAGACATAATAAACCTATAATATGAATAAACCTTGAAGTTGTAGGGGAAGCTGGGAAGTGACAAGGTCCTGCACCTCACAACGAGCCACTACCAGCACATTTTTCTTTTAAGAAACTAAATAAGGTGAAAAGAGTATGTAGTCTACAGTGCAACATCAAGTCTTAACAGTCCATTGTGTAGGATTAAGGGGGATATATTGGCATAAATTTAATATAATGAGTATGTTGTGTATTATCGCCTTAATATAAGAATCACTGTATTTTTGTTACATTAGAATGAGCAGTTTATATCTACATAGAAAGCAGTTTCTCGTCCACAGAGATCGCCACGTTTCACCACCATGTTTCCACAGTAACCTAGAAGAGACAAACCAAACATTAGCTCGAGACAGGGCCAGTCACGCTTTTGGGTCGGCCACCATATTCAGAGGCCCCTCTGCTATGAGCAGTGCCGTAAAAACACTTACTTTTAACATGAAACTGATTTAGTTGATGTTTTTAGTGGTTTTGATCACAGTTTGTTTACTTAGAAGAGAAAGAAACGTCTGCGGATAATTTGGCTCACAGTAAAATAACCCAGAACAATGAACACTGAAGGAATTCTAACCGGGAGAAGTTCCCGCAGGTTGCAATCTGTAATCCTACTAAACCCTATGAATCTTATACACTGGACCCTTAAATCCCTAAAAATTTCAGTTGGTGCATTTAAAAAGAGTGTTACAACGGCAGGAAGACAAATCATGTCTAACTGTTTCCACAAATTACATATTTCCATGTCATATTTCTGTTCATAAAACATTTCTATTTTAAACTACATTTATAATTTTTTATGTCTCTTACTATTATATGTTGTTATTGATATTATTCATAACATAACATAACATAACATAACATAACATAACATAACATAACATAACATAACATATAACATAACATAACATAACATAACATAACATAACATAACATAACATAACATAACATAACATAACATAACATAACATAACATAACATAACATAACATAACATAACATAACATAACATAACATAAGATAACATAACATAACATAACATAACATAACATCCCTCTTTCTTTTTCTCTCTCTTTATGTATCATTTTGTCATATACAACTTTAATTTGATCATTTTTTACATTATCTAATTGCACGTCTGTCCATCCTAGAGGAGGGATCTCTCCTCAGTTGCTCTTCCTGAGGTTTCTACCATTTATTCCCCCTCTTAAAGGGATTCTTGGTCTGAGCTTTCCTTAGTTGCTTAGAGGGATGTCGTATACTGTAAAGCCCTCTGAGGCAAATTGTGATTTGTGATAATGGGCTTCATAAATTGAGCAGAATTGGATTGAATTGAACTGAATTTGTTTTCACCTTTTTAATATCCCAGTAACACTGTAAGAACAGTTGCTTATTTTGGAGGAACAGGAGTGCAACAAAACAGGACTGTTAAAGAAAAAGTACAAGAAATAAAAAAAAAAAAGCTAAACTGCTATAGTTACAAAAAATGATGCAAATAACAATTTTTAACATTTCTCTTAAACAAGAACCAAAAAAAATACATATGTAATTGAATATGTTAACATTTTTAAAAGTGCGTTATTTACGCAACAGTGAGTAAGAACGTCAAGTTACATTTGCCACTGACCACTGAAAAGGTCATTTAAAAAAATATAATGACTTTTCAGATGAAATAGCTGTGTGCCAACCAACCCTGGTCTCCCCTACATATTTACCAGGATTTTTCCAAAATTAGCTTTCACAAGAGACTGGAATCATACTGTAATCTGAGGCAGGTTATTTTGGGTACGTCAGTGGGCTTCTGCACAAAAGCAAGAACCTTCCTGTGTTGCATTGTTGTTTTTTTTATATATAGAGATACTTTTTTCATATATTTATAACTGTACATAGTGGTCAAATGTTTACCTTGTTTGGCTTTGTTGTCCTTGCTGTAGGTCTATTTCTGCACACGCACATTTAGAGCAACTGAGTCAAATTCCTCGTATCTGTTCACAAAGCCGATTCTGACCTTCTTGTAAACAAAAAGTGCGATTTATATTCCTGTTTTCCAAATCAAACTCAAATAACTCCGAGCTTCATGGTAACATACGGGCTTGTAAATATGGGGAAACGAGCTGGAAGCAACTCAACTCAAGTGCAGGCAATGTAAAGCAGTTAGAGCACCAGTCTGTAAACACCCCTGAGAGGAACCTATACCTCAGTAAAAATTCTGCTGTAAATAATGTATTGAATGCAAACTTAAGGTCCACGGGGAGATATGGATAGGCTCATTACTCTTTTAGTTTGCCGGGCTTTTACGTAGTCCGCACAGCTCTCACAATCTCCTCCAGATGCTCCCTCTCTGTTTTGATTTAAAGATGCTTTTACCTGCGGATATTGTTATGGATATAGGTATTGTTTTTTATTCTCTACACATCGCCCTGAGGTTTGAAGGCTGTTAACTCATGCACCCACCCACATGCTCTGTGCCCTGTTTAGGTTTGTGTGTGTGTGTGTTCGTGTGTATATGTGTGTGTTATCTGTGCCGGTTGTTGAGGTGAATATGCGGCCTACGCCTGTGTGCCCTGTCCGGGATGCATTGATCTTGAAGCAGGATGTCAAACATTTTAGCGCGGATCTTGTCCTTGTTATTGCCTCGCACAGCCGGGTTGTTAATGCATTAAAAATCGTTTGTCCCTATCTTTCCAAACTTATCTCACCCTACTGCCCTGAGCAACACAAGAATACCCCTCCGTTGTAACATACACACCACTCTCGCCCCCCTCCCTCCTCTGTTTCTAACCTTCCATCCTCAGTCTCAATCAATCTTTACGACACCCGGTTGCATCTCTCTAATGTTTCCGGACTTGACCGTATCCCCGTTCAAAAATTCTTAATTAAGCCCGTTCTGTATGTTTACCGTTGGGCAAATTACAATCTGACAGGGCTAATAAAACAACATTGGCGAGAGAAGGCCGACAGGAGCATGTGCTATGACCCTAACCTCTTTCACCTGTCTCTATCTCCACCTCAGCTTATCTCCCTCCATCCCCACCTCTTCATATCTCCCTATTTTCTACCTCACAGGTTTTGAGGAGGAAAGGGAGGGGATGGGAGAGAGATGCACTGGTTTGGCACCAGTTGGTCCATATCCATCGCTGTCGATGCAACTATTTGTTTTAAATACTCACATGTCATTACGCTGACATATCTTGGTAATGCCATTCAACCTACTTGCTTCTCATCTCTGATTATTAAGATGCATGAACCTGCCTGCCTGCATGTCAACTCGTACAGATATGAGCCATATATCTATGTTCACATCAGCATCTTTCTTCATTTAGGTATTGACTCATGCACTGTTCTCACATTCTGCAATCCATAGCCCACACAGTGTGTGCATTATATCTCTATTTCTGCACAGTTTTGTCTGGTCACTTGAGAACTGCCATTGCTTTATGCTATAAAGCATGATGGAGAGGGAGGCCATGCCACGAGGATCTCTTCAGCTGCTGCTTGGCTCAGGAGCTCAGCTGCACCAATAAAATGACCTTAGTCTTTGAAACATACATATAAAGAGTACCACAGGAGAACCAATAGGCGTAGATTTTTGGAAGGACACAGGGGTCATGTCCACTGCTATATTTAACATCTGCAATATGAAAGTAGAAGATTTTTTGTTATGATTTTAAAGACACTTTTCTTCATATATCAATACAAAAAAGGAATTGAAGTGTGTTTTTTTTTCATAATGCAGGAAATTGGGTTTTCTATTCGCAGTATTCAGTGTTCTGTGTTCATATGAAACAAAACTTTTGAGAGAATCACAAGAGTGATGCACAGAGATCAAATGCCAAATGTAGTTTTTAAAGCCGATATCCATTCATTGTGTCAATACTAAAAAAACTGCGACTAAATTAAGTGCTGTGAACCCGAAGTAGACAGTATTCACACTAAAAAGGGTTGATTTTTGATTGCACTGTCATAATTTTCCCACTATGCACTGCACAAAGGGGGTATGGAGAGGCTTCTTACAGCTGCAAAATATTCAAATAGATTATCGGTGATTCCAGAAAAACCTTAGAAAACAAAATACTTTTTCCACTCTTGTCTTGATTTTTTTCATATGCTTTTTTAAACATACTATGCACTATATGTTTAGAATTAGTTTGTACTGTAATATGGGCTGCGGAGATTAAGGGTCCAGTGTGTAGGATTTAGTGGCATCTAACATTTAAAATGGAGAACTGAAACTTCTCCTGTGTGCAAAGCGTTTTGGACAGGGGTGGTTCCTACTTTATGCATGTCTATCTGTATGATAGTCCTGCCATTGTGGGGAGAACGGAAAAAATGCAAGTGATCTTGCTTATCAACCAGTTTCATGAGGCGGGCCACATGTAATATATTTGAGAGTCAAGCCGAGAGCTGTTTAAAGTTGGTCGACGGTTGTGATTGGAGAGCTATGGTGGCTGATGCAAAAACGTGAAAACATAAATGGCCTACTTGAAGCAGTGTTTGATTTGTCTGTTTTAGGCTACGGTAAAACAACATGGCGGACCCCATGGGAGAGGACCTGCTCCATATGTAGATATAAACGGCTCATTCTAAGGTAACAAAACATTTTGTTCTTTTGATTAAACACTATTTTCATCAGTGTACAATAATGAATATTATATATACAATTTCTGCCATAGGTGCCCCTAAATTCAGACACTGAACCTTTAAACCTGCCCTAAATAAACACAGCTAAACTGGCTTTCCAAAACCAAAACAATTCAAGCCAAAAACGAAACTCAACACCTACATCGAGCTTTGCATGGAGAACACCCGCTACAGGACATGAAAAAGGCCGATAAGAGCAGGACTATCCTCATATGTTATCCCTTTTTTTGTCTTTTGGTAAACATTTGCCACACAGAGTATTAAAGGGTTGCCAGTCATGTTTTAAGATATCTGTTCTGTAGATAATATGAAATAGCAAAGAAAGTGGTCTTTGAATGTTCCCATATGGTCTAGCCGTTAGGATTCATAGTCTTCACCTACAACTCCCAGTATGTGAAGCTTGCATTGGTCTTAAGGTCTTCCATGTGAAAATAGGAACTGCCGTGTATTATATTAGGTGTGGTGGTTCAGTTCCCAGCTCCTCCAAGGCTCATTTCAAACAGTTATTTAGCAAGACACTGAGCACTAACTTTCCCCCTAAACGTAAGTCACTTTGGATAGAAGCTGAAAGACACATTAGTCTCGATTTTCCAAATTGTAATTTTCCAGTGCTGTGAGCACCACAAACTAAATTCCATTCACCTTCATTGTACCAGGGTGACAGCAGAAATCTCATAGGTGGACATTTTAAGACCTAAATGAATAAAGCAAAAGCCACATGCACGGTTAGATACCAGTGGAGCTGAGTGAGACCCTTTAAAGCTTTAAAACCAAACCAAGTCAAATCAAAGCCAATAAAACTTCACAATAATTCACCTCACTTAACCAGAATAGGATCTGAATGCCAGTGGAGAAGCGTAGCAAACCAAAATGAACACCGTTGAAAAGGAAACGATAAGAGATGACTTTATAACCAGTGGAATCAATCTTAAGTTGTTTTGCAACATATTAACTGTGGCTATGTTTACTTTACAGAGCTGAATGCTCAATCCCAATTTTTCCCCAGATTTGATCTTTCTGCCTCCACTGTTCACATTCATGTTTGAACTAACCAATGAACTATCATCAGTAACTATGTTTACCTGCACAAAATATTATTTTTTCTCCCTATTCCAAAAAAACGATGTTCCTACTAAGCTGTATACATAGTAAATGAAAATGAATATTTGACAAATATTCTTCTGTGCATGGAGCAGTGCATACTCTTATTTTCGTGGCCTTGACATGTCGTTTATCATGTCAAAATATGGATGAGTGGAATAGCTGGTGCTGCTTGTGCCATTTTGCTGCTTTGCATCAAAGTAGGCTTTTTTTCAAAGGTTTCTACTGATGTCAGACTTGTTTGGCTGTACGAACACAGCCTCTCTCTTTCATTCCTTCAACCACCTTCTTGAAAAAGGTTAATGTTTCAGTTTTTGTGCATTTCCAAAATCTTTATGATATCTAAGTCCTTCTTATTGTTTAAACATAGCTATGTTGGTTCTTCAAACCAGAAATGTTAGCTTGTCTTTCGGGCAGCTCCACAGCCATGCAAACTGTTGGCGTGTTGGTTGGTGAACAACGTATCCATGACAACACATAAAGCTAAACCGTGGCCAAAACAAGGTGTGTGGATCACTCTTACGTGTCTTCTGGAAACACTTCCTTTGTGTTGTGATGTATTGTAGTGCATTTTTTCAGTGTGTTGTGTTGTGGCATTTGCAGCGCGTTCTCCTTTGCATGTGTCTTCAAATCGATGAAGAACTTTCTTTAATTTGCTCGTGTTTTGTCTATTTGCATGTTTTGCAGTTCATTTTGCCTGGTCAGACACCCTAGGATGTGATGAAAAAACACACTTTTCTCGATATGATCGCATGGGCATGATCAGAAATGAATCCATTTCTGTGTCAGCACTACTCTGAAAAAAAAATCATAAATTTGTGGCCCATGAGAGCAAAAACATTATATTTGGACCACATTGTGAAATAACGAAGAACTACTTAAAGAAATAAAGCATGCCTTTGACAACATGTATTACATATATAACATGTATTGTGTGCTTCCTGTCTCCTCAAAGTCAATCTGAGAGACGTATGCAACAAGCAATTCTACACATTTATATATGTGATCGTTGTGTTCAGGCTGATAGAAGCTGTGAGGCAGTGAAGTAGTGTTGTGGTGTGTGCACAAAAGTGACAATGTATGTCGGTGTGTGTTCTGCCGTTTGTATGTTGCACTACACCACCTGACAGGTGCAAAGCCCTGTGGGATGGCACTGTTGTATCTTGCACTTGGCTGAACATATACAGCACATCAGAGGTGTAACAAATCCATTCCTGACTGCCAGAAGAGAGTTTCTGAGCCTGTGAACAACACATCTTCAGGTTTCCACACCTCACAGCTGATGTGTGTCTGACACACTGACGCACGCAGATGAAATGTAGCCTCGCACAGAACGAGTGCGAATTTGAGGAGAAAGGATGGGATTTGTGAAGCGAGTCAGCGGCGTGTGAGTGTGTGTGTATGTGTGTTTCTGTGTGAACCTTTTGTGTCTCAATGGCGTCTTTAGAGAGGTTAATCAGAGGAGAGGTTGAGGAGAGTGTCAGAGTGCCAGGCTGGCTCCGGTGAAGAGTCCTCGAGCCCTCTCTCTTTCTGTGTTGACACCTCTTAACCTCAGTCTATCATCTCTCACACTCACACACTCCACTTCTATTGACACTTGCTACCCCGTAGCTCTCCAAAGACCCGAGGAGAATCCACTACAGTGATTGTCCGTGAGAGGGGAGCCTTGAAGCATGCAGAGAAGAAAGGATTATATAACGTGCCGACATACAGATGTGATCGGATTTAACGGCATCTTTTCCTTACGTTTCTGGACGGATAAAGGAGAAAAATCATAGACAGAATAATAGACTGACAAATTGAACAAATGTGTCAGCCCACGACAAAAAACGCTGAATCCTCACATGCATCAATTTGTAAATTAATCTCTCCTTTTGTCTTCTCGCACCAGGAAGTGTACAGATCTGATTGTCCACCACTGTCACTGGCTAGTGTAAGTGGGGTCAGAAGCCCGGGGTCAACTGAGAAGAGGGCAAAGGTCGTAGAGCAGTGGGTCTTGTTAAAATACCTTTTAGCCTCCTTCAGGGATATTATGTAATGGCTCTGGGAATAGGTTAGGTTCCGGCTTGACTGTTAAGTTGCGGACGCTGGATGATATATGTGTTGTGCTTTTATGTCAGATGTATATTCATTACCCTTTTTAAAAAATCAGGATGCAAAGGAAGTGCTGGGAGGTCGAGAGGGGTCGTGTGTAAGAGGTCGCGTTTATGTGTTTTTGTGGAGTGTCTTTATTTCGGGAGGAAATGATCATCTTATGTAACACCTCCGAGGTTCTTTGTGTTACTAATTAACATCTTTTCTTGTTTTTTTTTCCTCGTCACACAGGCTCACCCAAAGAGAGAAAAACTGGGTTGTTCTGATCAATATATTGGAGAAATTTGAATATCAATACAATGAGCGCGCTGTCTTCAATCTTAATTTTTAATATGGTGATAATAAGTGTATTAATTTTCATAACTTTCTTTCAATAGCCCTGGAATATGAGCGATGGTGGCCCATTTTTCCACAGCGGATATGCATCTCTCCCCTCTGCGTCGCCATTGATCACCCGTGTGCTGTTTCTCCCTCTCGCTTTGTCCTCCAGTTTCTCCCTCTCTCCTTCCCCTTCACACCATTGCACTGTAAAATTCATCCTTATTCCCCATTTCAGCAAGCTAACTATGTGCACTACCTTTTATCAGTCCAGAACTGTTAAATTAATAAATTGATATTGACGAGCTATCAGCCGGGGGGATAAATTATTTGGGAGCACAAGGCCAGGGTCACATGACTTTTAGTACCCACGATTCTGTAATTATTCCCCATGAGAAGGTGCATTGCCCCCCCCCCTCCCCAACGAAATGAACAAACATGCACACACACATGAAGAACTATAAATATCCCCACATACAGCGGATTGCACGGGCCATGGGAATACTGATGATCATTACTGCTATCATAACCGTCATGATACTGGATGTTCGCCTGCTGCAGATTCTATCATCACGATTTAAAACTGAAAAGGACGAACATGCTGCAGCTGCATTGAATGCAAATGATATTGAGCCTTGCATTACCTTGAGTGTCGAGCAGGATACCTGCTAAGGCGCAATGCAAAACAATAGGATACACCTCCTGCAGCTGAGGGTCTTCGCTCTGTAATAAATGCAAATTAGAGGTAGAGCTCACAAACTGGGAGGGAGGTGAACACTGCAGATGAAGGGGGCAGCGAGCATGTCAGAGTGCCAATCATGGAAGTGCTCTTGTTGCCCTCCGGCCAATCGCTGACCTTTTGACCCTGGCCGTGGCCGAAATGTCAAAGGTCACCCACCAGGGTCAGTGCAGATCACTGCAAGGCCCTGGCCAGGGATGTGTCACCATGGCAACCCTCCTCTCACTATAGGTGGAGAGATGGGGGGTGTTATGCATTGTGTATGCTGAAATCATGCACACACAAACACACCAGGTTGAGCAGCACATCTGTGCTTTTTTTTTCTTTAACTGGAGTACCCCCAGTTGGTTTCCAGTGAGCTAACACACAGCTGGGCAAAATCCAAAGAAGTCTAGCATGTACAACTGTGGTTTTCCACATCCACATGAATTATTTGGCCAAGGTGGATACACTACAGCTATCATTCTGCTCCATCATAGGGGTCAAATTGTTTCAACATTGAACAAAAACTTAAACGCAATACTTTTGTTTTTGCTCCCATTTTTCACAGGTTTAACTTTAAGATCCAAGACTTTTTTTAAAGATTATTTTTGGGGGCTTTTTGCCGTTATTTTATAGGACAGCTTAAGCATGAAATGGCGAAAGAGAGGGGATGTCATGCAGCGAAGGGCCGAGGCAGGGATCAAATCTGCGAACGCTGCGGCAAGACCGTAGCCTCTGCACATGGGGTGCCCGCTCTACAGACTGAGCTACTTTTTTTTTATTACACTCAATAGATATATATTTCTCTGAAATGTTGGCACAAATTTTGTAAAATCTTTGTTAGGACTTCTCCAAGATATCCATCCACGTGTCAGGTGTGGCAGATCAGGATGCTGATTAACAGTGACGGACATTAGTAGTATAGTTTTTTTTAGTATCTAGCTTTACTTGAGCAATATTTTTTTGGAGACTAATTATGACTTTATTAGATTTGAAAGATAAATATTGTACTTTTGACTGCAGTACATTTCTATGAACGCTCTTGTTACTTATTACATTTGCTTTGAAATCAACATATTTTTTTTAAATCTAAAATGCAAAAGTCTATAAACTGGCACCATGCAGTTCCGGAGTGATATTCCCGTACCTCTACCTCACATATGTGATATTCAGATTAGGCAGATCATCGGTAAAGACATACACGGATATAGAGGAGAGGGTATCAGCAGGCGGTTATATTGTGCTGTTTGTTGTTTTTGGTGTTAGTAATGGCTACAGCAGCAGATGGAGATGATGGATGTGAGGGTTGTTGAATTTTTAAAAATGGTTCTACAAGCAAGTCATTGCATTAAGAGGGTTGTTTTAAAGTTATTAGATTCTATAAGTGTACTGCTACAACATACAACAATGCGTTGGGATTTTTAACAAAAGTACTTTGAATACTCATTGTTTTTAAAAGCAAGTATTTCAGTACTTTAACTCGAGTAATAATTTAACTTTGAAGTAATATTTGACCAGGTGTATCTATACTTTGACTTGAGTGGTAGAGTTGTGTATTTTTTCCACCGTTAGCACACAGGTGTGCCGTGGCATGGTCACAATAAAGCCCGCTCTAAAAGGTTCAGTTTGATCACACAAAATAATGCCACAGATGTCAGTTTTTGATGGTGTGTGCTGATGCCATGCTGACTGAAGGAATTTCAGAGTTTTTGCTCATGAACTGAATGCTCGTTTCACCACAATAAGCCATCTCCAATATCGTTTTTTTTTAATTTGGCTGTACACCCAACCAGCATCACAACCCCACGAGTCGTTTACAATGACTGAATGCCATCAGGTCAAGACCCCGGTGAGGGCGATGAGCACGCAGATGAGCTTCCCTTCCTGACACTTTGTGCAGACATTGTTTGGTTGTGTTCAGGTGACTGGTCTCAGATGATTGTGCAAGTGAAGATGCTGGATGTGGAGGTCCTGAGCTGGTGTGGCTGCAATTGTGATGAGGGTTGGGTGTACTGCCAATTAATGGAAACAACATTGGAGAGGTCTTATGGTCAGGGAGTGATCATTCAGTTCATTGGCAACAGCTCTGGTGGACATTTCTGCAGTCAGTATGCCAATGGTGCACTCCTTCAAAACTTGTGTCATTGTGTTGTGATCAAATGGTACATTTTAGAGTGGTCTTTTATTGTGACGATCCCACAGCAAACCTGTGTCGTTTGGCCTGGGTTTCTGAGGCTTCAGCTCTGAATGTTTTATAATAGCCCTAATATATTTTCTATAAATATATTTTTCAAAATTAAGAATAGGCGTAATTATTTTTTTTAAAAAAAGCTCTGTATCTTATCATTTGTCATACTATCCATACTTGAATGCATGTGCTTATATTCTGCAACTGTCAACATTTATGCATACATTCGAATATTTTTCTAAGTCTAGTCATAACATTTAAAAGATCTCATTTGGAAAGTATTCTGTACTTAATACATATTACTAACAAGTACCAATATGTTTTTCATCACAATTCCTAATTTTGAAAAAAAAAAAGGGTAAATGAAGTGCCAGAATGTGATTTAAAAAGCATCAAATAGAGCTTGTTTATTAAAAACAAACATTCAACTTGTCTTCTCAAATTGAGCCAACATAATAATTTAGATCGGCCTGAACACTAACTTAAAAAAAAAAAGAAAAAAAGGTAAAACAAATACTTTATTTTGTTTAGTGTGTAAGGTCTAGGCTAAGCCCCCAATGTCCTGAAATTCTAGAAACGCCCCTGTAATATATCTATTGAGTGCTATTGAAAAAAAGTGTTAGATCATAGACTTAAACCAATGAAAAATTGGAGCAAAAAGTGTTGTATTGAAATTTTTATTTAGTATACAAAGAGAAGTATCTGAAAGGAAGAAATTTGGGAAATTTTATCAATAATAACTGTGGGGAAAATATTTCAAATGTGTACATTTCGGATAAATAATGTAAACAACACGCCATCGCATGCCCCATACCTTTTATCAACAGGAATACATGACCATGGGTTTAAGAAAAAAAAGAAAAACTTCCATTCAAAGGTAGAAACGGTGCTTGATATATTCGCTTGCACCTTGCGTCATCTAGTGGTGGGATCGACCCTGTTTCTCGGTGCTGCTGCTCGGCTCCTCAGCGCGCTGAAAGAAGGGGGGAAAAACCCCACTAGTCTGGTTTTGTCTCCGGGGAGCTCCGGTCGATGCCTCGTCCCACCATATGTCTGATCGCAGCTGCCAATCAACAGGTCAACGCGACCCCGGGGAGGCAGACACTGGTGGGGAGAGATCAAACAGTGGACCTCGGGGATGACAGATGCAGATAGAAAAAAAAAGGCAATAAAACATTGCTTCAAAGATGGCAACGGTGCACTAGGAGGCAAATTATTGTTAACAGTAATCTGCAGAATAGCGCCTCGCATTCTGATCGATTGACTATTATGGAGCCTTTGAAGCCGAGGTAACGCCAGGCTATTGTTCATGGTGGGACACAACCAGAAAATAGCAGCTGGTTTGGAGTCAACTATAGCGCTTCCTAAGCCTTAAATACTACTTACTTCTATGCAATCATGCTTTCTAATAGACTTGCAATTTGGACTCCTCCAGGCTTTGGGCCCATTGAGGGTTGTTCTACATGTAGTTGCAGTTGCACCAGGATGAAACCTACATTTCTGGGGGGGGGCCGGGATGAACCCTACCTTGCTGGGGGGGGGGGGGCAAATTGGGTAAATAAAGTTTTAAAAAACATAAATAGTTTATTTTCTTTATGTCCTTTATTGTCTATCTTTATTTTATTTTATTATTTTTCCAAGGAGTGGTCATAAATGCTTTTATCTTCTTCATCCTTGGTGTATGCTTATTATTTTTTATTATCAGACCTTTTATTCTTTGTGATCATAATTTAAAAAGTGCAGAAACGTTTTATTATTCTTCGTGTAAATGTTTTTCTACTCTTTTAAAAAAATGTATTAACTTAAAGCATAGGTTTAGAGCTTGCATTTGTAGAGGACTTTTATTTTGGCAAAATTAAAGACATTTAGACCATAAACTGATACAGAAATGCAAAAATTGTTGTACAGAAAGGCCATTGTGTTTCTTTTATTCTTTAGGAAAAAAAAGTATGAAGTTATAGCGTAGGTGTTGATCACTGAAGTAGGGTTGGGGGATGGGGTGCAAGGGAAATGCCCAAAATTAAGAACATACATTTGTAGAGGCCTTTTATTTTAGCCAAATTATAGACATTTAGACCAGAAATTGATTGATTGGCGCATTAAAATTCACCAAAATGCAGGAAATTAAGCATTTGATTCTCAAATATTCTGGCAGATGACACACAAATCCCCTGTTTCACATGTTAAAAAAAATGTGATTTGTAGGTTTTAAACTGCTTGGAGTTATTTTAATGAAAATAAAAATTTGGGAGTGCTGCACTGGTTCAACAAACTAGGTGTAGGTGATTGTAAAAAAAAAATAAAATAAATAAATAAAAAATCAGGTGCTCTTTATGGATAGGGCAAATAGTCATATAAAAAAAGCAATGACCTTCCCAGTTTACTCGTTGTAGAGGTCAATAAATTGATATAGCCTGATGAAGACTGTCCGAAGTTGAAACATGTTGGTTTATCAATGTGAGAAAAAAGTATTTTTAACTATAATCAGAGTGCCTCTGGCTTTTTAGACTGCTAGCCTCTTACCATTGTATCTCTACACTGAGTAAACTGGGATTGGTTATTACTTTTTATTCTTACGCAAAGCATTTTATTGTTTAGACTGCACCCCAGATGTAAAAATCTGATCAATAAATCTTTCTTTCATAATTCTTCTTTTATTTCAGGCATTTCGTGAATAATTCAAGTCATTTATAAGGGAATTAAGGCCATAAATTAAAATTCAAAAATTTTATCTAAGACCTTTATCTCATTATATATTTAACTGTTTAGGAGTGACTATAACCAATGTCACTGAATTAACATCTTATTCAATAATACAATCATGAAGAGAAAAGCAGATTGCTACCAAATAATCTACGTTATTCAGTTAATTTTATTTGTAAAAAAAAAAAAAAGAAGTGTTGGTTAAATCATTTCTACACTGCTGCTCGTGGATTTCATTTCACACAATATGAGCTACAAGTTTAAAAAAACAACCTTTTCCTTTTTTCTCTGTGTATCTCTTTGATCCATCTACAGGTTCAGGCTTCATCCTATGTTGTGTGAGGTGTTGTATGTTCAGATCAATGAGATACATGTAAGCTAACAGGAATCAGCTTTGGAATGCACGCTGTAAATGTGCGGCATTAAAACACGGCCATAATGTTTCATCTCCGCCCCAGCAGGACTGATCTTCTTACCTCACTCTCTGCTAATCAGGAACAAATCTTTGTGCCTTAATCTACGGCCCCCTGCACCCCTCCGCCCATCTCATTAGATTAACAAAATGACATGCACATATGAACACACACAAAACCACACACACACACACACACACACTTACACACAGCCAATGACCTCAATCTCACTCACCTAGAATAGTTAATTACAATTTTGTGTGAGTTTGTTGAACATAAGTGGCATTATTTACAGTATTTTAACAGGAAAAATATAACTTTAAACATCTCTTTGTGGTAAATCTTTCAGTTTCTCATATATTATTTCAAATTTATACAACAAAGGACAAAAATCAGCAAAAAGCTTTACAATAATTTTGTTATTTCGACAATTGTGTGCATTTCTGCAAGTGTTTCTGCAAACTCTTGCACGTGGGTGTACTTGTATGCCTGTGTGTGTGTGTGTGTGTGTGTGTGTGTGTGTGTGTGTGTGTGTGTGTGTACAGCAAACATATGCAACCAAATTAAAGCCTTAAAGCTGGTGAATTGAAGAGGATTTGAAGCGGAGAGCAATTCATGGGAATTAAGCAAATTAGGGTCTCCAATTAGCTGCCGACATTGAATAGGAAGATTTGGTGAACAAAAAATTAATTAGATGGATTTGTCATTGTTCTAATGAGCATCGCCAGAAAAATAGCACACCCTCTCTCCCTATCTCTCTCTCCGTCTCTCTCTCTCTTAAGCTTTATCCCTCTGACATATTGTTTGTCGGTTTGGAATCTAATTTCATGTCAAATATTGCCTTATTCAAATATTCAATAATTTGCAAATAAGAAGCCCACATGAGCCGAGACAAACAAACTTCAGAAAAGTCAATGTATGACCTAATCCTCTTAGGCTGGAGCACTGTGGATGTAAATGCCAACCTTTGCAAGTCAGAGAGGAATTTCACTATTGATGTGAGAGCCGGACAGGTAAAAATTCACTTCATCCTTATTATGGCAGTATTTTAGAGTCATGTTGAAACTGAACTGTTCCTGGTTTAGAGGCAGTTATTATTTTTAGGGTGTCCCCTGGTTTTTGTTGTGCACTGTCTTAATTTTGACAGTGACTTTGTGTGGTATATGTTTTATTATTTCAGTATATTTCTGCCCCAACTGGATCTTCTTAAGAGTCCCCAAAAAAGCCACTCCCACCTCTTTCCAATAAATCAGCACCCCCTCTCTCCCTGCCTCCGTCCCTTTCCTCTGCTTCATTCATCCCTGACCTCCCGTGGTCCCCCTCTTTCTGCAGCAGCGGTTATGGATTACGCTGTGTGATAAGCTTCCTATTTCTTGAAACTATTTGGGATTGCTCAGATTATCTGGCCTCATATCCTTAGGAGTCGGCTTTGGAAAGCCCGATTTTAGTCTCTTAAGGCAGAAGATTTTGCATCCTGACAGCTTTGACTAATTAGCATCTAACGCTGGGTGGTGCTTTAGCATTGGGCTCACTTTTAGTACAAACTGCTGGCACGGGCACACACACACACACACACACACACACACACACACACACACACACACACAAATCACAACTGAGGCACCTCAGTAGAAACATCACAAGACGTTTAATTCAATATGATTTAATGATATTATAACAAAACATTGTGTTTTTGTTGTTCTAAAAACACTCAGCATACAGATAAAAGAAGTGCAGTAGCTCTATAAGATTCATACATTTCATCATTCAACACCCTAAAATCTCGGGCTGACCCGATTGCTTTGATCCTTGCCATGATAATCAACTTCCAAATAAGTATTGAAATGCTCTGTTTTCCTACCATAACCCCCAAATCCCAAATAGCTCATTAATTTCGAAATAGTAATCCAACATAAGTCATTATGCGTCAACATTTTTGGGACTCCGACAGTTTGACTATCCTTGACAGGCGATATGTTACAAAGATGTCGAAAAGCGTCTGGAATAGTTCAGAATTGACATAGATGACCTCCTCATGTGCCAGATATGCCAAAGGAAAATGGCATATCACATATCTACAGCCAGCTTGGCAAATTACCTAAAAACTCTGAGTAACAGATTGGCTTACAAAGTATTCTTTCCCTTTGCTTTTATGCCTCATGTTACTGCAACCTGCATGCTAACAAAGTGGCTAATTTTCACATGATTTTAGATGCAACAACTAAAAATTGATGTTTCAAAAGACGTCCTTTCGTCACTCGTCCCATCTGGAAGCTTTGATTAACGAGAATATTTCTCAACGAAGCTTCAATGCCCCCAAACTGGTATTCAGGACTACTAAAGTCAATTTTTTGCCAAATGTGTTGGCAGAATATAATATAACATCATCCACATCAATTTTAACATCAGGTCATGACATATTTATTAAAAAACTAAAATTTCTCTTTCACCCAACAGGGCCAAACTTTAAGTACAAACTATTTGCTCTCAGGGAACAGAGGCGTGTCGGCTTGGGTGGAACCCCACTTGTGGCTGCATACTGGGCCACGGCCAGTAGAGTCTGGGTGCCAAGCAGGACAGTGGGAGTGTTTGGGCTTGAGGGCAGCACCAGTACGTTGTTCTGTGGGTCCGGGCAAGAGCTGGGTGGTAAGGGGAGCTCAGGGAGGAAAGGGGAAGCTGTCCTGCCACCCTGCGAACCCTCCGCCGAGCCCTCCGGCAGTGGTAGTCCCCTTTAGAAAAGTCCTGGTAGTTTGTGGGGTGAATCGCCCAGAAGTGGCCTTTACCGTTGTCACTGCGGCCTGCTTTGATGAAGCAGTCATTCAGGGACAGGTTGTGACGAACGCTGTTCCTCCAGTTTTTATCCTGTTGGAGAAACAAAACAAAAACAGCTGAAAACAAAAGCCAAGTAAGAGGTAAACAATGTTTGTCCCCAATTGGAAAATTAACATAGGTGACGGTTAAGTATCGCTGATCCTGCTCAGGATGTCACCTTGTCCTGTTGTTGGCAGGATGCTCCATAGCGTGTCAAGACCGTATATGATCGCAGTAAGACACAACACCCTGAGTTACCTTTTTAGCACGTCAAACCAGTGATCAACTTTAATCCACTAGGCTATGTCCAATCTGTTGTTGCACCTGGTAAAGGCAGAGGCGGTTTGCAACCTAGCAACAGGATTACTTTATTTGTGAATTCGCCAACAACAAGATCATCTAGTGTCCCCGCGAGCACCTAATTGCCTAACCACTCAGACAGATTACGTTTGCCAAGTAGGTCGTCTCACTTGTGAAAATGGCTGCCACATTATTTTTCGTCAACTGACTGAAACACGCTGAAATCTTGAGGCAAAAGCGTTCTCGTTATCCGTCTCATGATTTCCTTACATGACTCATTTCAAAGCAGAGATCTCGTGCATTGTAGTTTCACATGACACCCAGTTTGACTTTCTGAATCGTCCACAGCTA
This sequence comes from Plectropomus leopardus, assembly GCF_008729295.1. Taxonomy (NCBI): domain Eukaryota; kingdom Metazoa; phylum Chordata; class Actinopteri; order Perciformes; family Serranidae; genus Plectropomus; species Plectropomus leopardus. Next base: position 27,337,070 of record NC_056465.1, read on the forward strand.
CTAGATTATGTTCTTAAGTGCCATCTATGTTGCCGAGGGGTAAAAAGAAAAACACAAGAACATTGACGTGAACATACCTTGCTCTTGAAGTAAGGGTAGTGGTCCATGATCCACTGGTAGATGTCACATAGCAGCAGTTTCTTCTGCTCTGACGCCAGGATAGCCTTTGAGATCAGTGCGATGTACGACTGGTTTGGTTTGTCCGCGGACTTCTCTGGACTGCTGCTGGTCGTTGTGGTGGTGGTCACTTCCTCCTCCCCCTCCTCCTTTTGCACTTCATCCCCCTCCTCTTCTTTAACCTTCTTCCCTTCAGTCTTCGCCTCTGACCTTTGTAGCCGCTTCTCTTGTACCTCAGAGCGAATCCCCACCTCTTCGGGTTTAGGATTCTGATGATTTAGCATGTTGTTCGCCGTCTGCTCTGCTGTACGACTTCCTGTCGCTTCTTCTTTTGAACCTTTGACTCCTTTATTGAACAGAAGGTAGTCAATAGTGAAGCTCAGTCCCAGTCTTTCTCTGCCGCTGCCGCCGGTGCGGCTGCTTCTGTCCTCCATTGTCATCTCTGAATTAAGATATCTCAGACTCATTACAGAGGTTTTATTGGCTCCAAACTGACTGCTGAATAAGTTTCTGGTGATAAATGAAAAGTCTTTCTCCAAAAAGTCCACTCAGAAGTTTGTGTCTGAGTTTCTCAGCATGGCTATTGTCTTTTAAACTGCTTCATAAACTCAACCCCGCAATGCCTCTCGCTTCTTTCGCTCAAGTCTACTGTTGACAAGATCACAGATAAAGATGAGCCTCTAAACTGTTGTTAACCTTGATGCGCTCACGAGCGACACTATCTCAACCTGTGGAAATGACGTCACTCTATTAGACTAAATGTGGCTACTTTGTATAGCAACAAAAAATAAGTAAATGTTTTTTTTCCCCTCTGTGATGAACCAAAAAAAAACAAAACCTCTTTCTCATTATCTAACAGTCGTTTTGCTCCTGAATCAAAGAGTTGTGCCTCACGGTTGCGAAGGTGTCCCTATATATATGACTGTGAATTTATCCCTCACAGAAAGGGGCCAAGAAGGCACAGGGGTGGTCCGGGTGGGGGGTCCAAATTTAGGAGGATTATTTTTATTAACCCAAGCAAATCTTTGTAATTACGGGAGATTAAACACTCAAGATTTAGTAAGACGTGGTGTGCAAAGGATGGATGCTGCAAATCAAAGGCCTTTTAGATACCACTGTTATCCTGTTAATGGTGTTTTGTCCATCCGGATGCTGTCCAAAGAATCACTTCAATTACCATAGAGCAGTAATTAATGGGGCAAGTTTTGGACAAAACACATTCAGTCGAGTCTCTTTTTTTCTGGAAAAAGCACAAATATACTGTGACACGGATAGGTAACAGAACAGTAAAGCATACTCGACTGAAGAATTAAATTCCCATTTTTGATATGACTAGCTTTAATTTGTGTGTCCTGTGAACTTTATTCCAATTTACACCAACTATTACAATAAAAGAGATTTCTTTGTCATTGGAAATGGTAACGTTTTTTAATTTACAAATGTATACTAATATAACTGACACTGTGTTAACTCAAAAAATATAATCCTAAATATCTTTTAAGATCCATCTCAGAGAGCAGTAACAAAATGCCCCTGCACTAGTAAATTGTATTGTATTATTCTATAAACTTAAATGTCTAATAAGGTTTTTTCCAGAGTAAATTTCCTTCAATTTAAGACAACAGTTATTGACGTGTTAGGACTCTAATACTGATTTATCTCAGTGTTGAAAAAGGGGGTTACTTCTTAAATGTTAATTTTTTTGCTGTGATGATGTTTTAATGCCAATTAATTTATTTTTTTCAGTTTTAGTTTTTTCGGATTTTTAGCAAAAATAGAGCAGACTTGTTATAAAATACAGGTGAAACATCATGTGAGTCACACTTTTAAATGGTGACATGACCTGTTTTTTCAATTTGTGTGTCCTTCGACTTGTATTCTAATTCGTACTTACAAGTATTATAAGAGATTTATTTGTTGTTAGCAATTGGAAATGTATATATATATATTTTTTAATCTACAACAACAGTTTAACAATATAATTGATAGTTTTTCTTTTGCTTGTGATTGAGTACAATGAGTGGGCTATAATATTTGACATTTTGTAAGATCCTCCCAGGGGTCAAAACCAAATTTCTTCTGCAACACTAAATTGTATTGTGTTATCCTCAAATCTTTAATTGGTCAATTGTTTGCTTGTTGTTGTTGTTTTTCCCCACAATGTACATTTCCTTCTGACTATGCTCTTTAATCATGTGTTAGGACTCTAATCCTGACTTTATCTCAGTGTTTAATTCAACTTTACAATTGAAATGTGGGATCTCGATGATTTTTTAATATCAGTCATGAACTTATGTCCGTTTTTTTCTTGGGTTTTAGCAGAAAATACAGTAGACTCGTTGTGATACAGGCTTCAAACATACTGTGAATTACACTTTCAAATGCTGACAAGATATTTTTTTTAATTTGTGTATACTTTGACCTTTATTCCAATTTGTACTAACTATTCTTTTAAAAGAGACTTTTTTAGTAGTAGCAATTGTAAGTTTTTTTAATCTGCAAAACAGGATACTATAGCTGATATGTTTTCTTCTGCTTGTCAGTAAATTCAACAAATACACTCTGAGATATCTTTTAAGATCAAACCTGAAATTCCTCCACACCACTAAATTGTATTGTGATATTATGTAATCTTTAATTGTGTAGTGATAATTTTAGCGGATAATTATGGTTTATTTTCAGAAAGTACATTTCCTTCAATTTGAGGGAACAGTTATCGAGGAGTGCTGTCTTATGATTTATTAGAAGTCTGACTTAATCTCTGTGAGTGCGTTTACATGGACATGAATGAGCCATTTATGATTGTGTTTTGGGAGTATCCTGCTTTTGTGTTTGAGCATGCAAACACCATATTCCTGATAGACATTCATGAGGCTGACATTGACTTAATTTACATAAACACTGATTTCTCTGTGTTCATGTAAAAATATATTCGTAATATGATCATAACTATGATAATCGTCATAAACAGATTATTTATTATTTACATGTAATGGCACTCTTAGTTAAATTAAACTTTACTTCTAACATTTAATTATTTGTGGTTTGTTTGTAATGATGTTTTGATGCTAAAGATAAACTTGCTTTGTGTTTTTTTTTCTACAGTTTTAGCTTAATTACAGTTGATGTGTTTATGTTATGATACGCAGGTTAAACCATTCTGTTAATCACAGGTGCAGATTTTGGTGGGTGATGGTACACAGGGGGCACGTACCCTTCAATATTTAGAATATTTGCATTTGACATCCCCAATAAATAAATGAACGTTCCAGAAGACTTTTATTTTGACAAAATTAAAAAACATTTACACCATAAATCATAAAAAAAATGTGTATATACAGAATATATGTGTGCCATTGTATGTGTGTGTGATAGATATGTGTGCATTTACATTACTCTATTATATGCTATTATCTATTATATTGCTAGTCAAACATTTGTTCATGGCCTCTTCGTGGCCATCAAAGGGTTGTGTACATTTACTCTTTTCACCAATGATTTTGTATTGATTGTCATAGTGTGTCAGTTGACTTTGTTTTGTCTTTTTATTTCCTTAAAGTCTTTGTTTAGTTTCTTTTCATGCGTTTTTCTTCATCTGTATAATAGGACTCCCTCCAAAGCCAGATGGTTCATCCCAAGAGGTTTATCCTAATAAATAAACTTGTACAACTGATTCAAAATTCAGAAAAGGCAAACACTGGTACAATAAATAAATAGGTCAATAAATCATAACCAGAATGCAGGATATAGTGTTTGATGCTCAAAAATGTTTTGGCAGTCTCCCTGTTTCATGTGTGTTGCCTCCCAATGTTCAAACTAAATCTACACTCTTGCTGTGAATTCCACTTCTGAATGTTTGCATAAAATGTGGATTTTTCTTTGCACTCACTTGATACTGTGTGCATGTTAACAGTGAAGAAAAGCCAAAGGTCTGTATGAATTTTTCAACCAACTACAAGGTCTATGAAAGCACCTAATCTACCTTCAAATGTTCTGTTATTTAACAACTTGAATCCTCATATACCTAAAATTTTTATGTTCCCCATAAGTAAGATCAAAGTCATGTAAAACACATTAAAATATTTTGATCAAAGCATACATATTCTGTATCTGCCTCTTGTAATGCTTCAGTAAACCCCTCAGTGACTCTACTATTGACTTTATGTCTTTAATAAAAATGCACTAATAAAATTATATAATTTTGATTGTGATCATGTTTTCATGTCAGTGATGAATTGATCAATATATGTGACTGTTTATAATTCTATGGTTTAAACTGAAATACAAACTCTTGTTTTTGTTGTTTATGCTATACACTACATAGTATTATTATTATGAGATGTTTTTTTAGAACAGAGTATTTTTTAGTATTTATTTCTATCTATCTATCTATCTATCTATCTATCTATCTATCTATCTATATATATATATATATATATATATATATATATATATATTTGTTATGATATACTTTACAGGTGAAATATCCTGTGAATTACATCTTTTAATGTTGATAAAAATTATACATTGTATCCTTGCATTAAGTTAATAATATCAGCAGTTTTACAGTGAAAAAAAATCTGTGGGTCTTTAAGTGTTTTAGATGTTTACTAAAGCACCTAGGTGTATGCGCATCAATTACCTGCCCCACTACACCACTGCCTATATACCATCATATAAAACATCTTGTAGCGTTTCAGTAAAATTGAGTCACACTTTTCAGTGTATGAAATATTCAAATACAAAATGTCACTTTAACGATTAAAGTGTTGCATAAAATGGAAAATTTAATCAATGTCCATCAGTTCCATGTTTTTTTGCTTAAAGTCTCCAGGATCAGAGACAAAAAAGGTACAGTTGTAGAGACTGAACCCCCTACCAGTAAGATATAAATTTTTGCCAACACCATTTCACCCTAGCCGCCATCATATTAGTGCAGATAACAGTGATAGTACAGTATCTGTATGGATGCATCTGCTTTGTTCTGTAGTTTAAGTGAGGGAAATGACAGTCAGGTCAAATCATGGACCATATTGCCCTCTTCTGTTTAAATAATGGAACATGTAATACATGCACAACAGAGAGCACCATACTGCTTTTAAATGTGAATGCTTTTGTATTTTAATAAGATATGTTCATTCATATACAGGCTTATAGGTCCTATTAATTATAAAATATGAGCCAATATTAGAACTGAAAGAACACAATAGTATTGTAGAGGAAGATGTAATATAGGTTTGCATTTGTAAAGTAAATTTATACAAACTAACTAAATCCTATATTCACTACGTTTTGTTTTTTCTTTTTTTTTTTTTTATAAATCATAATCATAGATAACCTTTTTTAAGCAGCACAGGGGTAAAACTAGCTGTCTTTTTAAATAACCATCACTGTTTTATCGACGTTTCAGATCCAAAGTAAAGCCAAAACAAAACACACCATGTTATTACATGATACTGCAATTCCTTCAATTGATTTTTGTGTTTCCATGAGGCTAATCTTTGCCACATATGAGGAGCTGCTGGAAAAGCAGGGCTGGATCAACACAGGGAGCATAAATGTGTCCTTAAAAACACTTACTTTCATTTTGCAAAAAGCGCGACAGAATTGGCTTAAAGTAATGCACTGGTGTTTTGGACTGGCTTTGGCGGGTCAATACTTTGACGCGTATGTATTTGTGGCTAATTACTCTTTTTAATTCAATTATGAGCATACCTTAGACAAAGCACCACATCTCACGGGCTGCGTGCAGAACCTGAAACGGAGTATTTTGCTCGGACTGGATTTGAACACACCATGCGACCCAGTCCACTTGACACCTCATGCTTTACATTCACGTTGAATTTAAACCGCTTTGAAGACACGTGCTCGCCATATCTCGATACTATAAAACCGAAACATAGTGAGTATCGAAATGCTTTGACACGTGGTGTTATTTATGGACACTGAGGCCTGTTTTGGAAATGAGACCTGTGTCTTAGTGTTTTTAAAAAGTTGCACTGTGACTTTAAAACATAGTAGTCCCGCCTGTTTTTTAACGCCGCGCTGTGATTGGCTGAAGTTGCCCGTCAATCAAAGGCGGTTCTGCGTCTCATTGGTGAAAGACTAGCTGTCGTCTCTGACTCTCGCGGTACTGCTGCACGAAGATGGCGGCCGAACTGGTGGAAGCGATGGCAAGTAGAGCTTGGCTAGCTTTGGTTTGATTTGGAGGAGGGCGCGGGAGTGTGTTTTGAAACTCAACCCGGTTATCGGGAAACTGGGGGCTTTGTGTGGATGTAGTGAAGAGTGTGTACTCTCAGAAATGTGGCGTTTTGCATTCACGGCGAAACGAACTAGCTTGTGCTGCTAATGTAGCTAGCCTGCTATGTTAACAGGCAAGTGCGTTGGTTTAGCTAGCATCACGCTGGCTCAAAGGGAAGATATCGAAAATGAATGATGTGACCATAAAAGCGCTTGCGGGTTTAGCACGCTTCCCGTCGCCTCACTATCTCACGTTATACGGCTTGTAACGATGTCTATTTATCGTTAGCCGGCTGGTTTTTTTAGCCGTGCACCTGTCAAAATGTCAATGATTGAATGCCGACTGTAGAGGAGCTAGCCAGTCGATTAGCGCAGGCTATATTGTTCAAGTGAGGCTGAAGAAATGAAACATTACTGACTTCGTGTCTGCGTTTTTGCACACCACCAGAAGCCCAATTGACAATCGTTTTCTTGTTTAAATTTAATCTGGGCACAAAGCAGCGGGTGATAAATTTAACTATGTCAGACAAAGCAAATGCATGTTAGTTACACGGCTCAGGTTTTTCCAGTAACAACAACATGCCCTGTTTTGCCCTACAGTCAAGTTCACATAGTTTGTTTTGCTGCTACCTGACAAGTAAACATCATCCTCACGCAGACTGTATGTTATGTGTTATCTTTTTTTTGATAACCCACGTTTCTGAATATGTTGGTTCTGTGCACATGTTTATGATCAGTATCAGAAATACTTGTTTCGCACTGATGTATAAAATCGTATAAAATATGTGTATTATGTTTTAATGTCACGCAAATTATGTGAAATGCAAAAACATTTATGCAAATGAACTTCAATTAATAGCACAGGCTAGTATTGACGTTCAACCACTGAACTTCACAGGCTTATGTTTGGGACAGGTGTCTGTATGGGACGGGCTTTTATTTCCTTTCACACAAAACTGTTGCTCAGCAAAGAGGGGGAGTACAATCAAATTGTTTATTTGAATCTCTTATTTACCTCTCTTGTTTACTTTGCTGGTATTACAGTCTTCTTCGATGCCTATGGTTTCAGTAAAATGAACTGAATGACTTCATCATAAGCTGTCTGTAGTGTAAGATTCATTACATCTTAAGCCAACCATGAAGCATGTCCTTGCTGCCAAAAGTTTAAACTAGTAAAAAGGACAGGGCATTTAACAGGGACAAGCTTCTACTGGACGTTTTACGGTAACGCGCTGAATATATAAAATATGTGCCTTATGCTACATTACAATGTACAAACTAGTATGTAATAGTAGAGGGAATGACGTCACAATACGATGTTATTGTGATTTTAAATGTTTTGTGAAATGCTGAATATTGCCATGACATATATTGCAATTTAATACTTTTTTTTCCAACTGCAAATTAAGGAAAACCTTTGTCAACATTTCTAATAAGATAAAGTTGTCAGTCTATTCATTTCACATAAGTCAGCAAAATGCAGCAAAATGTATTTGGTGAACTGAAAAAGCGTTTTCTTTTTATTGTTTTATAAGGCTATGTTAAGTTTAATTTCTATTTGCTTTATTAATAATTTATATTAAAAATATATGTAGCGTCCTTGTATCAATACAATGTTGCCACACAAAATATCTCGATACTATGCTGTATTGATTTTTTTACCCTCACTCCTAGTATGTAAAGGTTTTAGAAATATTAAAAAAAGATATGCTTTATGTTACATTGTACAACAAGATATATACCTAAATAGAAATAAGAATAAGAAATACACATGATATGTATATGTTAAAGATACATTCAAGAGTGGTGTCGGTAATAATGAATTAGCATACTGAAGAATAATTGCACAGAGAAGGGATGCATAATAACATCAGCATCAGCCCGAAATGAACTTTTAGGTGATAGGAAAGGCCAACACGTGCATATATTGTTATCGGCATCAGCAATCGTCCAAAATAAGTTTGAAAATATCATTATATTGGATATTGGCAAAAATACAATATAGTGCAGCAGAGTATTGCTGTAAGTATTGCATCAATTACTGCACAGTTAAGACATTGTTACAAATAATTATTTTACCTTTAAATCCCTATCGCACAGTCGAGTGTATTTAGTGGATAGATTTAGTGTATCCAGCCAAAATATGAACTTATTATGACATGTAAATCAAATCTTTGTGACAAATGTTTGATTGGCATTCATTCAGGATGATTACAATTCAGTTCACCATATTCAAAGATTCAAAGTCTGTGCTTGTTATGGTGGTTGTTGTGGTCAATGTTTGGTTGTCACTGCTGCACAAACAAGTTCACCTGTAATTGAACAGTGGTATAATAAGATTTAACAGGGAATAGCTGCATTGGTTGTGGATTATGTTGAAATTAATGTGCAATTTGTGGATGTTAGATAGTTTACATTTAAGGTGTATTCTACTTCTCAGGACTGTAAACAGACTTTTGTTTACATGTAAACATTGTGCAAAAGCCAACTAAACCTGTCTTTTGTTAATCAGGTATCCCTAATGTAAGTTTTACCACATTTTTTTTAGTTGTGTGTTTAAAACTTTTTTTGATTCCTCTTTATTATGTTGATTTATGTCTATAAACTCAACACAGTCAAAGGTGGTCATGCTTTCACTTTTCAGGCTTATACCGTAGCTGGGTCTTGTTGTCAGTGTAGTTTCTGTGTTAATGTGTGTTAAAATGTAGAGGTGCAGTCATACATTTTAACTGCTGCTGCAGACTCAGGGTTTGTTTAATGGTGCCACATTTTATTTGTGATGTGAACAGGGTGATGAAAATGATTAGGTCACAAGAAGGAGCAGTGTGACTTCTTCCTGTATCCGACTAATGACGAGCCAGGTTCAAGCCTTTGTGGGATTAAAGTGACGAAGGAAAAAAGCTAATTTTAGCAGGAATCAAATAGTTTGAGACACTGTGAGGTCATGTTAAATGCTGCATAAGTGTGAAAGAATGTATAGGGTGTCAAAAATTTAGCAGGGGTGTTTTTTAGGATTTGCCAAGAACTGAAATAATTCGATTCATTATGATTTCTTTTTCTTTTTCAGGACAGAGCATGTTTAAGAACTTGATACAGTGTAGGCCAGCGAATATTGATTATTTTCATTGTACATTTATTTGTTTATTATTTTCTCCATTAATGACTGAATTGTTTTGTCCTTAAACATGCCCTGTGTAATTGTCCTGGAGTCCAAGGTGCAATCTTAAAATGACATGTTTTATCCAACCAACAGTCAAAAAATCCAAAGCTGATCGGTTTGTCATCATGCATGACAAAAAAAGCGAGAATGCAGAAGCTTTTTTGCTTCAAAAAAATTACGACATTTATTTAATGAACAAAATATTTTCCCTTAACTTTCTGTAGATCCATTAATCGAATAATTGTTGTCACTTCAATACATTACCAACATTATTCACAGAATTTTTACACAGATATACTGAAATGTATTTTCTACTTTGGTTTACACGGTTAGACAGTGTTATTTACTTACTGCAGATAATATTTAGAAAAATCTGACTGAAAACTTTCAGAAAATTTTCAACTTGAAAAGCTTGAAGAAGTCAAGCTCAAAAAACACAGATCTATCAGCAGTGCGGTAATAATTGGTTTTACAGTCAAGTATCAGTATGCCCTGGATGGGGACTTTGCTGTTAAAATTAGTCCAGATTTTTAAATTAATGGCATCAAACTTTCCTCTTTTACAGATATCATTGTCCCTGTATTGTGTATCTCATGGTTTTCTTTTGTCCTCCCTTTAGAACATGGTCAAAAGTTTCCGGGTCTCAGACCTGCAGACGCTGCTGGCCTCAATGGGCCGCAGCAAAAGTGGGCTGAAACAGGACCTGGTGGGTCGTGCGCTGAGGCTAGTGCAGACCGAATACAGCCCAGAGCTTCTGAAGAACGTCAGGCAGCTCTACGAGTCGCGCTTCCCCAAAACATCTGGCTGGCTTGCGGCGCGGCGTCCGGAGGGCGTCCCGGTTGCCTACTCATCCCTCAGCTCCTCCCCCAACGCCACCTCTCAGGGCGCAGACTACCTCAACGGCATTTCCAAACCGATCCCCACAGAGGTCAAGCTGGTGCCACTGCCCTTCTACCAAACTTTGGAGACACTGTTGCCACCAACAGAGCTAAGTAAGTGCACATAGTTAGATGTTTCGTAATGCTTGTATTATAACATTTGTTTATTATGAATATTATGTTCACATACCGTGATGTTTTTGTCATGATTCTTCTCTACATATATTTACAGTTGCCCAGAACAATGAGAAACTGCAGGACAGTCAATGCATATTTGAATTAACACCAAACCAAGCAGACCAGATCAGAAATGCAAGGTAAGAAAATAAAGCCTCTCCCCAGATCTTCATCTGTAATGTTAACACTTAACGTTTAATTTACACTCTCTGTAACTAATGCTCATATTGATTTGTAACCTTTTACTTTCTCAGTGAGCTTCGTCCAGGAATCAGATCAATCCAAGTGGTTCTTAGGTAAGTTCCCACTACTTCTCATTGAAAGTAAAGAAATATTTTACAGTTTTGCCTGGAATTTACTGTCACAGGTGCTCAAGAAAAAATGTAAAAATTGTTTGACCATGCATGGGCAAATGACACAAGTTTCCCCTACAATGTACTTTCACTCTTTGAAACCTTGTCAAACTGGCTTGATTGCTTTAAAAAACAAACAAACATAGATATAAAGCATCTTAAGAAGAAATGACCCAAAAATGAGCAAGAAATTAGTAAAAAGTAAAAATATGTCCTGAAAAATTAGCCAAAAACCAAACAAAAAGAAAGTAAAAAATAAAAAACAACAACAAGAAAAAGACCTGAAAAAGTTCTTTAAAGATTATAATAATTCAGTAAAGTATTTTTAAATTGACAATAATGGGACTTATAAATGTAGTTTAGTTTTAGACAATATATTAATTAATTAAATATATATCAAATTGCAGGACCTTTCTTGCAAAATTGAAAGGAAAGAAAATCAATTTGCTCAGGTTTTAAAGATTTTAATACTTGTGAAAGGCATCTGAACTCAAGAAAAGGTTTCAAAGGGTTTAAAATAAAATACCTGGTTGATTTATCCGAGCAATCAGATTCTGTGATATTCAAAGACTTGACAGATGAAAGATTCAGTCATGCTGATTGGCTGAACAGTCAGACATTTCTGTGATGCTTACCTTTTTCTCATGTTTTACTCTCCGTTGCAGAATCTGTTACACAGACTCCATCGGTGTCCAGGAGGACCAGTATCCTCCCAACATTGCTGTCAAAGTCAACCAGTCCTACTGTCACGTGCCGGTGAGTTCTCTGACTTCTCTAAAACAAGCCACACCTTAAGAGCTGTTCTGCTCTTTCCAGTCCTGTAAGCGTTTTGTTTTTAACTACAGTCACTAGTTTTGGTGTCAGTGGCCGTCTTACTACCTGGTAACAGCTGACGTCATAATGTATGGTAGTGATGGGTTCGCCAACCTAATGCACGTGGACGTTGAATAACAAAAGAAAAACTTATATCCAGGTACAGATAGTATTGATCAGCCAGCCCGAAGGCATAAACTCACTGGCAAGACTTTCAGTAGGAAACTCTCCATCTGTCAGTTTCATTTTTCAAACTGTTGGTGTGCTGATAGGAAGCTAAAACATCAAAGACAAGTGACTGCTAAAATCAATAAACTGACAGATACACTGATGACGGTATTGTTGGAAACAAAAATACACACAATAAGAAATATTTACCATTTCAAACGCGTCTGCATACAATAAGTGTGCCTTGAGAAGAGTGGCTTTTGAACTCTGCTTAGAAATGCACAAGCAAAGTTTAAACACACACACACACACTTGCTCATAGTGGTGTGTGGAAGTTACATTTGTGGATTCTTTGTTCACAGTGGAGGCATGTGAGAAAAACAAAGGTTTCTTCTCGAATTCAGCATAACAGGGGTTGAGTAATCGTTAAAGTACTCCTTTAATATCGGAGGCTTCTTGTTTAGTATGTTTTGGATATACAAAAGTAGTTCCTTGCATACACAGAAGCAGATACAGAGGAGAATACAAAAACAATGTAGGAGTGACTGTAATCTGAAATCCACGGGGGCAGCTTGCCCTGAGCTCAGTGCTCCTCCCTGAGTTTTGCTTCAGGAGGAGAACTGAGCTCCAACTTCCATTTTAAGTCTGTGCAGCCAAACAGCGTCCTGCCTTTTCGCTTTTTTTCTTTTTTTTTTCTAATTTTGTGCCTTCCAGTTCAAAAAAGTGACTGTACAAAAACTAACACCAGAATCAAGAGCCTCCAGAGGGAATTCAGATACCTTTCATGTTAACAACTGACTCAGAAAGGAGGTTTATTGGATAAATGGCATAAATCTTGGATATTTCTGTGTGTTTTCAGGGCTATTACCCCTCTAATAAGCCCGGTGTGGAGCCCCGTCGTCCTTGTCGTCCTGTAAACATTACTCCCTGGTTGCATCTCTCCAATGTCACCAACAGAGTCACCGTCACCTGGGGAAACTTTGGCAAGGTGAGAGTCTGACGCTGAATCTCATATTTTGGTGTAACTTAGGCTCCTGGTAGTGCATCAGTGAAAACTAGGACATGCAGTTTGTTCTTCTTGTTCTTCACGAGTCCATATGGTGTTTTGTATATGTCAGTGAAGAGAGAGAGGGGTGTCATTCAGAGTTTTCGATATCTGGTTATTGACATTTTTTGATTTGGAAAATCTATTGTAGTTCAATGTCGTTAAATCTCTGTTTACATCATGTAAACAAACCACGTACCTATAATTTCAACCTCAGTGCTCCAATCAAAACAGCGTGCAGCACCAGTTGGGACATTTCTATAGAAAACATAACATAGAAAATTGATTTAAATGCTGATTCTCATTCACTTCTCATCCTGTTTTGAAATAGTAAATTAAAGGGAAGTCTTAGTTTTATGTGTTGACCCAACAAATGTAGGGTAGCGTAATTTTGATCATTTATTACATCTATTAATTTTTGTTTATTTTATTTTCAAAATGCAGTTATTGTGCACAGAAGTCAATGTAATAAAATGATAATGTTTTCCTGGAATTAGTCCGGGACATTGAAATCTTCCAGGACATGTGGGCTGGTACTTATTTCTTTTAACGGAAACGCTGGTGTCATATTAGATCTGTTCTGGCCTGAAGGCTTGAAAAGTATCCTGACAGCCTCCTTTTATCTACAACATGAAAAAAACACTGCAGTTTTAAACCAACAGCAGCACTTCAGAAGTGTGTTGCACATGAAAAATGTTGCTGATTTACAGGCAAACCAACCCATTTTTTTGGTCGGTTTGAAGTGGAACGTGGGGATACAGAATTGATTGCTCAGCATACTTAATCAATGCAAGTCCATAACCTCGTGGTTGGCTCACAAGTGGGGGGTGTGGGGCTTTCAGTCCATCAAATTCTGAGGTTTTGTTAAGTACAGAGGGATATTTGTACGAAAGCTTAAATCGTTTTTTAATATACTCACAGTGTTTAAGGAGTTTTAACAAAGATCCAAGAGATTGTGAACATACTGTTATAGAAAGACTTTGCAGTGTTAGGTTTTCCTAAGATGTGTGGCTTTTGTAATTGGCCCATATAATGTAAAAAGATGTATGGGATAAAATAGCAGGGGGACTCCAGAGGGTACATTTGCCTTTAATTCCTCTTCCAAGCTGAGATCGGTGAAGCCAAGTAGATTTCTCTTGACATAGTAATTGTGTGTTAACTTTTTAAAGGTTCACTGTGTGTACATGCTCTGTTTTATATTGATAGCTTTGTGAAATAAATGCTCACAACTTGTGAATGTGTGTGTTTTCAGCGGTACTCTGTGGCGGTGTATTTAGTGAGGGTTTTCACTGCAGCAGACCTCTTCAGCCAACTCAAACTGTGCTCTGTTGAGAGTGCAGAACGCTGTCGTGAACGCAGTAAGTGTTACCTTTTATACCCTGCCTAAATTTATTTTGCAAACTGACTTTTTTTGTTAACATTTTTTAGCAGAACTGTGTTGTGTGTTTAATTTCATGTATTCCAATATATCGTCTGGTAAACTATTATGACGCCTCATTATAAATTTGTGTGCCATTTATCTATAGTCCAAGACAAACTACGTTTTGATCCCGAGAGCGAAATTGCGACAACAGGCCTCCGGGTGTCTCTCATCTGTCCAGTGAGTATATCTTCATGATAATACTTAACATGTTAAAGAATGCTTGTTCCCAGTCTTAAACCTAACTGTGTGAATTGATCATTTCTCTCTGATTATATAGCAAATACATGTGAAGAAATATGAATATCCTTGTATTTTCCTGTTTCTGTAAAACAAGATGAAATGGTTTCAAATGTTTGACTCATCCTGCATTCATCGGCATTTACAAAAATGCATTCAATCAAACGAGACTGGGTGACTAGCTAGCCACACTGGTCAAAAAAAAAACTACACCTTACTGTGTGTGTTTGGATATCAGTGGGCAAAATCTTTCTGAATCAATGTAGCAGAGGTCGGATTCATTCATATTCATATTGGAAAATTGGTCCTTGTAAAGTGATAATTAAAATGGGTTCTGAGTTTGTCACATTACAGACGTGTTAAATAAACACCTGACCAAATTTGAATGACCAAAAAAATCGCCAAGTATGTAAAAGAGGGCTCAAATCATAAAAAATGCACAGTATTCTTTGATTTGAAACTCTGGGGGAGTGTCCGCTAAAGGAGCGGAGGCCACGCCCAATCGCAGGACTGTGCTAATGATGCTTCTCGCTTTTATACTGCTACATTTTCAGGGGCGGAGTTTGCAGCTGAATATAGCTTTAATGCTAATCGTAAAACAGGAAAATGGTGCAAAAACAGTCAAGTGTCTAACTCCGCAATTAAGTACTATATAGTAAAGGGTCTTTGTAACACGTTTTCAACAATCAGTTTCCAACATTTGTAATGTGTTTGAAACTCTGAATTCACTTTACACGGACTTTAACTGTGAGTGGTGTTAAAAAAGTCTTAAATCTAACTTTCCTTGATCTGTGGGAACCCTGTCTCCATCGTCAAAGGCCAGTTTTTTAAAAATGTTTGTCCTACTATGAAATTTGAGTAAACATTAAACATTCTTGTTCCCTCCTGCCTCCCTCTCTCACTCTCCCAGTTGGTGAAGATGCGGCTCGGCGTGCCATGTCGAGTTTTAACTTGCGCCCATCTCCAGTGTTTCGACGCAGTCTTCTTCCTGCAGATGAATGAGAAGAAGCCCACATGGACTTGCCCCGTCTGTGACAAACCTGCTCCCTTTGAGCTGCTCACTATCGATGGGTAAGGAGACAGAAGCATGCTCTGACTCGTCCCACCATAACAGCACCATCTTTTTCTCAGTTAAATCAGAAAATTTACATTTTGTGTTATTCTAAACCGTTGCGTGTTTGGGGGGAAATTATTCGGGCGGCGCAGATGTCAAGGACTTTTTAAGGAGTCTTGGTACAAGTTGAACCATGCACAAACCTGCTATGTTTTCATTTAAAGCTTTAAATGCTTTACGTGGCATGAGAGGACGGTTATTCGCTGTGATTTGTTTTTCTGTTATTGCTGTCAGATTGGATTTCACAATTTTTGATCCTTTAAATTGGCTGTTTGTTGACTCTTTGATCTACTTGCTACAACAAAGATATAGTTTAGAAAACCATGTAATAGTGGGACTCAAACGGGCTCAACACTTCTTTTTCTTTTCATTTACAGTACTCAGTGCTGTTAATAACTACAGACAACTGCAGTCATTTGTGCTGTGTAAAGTGCTCTATTAGGCTGTAGGTGCAAAACGTGCATCTATCAGTCTGTAGTATTAATGAGGACTTTGTTTTCCCTCTGGTATTTTATCGTCTGCAGAATAGTGAAGAACACAAATGAACTGGCAGTCCATTTTATATATTAAAACAAAAATCCTAAGATTATTTCATCCTCAATCATTTGGGCTTGTAGTATCATGCATCTTTCACAGGCACTCCCTTACTTTCACAAAAGACTGAGAGCATTATATTACCGTTTGGCTTCAAGGTTCATTTGCATTCCTTAAGTGTGAAAGTCCCTTCTTAAACTCGTCTCTTTAGGTTTCAGTTGCAGCAGCTTATTCACTAAATGCTGTCAAGTTTATAGATTGATGTTTTGAGACAGAGAAATTTGAAGAATGAATGCAATTTTCAGTTTTTAAACATCTAAGGTTTCAAGCTTTTTTGTTGTTTTTCCTCATGGAGTGTAATATGAATGTTATCTTGCTATTTAATGAAAGTGGTCAAGATTAAGGATAAATAGCCATCATGATGGCACAGCAAGATCAGAGTCCTGCACACGTTAGGTTTTCAAGACCTGCTCCAAAACCAGAACTGCAATGTGCAACACTGAACCCGCCACACCCACACATATGATCAATAAATTCCATAATCCGGCCCAACCGGCTCTTACAAGATCCGTTTCTTGACCCAAATCCTATAATAACCGTGTGCTGTTGAAATAATCTGGTTAGGCAGCATGTGTGAAGTGAAGATTTAAAGAAATGTTATACATGTGCATTAGGATAATATATTTTAAAACAAAGTTAATTGAAGGAAATACAACTTAAATTAATATTTTTTTGCTTATCGTCATACTGAAAAGTACATCTCCACAGTGAACTTGCCTTTTAGTAATCTACTTGATTGAAATGGTTCTCATACTCCAAGTGATGCAGAAGAAAGCCAACACACCAAGTCAGCAGTCAGAGGATTAAAATGTTAAAACAAGAAATTCAGTTATTATTTTCATTTTATTTTAATACATTTATCACTTTATCACCTTTTTTGCCTGCTGATACCCTACTCAAACAGAACTCAGACTGCAGAAAAAGACAAAAACGAAGAAATTCAATCCATGAAAACCTCTGCTAGGCTCCTGCAATAAGAGGACTCTGTTTCTGCTGTGAAATCTAGTTTTGTGCAGCGACTCTAACCAGCGGTGTGTATTTCAGGCTGCTATCTGAGATTCTGAAGGAGACAAGTGAGGATATTGAGGAGATTGAGTACTTAACCGACGGCTCCTGGCGACCCATCAGAGATGACAAGGAGAGGGACAGGGAAAGAGAGCGCAGCAACACGCCAGAGTATCCTGTTGTTGATATATGTAAGTGTCAAAACCCTGTTCATTTAACCTCTTGTTCTCAATGTGTTGATTTTTTATATATTGTATACATATTGTTTTTCCTAACACAAAAAACATGCAGCATAGAAGAGATGCATATACAATTACACTTGTTTTAACTTGTGGTTTTTTCATGTTCAATACTGAACATTGTTATAAAATACTTAGGGAAGGGTAGTAAAAGTTATTATACAGACACCTCATCGTTCATAACACCCTTAAATGGATAATACACTAACTGAAGTATTATAGCCAAACACTCTGTGTGGCTTAAACTGAGGTAAAATCAAGTGTAATAGGAATAAAAATAAACACATTTGGTTTGATTTGGAAATTTATTTCAAACATGTAAAGTAAGTAAAGTGAACTGACAGAAAAAAGTAATATTTACAGACAATGAAAAACAAATTAAAAGAAATTGTCACACACAGAACACGCAGAAGTACAACCTTATTTAATCCCACCGCTTCTCCATAATTCATTGATTTATAATTAATCAGCTTCTTTATTGATTTAAACCTTTACTTTCATTAATTTTCCTCCTGGTTTAAATAAAGAATTTATTTATTTTTATCTTTGTCATACTTCAAAACATTAAGTCATTACTGATATAATATCCTTATCAAAGATTGAATTCGTTATCAATATTTATATCAATTAAAAATACAAATTTATTACTCACATATTTAATTTAACATAGTGACCAGTTGTCTTTTTGCATATGAGTATTTATAATATAATATAATATAATATACAAATACATATATTATTATATATATTATATATTACATACATACATACATGCATTGCACACCACACATATATCATATATAACATGCAATACATACCAACAGTATAATACACAACACATATACAAAGTACAATATCTGATTATGGATATAAAATACAATGAATAATACACAATATGATGATATAAAGACAAATACTAAGAATAAGAAATGAAAGGTGGCTGGAGTTCTGTTTTTTATGGCATGCCCGTATTAACGATGACCATATCTCAACAAACCCGTCTGTTCTCGGCTGTAAACTTGCTGTGATTCTCTCCATGATTGCTTTTTTTTATGCTGTCTCTCCATTGTGTTATCCTCGGGTGCAGCCGATTCAGCAAGGAAACGGTTATCTTTTTTTTCCCCATAAAAAGCAGAATTCTCAGTAACAGAATTAAATTTCTATCTGTCATGTAATCAGGAAGAATACCTTGTGTGAATGCTTTTTTAAATGTATATTTTTATTCCATGCGTCAGTTTGCTAGTGTAAATATTTGCGTAATCATCCTTTCTTGCAGGCATTCCTGAGGCAAACGGTCATTCACCGGCCATCCATTCTGGAAGCAGTTCTGTGGGGATGGCAGGAGTCACAGCAGGAGGTTCTGCTGTGGCGCCGGGAGGAGGTGCGGTGGTAGATCTGACTCTTGACTCCTCCTCTGAGGAGGAAGGGGGCGGGGCAGGGGGAGACAGTGAGGACACTGAGGACAGCGCCGACAGTCCCGCCCCGAAGAGGGGCCGATACAACTACGACAAGGACCTGGTCACTGCCTACTGACCCCGCAGCTCTGTCCCCTCATAGACTGACACACACACAGAGACAGAGAGGCAGGGGGCTAAAAACTTGAGGACAGGAACACAGTAATCCACTAGATGCAACAAACCCCCCCTTTATGCCCAAACGTCAAAGCCTTTTAGCAGCTCTGGTTTATTTCCAGTCAAAACAAACACACTCAAACATGCACTGTTAATGAATCTTCAATCTAGAGTGATTAGGATTCCTCTTTGTACTGTACACCACTGGAAGCAACTCTTTCTGGCCAACCGTCACCTTGCAGTGAATATCTGTACCGTCCTGCCTCTACTTTCGAGACTGAATGGATCGTGCACCCCACCACCACCACCACGACCCCCCCCTACTCCTCTCTCTCCAGACTATTCCCTCTCTACCACCTCATCTCTCTTTGTATTTGACTTGGAACTACAGGCTCTTTTAGCCGTGGGCGTTCGATGTGTGCGTCTCTGATTTTTGTCACCTTTGTGATGAACAGGCAAGTTGGGGAAAAAAAATGGAGGCTCCTCAGAAGTTTTTGGTAAGAGGTCAAAAACCACGAATGGAAAAGAAGAGCATGAAAACTTTGCGGGAGGACGAGGCAGAGATATCTTGAGTGTGATGCAAATTTGAAACCTCCCATTGTGTTGATTTCTTTTGTTAAGAGAATGAATTCAAAGCTTGAAAGGGTTTTTTTTCAGGAATTTATCCTTTTTAATTATGAAAGGGCAGAACACAATACTGGCCTCAATGTGTGATGCTTTCCATTTTTATTTTGTCCTTAGCTAAAGAGAACCTACCTCAGTCATAAAAAAAAAACTTAGCAGACTGACCAGAGAGTAACTTAGAAAGGAGCGGAGGACAGAAGAATTGACGAGTCTTTCTGAAGCCAATTTAACACTGGAGATTTTGTTGTCCTACTTTTTTCTTTGCTTTATTTTTTGTTTTAATTCCATCATACCATGCAGCTCTTTTCCCTCTGCAGCAACAAAATCTTTGTTAAAGGGAGAGATAGTTTGTGGATAACTGTAGGTGTCTGATTCAAAAGCTTTGGGTGGAGCTGTACCACTCTTAAAACAGATACTGTGCTGTAACAGGATTTATTGGAAGCGATCGGCGTTGCATATTGACATCAAAATTACTGTGTGGCAACCGTGCCAAAGCAGATCTTAAATATTTACTGACAGGAAACGGTTGTGAGATTTGGTGCCTTTTTTGTTGCGTGTTGAAGATTGGAGCCCATCGTTTTAAGGCTAGCTGAGCTGGCCAGCAGGTGAAACCCCAGTCTGACAGAAGGTGTTTTATTTCATTGAGGATTTTCTTGGACGGAGAAGCAAATCTGTGGTAAAGGACAGTGATGGGAAAGGAATGAGAAGTGCTGTTTTTCCAACATTTTTATGTCCTCGGAGGGTATTTATTTAATTGCTTCATATTTTCTTAGCAGTTTGTAATAAATCTACATAATATTTGGCTTGAGTTAGAAGCTATTGGTTGCAGAAAGCAGGACACGTCTTCTGCTGCAGTGTGCGTTATAATTGGTCCGGGCTCACGGCTGTGCTGTTGATGAACGCTCCTTTTCTTTTCCACTGAATGAATCCGACCTGGGTCAAAGCACCATTCAGAGTACTTTGCCATGGTGGGTTCAACATGTCTGACACAACGAAACTTAATGAAGTGTCAATAAGTGCAACCCCACCACGCTTAAAGTCATTGATTGGATTACAAACGTTCTTGTCTGGAATGAGTGGAGCTGCTTCAACCAACAATCCCCTTGGCCTCCTTTCAATGCAGATAAGGTCACGTCTATTTGCTGGAGTAGAATTGGACTTTTAATTGCTACATGCTGTAGGCTTACAACTAATATTCCTCTGCAGCTGCACTAGTGTTGTCAGTATGTGTTGTCAGTATGTGTTGGCTACTCCTCAGAGAAGGATACTCGGGCTGCATGCGCAGGCTTTGTCTGCAGGAAGGTCGTCAGTGTTTGCTTGAAGATGAGAAAAGATGTTGCTGTGTTGCTAGAGCTGTTTGCACTTTCATCCCAGTACTTCATCCCAAGTTGAAGGCTTATGTATTCTAAGCCATCATGTAGTGAGTATTAATCAAGGATCCCTGACCATTTCTCCTTGACCATCTCATGCGTGGGAATTAGAAAATGTGAAGCTAGAAAAGGTCTGCTCCACTGTGAGACGACTAAGAGAGAGGGAGCATGACTCAGATGAGCTCTGCATTATGTTTGTCTCTCGCATCATCCCTGTGTTCACAGTTTGATCATCACAGTCTCTTGTTTTCTTTTGCCTTGCTCATAAGCACAGAGAAATGACATTTACACATCGATCCGGGGCCTCGCAGTTGCAAGAGCATCCTCCGATGAGGTTGATGATTGGAAAAATAGGTCGAGTCAAATCTGGTCTTCCATTTTCCTCCTTCTTTTGACACTTTGACATAGTTTACAGAATCGATATACTGTTGAAAAAAATGTTTGATAATCCACACAAAATTGATTGATGGCACTTTGCCTGTAATAAATCAGAGTCTGTCCCTGAAAAGGATATTCTGTATAAGTCGCTTTGAAGCAAAATTATGTAAAGAACTCTAATACCCGTCTTTAACTAGGCAATTTGTATTTGTAAGTAACTGCTATACATATAAAAAAATGACATTGTTCATTTGTTGATAGGTATAGACGGTCATTATTTGAACAGATCTCCTGAACTTTTCTTTGCCTTATGGTTAAAGATGAGAGGTAGTGCGGGTTGCGTCTGTGGAACTGAGCCAGAAACAGGTTGTTTGGGAGCTGGAGAGAGCTGAAGGTCTGGTCTTTTTGTAGTGGCATCTCTTCTTCTTATAATAATGCATAAGGTAGCATGGGCAGAGGCTTACAATCCATGATGTAAATGTTTTGTTTGTTGTGTTTTTTTATATGTTCATATTAAAAGACAATAAAATTTAAATAATATTTTATTAAGCCGTGAATCGCCTCCAGTTGTTCCTATAGGCAAACAGACAATAAAAAGCTGTTGAGGGCAGCAGCAGCAGCACCTGAAGCTGATGCCACAGAGGACTGGGAGGACTGGTTAAGGTGGAGGTTGATATGTCCTGTACCAAATGCTCAGATCTGGGGACACATTTGATGCCTGTTGAGGATAAAACTGTAAAATTTCAAATGATCGTATTCTAACAGCTGTTATTGACGTGTGGAATTAATTAAAATCAGTTCTTAAAAACGTGTCTGCCATCGTTTTATTTTGAGAATAGTCTATGTATTCAGCCAGATGACCGCAGGTAAGTATACAGGTAATATGCGCATGTGTTAGTAGTTAATGTGCCTATTTAAGTAAAAAAAAACACATCCATGTCATCTCTCGGGCTCTGTACATTTGCCAGTTTTTTTGTTTGTTTTTCTGTTGCTAAGTTTCAGGTAGGCTAATTTTCTTGTACTTATAATTATTTTCTTGGTAATTTTTGGCCATTTCATCACGTGTTTTTGAAAGAAATCAAGCCAATTTGCCCAGGATTTAAAGGGATAAATAAAGATATACAACTGCAAATCTTGTAAAGTAGGTTATATTTCACAATAAACTGATTTATTATAAATCTCCAGTTCCGTTTTGTTACCGCTGGGTGGCAGTAATGTACTTCACCGCTTGTTTACCAACTGCCATTAAACCCGTAAGAAAGCAGCAGCGGGTGGAAAAGATATGGTTAAAGTGGACTTTTAGCTCATTAAAAACAGCATACCGAGGGTGTTATCACAAACTGCAGATGTCGCACATCTCCCACGAGATTCCAGCACTTCTCGTATCAATTTGTCAGACGGCCTAAATCTCGCGATATTTAATCCCGGGCTCTCCCAGTGGGTGTCACACAGGTCTGATGCTGCAGCAGCTGCTGCTTCCTGTATTGAAGCACCACCACACTGAGCCGAAGCCCTCTCCGCTCCAGCGCCCCACACCCCGTACCGAGACACGGAGGAATCTGTAGCCGCCGGAGGGAAGCCAACCGAGTCGGTGTACCGGTGTAGCCGCCAGGAAATTCGTGTTTATCTCGTGAACGAGAAGCGAGTCTGAGCGCTCGGACTGAGGCGCAGGGCACGATTTTTCCTGGAGCTGGTGCTAGCAAGTAGCGGCTAGGTGGCTAATGGCTAGTAGCAGCGGGTAGAAAAGCCAAAAGAAGAAGAAGCAGAAAATAGAAATGTGTTTATTCCGAAAGCTATAGATGCGCCAGAAAACGACCTGAAGATTTACCCAAATATCCGACTGACATGCTCCCGAGAGTATACTAACTTTGCTAACGTTAGCTAGCCAAGTTACTAGCCACCAAGAGCTGATCCTGTTGCTTTAACAGACTGAGTTTCAAAAGAGAAAAAGGTTAGATTAGCGGCTTCCTAGCTGACTGCAGGGTAGTGCATCATTTGTGAAAGCCGTTTAGGGTTATTACTGAAATGCCTGTTAAAAGAAAACCAGTTCCCCTGACCATACAGCCCATCGGGGAGGGACAGGCCACCTCAAACACCATTGATGCTGCATCTGAGTGAGTAGCCCCTCTATGAGTTCAGATTAATTGTAAAGAGAGATTGTTTTTATTTGTTCTGTGTTATCATCATTTACCAGCATTGTATCATCAACTCTATTTGAATAGTCACCCTTAAAAAACTGTGCAAAGTGCTTTGGGTTCTTTCAAAAACATGGGAAGAAGATAATTAGCAACTTAACAAGAAATGACCCAAATTAGCAACAAATTTGTAAAAGGTATTAGAAAATAACCTAATAAATTAGCACACACAAAACTAACAAAAATTAACCAGTGAAAAAACAAGAAAACAAAAAACAACAGGGAAATTCCCTGAAGGAGAAAACATAAATATTTATATATTTTTTTTCAAATCTGTAAAATAATTTCTCCTTCATTATGAGTTAATGGTCTACAACTAAAATAAATTAGAACATATTAAATTTTGTTTTATATTTATTTCATTTACTGGCACTGTTTCATCACCACTAATTACATAATTAATCGATTGAAAAATGGTCAAACTGGTTTAATTTTTTTTTAAAACGTGGGACAAAGTTAATGAACATCTTGACAAGATATTAGTCAAAACTCAGCATTAAATTAGTAAAAAGTACAAGAATATAAGTAGAAAACATACACAAACAAACAAAACAAACAGGAAAAAAGAAAGAAAGAAAGAAAGAAAGAAAGAAAGAAAGAGGGAAATGCACCAAAAGACAATCCATAAATATTTACATTTATTTAATTAATTAATTCTCTAAAATGATTTAAGACAGTGGTTTCCAACATTTTTTCTTAGTCATTAGTTCAAGTGCTACACTTAAGATAACTTACCACTTATTCAAGTATATTTCACAAAATCTAAATAACACATGGACTTAGAACACAATTAGATTGCCTAAAATATATTGCAAAAATAAATTGTAATTACATCAAATTTAGTAAATAAATAAAACTGCAACCAAAAAAGAACATATTATTGCTTTACAACCAGCAAAGCTGCAAAGGCTCACCTTGTTTAATGGCCAAATAATATAAAGAACATGGCAAAAAATAGTTGCTGTGATGGGAAAAGCACAGTTTTGCATGAAAAATAAGGTCTAAATTCTATAGATCTGTTCATCAAAGTGTTTTTTACAAACTTTGACATGGCTACAAGTCACTTGCGCTCCATTTATAATTGACCTGTGACCCAGTTTTGGATCACAAACCAACCAGCTGGGAACCACAAATTTAAAACATATATAATTAGAGAAACTCTGGAATTTTTCCCTAGCTTTTAAAAGACATAAAAATCTAAATCTACTAATTTCTTGTGATTTGTGGGACATTTCACGTTAAGTTGCCTTTTTCCCCATGTTTTCCAAAGAAACCAATTTGCTCTGGATTCAAAGGGTTAATGTCCCTGTGGTATCTCCCTCTTTCTGTGTGTTAAACCCTGCTGTCTCCCCTTCGCAGAGCCAACCTTGAGGCCTTACAAAAGAAATTGGGTGAGCTGGACCTGGATGAACAGCAGAGGAAACGACTGGAGGCCTTTCTGACCCAGAAAGCCCAGGTTGGGGAGCTGAAGGATGAAGATTTTGACCCCATATGTGAGTTGGGGGCTGGAAACGGAGGAGTGGTCAACAAGGTCCGCCACAAACCCTCGGGTTTGGTCATGGCCCGCAAGGTGAAAATTAACATTGGTTGCATTATTTGAATCAGGTGAAGCGTGACAGCTGGAGCGAGCTGAATCAAAACACATTCCAGAGGTGGTTGTAGGAATTCAGTCTCCATTTTATCTTTGCACCATTGCACTGGGGCTGGTTTGGGTGCTACAACCAGTTCTCTATGAAGAAAAGCACACCATGCACCATTATTTGAATACAACAATAACAAACTCATTGAAGGGGTAAATATTCTGAACATGAATGTACATTTTGAAGGGCTGGCAATAAGCAGGTATATATTTAATCGCCTCTACTTGACCAAGACACGAAAATGTCCTCATAAATCATCTGAGCCAATGTATTTGCCGATTTTAGATAAGTGGATAAATCGTCAGTGGCGTTTACACCATGAGTAAGAAAAATTGTAATAAAGAAATGTCAGAAATGACTATTCTTTTTTTTAAGATTATTTTTGGGGCTTTTTTCCCCTTTATTGATAAGACAGCTGTAGAATGACAGGAAATGTGGTAGAGAGAGGGTGAATGACGCGCAGCAAAGGGCCACAGGCTGGAATTGAACCCGGCCCGCTGCAAAGGCCTCGGCAAAAAGGGGCACATACTCTAGCAGGTGAGGTAGAGGCCGCCCCGAAATTGTTGTTCTAAATTAAGTATTGTGGTACGTTTTACAGACTAGGATTGCGGCAATATAATGATTTCAAGAAAAATGGACGGTTATCATACGTCCACATTCACTTATCTACGGTATTGGATAGAAAATGCAACTGCACTGAGATGCATTTTCTCACCTTTATTTAAGTTGTTTTCAAAAGGGAGGCTTTTTACAAATACTTTCATTAAAAATGTTTTAAATTTTCAATTTTATTCCTAAAATGTTAAACTAAAAAAAGAAAGCCCATCTGTTTTCATTCTTTAAAGAGGTCATTGTACCTGATAAGTAATTATAAGTCCGTGATACTGTGACATATTTTTGAATTCAAATCAGAATAATCATGCAAACTTTATGTAATATATTACTGTTGCAATCCCAGTCAAAATAATTGCAACAAAAATTTTTTTTTTTATAAATCCTTCTGCCTACTTCATACATACATTCCTCATAAACGCTAACCCTGACAAAGTCTATGGGGATATTAATCACAAGTATTTTCCTCTTTTACGTGTTTATTTTAAAAAGTGAATTCCCCATTATATATTTTTATCCTTCAAATATTAATGTGTGAATTTTCCTCTGAAATTGATTATGGGTTAGGCATTTAAAGCTATCCTTGTACATTGTTATTTACTTGTGGCAGTTGGTTAGCCTATTTTGCACCCTAATTTGATCATAATGTAAAGGGCTGCGCTTTTAGTCAAAATATTAATGAAATTGCAATATGACCAAAATATCCAAATTGCAAGAGTTGCAATTTTTTTTAATAATTGTAAAATGTGATGCAACATACCGGTGCTGACAGGGATGCCTACAAATTATATTCCAGACATGAAGGAGCGTGCTTTTTGGTACAGACCCTCCCTTCTTAGTGAAAATAAAATGCAAAAATTACCATTCTTATTAAAATCGTGACTCATATGTTAATTGGAATATCTGTCAAAATAATCACAGTAGTTTTTATATATCTATATATATATGTATATATATATATACATGTATATATATATATTATATATATAACATATATACATATATATATATATATATATATATATATATATATATATATTGCGCAACTCTAAGAGAGTGAAAGGGACTCCACACAGACACTGCAGCAGCAACTCGAGCAAGCACAAGCTTGTAGGCTGTCAAGCATTTAAGTGTGACGACACATCAATGTAATTTACTTCTAAAAGTTCTGCAAATTATGAGAAACAATAGGAAGCACGGAAACTATCACTAGGAAAAAGTCTGTAAATTCTAAGCCATTCTCTGAGTATGTAGACTCACCTGGTTTGTTAAATGTGAAATCCTGAATAGTGTGCAAAATGTTAGTTTTACAAACCTCCACCTCTGAAATGTGTTACGGTGAGATATAAAGAGGTCAATGAATGATGTAACTGCATCTGTTGCATTTGTTTTTGTCAGAGCAGCAATTCATGGTCTCATCCTTTCCCTCTTTAGCTCATCCACCTGGAAATCAAGCCTGCCATCAGAAACCAGATTATCAGAGAGCTGCAGGTGCTGCATGAATGCAACTCCCCCTACATTGTGGGCTTCTATGGGGCCTTTTACAGCGACGGGGAGATCAGCATCTGTATGGAGCACATGGTGAGAGACAAACACTGTTAGCACAGGCTCCTACCAGTGGACACATATATAATGTGGTTGGATACCAGCATTTTGTCTTTTTTTTGCACTGACAAAATAAAAGTCCCCAGACATGAAGTGTTTATTGACAGGGTTCCTGCTGATCCTTAAAAAGTCTTAAAGGGCATTGGGTTTATAATCTAAAAATAAGGCCTTAATTGGTATTAAACTGACTTAAATTAATTTTTCAAAAGTCTTCAAGATGTTGGAAGTAGGATTTTATGATACGTTTTTTTCTGATATCTATTTTGTTGTTAAATAATTGAAGAAAGGCCTCTTCTTGGGAATCCAAGCCGTGGAATCTCACATGCAAAGTAAAAATCTCTCACTTCTGTTGGTAAACCAGATAGATTAAAGACTGATTGATTAAAGATAGATTTAATATGCTTGTTGTCTTCCATGTGTTTCACTCTAAAAAAAAGCTTTTTTTTCCCCACAACATTTGAAGCAGAGAATCTAAAGTTTTCACTGGACAAAAAAAGTCATGTTTTATGTAACGATAAACATTTGGGCAAAATAAAATTGTCCTTCTTTAATTTGGGTTATTAGAAAATTGGTCTTAAACTAAATTCTGAGTGGCATTAATAAAGTCTTAAATCTTCCTTGCCTTAAGCTGCAGGAACCCTGATTGACGTTTAAAATGGTATGTCAGATTTTTAATTGTGCACCTTGTCTCTACAGGATGGTGGATCCTTGGACCAGGTCCTGAAGGAAGCCAGAAGAATCCCAGAAGAAATCCTGGGAAAAGTTAGCATAGCTGTACGTAGTTCTCTAATTTGGTTGCATTTAAAAAAAAAAAATGTCTTTGTTTTTATATGACATGTTTGGCATCTTAAAATCAGTTGAATTTGGGAGTAATATGACAATTCTGACTCACTGTGGGTGTGTGTCTCCTGTGGTGTTGCTTAAGTAGTTGTGTGTCTAGTCATGCAATAGTCACTCCTGTATTTTGCTCAACTTAAACTCTTGCACCAAGTCGAAATGACTAAGTATAAAAATGGGATTACTAAAGACTGTCTTATAAAATGTGTATCGACACAGGTAAATCTTATTCTTGTATATGTTTGTGTATACAGACTCTTGTCTGAGATTTGGCAGTTTGTGTATTTTTGTGTTATTTTAAATGTTTTCCTTTCTTGTTTACAGGTATTGAGGGGATTAGCTTACCTGCGGGAGAAGCACCAGATCATGCACAGAGGTAAGAGTGTTCTCTTGTCAAAGAAATTACTTTTGCTCTCAAAACCCCCTCTGCATCATTTGCAGATCACTGCACTACAGGAGATACATAAGATAAAAGTGTAGTGTGCCAAATCAAATAAGTGAGTACACGATTTCTGGGTTCTGATGATGATGATCAGGATGTATGTGGACGTTAAAGGTATACTCCACCCCTCAAAATGACCATCTGTGTACTGGGCACCTGTGGCTCAGAGGTAGAGCGGGTCTTCCCCTAATGGGAAGGTCAGTGGTTCAATCCCCGGCTCCTCTGGGCAACATGTCGAAGTATCATTGGGCAAGATACTGAACCCCTAATTGCTCCCGATGCCGCGTCATCGGAGTGTGAGCGCGTGTGGGTGATTACTGAGTAGCAGGTGGCACCGTGTACGGTAGCCTCGGCCACCAGTGTGTGAATGTGTGTGTGAATAGGTGAATGTGACAATGTCCCCAATGAAAGCGCTTTAAGTGGTCAATAAGACTAGAAAAGCGCTATACAAGTACAGTCCATGTACCGTTTACCATTACTTAAATTCTTCATTAAGGTAAACAAAACAAACGTTTTTTCTCGCAAACCGCCACGGTAAACCAAAGAAAGCAAACATTCCTCATGAACTGAGGTTAACATCTGTTTACAAAACCTTACAGAATTCTTGCAGCATTAAATTCTCTTTTATCTGTGTTCATATCCATTTATCCATTCATGCATTTTCCCTAAAAACAGGTTTCTGGGTTTTAAAACATGCCACTGCGAACTGTTTCATGCACAGCCGAGTAACGAACGTAAGGGGAGCTCGTATGCACGCCCGTGCTCAGGCATGCTCAGGGAACGCTAGTAGTAGGGAAGAAGTGTTTTAAATGGTAAGGTTTTATTGAAATGCACGTGCTGGGGAATACTGACAATAAGACTTGTTAAATGAAATTAAACTGCCCAAGCTGTGTGAGAATTTGTAAAAGGAGATTTTAGTATTAATTTGAAATTCACAAAGTTTTAACTCTGTAAATTACTTTCAAAATAAATAACACTAAAACCAGAGTGCTATGTTCAACCGGAAGAGCCTTTAACTGTAAGATATCCCACGAGCAAGATGACTTCAAATATTGATAGATTTTCTCATAATTGTATTTAATTTCAAAGCGTCTGGTCTCACCATTGTTCAATGTGTAGACTGAAGACCATTATTAAATGCTCAGTGTAGGACTTTTATTGCCAAAAATAATGAGCACATCGGCTTCTTTCAACCTTGCTGCAGCAGTTAACCATTTTTGTGTATGTAGTAATGACCATTAAATGTAAAGAAATGCCATATGGGTAACCCATTAGGGCAACTTGGCCTTTATTTCCGGATTACAGAAAAGTCCTCATTTAGACATAATACAATGTAGATGTTTTCTAAAGGACTTTTGATGTGGTTAATATAATGAATCCCATCCCTTCAGTATTAGCAATGGATAAATTTGGCAGATGCTTTTGAGGCAACCAGCTGAGATTCAGACCCTCCAACGCTACAGTCTAAACATCACATTAAAAAAAGATGCTGGATTACCCCTTAATTTTCCGCTGACATTATCCTTGCTGCTTTGAAACAGGCTCAAACACTAACAAAAAGCATGTAGGTATGATTGCAATTTCCAAATGTCTATGAACTTTTTTTTACTATTGAAACCACTTTAAATGCGCCAAATTAGCTCGACCGTCTCCGGTCGCCCCTGTACTTTTTCGTTCAATTTTTTTTCATTAATAATATTCAGGCCTTTTTCCTCCATATGCACTGCATCAACATCCCAGAGTGTTAGCACACTCACCACAAGGCAAGCTATTGTTTGAGAATATCACGAGTTCCCCATCATAGAAATTTGTAGCATGAAGAAGAAAAAAAAGGCTCAGTAAAAACTATTATCTTTGCATTCAAACAAAATCACAAGTCACACCATAGCAAAGCCTGGCGCAGACGAGTTGGCAGACAACCATGGGTGTGTTGTTATGAAAAGCACTGGTCAAGGCAGCGCTCAGACGTGCGTAGTGCAGTGCAGCGAAGTCTCACAGTGCTTCAGGGTCGGTGGTACTCTAGGACAGTTGTCTGTGAGCTCAGGCGGTAATTACAGCCTCTCAGATGTGATTATACAGCAGCCGCGCCCTGCTGACCCCTCCCTCCATGTCTCCCTCCATCGTTCTCCCGCTCTTTCATGCCACCTCTCTCTCAGTCACTCCTCACATGTCCTTGGTCGGTGGGAGGGGGGGGTCACACCACAGAGGGCAGATTGCAGGGCTCAGTCTTACCCCCGTTATTTTGAAGGATGTTTTTCAGCGATTAGAGCGGGAAATGTGGAGGACCAGGCTTGTTTATAACTGGGGCTCAGCTTGAGTTGTGGCTATTTTCTCTCTAGCTCGATTAACACGGCACCACAGATAAAGCTGAGGGGGTGCTGTACATGCCACCCGCGGGCCTCGTGGCAGACTGTAGCTCTCGTCTAAATAATTGTTTCTAAAGTCATTCGGTGTTGCAAAAAAAGTGGGGTTTTTTATGTACAAAAGATATTTGCTATTTATGAAAAATAAGGATGTGTAAGGACTTATTTCAATTTCACTTTTATTGACAAAGCTCATTATCACAAATCGCAATTTGCCTCTGGGGCTTTACAGCATACAGCATCCCTTTGTCCCAAAAAATCCATAAAACGGGGAAATTTCCCTGACGTGGCTGGCATCGCGAGGAGTGACGGGCGGAAGGTTTAACACACCAGCGTCTGCCTCTTGTGTGACATATAACATATGTGTCGGTAGCGCTTTCTTAATAACAGTGACATTAAAATGTCAATAACAGTTATTTACCTTCTGTGTTAAGTGGTGGCCTATCTCGTCCTCTGCCTGGAGGGTGAGGAGCTCCCGGATCTCATTGTTTTCCCAATTTGGGGCGGCTTTTCTTCTTCTTTGAGCAAGCCGCTAACTGCTAATAGCTTATTTCAAAATTTCCCGTGGTCGATCATATACACAACATGTTGTCAAAAAATCACACATGTCCTGCCCATGGTTGCCTCCCGCCAGCTGTCCTGTTCATACAGACACCGTTTCGGCATTGTTAATACCTTCCGTGGCGGCCTAAAGGCAAAATAACTCTGTCCGGCTTGCTGCTATTGGAGCTTTTATGTAGAACGGCGAGGTGGCGTAACTGGAGCTTTGGACTAGTTGACTAGTCCATAGGTAAGAAAACACTCGGAAAGCAGTCAAAATTGAGCAGAATCTAATCTATAAGGTTTAACATTATCTGAAACAATATTTCATGCATATTATAGAAGACATTTTATATCATTAATTCCATTTTTCAATAACCAAACTGTATTTAAAATGTGCAGCACTTTGCAAAAGTTCAATGCGTAGGTTGTAGGGGGATCTATTGGCAGAAAAGGTTTATAATATTCCTAACTGTTCTCTTGAAAATAAGTTTTTTTGTGCTTTTGTTACCTCAGAATGAGCCATTTTTATCTACATATGGAGCGGTTCATCTTCTACAGAGTCCATCATGTTTTTTCTTCAGTAGCTTAGAAAAACCGAACACTGGTTCTCCTACATGTTTGGCACACAGGAGAAGTTTCAGTTCTGCAACCTCACTGCTAGATGCCACTTAATTCTGCACAGTGGACCTTAAGCGACAAGTATTTCTGGTGCCAGCTAGCATGGGTGGTAACATTTAATCGACTAATCGCACACATCCCCAATCAGAAAGCGTATTATTAAAAAGATTTGTAATTTTAACTGTCCAGGCAGGTTTTCAGAGCCTGCACATGTTGGAGTCTCACATGAAAAGTCATTCCTAACATTCGTGCCACTACATATACTAACATACCTGAGCCCACATGTTTGTATATTGACTGCTGTTCTTATTTGCTCTTAGTTTAGTCCTGATTTGCTATCGAAAGCAGTCCCCTCTCATCTTACTGACACTTTGTATGTGTTAAGTGTTTACTGCAATTTGATATGTTGCGATTTTTAGTTTCTCACTTGATTTTTTTTAACCCTTTGAAACCTGAGCAAATTGGTTTAATGTCCTTTAAAAACATTGGGCAAAGGCAATGACAAACTCAGCAGGATAAAAACGAGTAAGAAATTGGTAAAAAGAAAAAATACCAGAAATAACCTGAAATTGAGCTAAAAAAAAAGAAAAGTAAAAGACAAATAACGAAATGACCCAAAAAAGTGATTAAAAATGAAAATATATATAAGTATTAGTTCTGTGCCATCATTTTAAATATATAGATTTAACAATTATAAATATAGTTTTCTTGACATTTTTTTGACATACACAATCATACATCATTTAAGTTTTACTAACCTTTTTTATGAAATCAAACCATAATGCTATGGTTTTAAAAGGTCAAATAGCTTGTGAAAGGTGTCTGAAAGCAGCACAAGAAAACTTGGCGATCCAGGTTTCAAAGGGTTAATTGTCTTGATTATATTCTTTTTTATACATTTTATATGTGCGTTATTTCGTTTTTACACGTTATTCTTTGTTGTGTTTGGACACTAGGCAGATCAGCTGCTACCTGAGGGGCAGCTACTGTAGATCCAAATAACGAATCCTGTGTAGTTTGTAAATTAACATCTCAAATGAGCAACACTAAGGTGCTGACTTCAGACCACGGATGAGCTACAGTATGGACTCAATGTAATTTGTTTGTTTGTCCACGTAGATGTCAAGCCCTCCAACATCCTGGTCAACTCTCGCGGGGAGATCAAGCTGTGCGACTTTGGTGTGAGCGGCCAGCTCATAGATTCCATGGCCAACTCCTTTGTTGGAACGCGCTCCTACATGTCGGTGAGTCAGCTCTGCACGCCTGCGCCCCCACCCCTTTTCCTCTGGCCCTATCCCCACTTTCCTTCTCCTCTTTTCTCACATTGCTCTTGTTCACTGGCCCCGCCCTCTGCCTTCCCTTCATCTGGCCCTCCCTCTCTCCCCTGCCAAGAACCGAGGGCCGTGCCCAGGAAAGGGCTCTTTGGCAAAGAGCGTGGCAACTGTGCTCGCTCTTTCTCGTCCTCCTTTCTTTTCACTCTTAGACACCAGGTGGGTGCAGTGCTCGTCTGTCCCATCCCTTACCCACAAAGCACCAGTGGTGTAGAGACACTTGCCCTTTCATCATAATTCCCACCACACACACACACCTGTCCTTGCTCACCCTTTTAGCTAAAGCAGTCCAGAGCTACTCATCACTTCCTGCCAGACCCTCCCATCCTCTGTCCTCTTGCCCTCACCACACCCCAACTCTCCTTGCCATAACACCCCCCTCCCATTATCCTCTCCACCACTTCCTGTGCCTTCCCCGCCCATCCCTCTGCCCAACCCTCTCTCCTGCCTGGCGTCTTGGCTCTACCTCGCTCCCTCTGACGTAGATCGTGTGTTTCTCAACAGCCGGAGAGACTGCAGGGCACTCACTACTCGGTTCAGTCTGACGTATGGAGCATGGGTCTGTCACTGGTGGAGCTGGCGATTGGCCGCTACCCCATCCCCCCACCAGACGCCAAAGAGCTGGAGGCCATCTTCGGACGGGCCATTATGGACGGGGCCGAGGGAGAGCCTCACAGCAACATGCAGAGGCCCAGACCACCAGGCCAGCCCGCGAGCGGTAGGAAACACAAAAAACATTTTAAAGCATACAAGTAGATAAAGTTTAAGATAAAACATTGTTTAAGATGTTATTTACTTTAATTTATTACCTGGAGGAAAAAAAGCTAATTGTTCTCATGATATACAACTTTTTCTCAGGACACGGGATGGACAGCAGAGCTGCTATGGCCATCTTTGAACTTTTGGACTACATTGTGAATGAGGTCTGACACAGCGCTGATTCGCATGGGCACACGCAATATATCTCTCTTCACACAACCACACAGTATATGTTTAGAATAATTGCTCGTTTTTTGACCCGCTGGTTCTTGTTTTCTCCTTAGCCGCCTCCTAAACTGCCACTGGGGGTCTTCACCAATGACTTCCAGGACTTTGTGACAAAATGGTGAGCATTGCCAACGACATTACAAGCAAAGAACGCACTGCTCTCATCTTCTTTTACTGGGGGTGTAACAGTTCACAAAAATCAATACTGCAAAAAAAATGTATATGCCAGAGAAATTTCCTTTATTTTGAATTTGAAAAATATTTTCTTTCTTTTTTTTTTTTTTTATTATAACTAACATCATGACTTTGAACAATGATGGAACGATATCCGAGTGATGTATCTTCTGGGGTGTCTTCTTAGCAGCATGTAAAATAAAAACAGTTCCTGAAAAGTCATATAATGTAATATTAAAGTTATAAACATAAAAAATTTGTTTCTGAAATGCCAGAGAAATTTCCAAATATGCGTATTTTTACACCCCCTAGCTTTTACGCAAAAGTGAAACATGAGAAGTAGATAATGTAGAGAGCTTAAATTTACACACTTCCTTCCTGGTATATTTAATATGTGACACAAAGACTGTGGGTGGTGCTGACTAAAATGCATAAGGTGTGTCAGCTACAGGATGGTTGCAGAAATCTCTGTGGTTGATCTCACAAGAGATCTGAGGTTACAATCACACTAATATGTTTTCGTTTTAAAACAAAAACAAACTCCGAACACAAGCGTTTTAGCACCACTTCAGTAATAATCTCTGTTCATATTGCCACATCTGAAAATGCATATCACCTGCCCATTCCTGCACGCCGGGCAGGTGGGCGGTAGTGTAAACAGGAAGCAGATTGTCTACTGTGCAGTTGTTTGCTTTGTTAGACAGAATACTATGGAGATGGCGAAAAGTAAGATCGGAGATTTACTTGCTTGGAGTATAAGGCGTCAATGCAGCAAAAAATAGATTGGGAGTCGTTAGAAAGCAACTGCGGCAACATATTAGCGTGGTACCAGCTGGGAGCAATAATTCTTCCCGTAGGAGGCAATGAAAATATGAAAGGAGAAGCCATACAAGAAGGATGAAATCACAAAAAGTATGTAGACCTTTCTATAATGTTTTGACTTTGCATGTCATGACTGGTAATATCCAATCAGGAAGCGAACGTGGTTGTCTGCTTCATTTTTCTCTACACCTGGCCAGAATAAAATACAACCCTGAAGTTTTCCAACTAAAACAGGTCTACAGTGTTTTCAAAACTCTGCCTTTTAGAAGCTCCAAAAGGCTGATGTATTGTGGATGCCAGGCGTAAACGGTAGCAATAGTTATGAGTTTTGAAACGTATTAATGTGGATGTAGCCTTAAATTGTTTTGAAAAATAAAATCTAACTTAATCCTTCACTGACAGAAGCAGTTGCATAAGCTCTTTTTACAAAGAGTTTGCACCATAGGGCTTCTCAGAAGTCCCTCCTTTTATGACTCCTTTGTGTTTTATACACAGAATCAAACAGTGATGGCACAATGCTGCTCCAGAGTGAGGTTTAGACACCATGCTGTCCTCGCGGAAGTAAAACGGGCATGACGGGCTTGGCAGTTTTATGTGAGATTAACGTGTCAGCAGCGCTTTATAAACAATAACAATGTCATATCATGTCAATAACAATCATTACCCTCTCTGTTATATGGCGGCTGATCTTATCCTCTGCTCATAGGATAATGACCTCCTAGACCTCATTGTTTTCCCAATATGCGGACATTTTCGGCCACTTTTGTTCTTCTATGAGTTAGCTGCTAATTGCCATCAGCTTATGTTGAAATCTCCTGGTGGTGGGATGCACACAACACGTCGTCAAAATGTCACACCCATCCTGTCCTGCTAGCTGTCCCTTTTTCACAGACAACAATTAAGTGTTGCTTCTACATCTGCGGCTGGATAAAAGCAAGACCCCCCATTCCACAATTGTACCTTTATACTGAACAGTAAGGCAAAATAACAAAAGGCAAGTTTCCACTAACCCTTAGATTGTGCAAATTGAAATTGTGAATATGAAATATCCTTAATGGAAAAGTCAGTTTCAAAAAACTCCCATTTATTGCAAAAAAAAAATTTTATGCTCATGTGAGGTGGTATTTCAGGCGATTCGAAAAAGCCACATTTCACAAAACTGCAAACACTTTTTGCTTTTAGAGGTCACATGATGATATTGCAATGCTCTTGTCAGTAGGAACTGGCTCCCTTGGGCATGATGCAGCAGGTGCAACAAGAGGTGTTATTGCATCGCATGTGTCTTCAAATGTTGAGCAGATCATTCAAAAGTTTTCAATCTCTATCTGCTTTTCCATTATCGCTCACATAACACGCGTACATTTCCTTCGATTGAAGATAACGACGGCTAGTGCGGTGGCTGCAATAGAAATAAACCTGCTAATGTTTTGAACATCCATCGCCATGTTTCTTGGAATGTTATTGCGAGAGGAGACGTTTCATTACATCACTCAGTGGAAATGCTGTCATCTCGCAATTGTCTTTTATGGACATTTTGAAAATACCTCCTAAGTTCAGTCTGCCAAGTGTACCGTTCCTGCCTACAACAGGTAATGTTAAAGCGACTATAGTCTAATGTCCTTAATCTTTTTGGTGTCATTTGTGTCTGCAGTTTGATCAAAAACCCAGCTGAGAGGGCAGATCTGAAGATGTTGATGGTGAGTACATGAACTTCATATTCGTATATCTCATAGTTTGATTAATGGGTTAGTTTTTATTTTACTGATGCTCACTGTACACATAATTGTTTCCCCTTTGTTTTGTTTTTTTCAGAGCCATACGTTCATCAAACGATCAGAAGTGGAGGAAGTGGACTTTGCCGGCTGGTTGTGCAAAACCATGGGCCTCAACCAGCCCAGTACTCCCACCCGCGGCACTGAGTGAACAGCCCCCCTCCCCCAGCTGCCCTGACACACCTCTGGGTCTTGCTTGCATACACATAAATATACTGCACATACACATACACAAGCCATCACACACATTGGCACTTTTTTCATCTTGCTCTTGGGTAAAAAATGGTTTTGCCCCCTCTCCCCTCCTTCCCAGTTTATTTCCTCACCAGCAGCAGGGCCCGTTGAGTCATTGTACTGTAAGACCACAGCTTCACCATGCCAGTGTCAAGAGTAGCCACAGATCACTTTTCCACTCTGCTACAGAGGATGTAAAGCACTGAAGGGCTGCCAGTGTGTCAGCTGAATTTGCATCGATTGACTTCTTTTGTATGTTGAATATTCTGTATTAATCTTTTCTATGGCAACAGATAATGGCTTGTGGGACTTGTATTTTAATAAAATACCTGCTGTAGAGATTTCAAAACCAATCTGAACACCTACTTAGAAATTCTAAATTGGGTTTTATTGAAGGTGAATGCAGCCATTTTTTAAAATTTAAAATCCCTTTGTCAGACTTATTCATGCGAAAATGTTCTTTGCAGTTACCTCCAATATAATAATAATCAAATTTGTTAGTAGAGAGTGCAGGACAAATGGGCGTACAAGGAGTCATTTTCACTTTTTGGTAAATGAGCAATCGCTCTAAAGATCACTTTGTGAACAGTGTCACAAACCAAAGAGGGTACTGCAAAGATTTTCAATGCCTGATCAGTTTTTTCCCCCTACAATCATGAACAGTATATCAGTGTACTTTGAATGTTTAGATTTTTTTTTTCATTCAGTGATCTACACTCCGATTGTGTTGACATTGTTTCCTCAACGCACATTTCAATGCGCATCCCACACCGTGTCTCTTACATGGGTGGAGGCATTACGTTGTGGAGGCCTGACATGCCAGAATGTCATTATTGACATTGAGAAAACAATGATCAAAATGTATTCATGGGATGATATAGCATGGTTTATTATCTTTCTAATACTGTATGTGTATTTTATTTCCCAAGATCATGATGGGTATGATTAGCTGGTGTTTTTATCAAAAGCCTGAATCTCTGCAATGTCAATATGAAATTTCAATCACGTTGACTAATTTAACTTTTTATTTTCTCTTTGTTGTTGGTCTGTACTCCCCCACCCCTGAAGTGTATTTGGTTATGTTTTCACTGTACTGCTACTTGTGGCGCTCTAAGCTTTCTCTTGGGACAAAACCAGCTTAGAGGCATGCTTTTGGAAAATGACTTGGGTTGTAATACATTTCAAAACCTTTTTCCCTGTGATTTAACCCCCATGAAATGTGGTAAAAAGACAACCCAGCGTTGAGTGGTACTCCAGACGTTTCGAGTCGTACAAAGGGTTTGACTGAACATTTTAACCCAGGTCAGTGTTGGTCACATGGTGGTGGTGGTGGTGGTGTTACTTGCTAGCCTGCCGTCTTGCTAGAGCTCTTGTATTCTCTCTGCTTATGGCTGCCCTTTCTTACCCCCCCCCCCCCTCAAAAAAATGTGCATTCGTTCAGAGCGAAAATGAATGCATTGTCACTTGTATGTGTACAAAGCTATATACAAAAATTACAGGAGTACTATTTTGCAGTCTTAATATACAAATTTTTGATTTATGTAAATGACAAGGGAGAAGAGTCATTTTATTATAATATAAAAATGTGTTGGATATGGTTATAATGTATAAAAAGATTAAAATAAAACTTATTTGTGAATGTACTGTAAGTTGTTATTCATTTATGGCAGCCATTGTTACTCATCTATATCTATATTTATCCCCTTTTAACAAAACAATATTAGCTTATTTAGTAGACATTTTCAAAATTTGTCAGTTTGACTTAAAAGTGAGTTTTCTCATCATAATAACTGTGTACTTAGTCTTTGGGTGCATGGGACTACTATTTTATACATATATTCTTTTATATTTTAGGAACAATTGTAACATGTGCCCAAAGACTATATAAAGTATTTGAAAATGTCTGTAACTCAGAAACTACAAGTAGCACAGACAAATATGTTATTTATGAACTCAGAGCAAGTTGAACATCAAATATATGCACACACATGCACTTAAAAAAAAAAAAAGAAGAATGTTAAACATTTAAAAACACAATGCGTGGATGGATCACTGAACAGTTCTGCAGGACACAGACTGAGAGGCCCAAAGTGTCAGGGGCCCCCTGCCTTCACTTGCAAAAAAAACGAACTTCAAAGAGACAAAATTTAACCACCAAACCACCAAAAGTTGCAGTACAACCACAATCAGATGTAAAACCACCACGAAGTGTGTGTGTCTTGCTCCTAAGTGGGAGAGGTGGTGGGGCTCTTTGCATATCTGTACTCAGGGGCATTTTTCAAAAATCCTGACTTTTGCTATTGATTAAAGTGTGATTAATCATGTAATCAAAACATTTTAGAGTTGTACTGGTATATCTGTACTGGGTTTCAAGACTACAGACCAGTCAGAACAAATTTTACAGCAAATCCTTATAACATACTAAATATAGTCTTTGGACCCAAATGGGTTATCCCTTTGAAACCTGAGCAAGTTGGTTTAAAGAATCATGGGGAGAAGGCAATGAGCAACTAAATCACACATTGCCCAAAAATTAATAAGAAGTTAGTAAAACAATTACCAAAAAAATCACTGTTAAATTAGTACACACACACACACTCACACAGGGGTTAGGCAGCTTGTAAAAGTCCCGAAATACAAAAAAAATAAATAAAACAAAACAGTCATCTAGATTTAAAAGGGTTAACTGAGAAGGCAGTAAAAATAGATATATTTTTTAAATTGTAGATTCCCCAAATGAAGGAGTTTACACCACCTGTGATTTTTTCTGAAATGTTGACTTGATTATTTTATGTTGAAATGGTTGTTGTTTGGCCTAAGTTACCACTGAGAACACTTAAGTCATAACCTTTTTTCAGCAGTTGTGAGTCATAAAAACTGGCTCATGTTTGGGCCAGTGCAAAAAAGTATTTATTTTTACTTTAG
Source organism: Plectropomus leopardus (assembly GCF_008729295.1). Taxonomy (NCBI): domain Eukaryota; kingdom Metazoa; phylum Chordata; class Actinopteri; order Perciformes; family Serranidae; genus Plectropomus; species Plectropomus leopardus. The sequence goes on from NC_056465.1 coordinate 27,377,676, forward strand.
CGCGAAGAATAGCGTGTTTAAATTAGTTTATATAAAATTTTGGATGGCGGACTTGACCCCTGGATGTTAAATTGTACTTCCGGTTTGGCCTCTGTAGTGTCATGGCGACGGCGTTTCTTTTCTCAACATGTTGGCATTCAGACTTAAATCTCACACAAAATCACTACTTTGACTTCTCCAAACTACGATGTCAAACGGTGAGTTGCCTTTTAATGCTTCTGGTCTATTAACTTCAAAAAAGTTGGTGTTTTTTTGTTTTAGCATCCATGCCGATATTGGTAATTTAGCCTAATGTTAGCTAGCTTATTAGCTAACGTTAGCAAACGGTTTATAAGCAACTGAAGTCACAAAAAACATTTAAGTGGAGCTCTACAGACACCACATGGCAACACAGTTTGTGCCTCACTAATAAAATATGTCCAACTTCGGGATAACCTTCAACCTCACATTTTAACCTACTCATTTTGTATGATTAGCTTAGCTGTTTGCTAACGTTAATGATTATAGGGGTCCGTGTTAGGTTAGGGTAAACGTCCCTATTAAGCCCAACAAATCCGCTCTTCAGACCTTTTTAGAATATATCTTCCCTCAGTTTAAGTGAGAATATTTCAATATTTCAGCTAAATTGACGTGCCAGTACTGAATTTCTACCAATGCCTAATGTTTTTATTGTTCAGTTTGTCAAAATATATCAAAAGTCTGGCATAGGCTATGTGCATCTAACCATTAAGCCCATGTGTTTTCTAAATAAGCCCACTTCATGATTAAATATATATTTTTAAAAACCTTAACAAGACAAACTTTGTGAATTTAATGTATTGGCTAGCAATAGCTATTTTAATTTTGTCCCCACTGTTATACTAAAGCCTTTAAATGAAATTTTAAATAGATGCGACTAGACTTTTTGCTGTGTTGTCAATGCAGAAAAGGCTTATCTTATCACACATCTTATTGAATGCAGCTAAAAAACTTTTTACAAACAAATGAAATTAAAGAAATTGTGCAAATTGTTCTTCAGTTCTTAACCTTACATGTATTTGACAGTATAATAACAAAGTGCATACAACTATATATGCTTATCATGTTTATGTCATTGCAGTGAACCAAGACGCAGCTACTGTATTAGTTTGGGGTATACTTGCCAGTGAGCTAAAAATCGTTCATGTCTTATCAGACATAGTGCTGACTTAAATCTGATAACAAATGAGTAGCAAAAAAGTTGATAGAAATATGTTAAAAATGTTTTTTGCTGAGGTACCAAAATCATCAAGTTTTTTTTTAACTTTATTTGGGGTCAGCAGGCACATGTCACACATTACAAAACAAAATGTTATTTATTTAACAAGCAGCTTTCTTTCTTTTTATTGTTTATTTTGCCTTAGAAGTTGCAAATGGGCTCATATTGTATGTGGGTTTAATTGGGACGTTTATTTTTTTTTGTTTTTGTATGCCTACAGCCACAGGAGTATTTTTTTCAATGTACGAACTCTGGCTTTTTAATCTTTGTTAGTTAGTAGATCAAGCGGTGATCCGTATCCGGGGCTTCTTGTTAACTGCCTCCTTTTTTAGGCTGGCTTTAATCAAAACCATCATTCAGACAGTAATGACAAACACAGATTTGATGTGGGGTGTCTGGACTTGGAGAGGACCAGTTTATATTGGACTCAAGACGACATAGCCATAAAAATGTCTGACATCATCACAGACTGCCATGGCCTCAACTAATTTTGACTGTGGGTAATTAGGGCAAAACTGAATAGAAGGCAACTTGTGTAAATATTATGTATTTATGTAAAAGTGTATGTACTGCTGTTTTCATTTCACTTAGGCTGCAACTTATCCACCTGCATTCTCCTCACTTAGCATTGCAAATTATAGCAAGTGATGGCACCAAACGTCCAAATACTGCAATTCATGTGTGTTTCTTAAGTTTGAATGCTGTGGCTCCCCTGTGCTTAAACAGAGACAGTGTCAAACAGTGCCCTCTAGGAAGAGGGTGTGTCACTACCTCTCCCTGCCAAAATAGCCCCTTGATTCCCCTGCATGGTTATCTGTGCAGTGCCAAGCCGGTGTCAAGCCCTGCTGCACTGTGGGGCCCGGCTCCTGTGAGGCTGGAGCCAAAAGGCAACAGTTTACAGGCAGCAGCATTGTGAAAAATATCTTTCCTGTTGTGTGCTTGAAATATTCGACTTAAAAGTGCTTTCAGATACATGGAGGGAATTAAAATCAAAGGTAATCATGAGATTCTTTCAGACACCAGAAAAAGTGGCTTAAACGGGTCCAACACATTCAAATAGATGTTGGAGAAATTGTGGCACACATTAGCAACCACTTTCACATATTTTGGACATGCCCTAAATAATGAACATTTTGGGAGGAGTTCTGACAGGCCCTTAAAGTAGTGTTTCAACAAAATTGTATGAAAGATCCTAAGGTGGTGTGACTGGCAGCAATAATGGAGGCACTGATGGAAGAGCTAAAAAGTATCTTTTATAAATATTGCAAACAGCAGCAGTTAAATACATTACAATTAAGTGGTTAAAACATGACCCCTTCCAACAGATAACATTATTATTATTGTTGTTATTATATTATTATTATTATTAGTAGTAGTAGTAGTAGTAGTAGTAGTAGAGTAGTAGTATCAGGGTCCCCACAGTCGTGAAAAACCTGGAAAATTCATGAAATTTCATGCAACTGATTTTACAGGCCTGAAAAAGTCACGGGCTTAGTAAAAATGGAAAGTTATGGGAAAGTCATGGAATTTTGTTGTGTGTAGTGAAACCAATTTTACTGCAACCCTCTGTGTATAATCTTCCATGTAATGTAACGTAAAGGCAAATTTATTTTCTGTTAGTCTGCCTTTGACATAACTTAGCTCCAATATGCATCAAGTAAGGGCTGCCTGTTAGGTCATTTCAACATCGATATTGCAATGTACAGTAGTTGCATCGAAGGACGTGATGTCAAGTAAGGGAAATGAAAGTCAACTAATTTGCTGCTTGATACAAATGGCAAATTTGTGCTGTTTTCCCATTTTCCATGACTAATACTGGCCAAGCCTTCCCCTTTAAGACAGGTTACGTGTAAATGTGATGTTTGTGAGCGTTTGTAATGGAAAGCGGGACTCTTCTTAGTACATGTGCGTAGAAAGCATCATTACGGGGCCATCAAGTGCCACAGACACAGTGACAAGCATGCTTTTCCAAAATTGAAATGTTGTTATTTGTCTTTGAAAAGTCATGGAAAAGTTTTGAAATATCGTCCATGAAAGTTTGTGGGAACCCTGTATTTCTGTTACTATCATTATTATTATTAATGTGAGTTTATTTTTGTTTTTTTTTACCTAATATTCAAAATTTTATTCCATAATGTAAAATGTCGTATGGTTTCTGTGGACGCAGTGGAGAAAACAAAAAAAGAAAAAGGCAAGGTTGTGAATATAATTGTATGAGGTGTTGAAACAGAAATATAAACTAAGTTTTTAAAAAAAAGTGCTTTCAGAGGTGTGCTGGGATGGTTAATGGTGCAACAGAATTGTGGAATACATCTTGTGCTCCATCCCACTTCGTGGCACAATGGCTGGCGTGCACTCACTGAGGGGGTGTGCGGGTGGGCGGTTGGAAGTGGCGCAACATCAAGTGCAATAGCTGTAAATTTACACATGGGAACTTGCCATTTCCTACAGCGGAGACATTTTTCGACTCGGTAATGTCTTCTCTGATGCCTCACCTGTTAGAGCTTGGCAGGTATTGTGTGCAGAGACTGGGCCAAGCCAGAAAGTTGTATCGAGGGGGTTGCTGGCAGCCCCTACTGTATGTGCTGGAATGTGCCAAGGCTTGCTTTTGGGGTGGGACACCATGACCTCAGGCAATAGGATGGGTGGGTGCGACTCGGCTCACATAGAAAAAGGAAAGGAGCAGTGAGAGATGAGGCGGGTGAGAATTGACAAGAGTTACAACTCATGTACCCTCGTGTACCAGAGTGTCCATACATGGAAACACTGGCTGACGTTCACCGTGAAACCACAGGGTGGGAAGGCATGGGTTAATGATTTGTGTCATCTCTGGTTTAGTTTACGACTTTTTGACAAGAGTCCACATTTGAGCGCGAATAAATTTCCACTTTACTTTTGCTTCACACAGGGAGGAGGGAGAGGAGACGGAGGGGGAATGCTGTTTCTTTAAGAGAGAGGGAGTGAGAGTGAGTGAGAGAGAGAGAGAGAGAAAGGGAGGGACCTCTTTGCCCTCCAGAAACCAGGAAGGGAATTGAGTTGATCTGCTGCTGCTTGGTTAGCGCATACGGGGCTTTAAGCTGCACAACAGTGAGAGGGAGAGGAGGAGAGGAGAGGGCTGAGCTAACCCACAACAAGCTTCACCACGGCCATCGCAGGTGAGCTAAAAGGCACCCTGCCATCCCCTTGCTGTCTGCCCTGGGCCTGACGACCACAGGGGAGCAGGGCAGAGGAGGAGAGGAGAGAGGGAGGAATGAGGGAGGGGGGACAGAAAGGAGAGCAGGGTGGGGGGGTTGGCCGGAGAGGAGAGGAGAGGAGAGGTGGGTCGCAGCAGTAGTCCCTAGTCAAGGTTCCTCTTTTTTTTTAATCCTCCTAAAGTACTTCCTCTGTGCTGCTCTTTACCTCTGGGGAATCCTGAGATAAAGTTTATAGGATGTGTTCAAGGCATTAACTTTTCAGGCAGGTGGAAGCACTTAGAGAAGGAGGAGGAGGAGGGTGTGGGGGGCACTGAACGAGGGGAAGGAGGAACCAAAAATAATTGGACAAGGTATAAGCAATAGCAACAACTTTTCGGGACAGTGGCGGTTGGAACACTCAGTGCGGGGCAAGTTGTGTGCTGCGTGCGCAGGGCATTGTTGTAGTGGCATTGCACTGTTTGGAATAAGTCATAATTTAGGTCAGGAGTTTTAAGTGTGTCTGAAATGTCAGCAGCCAATGAAAGAATCCACCTCTGATGTCTGCTTATCGCTCTGACAGTTGCATTTAAAAAAATTTTTATTTTCTTCACACGGAGCTCGGCCCCGTTTGATGGCTGGTCTGTACTTTAATACCTGGCAGCCTGCTAGCAACATACTGTAGTGTATAATTCAGCCCTGAGTGCTTACGTTAGAGCAGGCTTGGAGATAGTGGGGGTGGTGAGGGGAGAGAGAGCTGGGACTCGTAGTCCAAAGCTAGGGGCTGCAAAGCAGGTCGAATAAGGTTTTGAACTCTATATCCCAGAGTGCCTTGCCCTTGGCCATCCAGGAAAGGGAACAGCCGCCAGCCTATCCCAACGAGGAGGTGTGGTGAGTGAGCAGCTGTCAAGCCAATAAGAGCAGGGGATGCGGAGCTGAGTTGTGGGCTGAAAACAGAGGGGGGTGGGGGGGGGCGGCGGTGGTGGTGGTGCTTGAGGGGGGGCGGGGGGGGGGGGGGGTAGGTGTCTGTTTGTGTGGGATTCAGGCAAGGGCTTGCCTGTATGACTAGGGCCACTCGCAAGTTTCCTGTCTGGTAAAGCTCTAGCCCTGCCCAGAGACGGAGGCAGCAGAGCTGGCCGGCAGGCAGGGGAGGCAGATAGGGCCCAGGAAACATTTTCTGCCTATTTGGTAAGCACTCCAAAGACACACACAAGACACACACTCACAGACACAGATACACTGTCTTTAGACTGTGACTGAGAGGAGAAGAGAGGCGAGCAGAGGAAATAAATACCATAGCGTGTTGTGAGTGAAGGAGAGTGAGAGAGATGGGGCTTGATAGAGTTCAGAGTTCTTGACCCACTTGCAGATAAAGGAGGGAATGGCAAATAGGTCAGTGCTGAGTGTAAGGTGCTGCACTGAGAAATAGTTTGTCATAAAGTTTTCATTCACACCAGGCTGACTTTTTAAGCGTGCATTGTGCGGCAGTGTTGTTTCCATTTTATTAAAGGGATACTTTCAAAATTTTATCAAAAAGGGTTGCAGCGATATACCCGCTTTAAGGTATAACCTGATATAAAAATTGACAGTTATCATACCTCTGTACATTTGCTTATGTACGATATTAAAATAAAAAAAGCAACTGGACGAAAAATCTCACATTTATTTTAGATATTTTCAGAAGGGAGACTTTTCTCACATACTTCCATTAGAATAGATGATTTCAAGTCTTAATTGTAGAGATAAACATTTGTTCAACTAAAACTAACGCTTCTGTTTTCATTCCTTCAAGGGTCGTACTTACATTCTCGCAATATTTTCTGAGACGGTTATCGTACCATGAAAATCTCATACCGTTGCAAACCTAGTGGGTCGTATGTGTAAATGAAACTTTTCTCCATCTAACCAGTGCCTAGATATCCCTCCTCTCCCTACGGCGAAACTCCAAATGACATAATTTACAACATTTGGCGGCGTTTCGCTGGCTCTCGGGCCTGTTGCTCGTACTGCAGGCTGTACTTCTGCATTTTCGTATTGCCCGCCAACCTTGCTGCCGCCAGCATGTACTCGAAGTAGAGTGCGAAAAAGACAAATCCGTCCCTCTCTCTGTGTTTCAAACTGCGTCCAAAATCCAATCAAACAGTAAAAAAAAAGTTCTGATCAAACATAAATCAGGATAATGTTACTGCACTGCCTGTTTCTCGCCTAATACATTTTCAGAAGCATATTTTAATGCCCTGTTAAACAGTAATTGCAAGAGTTTGTGAACAGGAAATGGACACCACTGCTTCCTGTACAGTGAAAACAGCATCCGAAAAAATTAATGGTAAACTAAGCAGCACTGATCAAATATAAAGTAAGATTCTGTTATTGAGTTGCATGTTTCTCTCCTCAAATGTTTTCAGAAATACATTTTAGCGTACCATTTTACTGTGATTTGAGACCCGGCTGACCGCCATTGCGTCGAACGAACCATTCCACATAACATTATAGCGTTCGCGTAGTTATAGTTTTTCTAACTCTTGAGCAAAAGCACCCTTTTTCTCAGTTTTCTCCGGTCATGTAGCACCAATTTGAAAAGTATTTGCATTTTTCTACTGCATAGACAGCCTGTTTTATGTGTTCTTTATATCGGTGAAATACTTCTTTAAGGCACAGTATTCTTTTAATGTTTTGGTCTGCTGCTGGGACTAAATGGCACTGCTTCTATTATTAGTAGAGTGAAAAGATGAAGACAGTTGCACATCCTGTACTGCTGCTTCTGGGGGTGTTGAAGTAATTCCACTAAAACCACTGCTTCAAATGTTTGCTTGTGTGTGGCAAAGTGACGAGCTGATAACTGTGCCGGTACAGGTGGCGTGTTGAGTAATAGTTGATGTGAGAAACCTCAGACGTCTTTTCTTGCTGAAGGGGAGAATATGTGACACATCTCATGACAACTGGATTTCACTGGTAGAGGAAGCTGCCTCAGCTAAATCCATGCAATATTAAAATAAAACTTAAGCTCTGGTAACTTTGTGCAGTACGCTGGAGAACTTTGTGTGCTCGCTGATTGATTTCAATTTTTCTCAGCTACTCACACCATGGTCAATCTCATGACATCTTTTTCTCCCAATCCACTAACCCCCCCTTCCTCACCAGCATCTTGTTAAAAGCAGATTCTAATCTAGCCTGTCATGTCCTGCTTGCTTGTGGCTCGTGGTTTAGAGACTTCACAGGAACCCTGGCTGCCTTGCTCGATAACCAGATGCATATTTTTTGGCTTTGCATACTTGTTCAACCCGTTTTTTAAACGTGTGGGCACGGAGAGGGTACAAGACGCGCGCGGTACATGAAGACGCCCAACTGCTGGGAAAGTGTTTGGAATGCTTCTATGAAGGCGGCAGCAGACAAGGTTGATGAGATTGTTTTTATTCAGTACAGTGCCACAGAAAATATTACAGCAAATGTTGTCTCGATGCTACGCTCTATGTCTCTTCCTAGGTGCCACTATAGAAGATAAGTATAGTTAGTTCAAGTAAATACCAGCAAGAGGTTAAACTAGGACGCCATATGTGTTTGTGTGCGAGTGTGTGCTTGTGTGCATGCATGCATGCACGCGTGTGTGTCTGTGTTACCAACAATAGACTCCAGGGGAATTGCAGGGGACTTCAGTGGCTGTGGGCAGGTCCAAGACACCACCCATCAATTTGGCGGTGAGGCTGAATACAGTTTGATATTCCTGTATGTTTGTGCCTACACCACTATGGCCCGAAACTAGCAGGTTCAGACAGACGGGGAAGACAGGTTGCGTGATGTCGCCGTGGCAGTTTGAGGCTTTATTTTAGAGTGAAATGTTGGCTGTATACTATGAACTGCATGTAGCAGTCATTATATTTGTTCAGTTTTGTTTATGTGGTCGAATGATGTATTGTGGCCCATATGGAATCAGAACTTGTTTTGTACAAAACAACATCGTTTACGCGCTGCTGTTTTATTTCTATGTGTTCATTTGTATGAGTTAAAACATTTTTGAATACTTTCATCTGCCCCTTCTTTGGTGAATGCAGCTTCACTTCCCCCTAATGTTTGGTTCCCCTGGTCAGCTGCTCAGTATACCACAGTTACCAGCCTTGCTAGGCCGATAGACAGACCCCTCTCTGTTGTTTTTCTGTTGTTGTGCTGAAGTCTAGGGGGAGTAAAGGGGCTTCTTCTGTTCTCTTCTGGGACATTTATTATGGAGAGGCCAACACAACCTGATCAAATTAGAGTGGGAGAGGAAGAGACTGGGATGTTTTTCAGGGTGGGGGAAAAGCTAGACTTTTCACACATTTTGAGTTAGATAATTTCCTTTGGTGATGTTTGAATTGGCTTGATTTCTATCAAAAACATGGGAAAATGGCAATGAGCGACTTACAGAGAAATGACCAAAAAGTTAGCAAGAAAATAGTGCCAAAGAAAAGTTACAGGACAATTACCAGAAATAAGCACAAAATAATGGGAAAAAAGAAAGAAGGAAAGAAAAAAAAAGCAGGGAAACCATGAAAAAAACATGCTAAAATAAAACGTATATAAACATATTAACCTAATTTTATATGTGTAATTATAATAATCATTAATATTGTTGTCTTGATATTCCTTAGTTATTTGATATTTTTTTATTATCCTCTTACTCTTTTGTTTTTTTTTTTTTACAAAATGTTAATAAAATATTAATTTTACATTGCTACTTTGTCAGAAAACTACTCACCATTTGCCAAACAAACATACAAATTACAAATCATGGCCTCCAGATAATAAATTAATACATTAAAATGAAAAGAAAGTAAATAAAAATTAAGTGGCCAAATTCACAATGCAATCAGCACAGCACCGTATCACTTTAGTCATCTAAAAAAGGGTAATTATAGGAGCCCATGAAGTTTTACTGTTATTTTTTCCATTGAGTACCTCTCTCTTTTTTAAAGATAATTTTCAGGTAATTTTCTTGTCACCTTGTACCTGTAACATTTCATGCCAAGTTACTGGTTGCCTTTTACCTATGTTTTTTTTTTTTTTTTTTTTTTTTTTTTTTTAAAGAAATCAGGGTTTAAATGCATGTGAAAGGCATCTGAAGGCAGAACAAGAAAAAGTATGTCGATCCAGGTTTCAAACGGTTAATAGAGAGTTTTCAATATACAGTAAAAAACATGATTATGTTGCGTTTAAACACCACCTTAATCAAGCAGAAAGGCCAACTGATCAGGAAGGGGATATACGACCAGTCTGACACTGTCTGCATGTTGATTTAGTGAATTGGTATGGGATGAAACAAGAGAAAAGAGGGGTGGGTTACACTGAAGGACGGCGAGACACAAGAGGAGGGTGGGTCTGCGATGCTTTGCCTTCTCAGCAGTGGAAAGGGGAAGTGGGCGATGTGGTGGGTACTATGCAGTGCTGAGTCTGAGACAGAGATGGAGCAATGATGAGATGAGAGCGACAGATGAGAGGAAGAGAAAGAGAGAGAAAGAAAGAGGGTCAGACAGTAGGGACAGAGAGAGCGAGCGAGCAGAGAGCTGGTCATCTGATAACAGAGCGGGTTCTGTTACACGCCTGTCACAGACTCACAGGAAGTCGTCTTTCCCTGTTGGGCTGCGCATGCACAAAGTGGCGCATCCAGGGGCACGTCGGGCCTGCGGACTGACCAACCAGCCCCGCTTGACTTCTGCATGATGACACTGTGTTGGGGTTGTAGTGCCGTTTCTGAAGCCATGTGTTAGATTTTGTTACACTTCCTGGTTGGCAGCATGGCAGTGTCAGAGCATGTTACTCAAGCTGAAAGGAACTCAGACTGTGCATGTGGTTTTGTTGCACTACAGCTTGTGAAAAGCTACTGTCCAAAGAAGTAATTTCATCATGAAATACCTCCAATAGACATACTGTTGTTTATAGATTTTAGATAGTATTGATATGATATTGAACACAAAAACACCTGCACATGCTATACAAAAGCCACAAAATACTGCTGTATTTATAATGATCACTTTCTGCTGAGGATACTGCTTTAGTTGTTTGTATGTCATCTCAACCCTATTTTAAGTTTCCATGCTTTACATTTTAGTGGAGTGGCTTTAAAGCTACAGTTCGTAACTGAAAATAACTATTGCGTATTTGCTTAACCCTACACTGACCAAATTGGCTAGATTTCTTTCAAAACATGGGGAATTACTAAAAAGTACAAGAAAAATGCTTGAAAATGTGTATAAAAAACAAACAAAAAAAAAGAAAACACACACACACCCCCAACAAACGAACAAAAACAAAAAGAAACGTAATTATAAAAAAAAAAACAAGTTAAACGCGACCTGGTAAACGTGCTTGAATTTGTAATTATGTATCAACATTTAGATTTTCATATTTATGATATATATTATATATAGTTTTTTATAGTTGGTTAGTTATCTTGTCCCTGATTTTTAAAAAAATTAATTAAAAATAAATAACATAAAAATCTAAATCTTCTTGCAGTTTATGGAGCATTTCTTACCAAGATGCTCTGGGTTAAAAGGTATAAAAGGCATCTGAAGACAGCACACAAAAAAATGATGTTGCTCCAGAAACAACAAATCAGAACCGAAGAGTCTCTTATGCAACATTACTCGCCTTAAATGTTTTCAGCAATATGCTACAGTGTACTGTTAAGATGTTTTGACCTGGTCAATCACTGGCGGGAACAGTTTTCCCATTTAACAGCTAAAAAGTAAACTAAAATATGTTTTAAAAACATTTGAGGGGAGAAAATGGCATTTCAGTAACAGGATCATGATCGACGCTGCCTAGTTTGACAGTTTTACTGCAGTTCACATGCATGATTGACAGCTGTATTGAAGAATTGGGTCGTATTTCTTGTTTTGTTGACACCCAGTAATGCCATTAGATGCACTACAAGGCAATAGAGGTCAAAGGAGTATGATTTGTTTTTTGTCAGATTAACTTTAATGTTTTCCATTTAGTGCTGTGTGAATACAGTGACAGTTTGAGCAAATATTACAAAAGGTTATTTTATATAAAAGTTACCAACTGCAGCTTTAAACAACATTGCATTATTATAAATAGGATTTTTGTAATATTTTGTCATTTACAAATGGGAGTGAAAATATGAGATAGAATTATAATATAATGCAAGTCAACACCACAGACCCAAAAATTACTTTCTTCACCATCTTTCTGTCATCGTGTCAGACACTATTTAAAAGATGTAAGTTTTTTTAAAAGCACTACTTCACAGCTGTTGTACTGGATTGAAATACAGTGTGTTTTGTATTTTCAAGCCTCTAGCTAATCATTTGTGTGACTACAAACAAGCACGAAAGCAAAATACAGACAAATTAAGAACAGTGTGAAAGCTCGCATGAGTAATTAGCAGCAGCTATAGGTTTCACTTTTCCTGTGCCTTTGCTATCTGGCAGTGCAGACAGCCCTTTACAACATCATAAAACCCCCTACTAGTTTCCTCACATTAAACTTTGCCCAACTTGTGGGTGGTTACCTTCCCTCTTCTTATTGAGGCAGGTTACACCAGGTAACCGAATGAGATCTCTCTGAGTTTATCATTGACATCTGAGCCGGATTCCTCGGCCACCATACAGTACGCTCATGAGTTATGATTGAGCTTGTGAGTTTAACGCCCTGCCTCGCCCACCACCTTTTCACTTGCTTTGTGTCTGTGCTTTGGCTGCCCTTCCTGGTTAGTTTCTAGTAAGACGTTGCCAGGTCTAGTCTAGAGCAGCCAATGCAACTTCAGTTTTATCAGTCGCTTGCTCTCTTCCTGCCTCACTCCCAATATGACCAATCAGGTTTCCTTCCACCACTGCCAGCATTGAGTCACTTGGCCGTGGCACTTGCTCAAAAGCCACTCTTCCAAGTAACTGCCACCCCCTCCCCATTCCGATTATCTTGCATTATCTCAGTCCGACCTTGAACCCACTTGACCTGAAGTGATTCCCTTGCAGCAGCAGGGCGGGCTAGGCATGTTTGTTGCCATAGAGGCCAGTTGAGATAGTCAGTGAAATAAGGACAGGGGAGGAAAGTGAAGTGATAATGAAAGGGTCTGGGAGGCATAGACAACAGCGAAGAGACAATCAAATTCTGTAACTTGTTTCACTTTAAGATTTATATATGCACATATATATGTGTGTGTGTGTGTGTGTGTGTATGTATACTACTCTTGCATGCAGAAAGTCTTCACCTGTGTAAAATGGGAAGTGAATTAACAGAGTTGTTCTCTTGTATAGGCTAATAACACTTCACTAGGTGTTATAAAATTTCTGCTCCACATTTTAGTAGTAAACTGTGTCCCATCTGTGCTCCATTAACATTTATGGTTTAAGGGATCAATGATTCAGTTATATTTGCTTATTTCTCCCGCCTAAAGTTGTTGTAGTTTTGAATTGAGCATTATTTTTCGGAGCCAGTAACTATTTACATGCCAGAGATTAAGAAACTAGAACTTCAATGTTTTGAATAAAAGGAGACGAAAGGGAGCGTATTTGCTTTAAAATTCAGTCGAGTCAAACCAAAATGAAATGCAAATATTAAATACAATACTGAAATAACTGATGTTTGTGTTAGTCTGATAGTAATCATTTTTACTCTACACTTTTCTCCCACTCAATAATACGTTAAAAAGTACCAGTAAGGTATTTATTTCTCCACCTCTCAAAGAAACATCTGAGGTTGCACAGGGTTAACAGTTTGTTCCTTTGTATTTAGGAATGACTGGTATGTGTCAGCCAAAGACAGAGATACTTTGAGAGTGGAAATTCTGCAGTCCTTCCATAGATGATACGTATCAGGCATGTTAAAAACACTTTTACTAACTTCAGCCACAGCCTGATGTCAGTGTGTTTGTCAGTGAATGACAAGCAAATTGGGTGTGACTGCCTTTGGTGTGGATATTAAGAACACACACGCAGCACAGTCAATTGAAGTAACAGCGAAATTGTTTCACAGGAGATCGTTGTGGCCTGTTTCGTCCCTGAAGTGTAATTTTGATATCTGTCCTTGCTGTGGGACGTGTTAGGGGGATGATACGGATGAGTTGGAGGTAATGAGGGCGGGGATAGGATGGGCTGGTCCTGTTTTAAAGAGGTTGTTTGACTTGCAAAGCAGGCCTGGATGCTCACCGACCAGGCTTTGAGAAAAAAGGCCCTTCCCTGGAAGTGGAGCACCAGGGACACGGACAGCTGCTGCGCTGCTTTGTGCCGGGTTGCGGGCCTTGTCACCCACAGGCATGAATTAGTGATAAGGAATGTTTCAAGCCATGAGGAGGTGTCGGGATCAGGTTTGTTGCACTGTGTTTCCTCTTCCTTAGTGCTCTTTGCGGGGTTATCCGGGGACAGGTGCATGCAGAGTAGTCCCTCCATGCTTAGTTGGCACTGGATTGGAATTTGTGCGTGTGTGTGTTTGTATGTGTGTGTTTTATCTCCTCTCAGCTCAGCGTCTTTACCCCACAAAGCCGTGACCCTGGGTCAGCCAGCTATATGTACGGGGGATAACGCGCTACACAAGCTTGTAGCAAAGCCTGGTCTAGTGCAGGTGCTGTGTGTGTGTTAGAGAAAGGCAGGTTGGCTCAGGTCTGGATGGGCTCGCAGAGATCTATTTCCACCTGTGAAGGACGTGACCAGTAGCCATGCGGTTGCCCTTTGTGTTGCTCTTTCTTCCATCACCATCTCACTCTGCTCTCTCTTCCTCTCTCCCTCCTGTGCCGTCTCTCTTTGTCTTTGCCCTCCCTCCCCTCAGCATATTCAGATGAGGGCTTGGATAATAAAATTTGCTCATGCCATGTCTGACAGTCCTGTTTCATCTGAGCTTTGTGAAAGACATTGGCACTGGTGTATGCAGAGGCTTTGTGGTCAGCTGTCCATCCAAACTTAATTGAGTTAAGGGAGACCTGCAGTAAGGAGCAAAAAATGGTCAGTGGTGGAAGAAGTATTTAGTTCCTCTCCTTAAGTAAAAGTCCTGCAGTAAAAATGTTACGTAAAAGTAAAAGTCAAGAAAAAGTAAGTTAAAGAAAAGTAAGCAAGTTAGTATAATCATGAACATGTACTTGAAGTGTTAAAAGTGAAAGTACCCAATGCAGAAAAGTCTTTTTTAAAAATGAAAGAAAACAACAAACACCAAAAACCCCACAAAATTATGAAAAAAAGAAAATAAATAAACACACTAAAAAGTCAAAATTATAAAAGAAAATAGAAAAAAAAACCCAGTTCATCCCAAATTATTAAAAAAAAGGGAAAAAAGACTCCCCAACACTTAATATTATTAACAAAAAAATAAAAAAAACACTCCACCCAAAACTCAAAATTATATAAAATGAAGTAGAAAAAGGGTTTATCAAAATAGTTGGCAATAATTTTTCTGTCTCAGTTGTACATGCATAAACCGGTCGGTTATTTCTAACAAAACATCATACTATATAAACTCTTCCTATGTTTTTTATGCAAAAATCTGAATTTGTACAGTAACTAAAGCTGTCAGATAAATGTAGTGGATTAAAAAGTATGAAGTCACATGAAAAGTAAATACTGTAATGTACAGATACCTTAAATGTGTACTTTAGTACAATATTTGAGTAAATGTACTTAGTTTAATTCCACTGCTGGAAATGGTGTAGTCGTTGATCAAACAAAGCAGTATGACCTGTTATTTGAATGCGCAACATTTATCTGTATCAAAATGTGTTGCCTAAATGAAAACAATCATTGACCCATTTAGAGGATCGTGATAAGTTTGAGCTCTCCTCTCCTGCCTGCCTCCCTACAAAGGTCTTTTTTTAAAGCCTTTACCTAACTCTTACCTGTGGGCAGAGCTGACATGTTGCCAGATCTCAAGGTGTGGAGACGGATAAGAGTTGGTTTTTACTGGGGAGTACATAACTGCAGAGAGAAAAGGGTGAGGTGAACACAGGTGAACAGGAAAGAACAAGGAGAGGCGGCCAGGTTAGGCAGGTTTGGTAGTGGGGTGTAGCGTACAAACATACCAGGAGAGCTGATCTGAAGGAATGTCATTTGAATGCCTTGCTCTTGTAGAGAGCAACACACTCAATGCATCCTCCAACCCCCCCGGCCTCACCCCCTGCTAGGTCTCCCTGGCAGATGGAGAAGGGGGTGGGGGCGGTGGATGTCCTATATGTGCGTTTATGTGTGTGTATCCGCGTTATCGATGTCCCTGTGATGTTACAGTATTTGCTTGTATGTGTGTGTTAATAGAGAAATCGAGGATGGCTTGTTCTGCCGAAACCCCCCTCCCACTGTGCAGGCTTCAGTCGATCATTTTAATCTCCCCCCCACACGTGAGCGAGGGGACAGCCTTTCCTGAAACTTGGCACACAGTGCAGGGTGGGGTAACCAGCTCAGACCGGATTGACAACCTCCCTTTTTAATACTGTTCCCTCGCAGCTTGTTGCGTGTCCTCTTCCTCCTCCTGTGGAGTTTTTCCACAGGGTCTGCTCTGGCAGGCCCCCCTCTCCCTCCCTCCCCCCTCTTTTCCTCCACCTCCCTCGCCTCCCCTCCCCAGCTCTCAACTGACACAGAGTGAACAAGCTGCACAGTCCAGCTCCCAGCATGCACTCTGATCCTCACTGCCCTCTGCCTATCTGTCCTCCACGACCTCTTATTGGTTTCTTGCACGGGCGCATGCACACACACTCATAGATGTAGGCGTGTTTATAAGGAAACATCCACCTGCACACATATATAGTGCACAAACATCTTCACTTAGTCATTCACCCACTCGCTGTGTTTTAGCAGGCAAAATGCATTGCCAGTTGCAGTCCAAAATTGTTGTGAGTCATTATTTATTCAGTGCCACTCATTTATTGCACATTGTCACACTTTTTGCCGTCGTAGTAAATCTGTAAATACACTTGTTGTGTCAGATTTGCTTAAAAACGAGTTCCAAGCGGTTGTGATGTGCAGCACTGTGGTGTTACTCTGTGGCTGCTCTCCAGTTACTTGGGATGCTCTCTCAAGGCTCTAGCAAAAAGGAGTGAATGTTTGAATAGGCTGTTTTTGCTACTATATTTTGTGATGCTCCTTTCATGAGCTACTCCTTACAAAAAAAAAAAAAAAGATTGTTTACAGCTTTTAACTCATTACGGCAAATTTAAAGCTTTCACTGTGAGGCTCATTCTCAGGTCAGACACTCATAGAGCCCTTTCTTAACTTTAATTAGTCCTTTTTATTGGTATAAGAGATACATCTTGAAGGATTTTGATATGGATGGCTTGGGCATAAAAACACATATTTTCATGAAACTGTCAACGTGTTGATGTGAGAAATCAGTAGAGAAGTTTTTGCATTGCCAAGATACTAATGAATAAAGATGACTTCTCATGGTGAATCATTTTAGATTTTACTTAGAGACTAAAAAAGTCTGTACAGAGTTTACTTTGATGAAGGTCATAAGTATACAGAAGTGATACTCAACTTATGCAGACCAAATCTGGCCATTGATAGACTGCCAGGTGGATTTTTTTTGGTGGTTTTTTTTTTTTTTTTTTTTTATTTTTGCACTTTGAATGTAAATGAAATGAAAAAGCATCATATAGAGTGTAGCAGGATTTATTCCTTAAACCAGCAAATGAGATTTAGCATTTTAGCACTCCTAGTACCCTCCTCTTGAAGCCAATGGGTTTTTTGTCAGATGTCTGAAATGAGGTATTTGTTTAACACAGCTTAAGAGACTTTCATGTTCTGTTCTACAACATAAAGTAAGTCAGTAACCCCACTTAAACCTGTTATGTCTCTTTAAAAAGGTGTTTGCTGACAGGTAGCCTAGTGAACGCTACAGAACGTCAACATGCCGAACACAACTTTACAGCCATGTTGTGGTGCTGGTGTGACGTTGCGTTAGCTTGTTTGTAGCCTAATTTTAGCTTTTTACTTCTGGCAATTGCATTTAAGTATTACATTGCACACTTGTTAATATGCAAAAGTGGTGTTCATTTGTGAAGATTGTCTTGCTGAACAAAACATTTAAGGATCATAAAGGTTTGTTTGCCACAAACCCTACTTTCTGTAATAATCTAAAATCCAGTGGTAAAGTACCATTAACTTTTTGAAAAAAAATGGTAAGGGAAGCTCCCTCTGCCCCCCCATCAGAGGTGAGGGCTAAGCCCTGAACGTCCTGAAATTTCAGAAATGCCCCTGTGTACACCTAACATGTGTGCTGCGACACAGTTTGCCTCTCGGTGAGGATGAGTGAAAACAGCAAACGCTGAAAAGTTGATATCAGGCAATTCATTTGCTTTATATACTGATAAAAATTGTTAGTTCATTAACCGGCCCTTTGCTATCTGTCATTTTGCAACTGTGGCCCCTGCGCAAAGCAAGTTGAGTACTTCTGGCACAGAGAATAGAGAAAAGTCATATCATCAACACTTCACTAATTTTTAAAGGTTGCAGACCAATTATCAGTGTTCATCAGACAGCTCTATAATGTATACTGACACTTTCAACTTGTCAGAGCAGTGTCTAGTTGTCGTTACAGTTTGTCTGTTTGCCAGATGTTGCCATTATATTCAAGACAGACTTTTGACAAACTAAATAATCTTGCACTCTTTTCTTTTTCCTGAGTTGTGACATTTTGCCTTGAAAGCTCATCCATCAAGATGCTGATTACCAGACCTGTATTGCAGCTGATAACTATAAATTATAATAATTGGCACGCAACCTGATCTGACCCAACATTTTAGATTTTGCAAAGATTCTTTAGTCTGTATGTGTGCATTTTTGTATGTTATGGACTGGGCAATAATCCTCTGGACACTGTATGCCACTATTGTTGTCTTGGTGTCCTCATGGTTTTGACATAAGGCCATGAGGCCCTCTTTGTATCTGTTATCAGATCTATAGAATATGACTGAATTTCTGAAGAGGTATTAGACCTGTAGGATCTTAAGAACAGGATACCCAACTATACAGGTGGGCTTTGTAGTGCAGTGTAGATAGGGAGAATGTATTTCCATATATTGTTCTGCTGCCCACTCATGACAATAAAATCTTGAATTGGACTCAGTGGGTTCGGTGCTCCCTACACTTGTACTCAAGATTTCCAACTTCAACTGTGTCCTCCATTAACGCACTGGTTTGCGTTCTGAAGCATTCCAGTGTATATTTCTGACTGTGGTGAATCGATTAATCAATATCCCTCTCTCTTCCTTTATCCACATAAAGAATGCCATGAACTGATCTATTATTTCCTCTCTGTCTTTCCCCTCCATCCAACTCCTCTCCCCTCAGACGGGCAGACGGACAGACGGCAGGACGGATACACGGGTGGGGGCTGTGCTAGGCGGCTCGGCGGCAGGCTGGTGGAAGATGTCGTCAGGAGCCGGCGGGCGGGGCGGAAGGCGGCTCAGAGGGACAGCAAGCAGCGGCGGCGGAGGAGGGAGAGGAGGGGCAGGAGAGGCAGAGGAAGGCCCTGTGGGGATCCCGTTCCCTGAGCACAGCGCAGACATCCTGGGCAGCCTGAACAAGCAGCGGCTCAGCGGCCTGCTGTGCGACGTGCTCCTGGTTACCCAGGAACGGGAGTTCCCGGCTCACCGCTCCGTCCTGGCGTCCTGCAGCTCCTACTTCCACAAGCTCTTCACTTCAGGGGCTGCCGCCGACCAACAGAACATCTACAACATCGACTTTGTGGCGGCGGAGGCTCTGGGAGCGTTGCTGGACTTTGCCTACACAGCCACGTTGACAGTCAGTCACAGCAGCGTGGCTGACATCCTTGCCGCTGCACACCTCCTGGAAATCCCACCTGTCCAGGACGTCTGTACACACCTGCTGGACACCAAAGTGCTCTCCCCGCCGGTACAACACCATTATAGACGTAGAAGTGTGTTAGTGTCAAATTTAAGCTTTTAGATGAGATTTGATCTGCTTTGCCTTAATGAAACAGTGACGCCATAAGCAACCTGTTGCAAGTGATAAATTAACTCATAGCAACGCACAGACCACATATAGTTCTCCTGCTTCAGCCACTTAGCGAATGAGGTGTCCGTTCATCATACCACCCCCTTCATTAAATAGTCAGCATAGTCAAGCTTACATCATGGCCTTTATCAGTCTCTCTCACCATGCCAAACACACGCCCACAGTCTTTGAGTTCAGCACTTACTCATTCTGAGCCAATAACTTGTGTGGAAGGACAGCATGTTATTTTGCCAACTACAGACGCAGCATATCGCAGCTACACTTCAGCATGATCAAGTGTAGCTGTGATATGCACATGCATGTGCTCATGGGTATAATGAACCCTTGGGTGTGCATCCAAGATACCCAGATAGTGATATACCCATGCTGATAAGACTTACAGTTGTAGATTTTGTAGAAGACTTTAAAATTGTTTAAAGGAGGCCTTAAACTGCAAAACAGGTCGGTTATGACTCTTTCTAATGTGAATTTTTGATCCATGATGGTTTTATATTTGCAAAACTTTCCTGGAGCCAAGAAAAGCAAAAAAAAAAACTGTAATGTCTTCACAATGTAAAGTCTTGCCCAAACATCTGTCTGACCAATCATGAAAAATTGCCATTGAACCCGTGCACACCAATTTGCACACAAAGCTGTCAGTCATGTCGAAGACTACCCTTTTTTATAGCATCAAGCAATTTATTAAAACCAGAATTCCTGCAGATCCTTAAAAAGTCTTAAAAGGCATTGAATTCCTTAATCTAAAAATAATGCCTTTATTAGTATTGAAAAGACTTAAATTAATCTTTCCAAAGTTTAAAAAATACTCAGACATTCTTTGAGGTTGCATTATAAAATCTGATAATAATTGGTAACATCTATTTTTTTGTTTAATATTCATGATAGGAATCCAAGCATTTGAATCTCACATGCAGAGTGAAAAACACAAAATTGCCAAGAGAATTTGACAGAAGTGCCAGATATTTCCCTCTTCAGTTGGTAAACCTAAAAGATACTTCTATGATAATATAATATTTTGGTTGTCTTCCATAGGTTTCCCCTTAGAAAAGGTTGTTATTTCAGCATTTAATGCAAATACTTTCACTGGACCAAAGACATTTTATGTCCTACTTAACATTTGGGCCAAATGAAATTGTCCTCCTTTAATTTTGATTATCAGAAAATTAGTCTTACAATTAATTAAAAAGTCTTAAATCTAACTTGCCCTAAGCTACAGGAACCCTGATTTAAAGCAAATGTATCATAGAAATGAACACTAGAACAAACATCAGCGTGATAAGAACTACCTAAAATGAGAGAAATCATCGTTGGGAAAGCATCTTTGACGCATACTTTTATCTTTTAGTTTGGCTCGTGTCCCATCCGCTAACATGGAGGGGGCTGAATTTATGATCTATAGGGGAGCCAGCAACCAGGAGGTGATCAAGATGTTTTGGCTTCACTTTTGGGGAGCTGTCATGTCCTTCGTCTTTATTATACAGTCTATAGTGCAACCTTTCTCTGACTTTGAATTTCTCCTGCCCTGACTCTCTTTGTTCCCCGTCATGTTTCACTAGGCGGGCAGTGAGCAAAGAGATGAAGATGAAGATGAGGAGGGGAAGGGCAGAGGCAGCAGGGAGCAGGGGAACCGGGTGCGGGCCCGGGAGTACCTGGAGTACTTCCAGAGAGGGGCGCACTGGAGCAGCAGCTGCAGCACGCCAGAGCTCAGGGACCTGCCCACACACCTGCACTTTAACCACGGAAATGGCGGCACCCCCAGCAATGGGGCTCCTGCTGGTCCTGGTGAGTACTACTCCCCTCTGGCCCTCGCCTTGGCCCAGGCCCCCACACAGGAGCCAGAGGAAGAGGATGAGGACGAAGAGGAAGACGAGGACGGGGAGGCGGTGCAGAGGAACGGAGCAAGCCTGGGGTCATCTTACTACCCTCCATCCCAAAACGGGCACTTCTACCTCCCCGCTGAGTCTAGGCTGGGGCCGGACACAGAGGTGGAGGACGGGAGCAGGGAGGTGATGGCGAGGGAGAGGGGTTCTGCCAGCGCCCTCCTGCAGCAGATGATGGACTCCATCGAGAGGCAGAAGGAGCGCCCAACAACCGGGGAGGAGCAGGGAGATGGGGATGACCCCGACATGGAATTTTACTTGAATTATTTTAACAGCACGCAGCACGAGGATCCAGCCTCTGCTGCCGTGTCACAGGGAGTGCCGCCGCTCTGGTTATCACGGGGGAGAACAGGCCAAGACAGAGTAGGAGGAGGAGGAGAGAGGGGGGTGGGAGAGAGAGGCAGCGGGGGTGGAGGAGGAGGAGGTGGTGGAGGCGAGAGGAAGATGCGCTCTAAGGCCTTCCAGAAATGCCCCATATGCTCCAAGGTCATTCAAGGAGCAGGCAAGCTACCCCGCCACATCCGAACGCACACGGGAGAGAAACCTTATGAATGCGCCATCTGCAAAGTGCGCTTTACCAGGTAAGCCCAATTAATGAAGTGACTACCCCATGTCACATGTACTAATAGTCTTGGACTTGGCACTGTGGACAAATCGCACAGCAGTGGGAAACACCACAAAGCCAAGAGCAGGAGCATTAGCACTAACCAACTTAGCTTTGCATTAAGGAGGCAGCGTAGTTTGTGATTCTAAATGTTTACCTTCATCACGACTTAGTGTCCTGAACCAGTTTATTTATTTATTTATTTTTTATGTTTAAAAATATGTATATTTTCCTTTTTTTATTTTCAGAGTATTACATGCGATCATGACATTGTCAGCTTTTTGCTATTGATTACAGTCACAGTAATACAATCTTGATATGACTGAAACTGTCGTAAACCATTTCATCAATACTCCTCTTTTTATTGTTTTCTCCTTTTTAAACCAGAAAATATACTTGAAATAAGGTAAATGAAATAATATTAGAATGCAATATAAAATAAAATGTCTCTATATAGTTATAAACATGAATATACATATACACATAAACACATGCACTTGTACATGTTTATAAAAACACAAATGCATTTGCATACATACTTTCACCCACATATACATATGTGCACACATATACCCATATACACAACATATTAAGGTAAATGAATGAGTATGTTAAAGAATAGATAGATAAATGATACTGAATAAATAAGATAACTAAAAATTAAATAAAATAGAATGAGTATATATAATAGAACCTGCGTTTATCAAACCATAGAACAGGGATGTATGGAACAAGGGTGTATGTAGAATGAGAGGAAATAGATAAATAAAAAATATGATAAAAAAAAAAAACAGGAAAGTTTTTTTTTTTCAATGTCACAATTGTGTGTGGAGTATTTTAGCTCACTGAGAGGGGGTCATATGGTTATAAAGGTCTGTTTTATTGTGACAACCTTCATAGCAAAGTCCTGGAATTTTAACATAGGGGTCCTATAAAAGAAGGCTGTGCCATGCTGGTGTTATCTAGTGGAGGGCCGCTATAAAGTGTTCTGATACAGAGGGGGATTACAGGCCCTGGATGGTGCTCTGTGTGCGCCAATGCAGTAATTTGAACTTTTGATCTCTGGTTATGTTGATTATTGCCCACGGCAGAGTAGTTACACCACCCCCCTCCTCTCGCTCTCGCTCTCTCTCCTCTCTCTCTGTGTCACTCCTTTACCTCTCTAATGAAATCTGCCATGTGCCGCTCAGATAAATGTGGCCGGTCTACAGCAGGGGACTTGAGTGCACATGGTTTTCCCTGTATTTAGGAGTCTTGCCTTTTCCTTGAAATCATTCCTTTAATTAATTAATCAGTGGACTTGTGCTGGAAATAGATGCAGTAGGCTAGAAATACCCAGAACCTCTGCTGGCATAGCAGGTAGGGAAGACCAATCTGAATTTGCCTTCTAGCTAAATTCGACCGGCAGTGGGAAGGGGGTATTGTAATCTTAATCCTGTTTGATCAGGGTTAAGAGTGCGCCTCGCACGGTAATAAATCACTCCTGTCCTTTAAATAATTCACCTCTGTCAGTGTGCCACTTTGTTTCAAGGCTTTTTGTCTGTGTGTATGTGTGCGGGTGCATGTGAGTGTTTCTCCTTACTTCTTTGTTTTAACTTTCATGTTTGGGACAGACCTGTATGGGTTTATGATGGGGTTTTTTGTTTACTTGTATGACAGCTAATCTACTTACATGCCATGTGTGTGTGTTTACGTGTATGTGCGTGCTCAAATAGAGTTGTCTTAACTACGCCTGTTTGTTTAGGAGCCCTCTGCCCTGGGTGCTGGAGGGTTAGACGATTAAAGAGCTCGGGAGCTGGAGAGATAGTAAGGGCTAAAGGGGGGAGGGAGGGACAAGAGTCAGCTGAAGGCCAAGGCAGCCTGATAAAGTTTAGTGTGCGGTGGTGTACCATCGCAAAGTAAAATAATGTTCCGGGATGTAATGAGATGACGTTAGATTTAGAGAAGTTGTGGTTTGGTCTTGTTTTGAGCCAATTGTAATTGTTGTATTTGGAAAGTAAGTCCTCCATATGAGCTTTTTGATTTGCTTTGAAGTGAAAACTGCTCGTATACGGAATTCAATCAAATTACGTCTCATGGGGAGAGAACAAGGCTGCAGAATTGATGACATTTTACAGGCTCATTTATATTTCAGTACTACGATAAACGTCAAGTTATCAAAATGATTTTGGAATTGTTGAGCTGCAGAGGACATTGAAGTCACTCATTTTCTATTCACAAAGCACGCACATTTTTGTAATCTGTCAATTGTTATGGTGTCGTCGTCGTAGAAAAGTTAACAGAAATCGTAAAAATGCCAACTGACACAGTGAACATTGAGCTTTCTCGTCATCCCATGGTTGTGCTCTTGTGTGCAATTACGCAGATAAAGATGTAAAGTTTATGGCTTCTCCTCAGTTGGCCTGGCTGCCCTCACAGAATAATCCCATTGGACGAGATCCAAAAGATGGCTGTTTAATAGCAAATAAAACCATCCAAAGCATATTAAGCTGACCACTGCACACATGAAAATTAATATGTTTCGCGTTAATTTGTTCATATTTCATATCCTCATTAGTAACCTAGGCTGAAAAGAAAACCTAGATCATTCTGAACTGATTGTCTAGTGCATTTGAATGTTCTGTCTGTGTATTCTGACATATTTATTTTTATTTTTCCAGGCAGGACAAGCTCAAGGTCCATATGCGGAAGCATACAGGAGAGAAGCCTTACCTGTGTACGCAATGTGGAGCCGCCTTTGCCCACAATTACGACCTGAAGAACCACATGCGCGTACACACCGGCCTGCGCCCCTACCAGTGCTCAAGCTGCTTTAAGACTTTCGTGCGCTCGGATCACCTGCACCGCCACCTCAAGAAGGACGGCTGCAACGGCATCCCCTCCCGTCGAGGCCGAAAGCCTCGGGTGCGAGAGCCGGGGCTCCTCGACGCCCCCCTGGGCCTGCTGAGCCCCAGCTCCGACACAGGCCCTGGGCCTCGCACCATCAGGGGACGGCGGCGCTTGGAGGCGTCCTCAGTGGCAGAGGTGGATGGGGCTGCCGGAGCCCATGCACACAGTCCTCAGCTGCAGGAGTTGGCAGGGGAGGCAGGGCCCTGAGACTGCAGGGGCGACAAGGACACTGCTGGACACCATCGTCACTCTGCACCGCCTGTGAGACAGGCCAGTGAACAGAGAGGAGAAAAAACACGCAAAGGCAAACTTAAAAAAAACAAAACAACTAACTATTCCTCTATAAACCAAATCAGGGTGTCACAAAAAATCTAATCTTTATATTTCTTTCTCCTTTTACTTTAGGAAATGGAGTAGACATGCAAGCACTTGAGTCGGTTTATCTGTTAAAGAGCAAAGAACGCTTCAAATCATGCACCCATGACGTCCACTTTCTGGGCCATTTCTTTCTTTATAATATTAGGGGTTTTATACATTGGCATATGTGCTTAGGCAAATGTATGATAGATACAAAGAAACTCGGAGCAACTATGCAGTTGATTTAGATTTTTATTGGTTTTGTCCTCACAGCCTTCAAGCTCTAAGCAAGGTGTCTATCAAGCACCTTCTGGCTGCTGTACGGGTGAAGCGAGGACAAATCCTCCCAGTGAAAACAACTCTTTTTCTATTCTTTTGCAGGTCTGAAATGTACAGTTACCATAGAAACACCATTGCCACAATATGGCATATGCAAAGAAAACTCACCACAATTTTGATGCAACAGTTTTCTCTCTCTTAAATGTTCCAGAAAGAATCAGACAAGGGTTTGATTGAAGTGGTACTTACTCTATAAAATGCATTTTAAGAATCTTATGGTTTGTCTTATTGAAAAACAAATTCATGTAGAGTCAAATCCACTTTATTGGGGGCTCTTCAATTGCAGGACTAGGGAATATGAGGGGTGGAGGGTTTGTGTTTCTAAAGCACTACCATTGTCAATGTATCCGTTGGCTTGACTATGTTGCCTCTTATCCCTCACAACCCTGCAATTTCAGCATTTCTGTTTTCCCTTTTGATTTTGTCTTAATTTTTTTTTTTGGTCGTTCCTTTTTTGTTGACTGCTTCGGGTACTTGACACTTTATAATTGTATACATGTATATACAGCAGGTGGTGATATGACATTAGTCCCCTCTTAATGCTGAGGTGTACTTACCAATCGGGTTTTCCTCTTAGGCTTGATGTCATATTTCTCACACAGAGTGAAGCTTGTGGGTGATTGAAAAAAAAACAACAAAAAACCTGTATGAATGTTTGATGAAAAAAAAACATTGAGTCACCCATCTGTCCTAAACTTAACACTTGACTTGTATAGTTCCTGCCCAAAGGATGAGGAGGTAGAATGAATGAATGTGCTTAAACTTTGTGCAGTTTTTTCGGATTCTGTCCTTGTGTGACAAGGCGCGGGTAGCATTTAACCAACCGCAGGTTAAAGGAATGGCAGGGAGCCCGAGTGAGAGAATGACAAAGAGTACGAAGAAGAGATAGATGAGCACCTTTATTTCTATATTTGCACAGCTTTACTAAAGATATCCAACAGAGAGGCGAGAGAGAGAGGGAGGTGTATTTAAAGGAAGTGGGCTGGTGTCGGGGAGGGAGTGAGAGGAGGTTTATGTATCATGCTTATTCCAATCTTTTTTGCCCTAGGGACCACACAACCGTGAGGCAACCTGTATGATGAAGAGAGCAATAAATACCTGTCCAAGTTGGGAGGCCAAATAGGAGCGCAGCTGCAGCTGGTTGATGGGGGGAGGGGAACAAGGGAAGGGGAGGGGGATCTCACAATGTCTGTTGCATTCCAAAAAATAATCTCCCCCAGCTCAGCCACGTTTCCAGGCAGGAGGGGATCAAATCAGGCCTTTTCTCTCCCTCTCTCTCCCTCTGTAGTCCTCTAATGCCCCCGAACTAGCCTGGAGGGGATATTATTATATTAGAGCCTGGTGTTACTGTGGCTAGGACGCCTGGTGCTGGCAGTTTAGTGTGTGAGTGTGTTTATATGTCCGTGTGTTTGTGTACATGTGTGTGTGCGTGGCAGCCAGGGTCGCTCTGGCCACATCATCACTGAGTGAGTCAGCCGCAGCCTGTTCAAACATGCACCCTGAGCTGCCAGCCCCAATGCACTTTCTCTGTCTCGCACACACATGCACACACACTCCGCTCGCTGGGTCCAGGTATCCTGTAGAGAATGGGAAAACACCAGGGCTGACATATCTGTTTGACTATTGCAAGTGACTCCATACATCTGGATTTGTTAGTCTTAAAATATCCATGTTATTGTACTCCAAATCCAATGTTATTTTCCAAGTTAGGACATTGAGCCTTTTGAGTCAGGAGGAGAACATGCGTGTGATTTAGAGTCCCCCCCCTCCATCCCTCCACCCCACCCTGTAATTTCTGCAGCGGTGCTGTAGTATCAGTCCTTTGCACCTTAATTGGAAAGAGGCAGGTTATGAATGCACTTTGTTACTGAGGAGGGCACTTTTGTCAGCGAAACGGGTACTTTGAAACAAACCAGTTGCAAATGAGATCAGTCCCTTCTTCTGTCCGCGGCGGTGAGCTCCTTCGCTGGTTTTGTTCAGGTTTTGACGACAAGCTGCCAAAAAAAACAGTTCTCTTAAAGAGACGCTGGGTGGGCCTGATAAAAACACGTTGGGTTTTGTGACCCTAAGAGGAGACACAATTAATCCATCTAACTGATTGCACTTGAAGTTAGTTGAAATCTAGCGAGTTGTCTTTATGTCTTAATGTAAAGGAAGGGGCCAGAAGACGAAGAAGAGAGGACACTGCGTGCTTGTATGCATGCATATTTGTGTGTGTGTGTGTTGCTTGCTGGCAGGCTGGAGGGTCTCAGGACAAGCTTGGATAAACAAACTTTGTGTCGGCCCCATCTGTTCACCAGCTACTCTCATAACTACACGTGTTCTCCGAGGAACTGCAGTGATTATTGGTCCACGGTACCGCAGAAAAATACCGTATTGTAGAACAACCCATCGGACAGTTGCTTGCTTACTTCACGGCTCTCTTGGTGCAGATTTGCAAAACTCTTTGTTTACCCTTGTTGGTCATTGTCAGGGGTTGGCTAGGTCTTGGGAGTTTTCGTTTCTATTTTTGCTTCTTCGTTATGATAGAGTCGGGGTTTATTAATGCACACGTTGACTCCCACAGGCTGACCAATGCAGGCTGTGGACCTTATGTAGTGGTATGCCGGTTTGGACCGCTTAAACAAATTTTGTCTTGGTGTGGCAGAAGGTAAGCCACCTTAAACATGTTTCTTTAGTCCTTTAACATTTCCCAAAAAGTCTTACGTTGTTTGTTGATTAACCAAAGCTTTTTTTGCCCTCAATCATAGAGATATTGAAAGTTTGTCTATAATTTGTCCAGACTGGGCCTCCCTGACTAAGCCACACTCAGAAGCCCTCCTTGAATACATATGCAGAAATGTGTGTGAAATCATACAGATATTTACTTGAGTTTGCTTTCTCTCGCTCTTTGTATCCTTGTGGACGATAGAATCAGAGGTTTAAGGATGTATAGTTTTTTTTTTTCTGTCTGTCTACACTTTCTAAAAATAATGTGTTGTGCTACATTTTTTTCTAACAATTTTACATGGCTGTGCGTGTGTGAGTATGTGTGCGTGTGTGTGGGTTGGGGTCATGGTTTTGGGGTTGCTGTGCCAGGAGGGTGGGGTAAATGGGTGCTTGGGTGGGGTTAAGGATATAAAGCCTGATAGCACTGGAAATGGTGCTTTAGCTGAGAGAGCAAAAGTTTGCACTAATGTTAAATGTCCTTGTCCTGCTTATGGGAGAAGGGCAGGAGACCTCAGAAAGGCCTGCAAGTTTCCATGAGCACAGAGCAGTGTGTTTAATACTCAACGGTCTCATAAAGAGTCCATCCAACCCCTCTACAGAAATAATCATGTACAGTATATTAAGTAATATACAGACGTCCAACCACAACAACAAATACCAAAGGAGAAGAAATGGCTTGCACTAAAGTCATTGGACATTTTAAGCTACCAATCTCATGTTGGATTAATAGAGTTTTATTGTTGAATCTGAAGGCTCTTGAAAAGAGAACTTTTGATGGACACTAGATGTGTTATGATGGCAAATCATATTTGCTCTTTATATTATTCCAAATGTACAACATTTAGGCACTTAGAAAGTAGCAAAGCCTCTCCGAATACCATTTGAAACATTTGCGTTGGATCTGATGGCTGAGATGTACTGTGTGCAGGTGCCAGAGATATTGAGTCCAGTTCTTTTAAAATTTTGGAGATGGGAATATTTGTCTCATGTTCAGTCAATTTGAAATGATATTGAAAAAACATTGTTATTGTTGAACACTGTTATTTTGATTGACCTGGATGATTTCAGTTTACTTTCGGAAAAGGTTGAATTGAATTATAAATGTTCTCTAAGCAGACTGGGACTTTGTGGCCTTGTCTGAGCAGCACTAAGCTTGTTTTTTTTGTTTGTTTGTTTGTCTGTTTTCAATGTTTCCAGACAGTTGTATTGTGCAGTGTGGGGCTGAGGCTTACTCCCACCAGGTGGACAATGCAAACATCAGGGGCCACAGCGTGCTTTACGTGGGCAGGAACTGACAAAACTCACAATTCGGTTTTCTGCTTTTTTTTTCATTCCCATATTTTAAAGGTCCAGTGTGTAGGATTTAGAAGGATATAGTTTTGGCAGAAATGAGATGTAATATGACTATGTTTTTGTCTAATATCCTGGAAATAAGATTTGTTGTTTTTTGTTACCTTAGAATAAGCCATTTATATTTACAAGGAAAGCGGGTTCACCATGTTTATACCTTAGCCCAGAATGGACAAACCAAACTCTGGCTCCAGATACAGCCTTTGCGTTTTTTTGCGTCTGCCGCTGTAGTTGGCAGCCCCTCTGTGACGAGCAGCGTCGGAACAGCTTTATTCCATGTTTTTACTGCTTTAAATCACGGGTTTTGTTCGTTTTACAGATGAAGAGACCTCCACAGATAATTATACTGCCATTAAAAACCTTCGGAACTTCGGGATCTTAAAATATCTAGAGGTCCGTCTCAGACAAACAGAGAGAAGAAACACTGATTTGGAATAGCAGCTGCTTTATTAGCTTTTTTACCAGTTAAAATGACCCGCTCCATTTGTTTTGGAGAGGAGATCCCTGCAGTTAATTCAGCTTCCAGTAAAAACTCAATGACCAACAAAGACTAAAGGAGAAGTTTCAGTAGGTTGCAATCTTGCTTTACTCCGTGTTTTTACCAGTTATAGTCACCTGATGTGTTTGTTTTGGATCATCAATCTGGCAACAATTTGGCTCCTGAACAATAAACAATAAAAAAATTCTAATTGAGAAAAGTTTCCTTTGGTTGCGACCTACAATCTTCACCACTAGATGCCGCTAATCCCCGTAAAGCTTGCACACTGTTCCTTTAAATTACCAATTTGTAAAAAAACGATTGGGTCGGTACTGAAATTGATCATTTATCTGTTTAATCTTTACTTAAATTGATTGATAATAATGTCCTTGTACTAACCGCTCCTGCAGAGTTTTGTCTCTGTCAGCCTGTATGGATCCACAACTGGTGCGTCCCCAGCCTCAGCCCCTCACCGAGGTTACTCTGACACAGGCTACACTGAGACAGTCTCAGAACTTCATTGCAAGTGTTTTTCCAATTTGACCTTGATATGTTTTTGTTCCTGTGCTGTTATCAAAGAGTTTTGGTGAATCTATCTGAGAAGGCCATAAAACAAAGACGACCAACAACTATGATAACAATTCTAACTGTAAATAATCAAGCGAAGCAGGACAAGGGTGACTGTTAATATTGCAGACGGGGGACTATTCGCTTTGCTTCGTCATTTTTCCTGCACACCTGATATATTTTTTTCTGTTTTCCATCAGGCTCTTGATGCACAGCAAGCTGAGCGCAGCATATGCAGTATGGCACAATGCGCAGCGTGGCTCTGGCACTTACACAGACAGCCCTGGGTCCTTCAGAGAGGCAGGCTGCTGTCTGTTGGCTGCTCTCAGCCAAGTGGGGACAGTTTGCACTTGGAGTCTCTCTCCGTCTCTGGGGATACAAAGGTTGGCATACAGGGAGGAGGATTAAATACGGGTGGTAGGGGGAAGCTGGATGTTGTTTTTCAGGGATGAGGTTAGAAAGCCCAGGTGATGGACTATTTGCTGAGTCCTCTAAGCTGGTAGGAGTTGCATGGCCACAATATGATAAGAATTGTAATGCAAAGGAGGTCACCATTTGGGGAACGGCAACAATGAGAATGTTGCTGATCTCTTTTGTCTCTATGTAAGTACTACTCAGGTGGAAAATACACTGCTATGCATTGGGTTTCAATGTAAGTTTATGGTATGTCTAATCACCCTCCAAGTTCTCTGTTTCATGTTCAGACTGATATTTAACATAATTGTTCCCAGAAAGATAAAAGCAGGAACAGTTCCCTCATTGTAAAGTGGCTGTGACCAGCCTATTTCTCCATCTAATATTGATCCGGTGAATTGTTTGTTGGAGGGAAGGAAGCCACTGGAGATTCAGTCTTATTAGTCAGGCTGTAACATTTTTGAAAGAGATGGGGCTGGAAAAGCACGAGGGGGGGGGTATGTTCTCTTACTCTCCTCTTCTCCCATCGCTCTCCCTCTCTCCGGACTCAGAGTCTACATCTTTGCTGCCGACTGGCCTTTGATCAAAGATCACACACCCTCAGCAGGGGAATCGACAGGAGAGAAAGGAGGGAGAGGGGATTGGATGAGGTGTGGAGGAAGAGACAGTTTCAGTTTTCAGTCACAGACCTAAACCAATTTAGGATACATTCCATAACTTCATACTGTGATTCCCACTTTGGAGTTTTCAGCAGGTGTAAAAGGATGTGTGTTGCAGACGGCTGGAAGAAACGGTCAACATTTTGGCTGTTTCAGTCAGTCTGTCTGGCCTCACGTATGACAGATAGACATGTAGACAGTTTTAAAGGCCCCCCAGTGCACCACGATCCAACTGCCTTTTTTTCAGCTTCTGCGATTGTAACAAAAGCACTTTGCGAAAGGCCATCCTGAATTTTGTGTGCTTTTATTTTAAGGTTATCACTATTGTTATTATTTTTGTTGTTCCTGTTGATGTTTTTTTTTCTCAGTGCAAATTATTTAAAAGCAGTTTGATGAAAATTTTAAAAAAAGATGAAAAAAAAAGAAAAAAACTTGAATATTTGGTATCTGGATTGAAGGTGGTTCAAGCTGCCGCCTCATCTGGACTCAAACAAACACATCTCTGTTTTACTACCACCGTATCTGTTATATGCAGCTTATTGCATAGTCACACAAAGGTTTGTGGGGGGGTCCTGGACAGACACCCCCCCTTACCTGCTCTCTGCTTCAGATCTTGTTGGGAGAAAGGTCATTTTGATCTCATTTTTGGAAGACTCCTTTTCTTGAAACCTGTACAACAGTTGCAAAGCTTTCTGAGAAGGCTCGCTGTGCTGAATGTTAAACATGCAGTGTTGTATCCACTGCAGAATCTTTTTGTCTGCAATAACGCCCCGTCTGTCTACTTAAAGGCTGGATCTGGTATCCATGTAGAGCTTAAATGATTATGAAAGACAGATGAAACGGCCAAATCACCATCATGCACTTTTGCAAATCAGTACAGAAAATTTTTTTGGCCTTAACATCTTTGTCAAATCAAGATTATCGCAGTAGAGTGGGAAGAATAATGTTGATCACCAATAAATCCATAGTTCAGGAGAGAAAGAGATAGGCTACTATTTATAATAGATTGATTTGTAACTGTGATTATTATGATAATCCTTTACAGAGCATTTTTTTCTGATGTACATTTAAAATGGCAGAATTTGTCCCAATTCGAACAGGAATTGTAAATTCACACACTCACATCAGCTGGAAAACTGACGCTCCACTTCTTTCTGTGCGTTAAAACTTTGTTCTTGTTGCACTTCTGACCACACCCCACTCTGTGTATCACAACAAGTGCATCCCAAAGGCAGAGCACCTGCTGTGGCATCACTAATTGAATGGAGCATCATCAGAAGGTGCAACGTCATCCAACACTTTAACCTGCAGAGTGCAGCCGGCGTTTTCCTCCTGATGTGACTCAGTGTACTTTTTTTTTTTTTAATAACCCCTTTCTCTTCACAAAGGTTTTTTTTTCTTAGCATAGCAGTCTGTCATATCTGTTGGAAGCTGCAGGGGGGAAATATAGGTGATTTTTGGAGAATTTGCACTTTTTGGCGATGAAAAGAAATTGTATTGTATATGAGACCACTAAATCCACACAGTCTAAACCATATAATTCCATTTTTGTGTCTTTTTTTTTTTGTTCTGTTCTTTTTTTTTAATATATCCAAAAATGTCTGGCATCTGGTTGTCTGGTTTAAAGAATATAAAATCTTTCTATTAAAAACAATGGTTGCAAAGATTGGCGTGGGGAGTTTTGCCTCTTATTCTAATTTATCAGACGTGCTACATTAGTTTGTTAAAATAATAAAAATAGTAGTCTGTGATTTCTGTATGCAGCATTACCTGTAATGAGGAATGTATGGTAAGCACACAGTGTTGTGTACTTGACATACAGTTTATGTTTGTACTGTCCTGTCAAATAAATTTACAGATTTTGTAGATTACTAAGGCTGGTCAAAATAACATTCAACAGTTTAGTTGCACTGATGTGTATGTTTCAGTTAAACTTTTTGGTGAAACATATGAAGTGGGGGGTGTAGGGGTCCTATTCTAGGAAATTTTTATTGTCAAACACCTCGTTTCTGGCGTTCTGGTGAATTGCAGTGCACCAATTTGTGCATTTTCTGCATTAATTTATTGTGGAAATGCAGCCTAGTCTCATAGAAATGTATGGACACGAAGGGAACAATGCATGGTGGTCGGCACAAGTATGTGCTGGCATCATAGAAAATGTCTATCAGGAACTTAAGTCGTGATGGACAGACTCTTCCTTCCTATGCATTTTTTTTTTTAAATTTCTGAGTAGTTAGTGCCATATCTAAATTAAAGCTGGCTGAAAAACATGGGTTGAAAGATTCAACTTTGTATTGAATACTAGTGGAAGCTCTCTGAGGCCCCTCTCACCTCTTAAAGGTGCAAAATGGTTTAGTCCACAATGATTTGTCTCTAAATGCATTAATATTGCTGGAGCACCAACACACACTATCTTATCTTTCTCCAAGAAATGGAACGTGGGGTTTGAGAGAGACAAAATGCACACAAAATGTGCATGAGAGAGACATGAATCGAGAGGAGGGGCGGGGGCCCACAGAGACTGCTTATGCATAGGCCCCAGGATTTGGTGATACGCCTCTGTTTGCATTGACAGTATTTTCATGTTGCCAGCATGTAATTTTAATATATTTCGTGCCCACCACCACTTAATGTGTTGTTGAGAGGTCATGGCCGTTTCACTTTTAGGACTGTGTTGAGAAATTTAATTTCTGCTTAAGTCATGCATAGTTGATTCATCTTCTTTCCATTTTATAGCAGATTGCAACCACGTACTTTACTGGAGGCATTATTGCATTTTTGAGTTGCGTTCTAGCAGTTTGTCAAAATAAAAGGTCCTCTGCTACTTTCATGCTTTTATATGTCCCCTGCTACCTTCCCAAAATATGCGCCTATGTATTAACACCCTTCTGTCATATCTCAACATTATTACCTCCACAAAGGTATGCAGTCCTTTATACAGCAGCCTGCTGTGTGACATTATAATGGCATGTTTATGTTATCTTGTTCTCTTGCTATGTGCTGCTCGTGTTGCAACCACTTTGGAGAAGTCAGTTCTCCACTTTAACCAGAAGGTGGCAGTATTATCTGCATTATCATTGAGTCCGCATGCATTGATCCTCACATTGCAGCTACACATCAGTGTGTGTGTGTGTGTGTGTGTGTGTCTCTATTGCATTCTTTCTTCTGCTTGCTTACTCGCCCTCGTTGCTGACCATGACAGCTCAGATCAAGTTAGTGTCCACATTTCATTCGATGCATAAACATGGACACACGTACAACCTTGCACATTACGAACTAAGCATCCAAATCTGGTGTAAACAGTGTGTTTTGGCCTGACATACATAAAGAGCACTGTAGTTAACTAGTTAACTGGTCTGCTTCCAGAGGATGTTTACTAATGCAGGCTAACATCTTGTTTGAGGATATATCTATCGAGGTTAGGCCACCTATAGTCAGTGTTATAAATCTCTTTAGTCCCAGAAGTCCAGCGGCAGACTGCAACCGTGGGCTTGTTGTCACCCTTGTCTTCCTGTTTGTCTCGGTCTGTCTCCCTGAGGCGATCCTGCAGGGTGACAGAGGTCATAGAACAGCTCATTAACCCCACCCCGACAGCCCACACATTGCTGCAGTCCTCAGGCCCCGTCTACACACACAAACACACACATACATTTTATAATGCTCCACTAATAGCACTTAAGTCGACTTAAGCCCACTCTGTAAGCAGTGTGTTTTCAGGGATGCACCACGAGACATGTATGTGTCTTGCATGTTTGTAGTATCTCTGCACTTGAATATGCATCTTCATAAATGTGGCATGCTTGCACCGTCTTTATTTGTATGAAATTTTGCATTTTTCTTAAGATTAACCACCTTTTCAACATCTAATGTAACACAAATCCTCCCTGAGTGATATATTAGAGACGGAGATGTTTTACCGTGTCGTGTTGAACCTGCTGGCCAGATGTCTCGAGGCTCCAAGTCATTAATTGTTATGTTTGTGAGGTATCTAGAAACACAGTGGGATATGGCGTTATTTTCCATGTTCAGACATCATTGTTGCAGTCAAAACATATTGGATAAGAGGAACAGCAGCACTTCAGGGGCTGGGAGATGCCTGGGAGCTGTTGTCTGGCGTCTCTTGTGGTATTATTCCCCCAATCATGTGAACGTGCATACATGTGCGTGTGCAACTCTTTCTGTTTGCATGTTTGTCTATATGCGCAAATGTGTGGTTTTGTACTTGCTTGTGCACATGTGCATGCATACCGTTAGTCATTAAGGCTCACAGTAAATGAGCATCTTACTGCCCTCACAATGAACACTTGGAGAGAGGCTGTAAATGTAAAGAAAACAGCGACACACACACACACACACACACACACTAGCCTCATTTTCACCGGTACACACCTTTCTCCAGGGATATAAAATGCCCCTGCCTCTGCACACGGTGGGACATGAGTTTCATCCAAACTAGCTGCCGTCCTCAATAAAACCCACGTGAGCAATCTCTGCAGTATAGATTTCCAGTTTCTCTTAGGGGATATTTTGTTCAGATCAGGTGCTTAAACTGCTCAATATGACAATAATTAGGCAGCGCTGAAGACATGTGTTCTTTCTTATGTTGATAAGGGACATTGACCTTTAACCTGTGCACCCCTGTAGTCCCCACACCACCACACCCCACCGGTCCCATATGCCCCCGGCCAACACCCCCCCCCCCTCCCCCCTTCTTCTTCTTGCTCTGTCCAGCTCCCATCAGGAAGGATAGAGAGGGGATTGGACAGGCTTGGAGCCTTGCCTCTGGCCATCTCTCCTCCTCCCCGGAGAACAGAGGACTGAGGTGCCTTTAAACCACTGCGGCAAAAACCCTACCAAAACCCTGCAGTCATTAATATGCAAAAATGCAAATGAGTAGGTAATTAAGAGCTGGAGCTCTCTGGAGGCTCTTTGATTGCTAATGAATTCTAATCTGCAAAGAAAGGGGGGAGGGGAGGAGAGAAAGAGATGAAAGAAAAAGAGAAAACAACAAAAAAAGAGAAGCCTCAACCCGAAATTTTTCATATCCATAAGTTTTCATATTGGATTCGCTTTTACCTGGGAGCTGTAATCTAAATCGTTAGCTACTGACACAATTACATGATGCTATGTATGTTCGGGGAATATAAATGTGTAATGAACAGCCGTTCAACACACATTTAAAATTAAGTTTTGTTGCATTTTTTTACTCAGTAAACACCAATGAAAATAAGGTTTTTCTATATCATGTTTTTTTTGGTGTCAATGAATGTGTTTGTAACGGACACAGTGTCGTCATTGTGTAGATGCAGCTAATTAGAGGCGAACATGACAGGCGAGCAGACACTTCTGACCAAAGAAAATAGAAGGTCAGATATCTCAACAGTGTGTTCTTTGCTTGCAATCGCAGCTGCGCGCCCAAGTAAAGGAGATGTCATTTCATCACTTTTGTGAGCCATAACACATCCCCACTTCCACTCTAACTCATTCACTCTTGTCACTCACACACACACACACATACACACACTGCTGTTATTGTTGTTGCAGTGCTCCCACGACACCAACAATCTCTGCTTCCCTCCCCCACACCGGCTCGCATCTATCTCCCTTTCACTCCCTCTCTCTCCCCCCTCCCTCCTGTCCTGTGCAGCCCTGACATGCCTACTTCAATTGATTTAGAGTCAATTCAGCTTCTGATCTGATTGTTATCATGTGACTTTTCACACACATCCCCCCTAGATATATATATATGACCACTGTATTATTTTCAGATTGGGGATAGAGATTTTTTTTTTGTTGTTTTTTTTTTGGGGGGGGGGGCTTAGCTTTGCACTTGTCTGCTTGTGCCCCTCTGTTCCCTCACCTTCCCATTCTTCACCATCACCGCAGTCTGCTCTCTTCCATGGCCGTACATCTGTAGTCGTGGGGCTTTGTAAACAGGAAGCTGGTGTCCTGTTCTACCCGGAGTGTGGGTGGCAGAACAGGGGCACCCATACAACTAATGGGAATCCAAGATGACAGGGAGGGGTCCCGTAAAAATAACATCAGACAAAACACAGGAAGGTGGTATCCAGGACTGTCAAATGAGAACAGACAGAAGTCAAAAGGATTGTTGCTCTGGTTTTTCCTTTTGTAGATAGATTGTTGTTTTGCGTTGTGTTTGTCTGTCTGTATTGGATCCAATCTAGAACTGTAGTGTTTGGAGGATTAACGTCATCTCTCTCATTTTCAAGAAAGTTGCAAGAAAACGACCTGAAATTAAAATAAATTTTAAAAAAGTGCTAAAATAAAATAAAAATAATTAATATAAATAATAGTACGATTTTTTTCTGTAATTAAAATTTTAAATATATATAATGATAATTATTAAATGTATGATTTTTTAAATGTATTTTTCCAAGTCATTTTTCTAATGAAACTCTCTTTTTTGTTTTAACTTGTAAAAAAGCATCAGAGAAAAGAGGAAGGTGGCATCCAGGAAAAGCCATCGTCAAATGTGAGCAGACAGAAGCCAAAAGGATTGTTTCTTTAGTTTTTCCTTTTGTAAATAGATTGTTGATTTGTGTTGTGTTCGTCTGTCTGTATTGGATCTGCTCTAGAACTGTAGTGTTTGGGAGGATTAATGTCACGGACAATCCCTCAAACTCATTTTCTTTCTCACTGTGGAGCTCTGTGGGGAAATTACAGTTTCAGGATGAGAGAGAGAGAGATGTTGCATTCTCTGCTGCCATTAGTGATAAAGTGAAATCTGGGTTCATTGTGTCCCTTTTTGAAGACTTGTTTGAATCTGAAAAGATACGCTTGTCCTCACTTGTTCCAAAACAACTGCTGTGCCCTGCTTATGTTTTCATTGAAAGGGGGGATAGCATAACCTTGTGGATTGCTGCCCTGTTTTAAATCACTCACTCCTCACATTTTTATTGTTGTTTAACATGTTGGAAGTCAGCGCCAGTTTGGGTGTTTTCTGCCAGGCGAGCTGTAATAGGGGGAAGAAGCTTGACGGGAGTCAGTTTATCACGAGCACAGAGAGCACAACAGATAGATTCCCCCTGTCTCCTCCCCTTCAGCACAGATAGACTCAGAGCACGGGCACTCAGCCAACACTATCAATCTATCCGCTCCTACCCCCAGCCTCTAACTCTTATTGGAGGACAGCTTCCAAAGGGGCAAGGAAGCATGAATCATAGCCCGGCTATGAGAAGCTGTTATGCCTCTAAATACACGTGTTGTGGCTCAAAATGACTCAGTTGCTTCGCCTTTAATGACAAGTGGCTGTCACAAACCCTGCTACAAAAGTTGGAGCATTTAGGAGGGGGGCTGTTCAGAGAGAGGGATTGTTGGTCTTGGCCTAGTTTTCTTGTCTGATCAGAAACCTGTGCACCTCTGCCCTTCCCCCACCCAAACCTAAGCCTCTACTATTACAGGCTGTGAGGGGCTCAGTGTGGAACGAGGTGAGCAGCTTGCCTCACCGCCGAGCTCTGTGTGCGTTTATGTGTGCTGCTTATACTGTATGTTTACCGGCTTATCATTGTGTGTGTGATATAACCTGGCGATGTGGTTTGGCTTGCATGGCTGGCTTCCTATGAGCAGAGCAGGATGGCAGCGAGGGCTAAAGGTGCAGAACACGTGAGACAGGTAGCTAGCAATAAGCCAAGCTATGAGGCTGTGGTGACAAAACATGGCTCTCTGATTGGAGGTTGAAAATTAAAAGGGGACATATGTAAGGCATCTATTTGTGTAAAAGTAGCAGAGGGCTTATATTTTGGCAACTTTAAAGATATTTACATCATAAATCGGTGCAGAAAATGCACAAATTGGTGCATAAAAATTCACCAGATTGCAGAAAATTCAAGTGTTTGATGCTGACCACTAGGAGATGTAAGTAAGACAAATATACCATAGGCGTAGATTTCAGGGGGGTCCCTCTGTCAATATTTAGAACGTGTATATTTGTCCCTCTTAACAAAAAACATAAAAGGAGCACGGGTGTTTTATTTTGACAAAATGAACGGATTTACTCTGTGAATTGATGCAGAAAAGGCACAAATTGTGCTAAAATTCACCAGAATGCAGGAAGTAAGCATTGAATGCTCAAAATTTTGTAATTTTGACAATATTAAGACATTTCCACCATAAACTGATTCAGAGACATAGGTAAGGCATTTGTATAGGCGCAGATTTCAGTGGTGTGCCAGGGACTCGTACCCCTCAATAATTAGAAAAAATGGTCCCTCCCCAATGTTGGCACTAAATCTTCACATCCATGGACACAGACATGAAAGAACAGATAATGAAAAGCTAAAAATTTTTTATGCTTCACAAAGATGTTAGACTCTCACGTTGAATAATCCTTAATAATTTTGGTTGGGAAAAAAAATCATCTTGACAATATTTTATACAATGTTAGTTTCATGCTGTGTGGATGTTGACATTATGATTTGCAGAGATTAGCTTATGTTCTCCTTACCTTACGGCAAAATTGTATTAGTCTGTGTCAAGATGACTTTGGTAAGAGATGTTTGGAAGACACTGAATTTTGGTTTCTCAACAACATAATTTCAAACTTACAAAATAATAACTTCATCAGTCTTCAGTATTCTGCGTTAAATTGAGATTGGTGTTGGATGTTGACCTGACATTGAATTTTGGTCGCCACTCATCACAACCTAAATTTAACCAAATATCAATGTTTAACAATGTTGGTGTCCAGCTAATTTCATAAAAAATTTTTTACCTCAGTGTTGAAACAAAAGCTGCATCCTTTGACATGGACGTAAAGAAGACATAGGGACCCCAAAGGCTCAATCTTTATGCTAAAACTGATGCTTCATTATCCTCGGTAACTATGGGTAATCCTCTCAATGCCAACTTAAAAGCTTACGGCATCAGTGTACATACTGTATCATAGGGTGTAGATTTCAAGAGGGATGCAGGGGACATTTCCGTCTTAATATTTAGAACATGTGCAAGTTGCAGAGGACTTTTATTTTGACAAAATTAAAGGCATTTACACCAAGAAAAGAAAAAGAATACAGAAAAGGCAGCAGATTGCAAGAAATAAGTGTTCAAATTGTGTGACGGAGAACCCCGTTTTCCTTTTTTTGTTCCCCCAATGATGAAATGAAACCTGCACCTTCATCAATACTGTGATGCAGGACTGCCCTCTTTATTTATCTCCACAAATCATTATTGATTTAAAAACCCAAAGGATTAAATACATTATTACATGTTATTATTCCTTGTGTGAATTTATGTAACTCAAAATATGTGTACTTAGATAGTTCATTAATATGCACAAATATATGACCGATTAGCACCAATGTGCCAAACATATGCTAATTTTCCATGTGCATCTGTTGTTAATTACACATATGAAGCCGGGAATGGCTGGAAGGAATCACTGGGGGCATGTGCGACAGCATCCCTCCCTCTGCTCTGCCTTTAACTGTCCATTGTACTGTGAATGTGTTTTGAGATTATAGATGACATGTTGTTGTTGTTTGGTCTTCCTGTATAATGATGCTGTAAGCTTTTAGGTTAGCATGCAGTGGATTACCCAGTTACCGTGGATAATGACGCATCGTTTTAGCATAAAAATTGAGGTTTTAGAGGTCACTATGTGCTCTTTTATGATTATGTTCAAGGCCATATGTTTTGTTTCCTTGTTAAACATCAATATTTGTGAAACGCTGACAACCAGTGACGCAGTATTAGTAGGATTCAAATTGCGCTGTCAAGAAACCACAATGCAATGTTTTACAAACGTCTGCTGCCAAAGTCATTGATGCAGAATAACAATATTTAATTGTGGGGTGTGACAAACAAAACCAGACATCTGCAAAATGTCATAATGTTAACATCCACACAACGTAAAATTCTAATGTTAGACATTTAAAATGATCGTCAACCCAATTTTAATTTCAACCAAAATTTAACTTCTGTTCATCGTAAGAGCCCAATTTTTTCTGACGTCACACTGACATCCTGTACCAGCTGGGAAGAGGTTTTGGGGTTCTCCCTCAGGAAATTTTGACTGGAGATTTTTTTAAGTGCCAAATTAAGAAATATCTTTAATTCATTTTTTTTCTTTAAGTCTGGTGCTTTTTTTTCTGCTTTTTTTTTTTTTTTACATAGACAATGTCACTTTTGGTCACAAATCAAATGAATAGATAATAATTATAATAATGAATAATAATAATAATAATAATAATAATAATAATAATAATAATAAACCAAAAAGTATTCTTTTAAAAGGGCACCAACACATTAAAATTTGATTTATAGTGCTACATTGATATGTACCATAATGTAATATCTAATTAACAATCAGCTGATTTGTTACTCAGATGTTTTTATCGGAAGGGACAGATCTACATGTTCTTGATATTGAGGGGGAGGTGTCCCCTGCATCCCCCCTCCCATGACCATGTTGACTGTGAAACAAACAAAATTGACAGAAACATTGTAGGCTGTGCTAATTGTTTTGTAACAGCTGAATTCAAAATTGCAACAAAAAAAAATCAGGAATAACATACTGAACCAGCTTTGCCCTTGGCTCCAAAGAGAACATGGTACCACCCAAATTCACAAGTAAAAACAAATTATAGCCACGATGGCATACAG
Source organism: Plectropomus leopardus (assembly GCF_008729295.1). Lineage (NCBI taxonomy): Eukaryota > Metazoa > Chordata > Actinopteri > Perciformes > Serranidae > Plectropomus > Plectropomus leopardus. The sequence goes on from NC_056465.1 coordinate 27,419,897, forward strand.
TTTAACAGAGGATAATGCTTTAAAGCACATTTCTTCTGTTCCCTGTTATACAGTCGGTTTCTGTTTGACCTCGCGTCACTGAGATGCACTTTGTGTTCATTTAAGGTGAAGATCTTCACTATATATGTTTTTTTTTTTTAATTCTTTTTCTGCCGCCCCCTCCCTTTCTTCAGCCTGGCTGCCCTTGTACATGCTCTCCATGTCAGACCCAGCTGTTACTACAAACTACTTGGAGGGCTTACAAGCCTCATTGCTAATACTGACAACAGCACTATTCTTACTCAAGGCCTAACGTCTACTGGAAAAAAAAAAGTGAGAATATGAGAGATTTTCTCTGCCTCCACTCCAAATTCATTTCCCCAAACAGATGTTTCCATCTGTTCAAATCTAATCTTTTCATTAATAAATTCCTCAATGAAAGGATTCCAAATAGGTGTTAGATAAATAACTCAAGATGCTCTTTCTTTGATAGCTGAGATTATTTTCTGATGCGATGGGATTTTTGTGTGTGTGTGTGTGAGTACCTGCGCGTGTGTGACCACATGTGAATGTGTGCACGGTATGTTTGTGGAGGTATTTATGGCCCATATGTGCGTTTGTTCCGAGCAGTAACCCCATTACATTCCTAAGACGGTCCATGAGACTAATTAATGTTCTGTGCTGAGGCTTTTCCTTCACCCAGGGACACCCAATGGATTATTTACCTATATGTCCTATTGACAGCAAATCCCCCATCCTGTTGGTGACCTCTGAGCAAACAGACAGTTTGAGGCATTAGGGTGTATAATGACACCAGGCAGTTACATAGGATTTGCAGTTGTCATGTCTTAATTTTGTTGTACAGCTCACACCATAAACATGGGCACCCTGCCTGCATAGTGACTCGAAAGATACTTGAGTTACTTTGGCCTTTGTAGTGGTCGATGGTAATAAGCGAAGAAATTGCTCTTGGTCGTCTGTTTACAATCTTTCTTTGTCATACCCACATGTCTAAGATGTATTTTATATATATATATATATAACATGTTAATTTTGTAAGTTTTAGACCAGATACAAAGCAGGGTCATCTTACTTCCCTCTTCTTTGACAAGGTTTTCCCTCTGGTTATATACAACAGCTGCCTGACACCTGCGTTACAAAAGAGTGTTTTTGTTTTTAAGGATGTTCATGCATATTGGATAAAGGCAGGAAGCACATTAGTTACAGTACATATCAGGGTCATCTAAACTTATTTTTTGTTGTAATTCATCTTCACCACTGTGGCTGAACTGCAGTTCATGTCAAATATCTATTTGTCGTCTTGCAAAAGCACTATTTTAACGTTACAGATTCATTTGTGTTGATCATCCGGTGTGCCCTCCCTGTTTGAACTGTTTTCTCTGAACTATTTCTCTCCCCCCTCCTCCTCTGTGATCCTATACTCTGAGCTCTCCCTCCTCTCCGCTCTGCTCTGGAGCAGGCAGTTACTAGGGGTGTGTTGGTCTTATGTTTGTCAGCTCATTCACAAAAACAACGGCTATATAGAAATAACAGCAAATGATTAGTAGATTGGCAAAAAATATCAGGTATTTGGATAACCTGTTATCTATGTCAGTTGATTTTTAAGCAAAAATGTCAAATTTTTACAAGTTGAAGCTTCTTTATTGTGGTGGTTTTTTGCTTTTCTTTGTCATACACGATAGAGAAGTGAATATTTTGATTGTTTTGGATTGTTGGTCACGTTCATTTTTACATTAACAATAAGCTCAGGTTCAGGTATCTGTATTTTTACTGGTAGGTAGATTTGTTCTGCAGGAGACAGATGAGACATGCACACAAACTGCAAAAAAAAAAAAAACAAAAACAAAAAAAACCCCAGACAAACAAACAAACAAAAAAAAAACCCAAGACAAAGACAGACAACATGTGCATGATGAAAAAATATTACCACTCCAACAATCACTAAACCATTAAAATAAAAATAAATAAATAGATAAGGAAGCTTAGTCTCTATAATATCTGTGCAGTTAACAGAATGTGAAGTGTTCATTGAAGGATGGCTGCTGGAACAAACACAGTGCTTGAGTACATTTGCAGTCTTCTGTAAATTAAAATAGCCATTCTTTTTTTTAGATTTAAAAAAAACAAAACAAAACAAAAACAACAGTTAATAGATTAAATGAGATAAATAGCAGTTTCATCAATATTAAAAATAATTGTTGGTTGCAGCCCTGCAGAGGAGATCGTGTTTCATTATGACTAATCATTTATAGATCTAGGTACTTTTTAATTGTTTTGAATATTTATTACACAAAAAGGTCATTAATTAATTGAGATAAATAGCAGATTAATCAATGTTAAAAATAATTGTTTTGTTCCAGCTCTATAGTGGGGATCATGTTTCACGATGATTGATAATGTATAGATATAGTCAGTTTGATGAAATATTATTTTGGCACCATTAAATGTTTAGAAAAGTGTTTTTTACATCAAATATGTGCATATAAGTTATGGGGGAAAAAAAAGCCGAGAAAAGAATCGTTCTCCTTCTAATAGTCCAATGAATCAGGAAATTATGTGATATATGTAAATAAATATAAATAAATAGTTTAACATGAGGCAGTATTTTTTTTAAATAACAATAACAATTTTTAATTAGAATTTAGTTTACAGTTGTAACAATTTATTATTATAGATTATATCAATAAAATTATACTATAAATAATGTTGTTAAAATGAAATTATGTTAAAATTATATATTCGTTTTCGCAGTTTAATTATTTTTATTACTAAAAAACCAGAAACGAATTATTTAAAGCCACGGGTTGAAGATATTGTTTTGTTTTTTAAAAAGGGGGACAGTGGGCCCACCAACCACAGTAATAAAATGATGTCAGCGGGCATGTTGGAGCCCCCCTCAGCCAGCTTCCCTGAGCACACAGGGAAAGTGAGCGTCAAGAAGAAGGCGGGCCCAACTTGGATTCCCGTCCGTTCGTTGGCCGCCGTTACTGACAGTCAAGCGCACACGCTCTCCCATTGGCTGAGCTCTTTCGCATTTATCGTGCCATCTCGTCAAGCTGCTGCTGTGTAATCGCAGGTAACTTTCTTACGATAGCCTTCCGCTGGACGACCTAGTGCTCGTAGCGCTCTTGAATTTTGAGGATTGCAGACACAGCAGAGAAAACCGAGCGTCGGCGTTAGACGTTATCGTCGTTTTGGCCGTTGTAAAGCATTAAAGCTGTATTTTTTCTCGCGTGAAAACCCCCCGTCTCTCAAAGGCGTTTGAAATCGGACACCGCTGGCATTGAGGCCCTCACTTTTGTGCGGAGGGATACGTTGTTGCGTCTGACAATGTGGACGGAGGTGGTGAAGATGTCTACGAGAAGAATGAAATCATCTCAGTTGTAACAACAAAAAAGGAAGACGCGAGATTAGTTACTATAATAGATTTGTTTGCACTCAGACTTGTTACATTGAAGCAAACACGTGGCTGCTGTGTGAAAACCAGGCTCGCCGGGACAAAAGGAAAAGACATCCACGGTGCTCCAATGCGTTTCATGCACTGAGGTCGAAATTCTCTTGAAGTTTTATGTTTTTCCCCTCGCGAGTCTCCGCTTTTCTTTTTACTGTTGGATATCAGACACTTGGAGAGGAGAGGTAAAAAACACCTTCTTTCACTTAATCTTTGAAGTTGCATGAATTTCGATGGGTTTCACTGACACCTATTTTGACGCCTTGCAATTTTCGAAAAGTTTTCGGGAATGTGTGGTTAAAGCGGGGGATGTAAGTTTTTTGTCTGGGTTTGAGGTGGCGAGCCAAGTGTGTGATGGTCTCCGCATCGACCACGGAGAGGAGGAAATTACTCCTTTGTTCTGCAAAAAAGACCCCGCTAACGTTAACTTCTTGCTAACAAGCCTCATTTTGTTTATTTTTTTTCCATCGTGTGTGCCTCTGCTAGCTGTAGCCAGAGAATGTGGAAATATGATTGTGAGCATTTTAGCTGAACTTTATGTTGTGGGCCTACATGTATTTTCCACAAACTTTCCATAAAACCCCCGTTTGGTATCCCTTTAAACATTCCTTTATGGAAGTGTCTGGCCACCAGCTAGACTTTATTTTATTGCACATTTGGCAGGAAATTCCTCCCACCCCCACCGTCTCCTGCACTGAACTCCCTCATAATGCACGACTTGAACCCTAATATGTGAAAGAAAGAGCTCACTATTTGTTGCATGAACTTTGCAGCTGTTATTCTCCAGGGTCACCACCGTTGCACTAGTTTTTACAGATAATTTCTCTATGAAAGCACAACTTGGCGAATTTGTTAGTATGATGTCAACATGTTTCAAAATAAATGGTGTTAGTTGTCAGCTTGGCCCTGGATGTGGCCTAGCGGAGATGATCAAATAATGTTTAGCCAACATCCTGTGGTGCCCCTGGATGTTTACTGTCATTGTTATAAACTATTTGACCCAAAGTGGTTGTTATATATAATAATGTGTTTCTGGCGCAAGACATCCGTTTCTTTTGGGCAGCATTTGAATCAACAGTTGAATATGCTTTTCTGCTTCGGCGGCCCTTGTTCTCGAAGTAATAGCATTGACATGTTAACAGTCACTTATTTTTGCTTTTGTTTTCACATTTGACAGCAAAAACATGTGTAACCAGTGCGCGCTGAAATGTGTTTTTATTTTGCACAGTTTTAAATGTTAACAGTAGTTGTAACATGTTTGTTAGGTACTTGATTTGGCCTTTTATTGTCATGTCTAAAAGCCAAAAACCTATGCAGGCACACACACATTTATATATACATGTATAATGAGTTATATGTAACATTTTGTGTAAAGCATCTGCTCAGCTCAGTGTCTCTTTTGTGCAGAATGACCTGCCTTCTCTGCCTTGTGTGGGGTGACAAAGACCCCTAATCTGCTTGCTTCAAATATTGATCCAGCACTAGCTGAAGATGCCATTTTGTTACATTAAGCCCCTCTAGTGTGCTCTACTCCATTTAACTCAGGGGTTAAAGAATATTTGCAAGTTTATTTTAGTGGTGTGTGTGTGTGTGTGACCTATTTTGCCCTTGATTTGGCCATCTTATCCAAAAGTTTGGAAAAGCAATGACAGCCATGTTCCAAGCCTATTTACACTTGGGGCGATGTGTTAGTGTGTGTTCACTTCCTTCCCTTGTCTCAAGGTTAAATTAGTTCTGCTCGTCTGAGTTCACTAGACTTGGACTGTTTGTCTCCCCTGAAGTGACTTGTGTTATTTTCATACATGCAGAAAATTATTTGAGACATTTAATACTTCTGTTTATGCCTTCAAGTACTTCTTTATATATCTCTTTATTTCTTTGCATACATTTTTAATATTCAAAACTCTGTTTGTTTACATTTTACAACTTGCATTCCTCAGAAACATCCATCTTTTTTTTTTTTTTTAGTTTTTTTATGTTAGTGCTGTATTACAAAAGAGGCTGTAAAAGCACACCACCTGTTGGTGTCCAAGTGCCTCTATTCCTCCACTCGCTCCCCTTACCATTAGTTCCCCTGTGAGGCTCGCAGAACCGCCGCTCAAGCATCAGAGAGCGGCCTCAGGCTTGCGTTGGAATGCAAAACACAGGGTAAATCCAGTATTCATGCTCACTGTGTCATTTGACAAGGTTCTTTCTGAGTTGACATATGGTAATTTGGTAATGACGTGTTTGCATACAGTCATTAGCTCTGCCTTTCACCCCTATTTCCTTGGGCTAACAATAGTCCCAATTATGTCTGTAATTGTAAATGTATTACATTCTCTTTTATGTCGCAATGATCGACATATGGTTGTGTTATTCGCCAGGGTTGCGTAAAATGAAAGACAATTTTTTAAGTCATTACTTGCTCGTGATTTGACTGAGGGCAGAGTATTCATCATTTCATGGCAGTGTCTCTTCTGCTGCTTGGATGGGAAGGCAGTGTCTGACTGAAATTAGCATTTTAAAGTAGACCCGGCTAAAGTGTGTAGTGTTAAGTAGCCTAATGTTGTCTATTTTCCCTCATCGGTTTGCAGTGAGTGAGGAAGTAATTTGAGCTGTATGTTTTGGCCAGCTGAGACTCAAAAGGAGATTTTTCTCAGATACATAATATTGCCTTTCACCTGTATTATAACGCAGTTTTGAATCACAAACACAATTTTGAGGCGTTTGCAATAAGAAAGTAGTTGTTTTTAAAATTCAAGAATAATGCTGACTTGCATTGATTTCTTATGGGAGACTAACAACTTGCCAGTATGAATCATCTCCAGGGTTTTGATGTAGCACAGATAGAGTAGTTTGAATCTTTCATTACCATCACCCTCTTGTTTCTTTTTTTTTTAAAATAGATAAATGTAAATTCTTTGTGCTTGCTAGTGCCATTAAAATCCTGTATCTGCAAATTTCTCTCATAGGGTTTATTAGAGACTGAAGGGTATGAACGAACAGCAGCAAAGAATGGCTGCAGTGGGAACTGACAAGGAACTCAGCGACCTCCTGGATTTCAGCGCGGTAAGCGAGTGGGAGAGCAGTCTGGGTGGTTCGGGGTGGCAGTGGTAGGTGGGTGGCATTGGGAGAAAACAGAGGTAAAGAGTGCGATACAGGTTTGGGTGGGTATGAGCAGAGGAGAGCTGGAGGTCTGGATGAGAGAAGTGGGGAAAGGGGCGAGTATGGGAATTAGCAGGAAGCTTAATTTATAAAAATCTGCAATTTGTTTACTTTTTTTAATAATAGTTTCTACCAGCCCAGTGTATTTCCATCTTTCATTCTTGGCATGCAAAGGTAGTGCTGATTGCATCAAAGCATGGCAAGTAATACTGCTGTGCCTCAGGGTGACTGGTGAAAATGAATTCAAGTCTTAAAAAGGGATGCACGACATTGTATTTTTTGTTGAAATCCAATATTTCCAATACTGATATTGATATATTTAATTTTTCTACCCACCTAATGTTAGTGGTCCTAGCGTCTGTTATGTTGTGGAATTTACATCATATTATGGGAAGACAAATCAAACTTGAGGCACTTATGTGGAGCAGCTGAATTTGGTTAAATAGCCTTTATTCAGATCATGACTGTACAAAAACACAGACTGGTTTCGACACTTGGTCTTCACCAGAGTGCAAAAGATGGCATTAAAATCATATTTTGCGCACTCGTATCGTGATGGCATAGTAGCAGATTGATACATTACAATACAATGCTTTTCATTGTATGTAATAGTCATTCATTGTGAAAAATAGTGAAAATACTTCAACACTTAAGGATGATGTTTTGTAAATGTTCACTTTCTGTATAAAAAAAGAACCAATTTGTTATATAGACAAAAATCAGTATGTTGTCCAATTCCAATATTTCATTTTAAAGCCAATATCTGCCAATACTGATGATGTGCCAATATTGTCGTGCATCCCTAGTTTTAAATCTAAGTTATTCATTATGTAGGTGAGGCTTAGACAAGGGTCCTCATTACAGGGAGACGCTCTAAAATCTAAACGGTGAATCAGTAACGAATGCAGGAAGTAATTTCACCCCTGTTTGTCTTGTTAACAGAATCTGAGGGGGGAAATATTGTTTATATATGAGCAGACAGCTCCTGCGTTTCTTTTTGTCATATTTTTAGAAGACATTTTCACTGAGATGCTTTCAGAGGTATCCTCCAGACATTATCAACAAAGTGGATAGAGGTATTCTGTTCAGCTTTTATTTACCCGTGTTTCATTTTGTTGTGAAGCCTTTGTTGAGCTTTACGCTGACATAAACATCTCACAGGCCCAATGGAGCTGTGTTACTTTTTTATCTCTGAAAAAAATTGAGTAGCTGTTAAGGCTAAATTGCCAGTTCTGTATGATTATTATATATTGGGGCACAACAGGTAATTCCAAACTGAGGCTCCTAATGAATATTTGTCAGCAGACTTAATGTCCCATGAGATTTCTTTTGATAAAGTACAGTTGATTAATACTGAAGTGTTTACAACATTGCTAAGAGTTGTTGACATTTTATGAAGTTTAACACCAGGGAACAGTGGCTTCGATTTTTTAGTAATTTTTTTTAAAAAAGGCATGAATTTGTTGATGGAGACTCGTTTTAATGACCTGCATGATTCAGTCAGCTGCTTTGTTCATGTCCCGTTCTCCGTCGCACCATCGGCATTTCAAGGAAACCTTACCCCATGAAAGAAAAACACTCCTTGTTGTGAAGGGGGTTTGTGGGAGGTTCTCATTAGACGGTTGGATTTGTGTTAGAAAAGCTCACATTTATCAGCTGCCACTTTCTATCAGCAGATATTGCGTCTAAATATGACATTGATAATTGGATGAGAAACTGTTGAAATTTGCACAAACAAATTTACTGCTCTTTGTTTATTTGCTGGCTAGTCCTGAGAATGCATGCAAGATTGGGCGTGCACTAAATAGAAAACAAACATGTTTGAGATGTCTGCGAGCAAATGTAACAGAAATAAAGATGGTGTCCAAATCAGTTGTTGGCTCATGTAGACTTACCCTTGTCAAAAAAAAAAAAAAAAAAAAAACACGGAGAGAGCTCATCATATGTGGTAGTGGCAGATTGTGTTTTTGTGCCCTACTTTTAAAAAGGTTTTGGTTTCTACAGTAGAGTTATGTCACGTCATTGAAAGATGCTGTATAGCAGATATTTAGACCACACCGTAACCTCATGGTAAAACCCACAGTGGCTCTGATCTATGGCCCAAGGATCAACTCAATACAAAATATGTTTGAAAGGTTTAATTTCAATATGCTTTATATTTATTTGGGGAATAATTCCTTGCATTTGATATGAAATAAAGGGAAGTAGTTTATGCTATGTTTTTGCCAAATAAAGACAACAAGCATGTTTAAAACTTGAGTTTGTATAAGCATGTTTTACTTTTATGCTCCAAGTCGTTTTATCAATTGTGGAATCATGCGGTTTTTTAATTGTTTATGTTTCACTTTAGACTGATTCAAAACTGAATTGCCTGCAGGGAAAAAACACACAAGAACTGAACGACATGTGTATGTGATGTCCTTTATTAGTGGAAATAGGATGTGTGAAGTGTGCCGTCCTTTGCTTTGTTAGTTACAGTGTCTTTCCTCTTTTGTCTTGTAGATGTTCGCGCCTCCAGTAGCCAATGGGAAGAACAGGACAATGACACTCGCCAGCAGTCAGTTTGGTGGATCAGGTAAGCTTTCAAAGCAGTTAAAATTGTGTTATTTTACTGTATGTTTTCATTTTTGTGTCATTCTGTTGATGTAAATGCACTTGATTTTAACTGGCATTGCTGTGGGTACGTGCACGTGTTTTCAGAGAAACAATATACTCATTTAAGGTTAAATTGATGATCTTTAGTCAGTCAAATTAAATGGAAAAAATCAAATGTCACTTTGCAGAAATCATTATTTTCTCACACAACTCTTTTGCTATCAAGCGTGCAGATGGTTTCAGTTTTATTCACCCCAGTTTTGAGATCACTGTCTCAGTCAGTGTAGTAGAGGTAAATTTTATTGCACGCTTTACAGAATTGCATTTCGAAAAGCTCAAACAGACAGTCGAATTTCCAAAAACAATGCCTGGGGTTATCCTTAAAACAAATTTCATTGGAACAATTTTAAACCAAAGAATAAAAGTAAGAAATAGGCTGCGCTTGTATTTGTACATGCAACTATTTGTAATAGATTGAGTAGTGTGAGTAAATTTTTAGAAGCCGTCACATTTAACAAAATGCTACAGTTTGCTTTATGCCTTGTGGTTTTCCCAATTTAATAGGAAAATGGTTCATTTAGACTTCAGCCCTTATGATGGAGTGAAACTGTGCAGGTTTATTACTATCTCCTTTTTTAGCATCTGTCTATTTTCCCTTTTCTTTAGTCTTTGTTTCACTATCTTAAAGTGCAGAGTAGCGGCAGTTCACCCCCTCAATCACCTGAAGCCTTTGAGTGAGCTTTTCTCTCTTCCTGAATGTTATTAGTAAGTCGTGTTACTTTCGTTCCTCTGTCACCCTTCCAACCTGGCGTGTGAAATCGAGTCACACTCCCCAGTGCTCCCCAGAGTGAGAACTTGGCCACTGAGGAACAAAGGCAAAAAAGGGGCTTATGGACTTGAAACGACTCCCCCACCCTGAAGTGTAAAACACTCCTCCCCCAACACGGCACAGGGCTCTTACCCCCACTGATCTGCAGGAAATGGCTTGAGTCCGAGACAATGTCCCTCACCCCTCGCTCGCAGCCTCTTAAACTGGCCCAGCATGCAGCGAGTGGCCAGAGTGGAAGAGAGAGCTTGTTGAATAGAGGGATCAGCCTGTGGAAGGCAGGAATCTGTTTGTTTCTATTATAGCAGGCAATTACTAAGCAGTGAGGAGTTAATTCCTTCCCCCCTCCTCGTGTCCCAAAGTGTGGCCCTCGGTCATTGACACCTATTTTAATGCGATACTTCAAGCTGTCCCATTTAACTTTTGGGGATCTGCAGGTACCCTCTAATAGCACTTTGGAGTGAAAATGCTAAGACCTGCGATTTGCAGTTTCTTGTAGATTTGTGTCATATTTAGCACTAAAACAATATGACATTTTCACGGCAAATAAAATATCTCAAAAAATATAGCAGTTTCACTGTATCAGTGTTAAACGATGATTTTTTTTATCATCAGTCAGAATGACTTTTTAAGGACTGAAAACCGAAAGGTTAGTCAGTTTTGAAACTTTAGACCATTTCGGTATTGAAATCATGAAAAATGTCTCCTTTCTGAAAATAACTCAACTCAAGGTGAGATTTTCCATTCAGTTGCATTTTTTTCTTTTCACAAAAGTAGATAAACGGCATGATAATCGTCAGCTTTCATATCACGATATACCTTAAACCAACATATCGCTGCAACCACAGACATGTAACATGCATAGTTTTTATAATTCAGTCACAGCTATTGATTATTTTCATTGTCAATTTATCTGTTTTTTCCTTTTTTCCAGTGGCTAGTTTTCTGTGGCATAAAAAGGCGAAAAATAGAGAAAAATTTCAATTAATATTTCCCAAAGCCCAAGATGACATTGTCAAATGTCTTTTTCTGTCCACAATCCAAATATATTAAGTTAACTAACATAAAGAAACCAGAAAATATTCCCATTGAAGAAGCTGCAATCAGAGAAGTTTTGACTTTTTAAAAAACAACAAAAAAGACTTAAAGTGTTTGAATGATTATTAAATTAGTTGCCAAATAATTTAGTAGTCAATAACTAATATGGTTAATTGTTGCAGCTCTAAAATGGAACACGGTTTGTCTTTTGAGGAAGAAAAGTGGAAGCTTACAACTGGATGCATGTGACTTTTTTTTTTTTTTTTTTAAGATGTAAAGGAGAGTTTGTAAATATATGTTGAAACTCCGAAGGATTGCTTATTATTCCAAAATACAAAATGGCTCCAGATCAGGAAACCTATTTATTACAGAAATGATGACCATTAAAGAACAATGTCCATCTATGACGTCACTTAGGCGGCTTGTATATTCAGGGACCCAGCAGCGCGGGAACGGCAGCGAGCAGCCTAGTGGCCCACCAGACCACCTCTATTCATCAACACAAAAGTGCTCAGAGGGGTGCTAATTGCATTAGGCGTCCTTCTCCCTTCCTCAGTGGCCAGAGTTCGTGTGTGTGTGCGTGTGTGTGTGTGGGGAAGGGTGTGTCGGGTAGAGTGGAGGGGAGAGGAGAGGATTGGCAAGAAGTGTGGGATGTTTGAGAAGTAGGGGAGGCAGAGTGTGACGGTGTGTGGTGGGAGCTGGCCAAGCCCACAAGCCTTCAGGCAGGCGTCCCCTCCGTCACCTCTGCAGCTGCTGGCAACGTCTCCAACCCCCTTCACACACACAAATACACGGGACGCGACAGGCTCGCTTCCCCTAGATCACAACAAACAACATTGCAAATTTACACATGTGGTCTCTCTCGGTAGCTCGCACACCCGCAACATGTTTGACTCCTGTGCTTTCGGCTGTATACCTGCACACGCCTGCAGTATTTCACTGCACGTTGGAAAATCTTAAGCTCTCAAAAAGAGGAAATCTCAAAGGAGAGTGGCTTCCGTCTTCAACTAAATTAGATGTTTTCAGAGCCTGCAGCCGCGAGAAGGCTTTGTGGCTCAGAAAATAAATATTTTTTCTGGTCTCTGGTTGTGAGTCAGTATTTGTCTTGCCATGTGACTTTCACTGGAAGTACATTCACACCAGCCATGCCAAAGTCTGGATGGATGTGATATACGTCCAGAGAACCTGTTGTTTTCATGCCAGCCCTGTGTCTTTCACATTTTGTATCTGCATGTCTAATTATTAGAGAGAGAGCAGGGTATTTTTAGTCTTAGTTTTATTTTACCAGTTTGACGTTCATCACCTGTGTTCGTCACCTAGTGCACTTTCCAGCTTAATGTGTCTTAAGTGTGAAGATGGCATAGGTACTAGATTTGTCAGTTTACATGAGCTACAGGTCTCTAATGCTGTCCTCAAATAATTTTGGATGTCATCTTCAGAATTCACATTAACAGTAAACATTTAGTGGTATTTAGAGTTGTTGTACTACCAATACCAGTATTGGAAATCACTATCGCCTCAAATTCTAGATATTGGTAAGAACCCGAGTCTATATACCAATCCAAAACCAAGTAATAAACTTTAAAGTAATTTCACACCTGGATTTTTCAGAAACCAATTCCTCTTTTTCACTTTTAAAACCTGAACCTTCACAGTAATAGTATCATATGATATTATCATGATACTTAAGTCACACTGCAATTTTAAATGTTTTGCAATATACTTAGTATTGTGATAACATGTATTACGATTTATTATCTTTTTTCAACAGTAAATTATGTCCTCAAAGGAAACATTTGTCAGCATCTGTTTTATTTAATTTTTATTTAAGTTTCTCACTTGAGTCATTTCTTTTGCATCGAAATGTATCTAGTAGCTTAAAAAAAAAAAAGATTTCATTATTCCAGTACCAAAAGTTGCTTTGTTGGATTTGGAATTATGAATTAAAAAGCAATACTGGGTGTCTGTGTATCGATACAGTATTGCCTCACAAAATATCGCAATACAATACTACTAATACAATACAGCAATACTACTAATACAATACAGCAAGTTTCGCAATTCAACTTTTGGCAACCACTTATGTAGAATAGTAACGAATGGTCGATTCCCAGTAAATTGTGATACTATTAACGGTTAACCTCAGAAATGTGATTAGTTCTATTGCATTATTCTCTTTATATATTAGTACATGTTTTGCAAAGGGTTAAGCCTGAATTATGTCATGTAACAGGGATGGCAATCATTTCACATCCCCACTAGGGCTGCATGATTGGTCAAATATTAATCATGATTTTGGCTTCCCACAATTGAATAAACATGGTAGGCTATGATATTGACATTTAAAATGCATGCCCACAGAAAACTCTGCTGCATATCAAATCTAGCCTTTCCAAACAACAAGCCACGACTTTTGCAGTGGCAAAAAAACTTTCCTGAATGGCATAACTGCAGATTGGCAAAATGAAAATTCTCTGTTAATCAATAGTCCGTTTTTTGGATTTAGGAGAGAACAAATCATAAGCAAAGATTGCATAAGACTGTGTTTGCGCTGTAAAGCAACACAACTAACTTATAAAACCACTTGGAAAAAATCTGTCATCTGTCATATAATCAATGTATTAAGGCAGAGGAAAAAAAAGACTGTTAACATCAGTTTCACAAGGTCAGGTATGGGAAGGGAAAAAAATGATATCGGAGCATCTCTAGTATCAATAACAATTTACTTTTTGTACAGCATCCTTTTTTCCCCTCGCAATTTACACATAAAATGTGGAAATGTCAGTACAGACAAACACTTCAGAAACATCCACCATCCTTTGTAATGCATTGATAGGTTTCATATTACTGTCATACATATGTTGTCATTACTGTTGTTATAGATGATTAACAAAAGATTGTTAAACCATTGGAGGTAATTTTTGCGGCTACTAATATAATGTAAACACAAAAATGTTAGCTGTGAAAGCATGAGGAGGTGTTTTAGTGCAGCTACATTAGCGTCACATTGACTATTGTATCTCATGATAATCAATTGCAGCTATCTGAAAGACATGTACAGTAGCTGAGAACAGCAGTGTGAGGGCTTTGTTTTTTCCTGTAGTGTGTGTTGGATAGCAACACTACAAGGCAACTGGAGGAATAAAAACCTCAGAGTGAAGTAAGTGATGAAACAAGGATGAAATAAAGCCCAGATTGGGCAGATCTGTGTTTGTCCTTTTAAATTTCATTGAGAACGCAGACTCTTTAAGTGTTCGCGGCTATTTTTTTAGGTCACAGGCAAAGGGTTGGTTTAAAACAAAGTACTAAAAATATTTTTACTGGCCAAAATAATTGATGTAGGAGTACATCTCTGACCTACTTTGAGTGGTACAAAACATATCTTGTTTTTTATAATTAGGCTATAAAACCTGCTTGTTGAAGAGCAACATATGCTGGATATAAATATTATCTCAAATCTAGTGACTGTTGGAGCGTTTGACTCAGCCCGTGAAGGTGGCGGTAACTCTATTTTGCATTACTTTATCATTTTTGTTGTTATCGATGTTCGATATTACACCTGACAAGAGATTCACAACAATAGAAAGGTCTCTCTCCTGGCATAGTGGGGCTCTCCTAGGCTGGCTGAGCGTCAGTGTCACCTCAGCAGCTCTCCACCTTGTTTTAATTGCCTCAGAGTTAATTACTCCAGTAAGTGTGAAACAATGTTGTCAGACTTCTGCTGCACAGCCGTGCTTTCGCTCTATCCTCTGCACCCCCGCTGGCCAAATGGAGGCTTCATAGGCGAATGAGTGGGGTATTGAAAATAGCTGTGAAGATTATGAAGTTAGTCTCTTAACTCTCTTTGTTGGTTTGGTGAGGCTGCTCGGCGCAGGTTGTTGTCAACAGTGATGTGTAATTTTGTGCGTTACGTGTGTGTGGCGCATGTGAAAATACTTTATCATTTACCAGCAAATTGGAAGAAGCTAGAGAGAGTGGAACGAGGAAAGGTGTTTTAGTTAAGATGCATCTATTAAAAGCTAGACTGCAAGTAGCTCATTGATGATGTCTCTCCCCTTAAGTGGATTTTTATCTCACTAATTTGGTATTACTTCTCCTGGCACCAAGCTTTGGCTGAGTTGTCTTCATACAAAGTCTGTCATCTTTATTTAGCAGCGAGCCCGTCACCATCGTCCTGTGCCATTGGACATGGTTGACGGTGGTGCAGCACCGCTTTATTAGCGCTGTGGCCTTTCAGCGGGGCCGATCTGACAGTGAGCGAGGCTGATCTTTTGAGGTCCCCTCTCCTCCCTGCTTGCCTGATTCTCCATGCCACTGGCATCAGCTCCATAGATCACGGCTGTCGCAGCGTGTGTAGGTGCTTGCACCGCTCTGTTAGTCTCATCACTCATTCTCACTCGTCAGCCAGGCTGCTGATCTCGCCCAGACCCCTCTCACTCTGCCTTCCCTCTCGTTCCTCTCTCTCTCTCTCTCTCTCTCTCTCTCTCTCTCGTCCCCTTGCTTTCTCCTTCCACCCGCTCGCTCGCTCTCTCTTTTGCTTTCTCACACACATTTTTTTAATTAGGCAAAAATCAAAGACGAAATATGAATATTCATAAGGAAACCACATTAATATGCACAATTATGCAAATCAGCATGCAATTAAGGCTTGTGTCTCCAGAGAGCCTGGATAGCATTAGTGCATAAGACAGGGAGAAGGGGATGATGGGGGTATTTCGGAGTTTTCTGCTCCACCAGTCTTTTGGCTGTGCTTTTCCTTTGTGCCACACATCAGCTCTTTCTTTACCTCAAACATTGTGGCTCATGTTTTGATGTTTTATGTTATTTTAAGTGTTTGTATGTGACAATTTGATTTGAGTGGGATTTGAATGTGATTTGTGTTACATGTTATCCTCTTGGACAACATTAGGGATGTGGAGGGTTAATTTTCTGCTATTCAGTGACCGTAATAAACACTAATGGTACACTGAGCAGCATTCCCTATGTTTTTTCCTTTTTTTACAGAATGTTGTAACATTGCGTCTCGAATGTGACAGCTTAGTCTTTGATCAATAGTGATGTGCTCTCCTGGCGTGTGCAAACCCATTGTGGCCACTTAAGGACATTGCATGTTGAGAGTAGGATGTGGTGACAGGTTCCCTTGATACGACTCCAACATTGGGGTATTTCTACATATCTGCTGTGACACATAGGATAATAATTACATACTGTCATTTGGGGATTGCTAACATCACTCACAGCATTAGTCCGACCTGCTTTTAGATTCTTTCATCTCTAACTTGCTGGTCTCCCTACCTGTCAGTCTTAACAATATGTCTTCCTTCTTGCAGCAATAGATGAGCGCAGCGGCTCTGGGTCTTGGGGCTCAGCAGAACAGAACAGCCCATCGTTCAGCCAAGGACGGGTAAGATCTAAACACGAGCACTCTTAAGTCGCACGCGATTTTAAGTTTGGAGATCTAAGCATTAACACCAGATGCC
Source organism: Plectropomus leopardus (assembly GCF_008729295.1). NCBI lineage: Eukaryota > Metazoa > Chordata > Actinopteri > Perciformes > Serranidae > Plectropomus > Plectropomus leopardus. The sequence goes on from NC_056465.1 coordinate 27,436,434, forward strand.
ATGATACTGTTGCACACGTTTAGTTAATCACTCTGCCATAGATGAACACACACCCTCTCCCCCCACCGCCACCACAACAGCTTAGTACTGCTTCATGCCGTGTGCCATGTTTGATTTGAAGTGGTAGTTTTACTTTCTACCTAATAACCTTGGCTCAGGATTCGGCATTGGCAAGCTCTCTGGTAGCCCAGAACCTCTGTGGAAGCCCACCGGTAATTGCAGCTTCACATCCGCTGTAACTGTCTTGGCACAACTCTGTGTAAATACAAGGAACAGGGGGTGAAATAGATGCAGCAGGCTTTGATTACCACAAGTTGATAATTAAGAAAGTCGGTTTGAATCCCCCAAGCTGATGCAGATTTGTTTGGCATGGATCCTGTTAGACGGAAAAGCAGAGGGAGGGTAACCACTAAGCCATATAGGTGTCTTAACAAGAGTGGAAATCATTTAGGTCTTTTAGGTTGTTTGTCCAATTTTAGAGCATTTTATTTGCATTTTGTTTTAAGGCGGGGTTTATACAGACATGAAAACCCTGAAAAGTCATGGAACTTGGAAATTGCCATTTCCAGGCCTGGGAAGTTTGGAAAGCTAAATATGCCCTGTAATTTTTGGTCATAGAAATCACAAACATATAATGTGTCCAAGGAATGTTGGAAATTTGAAAATCCAACGATAATTTCTAGTTATGTTGTCATTTTTGTTATTTTTGAAGAAAACATACTCGGAAGGCATGTTTTAAAGAAAATATAAATTGCCCCAATTTTTTTTTTCAAAAATTATTTCTTTAATTACTAAAAAAAATAAATAGAAAAGACCCGCATTTCATGAAAGAGAACATGCATGTTTTCTTTGAAAATCGTCTTAATAGAAAATACAGCCATTTAAAGTTGTATGCCTCTCAGCTAACACAAAAAAAGCATAAATCCCTCCCCAGTGCTTAAAATGGTTTCAAATGCCTCCCCCCTTTTGCACCTCCCCCTCCCTTCTCATAAATAATGATCAGTCCTTTAGTTATATTTAGATATTCAGTGCTAATCCTACTCTGAATTAATTATTTTTTAAAATAATGTATATCGACTAGCTAAGCTACCATATAGAAATGAAAAAGAATTGATAAGGAATGTTGATGGTCGTCAAGAGAATGTATGGTCTTAAACTTGCTGAAATATCATGGAAATGTATTGTTAAAACTGTGTATGAACCCAGTAAAGTTACTCACGTTGTTTTGTGTATGCTGTTGTTCCTACAGGGCTATGGCGAAGGATCCCACTACAGTGAGCATGAAGGCTTGTCCTCTCCGTTCATCAGTTCAGGGGTTGCAGGTATGTTATTTGTTTAAGTATCCAAATATTTTTTAACACTGATTTGGTTAAAAATTAGAAATTTTTTTGTATAAATGTACCTCTCAGTGATGGGGGACGTGTTGCCTCGTCACACTCCAGCTTTAAAATAATCACGTTGATAATGGCCGATACGACTCTTGTGTGTACTTTGTTTTCTGGGTGGCAGAATGTGTATGTGTCTACATGCATGTATGTGCATGTGTGTGTGTGTGTGTGTGTGCCTGTGTTCATTCGTTGAGTGTTGGGGATGTTAGGGCACTGAAGCAGAAACCTTCCCTAGGGTTTTGTCTGGCAGGCGGCTTTATGCAGCTGAGCGTACTGAAAAAGGGGAGGGCATCCCTGGACTTTTTGTACTTTAGAAAAACCTACTTTTCATTTGTTTAAGCACACATCATTGCCTCTTAATTCGCTCATGGTTTCACTCACGTTTAAACAATCATCACTTCTATCTTACAGGTAAAAGTGAGAGGCCACCATACCCTCCGTTTGGAAGCCAGGTACGTTTGCTTATTCCTTGCAATGTTATATGTTCATGAGAGATAAATTCATCTACTGTGTCACGTAAAGGAAACCCTGTTTTCTCACTTCTCTTTTCATGCTAAACACTTTGAATTAACAGTCTTCATTTCCTCGAAGAGAAGCTGTTTGTTGGATCCCACGCCCCCTAAAGTATTAAAAGTAAAACCTTGTTTCCTTGTCTGTCTCTGTTCTCCTAGCCTGGTTTTCTTCCTAGCGACATAGCGATGCCGAGCCCAGACGCCATGTCCCCCTCTGGCCTGAAATCTGGCTCCCAGTTTTACCCGTCATACCCCAACAATCCCAGGAGAAGGCCGCCTGATGGAGGCATAGGTAAGATAACTGGACAAGACATGTTAATTCTTGTTTCTTTGTTTTCATTTTCTGTCTTTCCCCTGATATGTTTTTTTTTTTTGGGAACTGTGGCTTCAGCAAATAATTCTTTTAATTTTTTATGTGTCTGCTGATTATTTTCTTAATTAATTCTTTGCCCTATAATATGTCAGAAATAAAAAAAAAAATCCCAAATTCCCCAGAGCCCAATATGAGGTCTTCAAAAAGTTCAAATAAGCGGCCTTTAATTTTTCTCAGGCCAAGGAACCCTTAGCTAAAAAACTTTATATTAGGGTTGCAGCAGAATGACGGTTTCAAGGTATAACATGGTGCGCAAATCGACTGTTTACAATTTAAAAAAAACCCATAAAACTGGATGGAGAAACTTTTCCATTTCAAAAATAAAGGGAGCCTTTTAACCCAGAACTCCATGAAAATCAAATGATATCAATTTTAGTTATGGTAATAAAATGTTTGTTCAACCAAAAAAAAGCTTCTCCTCATTCCTTTAAGGGTCATTGTAACTGATAATAATAATGATTCTGTGATACTGTTAAACTGCAATATTTACTATTTTAACAGTTACTATACTGTGAAACTCTCATATTGCTGCAGTCCTACATATATTGCATAAAACTGAGTTGCATATTAAACAGGGTCTACAATAACATGTAGTTTGGAAACATACCCTTTGGATGATGCATGTAATACTGAGCTATTAAAATTATTATTATTGGCAGATTCATGTATTTATTCATCTTTTTTTCTGAGGTGGACGATATATCAGAATCTCTTGCTCAAAAAGTTACAAAACGATCCACAAAAATGTCCATACTTGGAATAATAATGCAGCCAATTAGCCAACATGCTTCAACAGTATGTTACTGTTAGCTAACGTGATCGCACAAAGATTCATGAGAAAAAAGTCTGCCTATCATCAGTTTTGTGTGAAGAATTTGTTTTCTTTCCCTTAGCTTTGTTTAGTATTTTTTACACAAAAACGAACAATAATGTTAAAGCACTTGTGAAAGACAGTTTAATGTATTTTTTCTTTTTTATGAATAGGTCAGTTGTTTTAGTTAAAAAATGTTGGAGTCATTTTGAGATTTATTTTAGATATACTGTTAATTAAAAAACCAAAATTGGATACAATTAACACTTTGTCAAACAGTAATTTGTTGCCCCCCCTGCTGTAACTCTGAGGGCCACCGAGGGGTCACAGACCCCCTGTTGAAGACCCTATTGTCTGACCAACAGTAGAAAATCAAAAAATATTAATTTTGATGTCTAAGAAAACCAGAAATTGTATAAACAAAAACATTTTAGTGGATGTAGGGTGTTAATAATTAGCATTTTTGCTTCAGAGTTGTCTTGAACAATAAATTGATTATCGACTTATTATTATTTAACAGCTGGATAACTGAGTGACTTAAGTTTTTCTGCTCTGCTGTTAAATCTCAGCTCTTCAATTTATGGACGCGTTGTTGGCGCAAAGATGAAAACCAGACCAAAAATTATTTTCTTATCATTTTTGTGTAACCATTTTGAACAGTTCTTTTAATATAGTTTTTTTGTGGTTATTTTTGTCTCCGTTGGACAAATCTTTGAAGCTTTACACAGATGAGTGCACAGCAACATTCATTCACACTGACAGACATGCACATATTCACTAACAAACACATGCTGCAGTGTGTTCACTGTTTTCTGTTCTCCTTTCTGCAGTTGCATTTAGAGCACACAAAGAAACTACACCTGAACCGACATGACGTTGACAAATGTGTCTTTGCTGAGCCCTTATTTGTGTTTTCGTCTCACCTTTTCTTTCCTGTGTCTCTGCCCGTATGTAGAAACCCAGCCAAAGAAGATTCGGAAACCCCCTGGCCTGCCGTCCTCGGTGAGAGCTTATTTCTGCTCGCCTTCACAGCTCACAGTCCTTTTTCTCTCTCTCTCTCTCTCTCTTACTACACACACTTGCTACACATAAACACACAGGGAGATGCACACACTCTGCTCTCCCTACTCTGCTTGAGCAGTTCTGTGACAGACAGGGGTAAAGACCCTCTGCTCAGTCAGACTCTCAGTGAGCTGACAGTCAGGCAACTCAGGCCCCAATAAACATCATCACTGTGGTTGTCTCTACACTACACTCAAGTGGTTTCAAGTGGTGTTCAGGGTCTGGTTGTCATGTAGACGAGCAATTTTATAGGATTTTGAGGTTCCTTGTCAAAGTCTGGTAACTCACCTTCTTCAGTGGCCCGATTTGAATTATATGTTTTGTAAGAACACAGAGGTCCAGAAGTTCAGAGTCTAGTAAATCACCAGGGCTGTTGATAAAATATCAATAACAAACAGACATTCGATTGCGAAACTTTATGGGCTCACCAGTAAGGATTTCCCCGTGAAATGTTACGTCAGGCTTGTAAATTTGGCAATTCATTTGCCTGACTGGGCAAGAGGTAAAAAAAAGAAAAGAATTAAACAAATTATTAAACGATTTTCCAGATCTGATGACTGACGTAACTAAGGAGTGAACCACTGCGCTTCCTTTTTATCTCTGTTGAGAGTTGCACATGTACAGCACAGATTGGGCACTTGGCAAGAAAATTATGGCAGGAAGATGAGGTTTATGAGCTGAAGTGCAGGCGAGCATTTCAGTCATCCTGGAAACAGGAGTTAAGTTTGGTTGCATTCGATGACGTGGGCAAAACCCCAATAGTAACCCAAATTTGAGAGCAAAGGGGGATAAAATAGGGTCATTTTTCATGACACTTAAGTCTTTGTTATGTGATATGCGCTAAGAAAGTAAACAATTTTTATAGGGGCAAGTACAATATGACTTCAGGCATGTAGATTTCTGACCCAAAAACAGTGATGTTGAACCTTGCAATATTTGATTTAGAAAAAAAGCAGTACTACTAACTTGTCTGTCTGCCTTGTGAGTTCTTGCGTGGGTCTGGGCAGCTGCACTGAACGCAAAATTTTTATTTAAACTGGTATGAATACAAGTTGACCTGTGAAAAAAATTGTTTTTTGGATAACATAAAAAATCAGAATTATGCTTTGATCTCGGTCCAAAAAACAGTGAATTCTTGCTTCCCACTTCAGCACCAACCACCACGCAGAGATGGAGAGAGGACTATGGTCTTTAAATGAAGTAATACAACATAGGACATTAATTAATTTGTGGTGTGTAGGTATGTAGGGCTTTTAAAAGACATGTTTATTTTTAAATAACCTATATGGAGATATATTAAAAAAATAGGTATTGAAATGGTGTGGATCTGTTCTTTAGAGGGAATAATCAAGCAAAATTTCGGGACAATTTGTACTGCCCCGTGAGACGTAAAGGTGTACGATGCAGGAGTGCTGTGTATTCTTTTGGGCGCTGTGTCCGCGATTTTCATAGCTTCTTCTTTGGTGTGTGCTGCTTACAGTCTTGCATCTGGCTGTTAATGTCCCAACATCACTTGTGTGCTGTGTCCCAAAAACTGCAAAATGAGAAAATAAGGGCAAAGGGCAGAGTTTCTGCAGATAAATGCGCTACCAAACACTTCTAGTGGCTCATAAGTGATGATTGAGAGAGATTACTTTTGCAAGTGTAAACATCGGTTTTTAGGAAATGCCTGCATAGTATATCTTTAATAATGAAACATTGTGGAAGTTATTTAGCTAAATAGCAAATACTCAAGCTGTCTGCCAAATTTTCACCTCTTTGAGTTTAAATCTTGGAGTTTTAAGTTCCTTAACATCAGGTCATGAATAACTTTTGATCCTTAAAATAAGAAACCTAAAGCGATTCAGTGAGATTTCAGTTTGTGATGTGGATTTGATACAGGACACAACTGGGTGCAGTTGAATCCCAGTGTTACGTCCAAGTGGTGCAAAGTATCGTAGTGCCTTGATTTACTGTACCAAGTGTCACGTCTTGTCAGTGGGCCCAGAATTCCCAGCAGCTGATGTGTGTGAATGACGGCAACCACACATAGCTGGAAACACAAGTCACCGTGACATGTTTGAATATGTCCTGAATGAATCTCACTGTTAGTTTAAAGTGACTTGACAAAGAATTGAATCAGGCAGCAGTTGCCCACATTATTCCCATTTATAGATTATTTCCACTGAGTCCTGTGAGCTGATTACTAGCCAGTACGTTCTTAGAGTTTCAGCTGCTAGATATCATAGATGATTCAGAGGCCATTTGCTCAATTAAAATACCACACAGCATTTTAAAAACGAACTTAATTTCTCCCTATGCGGACATATGACAGTTTTTAAGGTCCCGATCAAACACATGCATATTTTGTAATATAGAAAACAGGATATTTAAAGTCAGAAGAACCTGACTGGGTAATTTCTCGTGTTACTGTTGCTATTAGAGCCCAGTTTTGCTGCTTGAGCTGCCACTTGATCATCAGTATGAAATACTGCCATTGCACAAACATTATCTGTCACCCAGTTCTCACGCTACTGATGTTCTCAGATGACTAGAGTGACCTAAAACATAAACGTGTTATGGAAGCTTTGCATCCCCATTTGAGGCCTGTGTGTTTCAGCATGGTGGCTTGAAGTGGTGCAGAAGCAACACAGACAGAAAAAAAAAGACATTTAGAGAAGTTATCAACCCTTTTTTGTAAATATTAGGTTTGAAATTGTAATTGTAAATTGTGCATGCCCAAGATATGTGCCCGATTATTCAATTAGTTGATTTAATGTTGCTTGTACCCTCGCTAAAAGGCACCAGAAATACTGTCTGTCAAACCTGTTACAATTATTTGATGGAATTTTAGTCACCCAGTGAAAATGCCGAAGGATTTATTTTCCTAAACAGTGTTATTTTAAAAAATGCTTTAAAAAAACAAAACAAAACCATTTTACTCAGTTGTCGTGTTGAGTAGGATAATAGGCAACATTCATGTTGCTCGGGGTAAAGTGCAAGACATTACAGCGGATTTCTAAATGTGATTTGGCTGTTGAAAAATATGATCAACTATTTCAAATGGCTCTTATAATTTGCTAAATATTTTTAGGACAACCTTATAGATTAAACAGTGCTTAATTTTGACTGTTTTCAGAGTTTTTGCTTACTTTTAGAAAGTCAGTCTTAGCGTCAACTTTTGTTTTAACATCAGGCAAAGTAGTCACGAAGAATATCCCTAACCCACACACATTAGCCCTGTCCTTGCCCTACAATTTTATCATCTTAGTAAATGAAAATAGACTCAAACCTATGCTGTTTTTTTCGACGCATGGATGAAGTAAATTTAAAGGATTTATATGGCTGACTAGATCCAAATCATGGAGCCATGGATGCGTAACCAGGCAGGGAATGAAGTCAAGCATGAACAGTGTTGTGTTCAGACTCTTTCATGGTTTGAGATAAAGTTACAACAGATGCAACCACTTTAGTATTTATTAGGTGGGTACATATCAGATTAAATATGCTCCTTTCCCACTTTACAAAACCCCCACAAATATCTCATTTTTGTGGTTAATAGCAAATATTACAATTGGCAATTCACTCCTGGGACAAATGACTGCAGTAGTCACGGATATTTATCGGCTCTAGTGCCGATCGGCAGTGATGGAAATATGACACCCGGACGGACACTCTAATTTTAGCCCCTTTGCCAGAGGGATGTAATAACAAGCTGCCACAAAATACATTCTTTGTTCAAGCAGCACTCAAACAAAGTTCAAAATGTAGCTTTCATTGAATTTGGGAGAGACTGAAGAGAAACATCATCATTGGCCTCCATGCTGCTTTCTGCTGTTTACAGACTTGTTTTCCGTGTCGTCTAAGATGTTGAACGTGACACACCAAAAAACACAAACCCAAAGGCATTCTTGTCGGCTGCAGAGCCGTGTTCACAGCTCCGGTCTGCTGGCAATGGGAAAGAAGTCGAGCAAACATCGGCTTTGTTTGAAAAGGGTATAATAGTACGGAGATGGATGAGCGTGAGACCTGGTGAACTTGCTTTTTAGCTCGTCACTTAATTTGTTGTGCGCTGAAGAGGAAATGTTGTGTTTCTTCAAAATGATGTTGGTGCTATCCCCGTCAACCTGTCGGTGTTGTCGTGTTGAAGAGGCTGTCGAAACCTCTGCGTGTAGACCCACGCGTCTGCGGTGACTGCATCACAGAGATTGAGTGTGAACACTCTGTCTGACCGAAGCCCCCTCTTTTTCACTGTCTGAACCTCAGTCATTCCCTGCAGTGTGAACGATGGCCACGTGGTTTTTAGTGCGAATGATGAGATGTCTGTGTGTGTGTGTGAATCCCCCCCCCCCTCCTCCCCCCCCTTCCCCCAGCCCCCCGCCTCCGCCTCACCACATGATGGCCTGGGTGGGCCTCCCCCTGTGAGTGACCCAGTTGTGAGGCGCGGTGCTTGCGAGGCCTCTTAGCCCCGTGTCTGAGCCCAGATTAATGACTGCCGATGATGATCCTGTGGTCTCTCGTCCCTCCCACACCCCCTCCCTTCCTGCTTCTCTTCACCATCAACACTCTCTTTTTTTCTTTATCTTATAACAATCAGCTTGATTTTACAGCCTAGCTGCAATTTGAATTCAACAGTTACTGTGAAGCTTTAACTTTGCTGAAGGCGGATAACTTAAAATGATGACAATAGCAAAAGAGAGGAGTAAATGGAAACTTAAATGTGACTTGAACACAATTTATTAAGAAAATAAAACCCTCCCCATATGAAAATACAACTAAAAGAGGTAAATGAAGGAATGTCCACTCAAATAATTGTTAATTATTGTTCAATGTAAATCAGTCTTCTTCAGGTGAAGTAATCCAAAGGAAAAAAAAGTACAAAGTCCATACTTAAAAACAAAAAAATTGAAAATCTGAAAAAGCAATGCATATATCTCTCCCCTTACCTCTGTGGGGGTGTCACAATCTACTTTTACTACTTAAATCATGTTGCCTTAAAATGACAAATAGTGGTGAAGGAAGTATTCAGTTCCTTTACTTAAGTAAAAATACTTATACCACACTTTGATTTCCTTTCTTCTTAAACCACATTCAAGAAAAAATGACAATTAATCTACCTTGTACCCATAAAATTACTCTTTTACAAGTAAAAGTCCTGCATTGAAAATATTGCTCAGGTAAAAGTAAGTATAATCAAGAACAGGTACTTAAAAGTACCCTAACCCTAACCCAATCTAGGAAAAGCTAAAAAAAAAATCCAAATAATGAGAAAATTACTGAAAGGTTTATCAAAAGTTAATAGTTATTTAATAATTATCCGTCAGTTGTCCAATTGATCATTAGACTAATTGTTTCAGCTGTACTTTGACTGTTGGATAGTTAAATTTTTAACTAAACATAATATTTTCTTAACTTTTCTTGTGCCTTTTGAGCAAAAATCTTACTTTGTAAAGTAACTAGTAAGTGAAGCTTTCTGAAAAATGTAGTAAAATAAAAACTAAAATACATCCCATTGAAATTTGGTGGAGCAGAAGTATAAAGTGACATGAAAAGAATAGACTCAAGTAACTTGTGTACAGTACTTGAGTAAACCAGCGTTGATAAATAACAGCTACACTGCGGGGGCTATTCCTCATCTCCCCTCAAGCTCCCCACCTGTACTTAAGATCGTTGCCCACACCTCGTGAGCCTTCACCCGTCTCACCTGCAACAAGCAAACATGGACGCACTTCTCTCCTGCCCCCTAGTTGTCCAGTAGTCTGATCACAAAACCCTTCCTGGTTGGATAAAGCGCTTTGAGGTTAGTTTGATGTTAATCTTCATCTACTCCCCGCCCCTTTTGCCAGAACCCGTGTTTTTCTAGCGTAGAGACCTTTACACGGTCATAACCTGAATTACATTAAACCCCTATTAGTTGAGGATTTTACCCTAGAAATCCCCTTTCTTCCTGAGAATACAATTATCCAGCAGCACCAGTCATTGTGTAGTTCTCTGTTCCCATCTAGAGCAGCAGGATTCACTCGACATTGTTCCCCGTGAAAGAACAACTCAAAGCCTATTGTTAAATGAAGCCATCTCCGTCATGTTTTCCCCTGAATTAACCGTGATCATTTTAAATCCCCTGTTTCCTTCACACTCCCCTGGCCATATCAAGCTTTGTTTAAGTCATTTAGATTACCTTCTCCTGTCCCCCCTCAACACCCCTTATCTCTCTACCCATTTCATAAATCATCAGGGCCTTCATTTTTTCCCCTCAATCCTCCCCCTTGCCCCTCTACCACCCCCTACCCACTGCAATCTCCCTCTCTTTCTCTCTCTCTCTCTGACTGGATCCCAGCCCCCATCTCTCTCCCTCTCTTCGCTCCCTCTCCTCAGCCCAGCTGCCTGTGGAGTTGGATGTGGTCCAGGAACAGGCAGATGGCTCTGTAATTAGAAGTGCATCTCTCCATTCCCTTTCCACTTCTCCCTGTTAAATCAAATTACAGAAAAAATCCCTTCTCTGGATTAGCATTCTTTGCAGCATAGCCTCCATTCTCTTTCTCTCTTCCTCTATCTGCCTCCACTACAGAGGAGGAGAGGAAAAGACGTACTGAGTGGCGGCTGATGGTGTTGAGGGCTTCTCATGTCCGTCTCCAGTTTTGTGGCTTTGGAGCGCGGAGATGTATGTCACTTAGCATCCGTTTTTGATCGCAATATGTAGAAAAGGAAGTGTGATTGGACTCTGTGGTGCTAATGGAAAATGTCAGAGTTGTCTATTATCGTGTTTTCTGGAAATCTTCTGTTGATGCCATACAGAACATGATAGTGCTAGTTTGAGGGTATTGCTAGTGGAGTGTGTGTGTGTGTGTGTGTGTGTGTGTGTGTTGGCTCACTGAATGCATGGTATGTGTGCGAGCTGATACTGAGTGTGTTATAGGGAGGGGCTGCAGGCTAGGCAGTGCGATGTCACTGGGGTCCTGGGAGCTAGAGGAAGTGCTCACTGTGCACTGGGATTCAAGCCGTCGCTGTGCCCAGCATGGCATGGCCGCTGTGTTCTCCTCCACAGGCGAGGAGCCGGCCTGCCTCCTCCGCCGGCAGACTCCCTCTTGCCATCTTGTGGCCATTTGAAGCTAGTGTGATTAAATGGTGTTCAAAAGCAGGGACAGGGTGGATCGATACATTGTTACTTAGTCTCTCATGATGCTCAGAGCGGCGTAGGATACCCTTTAAGTATATTATTTCAGAAATCACATTATTAACCGCTCTCCGTCTGCATGTTTAGGTGTATGCTTCCACATCTGGTGATGAGTACGCCAGAGACAATGGAGGATATCCCGGCGCTAAGCCTGGCGCCGTCTACCCGGGCTCTTTCTATATGCAAGGTAACATTTCTCAGTGTTAATAGAATGACTTTGCTCTGCTATTTGTGAGGGTGTTTTAATACTTGCTAATGTGCTTTTCTCAGAAGACCCCTGGTCGTCTTCTGGCTATTCTGCCATGCTGGGTAACTCTCCTCACATCGGACAGCCGGGCCCCTTCTCTGCAATTAACCCACAGGACAGGATGGTACGTAGAGATGGCCTCAGTCTTTTTTTCTTGTTTCAAATTTGGTTTTTTTTTGTTTGTTTTTTCTTTATAATGGCTTATATCTTTTATGTTGCTTTGTAAGGAAATAATTAACTTGATGACTTAATGACTTAGTAAGAATGACTTAATAAAACCACTTATTATACAAGATGCATGAATTAAATTATGTAAACAGGGTTCCTACACAGTATGGATAACTGTGGAATTTGATCTGACCAATTTCCAGGTCTGGATAAGTATGGAAAAAAAAGGAAATAATATGGAAAAACATGTGTTTCCAGACTCTTACTCCCATTTTTCTTTCTAAAATATAAAATTCAGAACTTCCAAAAATAAAATGATCATTCAAGCAGAATGTTTTTCATGGTGTGTGGAGCAGGAAAACACCGTAGCCAAGATGTTTACCACTTTGTGAGAGAGAGCAGGCCAGAGCAGTCGTAGAAAGCTAGACAAATTATTGCATGCAACTGAGTGAACTGTTAACAGTCGATAGATACAGTGAATAAAGAAGACGCTGTGAGATTTTTTTTCTTCACTTTTTTAACTTTTAGGTCCTTATTTTAGGTTCTTAGCATATCCTAAACATAAGAAGTGGTAAAGGTATGATATGATTTGAAGGAATTATATCACATTTAATGTGAAATTAACATTAGTCTAATTTAAAAATATATAGTGACCTCTTCATGTATAATGTGATCTGTGGTTTAGAGCCATTGTGGACAAATTGACCAGAAAACACTACAGACACATTCAGTAGTTCAGTGAGAGTCACAGCCAAATGAATAAGGTAGACGATATTCTGTCTCATATTTTATGCATCATTGATAAGCTGAAGGCTCCTGTGGGGAAAAAAAAAAGCTTTGCAATGCATAGCGTGGCTTTGTTAGGAGGCATTTATGTAACATTATGGCTCAACAAGTTGTATCAAATGTATTTATATTGTTTTCAGCTCATATGCTGACACTGATTATAGAGTGACACACCTCAAGGAAGATGTGAAAGATGCTTTTCAGCTTATTTTAAGATTAACTTAGAATGTAACCTGCTCCCGATCAGGTAAAGTTACCATGGTGATCCAGCCAGGTTAAAAGAGAGCCACCTTCATAGTACAGGAAACTCTGGCGTTAGACTCAACAGACATCGCTAAGGCGCTAATCTTGCTTTGCAGTGTACCCCCCTGGTCTGGGTTTGGTTTTAATTATCTTGTATGAGCCACAGTACCTTGTGCACATTAACAGTTGAATTTTAAAACCATTTTTTTGACACAATCAGCATCTAGCTATTTGTGCGCAGATGTCAAATATGGTCTGAAAAATCTACCAAGAAGTCTGGAGATTTGAGTCTGCAAAAAGCTTCTAATTTTGAAATTGAAACTGTAGGAACCCTGTGTTTCCATCTTGCATGAACTTGAATAATTTTACTTCCTTTATGAAGAATGCATCACATTTGTGCATTTCTCTGTGTGAGGGGTTTGTGCCTTATGAAGCTACTTGTATCCCCTTTCCAGAAGCGTCAACCCCTGCCTCTGTCCCCACAGAACTATCCTCTGCACGGCAGCGAAGTCAACGGCTTCCACTCCGCCCCCACCACCTACAACCACACACCCACCATCAACGGGGAAGGCATCATGGGTAAGGAACTTTTGAAAGTGAACTTAACACAAAGCGTCTTGGTAGCGTCTGTCCCATGGTCATTTGATTTTTTTCTCCCTTTTTTCAAAAACAAATTAACGGGTCATCTGACTCATATTATGTATTTTGTCTCTGCAGCCAACCGCGGCACCACAGCTGGCAGTTCAGGGGATGAAATTGGGAAAGCTCTTGCCTCAGTGAGTTCTTTTCTGTTTGTTGTTGGTTTTGTAAATTAGTGCTGGGCAATGAAACAATTACAGTAATTTTGTTCTGTTTCCTCTGAAGTGAAAATCTGTGATGTTAGTCAAATTTGCACTTTGTTTGTTCTTTGTTCACACAAATTGACTAAGAATGGTGACGATGACTAAAGTGTTCCGTCAGTGGTTTAGCATTATTTTGGTTGTTCATTCAAAACAGATTAATTGCTATTTCAAATAATATGCTAAAGAGACATAATCAGAGATTTAAGGACCTAATAATGGTTGAATTCTGAAAAGTCAGGAAGTGTTTGTATATTTTTGGATACGTAATTACATTTAAAGTGTACAAACAATTCTCAAGTCCATTTCTTCTTGGCAGATCTGCAACAGTCTGTCTTATTCTGACAAAAATTACATTTGATGGAAAAAAATAAGTTTTTTTTTTTAAAATAGACATTGGTTAAAGATAACCTCATTTTTTTATTTAATTTGCTGCAACTCTTTGATTCCTCCTTGTAAACATTTTTTGACATGGTATCTGACCAGTGTTGGGGGAAGATCCTTTACTTAAGTTAAAGTATCAGTGTCAGTATGTCACACTATAAATATTCTCTGTTGCTAGTAAGTCCTGCATTCAAAATGTTATTTAACTAAAAGTATGTAAAAACAATGAGAATAATGTATTTAAGTATTTAACATAAAACTACTTAGAGTAAGGCAAGTTTATTTATCTAGCACTTTATCATACACAAATGTACTTCATAGCACTTCACAGACAAATGATAATTAAGATAAAAAGATAAGTAATAATAATGTAAAAAGAATAAAATTGGATAATAACAAAATAAGATAAGTAGAAGAAAAGAAGATAAAGAAATGCAGAGTTTGTTTATCAGTTTAACAAATCAAAATAATTTAAAGGAAAAGTCCTCATATATTAGAAGCTGGAACCACAACATGTTTTTGCATGGATAATTACTCGAATTAATAGTTTCCAATTAATTCTCTAACCAATCAGTTAATCGTTTCAGCTTCATTTGTAAACTTTCGTGTTTTTTTGTGCAAAAGTCTTTATTTTTAATATAACTAGTAAGTAAAGTTATCAAAAAATTATTGTGAAAAGTTGTGAAAAATAGTAAAAAGTGCAGGATTTCCTGCTGAAGTGTAGTGAAGTAAAAGTAGAAAGTGGCATGAGGTTACATTTACCAAGTAAAATAAAGGTACCCCAATTTTTTTTACTGAAGTTCAGTACTTGAGTGAATGTACTGCAATTATATTGCAACACTGCATTTGAGTGATTCAAGTTAAAATCGTATGATATCGAGAAATATTGTGGCCACACATTGCTCAGCACTATTTCACCGTTTGACTCAATTACAGTGTAAATTAATGAAGCATATTCTTAAGGTGTACTTAAATCATTTTGGGGTGTTTTGATCATTCTTTCAGATTTACCCGTCGGACCACAACAGTAATAACTTCTCCTCCGCTCCATCTACTCCTGGATCTCCTCAGGCTATTGCAGGTACAGCTGAATTCTCACATATAGATCTCATGACCCCTGAAATTGTTCCTACTTATACATGAAAAGTCAACATTTTAATTTGTCACGTTTAGGCACTTCAAGGCCTTTGATCTGCAATCACCCATCAATGTGTCATGTTAAACATGAAGCTAAATAAATCTGCATTTTCATAAACACGATATTTAGTTTTTAAAAGACCTTGTCTTTATTTTACTGGCATCATTTAGGCTCTATCTTGCTTTGACATAAAATTCCTGTCAACCTAACAGCTGAGTAAATTTTGCCAATCTGAAGGTTGGTAAACTGAGTTCAGGTGGTTTTATCCTGTGCTTTATACTCACTCATGCAACTGCAAATTTGGATAATATTTCAATTTCAGCCGCAGAATACCTACATCAGTCCAATTTATTTAACTTGTTCAGTTTGATTGCAACCTTGTTTTTGGCACACAAAAATGAATCAGTTGAAATTGTTGAAGCAAAAATGATCTCCTGCATGTTTAACATTCTTCAGCACAGAAACGTGTTTGCAGCTCCATCTGCTGTAGAGTTGAGAGTTACAGCTAAACATGATTCCAATATTTCTCTCTGCAGGAGCTCAGTCTCAGTGGCAAAGACCAACCACACCCAACTATGAAGGGCCACCACATGCACTGGTTTGTTAAAACATTTCTCTGCTACATCAAAGTTCATTTAAAGCACAAGGCAGCCATAATGTATTCTTAGACATTGCTCACATTAGCTAAGTACACTATTAAGTACCAGTGCACTGTTTGAATAATTAAATGAATTCTTCATAACATACTGTGTATTTATAAGCTGTGTCTTGGTATCATTCTCTGTATGTTCTTGGTGCATGCTTTTTGTGTTTATGTAGCAGAGTAAAATGGAGGACCGTTTGGAGGAGGCCATCCATGTACTGCGTAACCATGCTGTGGGCCAGGGTCCTGGTTTAGAGGGCGCCCCCGACATGCACAGCCTGCTGTCAGCAGTACACAACGGAGGCCTCGGGGGCCTCTCCCCAGCTTTCCCCAATGCAAGCCTCGCCCTCAGCAACAGACATCCTGCTATGGTGAGTCACCAACTCAAAATGTGCTAAATTTGTGTGTTCAAAAAAGACTCAGACTTCTGATGCTGACGACATGAAGCAAACAAAAGTGTTAATTTGTGGTTAATTTTATCCCCCACATAATATCCATCAACACTCCTGAAACCTCTCTGCAAGGAGTTTGTTTTCATGCTGAAATAACTGAGATTTAGATGTGTTTACGCGCTCATTCTGTCAGCTGTTACTGAAGAAACTGTCAGTATTGAGGTTGAGTTAAAACATACTTTATGTTTTTGTAACATGGCTTACAAGGACTAATGCAATGCTCTTTGTTAATTGATTGACAGAGTACCTTGATTTAATGATGTATCCACATGTCACACAACAATTTTCTTTAAGAAATTAGTTTTCTGTTTTAATTAGCAAGAAAAATTAAGATAAAAAAAACAACAAAAATTGCATCACTTAGGAGTTAATTTCCTTAAGGAACAAAAAAAATGTCAAACATAGTATCACTTGTGCCATCTGCTGGCCAAAAGTAGAATTACAAGCAATTAGGAGTAAATAGTTTGAATTTATTATCATTCATGCTCACAGTTTAACAATTAAACAGATGCAGAATTCACACTGAAAAGTCAGAATTATATCTTCACATGATTTTACATAATAGAACAAATATAAAAACTGTATAAATCTATATATGTTTATGCACCGCTACATTCATATACAATATGTTGCACACGTACATAAAATTCACATAATACAACAGAAGAACGCCAAAGACTTCAGCTACCTATTTTTTGTTCCATTCAGTTGTCTTTTGTCGTATTATTACAGGCAGGGTTGTATTTTATGCATCTTGTTTAGTGAGTGAAATGAATAGCGGATCCTTCTGAGCAGTAGCTGTCTTGCTTACTCAGAAGATGTTGGCAAAACATCAGTAGGCCTGTCATATTCTACAGATTGAAAAGAGAAAATGGAGAAGTTAAGTGAGAAATCATCAGGATAAAAAAAGATTGAGCAGTGTTCTCAAACGTTAAGTTGTAATATGTTTATTTATAGAGCATTTTACTCTAAGACATTTTGTGTAATTCAAAAAGTCATAGATAGAAAATATACTAAAAATACATAACAAAACACATAACACACACTTATTGTCACACATTTAAAAGCAGTCTTGAAAAGGTGAGTTTTGATTAGTGATTGGGCTGGGAGAGATAGGTGCAGTTTCTGGATGTTTTTGGGAGAGAGTTCCAGTGGGAGGGGGTCACTATGGGAAGAAAAGACAGGAAAAAAAGTTGGTCCATGCTTGTTTTTTGGATAAAAACAAACATCTGTAATAAAGCAAAAACTTGAAGGTAATCGATGCAATCTGCCACTTTGCTACTGCTGTTTACTTCCATTGTGCATTGTGCAACACACTCTGTTGATGACACCCTTGATTATAATGGTTTTGCTCAAAACTGGTGGAAACATGCGCTGGTTCACTCAGTGGCACCAGGGTTCCAAGAATCCATAATGAGACCAGTCCAAGAAAAAGAGCAAATTTGGTGTAAAAAAAGTATTTGTCTTACTTTGTCTTAAAGTTAGGCCACCATATTTTGTTTGGGAAACCTTTGCAGTGTATAGGGTTGTAGTTGTGATACATCTGTCCTTTTGAGATTCACATCATGGTTCTCCACCTTAATCAGCAGGGAGGGAAACACGAGGAGCCCACAGGCCTTCCTCCCAGCAGCACTCTTCTGCACGGTCATCACGCATCTGGACCCACACCACCAGTCGGCCAACCGGAAGGCTTTACCAGTAAGTTGAACTGGATATTTTGTCACTTATGGTAAAGTACGTCGGTTTTTGTTCAGTAAAACTGAACAAGACTCGAATCATGATTGAGTGTATGAGTATTGAAATTAAACATTTGGTTTTGTAGCAATGCCACTCTACATACACAGTGATTTACTTTGTTAATTCTTTAGTGATCTCTGCTTAACTTTATTAACTTCCCACATTCATCTGTTGTATTACACCCTCCATGGAGAGGCTTCGGTATGCTGGAACATCCTAACATCTTTGTGTTTTACACTCAGGTCTCCCTGGTGGTTTGGCCCGCTCCACACACTCCTCCAGCAGCTCAGACATCAAAAGAGAAGACAAAGAAGATGATGAAAACTCATCTGTTGCAGACAAATCTGAAGACGAAAAGAAGGAGTCCAAGGCGGCACGCAGTCGAAGGTAAGGTGGTCCTTTTCTGTTTTCTAGTGTCTTACTTTGGATTCGTCTTTTAATCAAAACTTTATTTTAACGATTTTAACAGCATGAAATAAAAAATGTCCCACAAAGGTGGAGATTGTCAAGTGTAAAAAAAATGTAAAGGACATATCTACTGCAAGGTTCCTCATGTCAGCTGTTAAATTAGTCAGACAATTTGACTGTTGCCCAGACGATGTTAGGTATTTAACAATGTTGAAATCCCCCTTCCCTTCATGTCACGTTTTCAGAAAGGAGGCGTTGACCCTCCAGATGATCTCTAGCCTTTCAGACCAGAAAGATGAGTAAGTTTCTCCAAAAGAGGGGCAATTTCTTGTGCTTTGTGGGCTTTTGCCAGACATCACTCAAAGCACATGTTCATGTAGCCGGTGTATAAAATCTGACTTTTGATTAGCAGAATCAATGTAGGCATAGAGGTACTACTTCCAGTACCTCTGTATTTATACTGCAAATGAATTCTGAGGTATGAAGTTAAAATAAAATTGTATAAGGCAAAAAAAAAATAAAAATAACATTTTCCCTGTCAAAATGGTACAATGGGAAACCATACAACACATTGATTTTTTTTTTTTAATGACCAAAATGTTGCAGGAAGCTGCAGCTCATCATGCCTTCCCTTCTTAAAGGTCCAGTGTGTAGGATTTAGGGGGACATATTATCAGATATTATAGAGAATAGTAGGTATGTTTTCTTTAGTGTATACTCAGCTAAAAATAGTAATTGCTTATTTTTTGTTACCTTAGATGAGCCGTTTATGCCTACAAAGAGATCGGGTCCTTGTCTATGGAGAACACCACATTGCACCACCATGTTTCTACAGACGTCCAGAACAGACAAACCAAACACTGACTCTAGATAGGATTATTTGCGTTTTTGCGTCAACCACCATAGTGGACAACACCACCCGGACAACAGCGTTAGAATAACACTGATAATTTAACATGAAACTGCCTGATTCAGTGTTTTTGCTGGTTTTAATCCTCTGGTTCGTTTGTTTTGAAGAGGAAGAGACCTCTGCAGAAAATTCAGCTCCCAGTACAAAACCTGCTGAGCATCTGAATTTTAAGTTATCAGAGAAAAGGTGAGCACACATTAGCAGGTGCTGGGCTTGCGGTCCATCTCTGACATGCCAAACAGTGTTGGAGAAACACATTTATTTCGTGAAACTGCTAAAAACCTCCGAAACAATTAATACTGAAGGAATTCTAACCAGGAGAAAAATCTGCATTTCTAACAACTAGATGCCTCTAAATCCCCTTAAATCTTACACACTGCTCCTTTACAGTATGTAGTTTGTTGATAAACTGTCGAACACAGTGCAAACACAGCGCAGTATACTCTGAAGATAACCAGTTTTTGTGCGATTTGTATTTTGATCGAATGCTTATCTGAAATGGGAGATGCTGCTTCTTGGTTATTTCTCACAATATTCACTTTCATTTTGAGTGCATTTAGCTTCTCACGTCATATTTTTAGTGAATCCCTTCAGTACAAAGCAAAACTGGGTGTACATTCCCTGCTGTTGATGCTAAAATTTAAAGTAGCTGAATGCTAGACTTTAAGTCATATTTGTCACAGGTGTTTGATGATATGTCTGTCTGCCCGTGGCTTCATCACTTCATCTCTATTTGTAACTAGTCCGGAGGAGGATGACGAGGACCTTCCCCCGGAGGTGAAGTTGGAGCGTGAGAAGGAACGGCGGGTGGCTAACAATGCCCGTGAGCGCCTCAGAGTACGGGACATCAACGAGGCATTTAAGGAGCTTGGGAGGATGTGCCAGCTGCACCTCAGCCACGACAAACCTCAGACCAAACTTCTCATCCTGCACCAAGCTGTCAATGTCATCCTCAATTTAGAACAGCAAGTCAGAGGTCAGTCTGCAGCGTGAATGGGAGGCACAGTTATGTTCACCGCTGTTAAATACACTGTTATTCTTTTATACTGAAAGAGCCTGTTTCTGTTTTCCCTTTCTCTGTCAGAGCGTAACCTTAACCCCAAGGCAGCATGTTTAAAACGCCGTGAGGAGGAGAAGGTGTCTGGGGTGGTGGGTGAAGCGCCCATGCAGCTCTCAGGAGGCCATCCTAGTATGGGAGGAGATGGCCACAACCCAGTTGGCCACATGTAACACCAGGTAGGAAGAGGTGATTTTTAATGTGTTAGCATGTTTTTATCCACAGTTGCATTAAAGTTATAATCCTTAAGATTTCAGTCCTGGTTCATCTAGCATTTAGCACCCATGGTTGCTGCTGGTAACAGCTAGTGTGGTTCATTACAAATGTCCAAAATAAAATTAGAGTATCCAAACAAACTGCCATGATTTAAATGAAGAAGAAACTCAATAATTGGACTTTTTCCATGATGACATGAACAGTCACTCAGATGCAATCTTATTTAAGCCCCGTCTGCATAAGATACAGATATTTCTTATTGACTGAGCTTTCGGTCACTGAAATGGAGATTTTTGGCAAAGCCTTCTAAGGTGCAGAGTTTTCGAAACTTTATTTTTTGTCTGTGTGGACATAACATCATCTCCTTAATTCGTGGGTGCCCATCGTTGCTTTGTGTCATTAGTATGTGCCAGAAAAAACAACAACAACAATGGCGGACAACAAGTGTGTTTACATTTTCACATTTTGTTTACACAGTCTGGACTATTAATCACTTTACACTTAAACTTCGTACTGCTGCATCACTTCACGGATAAAAAGAGACGTCTGCTGCGGCCATTGTTTTGGTCTACCTCAGTGTCTATGTTTTAAAGTCTGCCAGAAAGGACAATTTTGGATCAGATCCATACAAATCAGCAGATAGTTGGACAGTTTTAAGGGACACATTGTTGTTGAGGAGTCGAAGGAAAACTTTTGCATGTCCAGAGCATCAGTCTCATCACTTGGTGAGCTCCTTTGTCCTGACATCAGAGAGGAATCAATGGTGATGAGTTCTCCAGGACTGAGAAAGCATGTACACTTTACTACCTTTGTAACGAGGGAAGACTGGAAGACAGCTACATGTAACGGCGTCGAGCGTTAGGAGTCAATTTTTTATTCAATCTTCAAAGGAGTTATTTTGTCGTGTGGACAGTATTTTTTTAACAGCCGGAGCAAATACCCACCCTCACGCACATCTGCATACTTGTAGACAAGGCCTGTGTGAGGCCTGTCCTCTGCAGCTCTTCATCTAACAGCTCACTGTGGCTGCTCCTTCTTGTTCTTTCACTACCTGCAATATTTAAAACTAATCTGCTGTAGTGAAATGCCAAAATGACTCGTCTTGTCTTGTAGATGCATTTTTGATAGATGATGGGTCTCTGCACTAACAGCACGAATAAATACTGTCTCTCCAGTGCCTGCTTCACAATAAAAGCCACTTTGTGTTTCGCCATTTGAAAGCTTTTATTGTTAAGTACTAGGGGTAGAACATGTTTGGTTTGCACGTGCAGGAATTTCCCTTGAATCCCTCATGCACATGAATCCACTGTGAACATGCAGAATCTGCCACCAACAATGAAAACTAACATTCAAAAACACAAAAATGTATTGAATTGCTATTGCTGCACCTTAAATATCAAAAATAGGGTTTCGTTTTGGAAAAATCTCAAGGATTATATCTTAAAATATGATTTGCACTATTTTGTAGGAGTCAGTGGGTTCAATGTTGTCCTCAATCATTTGTTGATTTTTGTTATGTAGGAATACTCCCAACATAATATTTGTGGTCCTTCCTTTTTACAGATCCGGTGGTGTTTCCTTGGCTGTCAGAGGATGTGGCCTTAACAGATTTCTTCCACCCATTATTCTCAGTGTGTGTGTGTATATGTGGACATGTCTGTGTATTGTCCGTTCAAGTTTCAAGATGCACATTCACACACTCGTACACACATGCATACTGCCAAAACTGACACAGCCTGTTTGTCGCACTCCCAACCATGACTACAAGCTCAAATGTGAAGAACTTTTTTTTTGGTTTTTGCTTTGTTTTATACATGTAAAGAAAAAAAATTCTTCTTCTTGGTTTCCACAAGATGATGGAACACCGGAGTACTTTTTGTCCTGCCACAAATTGGGACTTCACACACTGCCGAGAGGTGCTCTTGTGAAAGAAAGGAGACCTAAACAAACACAAATTGAATCAAGGATTTGTGCCTAATTGTTACATGTTTTCTATTTGACATTTAAGCAAATTGCTTTACATGTGAGGAACATTTATTGTGAGGGATTGCTTATGTGTATGAGCAATTATTTTTTAATGTATGTCATTCCCAGCGTGATGGTACAGTCTTACATATGTTATGTAACCAAGCCCATAGTTGAAGTTGAATTGTCTAAATTCAGTGACTTTTCCTTGATCTTATCAGCAAACGTTTGGGCGTGAAGGCAACGGAAAGGTCAAAGTCTCGACAGTTCAAAAGCAGCTTATGAAAGATGGGAACTCTGAGCTGGAGGCAGGCTGTGACTGAAGCCCGCTCTCATCCCAAAAGGCATCTGGAGACTTGGAATAGAAGACTCCTTCCTTGAAGGTTATAAATTATCCGAGTGTCTGTCAACTACAAACCCGTTCTTCCTATTTGTTGACCACAAATTCTAGTGTTACTCCAGTAATCCCTTGTCATAGGTTCAGGTTTTTGTACTGCTTTATGTACTAAAGCAAACTTAGAGACAAGACAAAGCACAGTTTGCATAAGGCTGAAAGTTAAGTGTCAACCTGTTGCGCATTTCAGTCCCCAAAAGTCTTGCATAAAAGCCATTTGAGACACTTGCTAAGTGATCAGCACCACTTAGTGCTTTTACTTACCTAAAATGGTTTACTGACAATGCCAGCAGACTTAACAGCTCAAGTCCCCCCTTAATTGATGTTCTGTAAAAAAAAAATAAAAAAAAAAAAAAAAAAATTAAAAATCCTGGTTCCTTTGCTGAAGGGATCTCATCAGTGCGCAGTTGTTTGACGCAGACGAGCCTTTGTGTGACGGAGGCTTTCTTTTCCTAAACGAGCATTCCCACTGAATTACAGCCCCTCACCTTCTTCCTGAGTAAGTTTGTTCTCACGTTTCTTACCGAGAGAAGTGTGACGTGTAAATTCACTTCATACATTACTCTGATATGTTTCATTTTTCAAAATTAAATATATATAAAAATATATATTTTTTGTTAGTCTATACATTGTAGATTTTTTACATAAATGGCAATATTAGTTTGAAGTTTAGAGTGTATTGTAGATGAGCTGAATAAGGGGGATATTTGACATTTAAAGGAAATCGTTCAGATTCAAAATTGAACTGGGATGGATGGCAGAGGAAAAGGGTCGACAGATGATACATGAAAAAACATTTGGTGTATCCTTTATTCCAGTTTAGTTGTAAGGCGTATCATCAGCCACCCAGATGAATTTTTTTCTTTCCATTTGGGGGTATTGTGGAACATTTGTGCCACAGACCTGTTGTTGAAGTGTTCTTGCTTTAGCAGTGAGGCACTGCGAAAAAATGTGGGAAGATTTTTGTCTCTAACAGTAATTATGCAACTGGTTTTTGAATGTAGCTTCCATACAAATGTGGATCACCTTCATTTTCAAAGTCCTGGGTTTTGTCGATACTAGTTTTCATTTCACCTTTTTTGCTAATGTTTGCCCTCAACCAAGTGGCTCTCAGTGTGCAGCTCTCTTTTAAGTAGCCTGCGCATTTATTTCGGAGGCAGACGTCGGTATTTGGGTGTACGGTAATGGATAATACGGAGAACAAAACAGTGTTATTGTGATGTTATTCCCATGTCATGTCATGTTGAGAATGGTTTTTACCAACATGTAATCACAAATGGGAGGTAGAGCATTTTGTGTGTTTAATTTCTACGAAAAAGAGATGAAGAAAAAGACCTATACAAATCAATAGTGTGGCCTTTTCATTCTCAAGACTTAAGACATGATGGGAGAGTGATACCTTATCAGTGCCTGAACTTGTATTTTTCATTTAAGACAGTTTTATTTTGTGAACCATATCATTTCATTTATCATGGAGATTAAAGAGGTACTTGTTCATTCCCCCACCCTCCCTTCTCCTAATGCTTTTTTCAATTTTCAGGAAGAAGTTTAAATGGTATAAAGAGATTTTCTTTCAGTGTATCTAGTTAAATAAATAAATGTTACGTAGATCTTGTTTAGTTTTTATTCCCTTTTTTTCTAATTATTCAACTGGATTATATTGTCCAAACTGCTGTTTTAGTTAAGGTCATGGGTCCAGGTCATGAGTTTTCTTTCTTATCTGCCCTATATTGCTCTATCACTTGACATGACAGGGTTCAAGAGATGCTGCTTTTGGCTCTGATTGTCTGCTTTTGATGCACATTAACATGTTTCAGTGTATGTGTTGCTTCAATCTCAATGTAGGGAGTGAGTTTTATTTTTTCCGTCATAGCTGGAACCTCTAATGACTTGGAGCGATTTTAAATTTCTGTATATCAGAGTGCAAGCCCTTTGCTGCAGTGACTTTCAGTATATCTAGTCTCCAGTGACTATTTTCACCTCTGACCTTTCACTCTTCCAGCTCTTTGATGCCATTGACAGTGACTTTTTGGGAGAAGCTCCTATAACTTCTTCCAAAAAGTTGTATTTGAAGTTTTTCTTTTTATTATTACAAGATCAATAATTGTACTGAATATTGCCGATCTGACTTGATGTCATTTAGCATTTTGTGAGCATCCCATTTGCCCACAAGCTACATGCTCAAATTATTTCTTTGGGGGAACCTTATTTCTTAGTCTTGACATAGACACAGTTTGAAATCTGCAGAAAAGCAACCCAACCACTGCAGGAGCACATGATGTCAACAGAAAATTACAATATTATGATGGAAAATGTTAAGTTGGCGGGCTTGAACTTGTTTTGGTATAAGAAAGCAGTAATAAAACACTTGCTTTCAACAGTTTTGTCATATCTTTGTTGAACTAAAAAGGGGGAGACTATTGAGTGTTAAATACATTCACAGGTACAGAGCCTGACATCTTGGGAGTGAGGACACTGTCGACTCCTGCAGGGTCCTCAGAGTGCTTCACTCCATCTCTCTCTCTCTTTTTTTTTTATATATATATAAATATATATAGTTGAGAACTGTCCTGTATATAACAGTAATGTAGCAATAAATGTGCCATTTTTAATAACAGATTATACCTTTTCCAATGTCTGGCTTTTGAATATTGTATACATAAAAAGGAAAATAAAGGAAAACATTGTAATAAAGGGTTTATTGTAGTTCGGAAAATGAATTTGTTCATATTTGCCATTGTCAGTAGCCGGTTAGGGAACAAATGCGTTTATGACAGCTTCATCATGGATGGGTTACTGTGAAATGTAGCTTAAATTAATAGGTACTGACTAAAGCTGCTTGAAGGAGGCTGAGGCACGCTCTTTGACCCTATGGGAGCTATGGGGTGGTATGACACATACACAACGTATTTGGAGCTGTGACATTGTGGGTTTCCAGCAGACGGCGCTATGAATAAAGGGACACTGTTGGCTCGGGTGCTCCTTGGGTGCATGGTTTTTAGCCTCCTCAGGTGCGCTGAGCCTGACAAAACTCTGAAGTGGATGGCAGCTGATGTACAAAGCATGTCTGTGGTCTTTTATTAAGGATCTTTCCAGTAATTGCAGAACTCTTACCTGTATTTTTTAAAATATATTTTAACATAAGGCTGACTGCTGACGCCTCAGATATGAATCAGTTATCCACGTGTTCTGTGATAGTTCGCTAACTATTGAGCTGTTTGGAAAGTGCAAACTGGACTTAACGGCGCACTTTTTGTACCCCAATGATATCATGTGAAGCTGAGACTCAAAATTTCCACAAAAGAGATGTGAAATTACTGCAAAGATTCACAAAAACTTGTACAAAAGGAGCACCCGGCGGCTCATCTGGTAAAGCGGATGCCCCATGTACAAAGGCTCTGTCTTTGATGCAGCGGGTTTGACTCCAACCTGTCCAGTAATATGCATAAGCACCAAGATAAATAAAATCATAAAACAAACAAAAATGGACCAAACAACCACAAGGAGACCCAAAATTACAAAAAAAAAACCCCAACCAAAAACATAAAATTACTTAAAAGATACACAAAATGACCTCAATAAGATAGCTGAAAGGAACCAAAACTATAACAAAAAGACAAAACAACCACCATAATGTCTGTGTATTGCCCCTATGTAGGAGAGGTGGTGGGGCCCTTATCATATTAGCACCCAGGGGCCCATTGTCTCATAATCCGCCCCATGACCTTCATGATTACGCTGCCTACCGAGGCACCACAATAATCTCGAGACATCATACCAGTTGGTTCTTGAATACATTGCATGATAGACAAAGAGCATATTTAAACAGCTTTTATTCGGAAACCACAGAGACGTTTGAGATGGTGGCCTGAGATGACCCGCTGCTGCTGCACGTAGCCCGTTGGTTATTTTTAACAGGCATAGTAAGAGGCAGCACAGACGGGGTCCTTCACAGCCATCATCCATCAGCGAACAAACACTGCAAGAACTACAACTTAAAAAAGGTCACAATGGTCCAAAACATACTTAACAAAATCATCGGCGCCAAGTACATTGGTATTGTACGGACGTGGTAAGTTATTTCACCAGCCAGGTTTCTGAGTTCTGTTTGTCCTGTTCAAAACGCTGTCAGTCCCGCTGTGTCCTTCTGTGTGACCCGTTTGGCTTACGAGCTAACTTTAGCTTAGCCTGGCTAACGTTAGCCTAGTTGCCTGTTTAATTCCCATAGATTTAGCTAGCATGGCTAGTTAGCATAACTATATCTACCTGAGCGGGCAGGTAACAGTGATAGCATCGACTGTAAATACTTAAATATATCGCAAATGTGTTGAAGATTGAATTGCCAGCTTGCCAAATCAGAATTATTTTAAAGTTTGGAGACGTCAGTATTAAACTACAGAACTAGTCATATTCTTTTGCTAACATAATGGTATGTCATTGAGTATTTGACAGGTTTACTGGTCTGATCAATCTCCAGATTTGCAATGCTTATGTTTAATGTTATTATTACAAGTCAGTATTTGTATAAATGGCCTGAAGATATGTTCTGTATGTGTTACACTATGTTTTCTCCCATTAAAATATCACAGATTTAAAAGTGTCCACTATTTAGAGTTTACTTGATCGCTGTTTGTTTTTGTATAAACATTGAGAGCAGCAGTATACTTGACCTTGCAAAATGCACAGAGAGAAAGTTAGATCGCCATCTCTGGACAGTAATTTATAATAGAGATTATATATTATTTGTAATCCATTATTTGTTGAACAATTATAGTAGTAATAATAACTGTATTTGTATGGCACCTTTCAAAAACAAAGTTTCAAGTGCTTTACAGTAAAACAATGACAAACTTAAAAAAAAAAAGATATAAAACATGGTAAAATAATATATAAAGTAACAAAGAATAACATCAGTAAAGAAAAGGCCAAACAATAACAGTTAGTGACCTTTTTTATACCTCTTCATAAAACTAAGTGTGTCTGCCGGCTAATAGCTAATAAATTAACAGGAGTACAAATCAATTATCAAACCTTTCTTCTGTATCTTCTTATTAATTAATTGACCCTTTGTTGGCCCATTCACAACCACCTAAACCAGTGTTCAAGCTAGGTCATTTCTGGCTTCCCAGTAATCACAAACCTATACCTACTGAGACCTATAGGTATGTTTATTACAGTAATGAATATATGGGAATAACAGCTACTGCAAAAGTTGAAAATGTCAGTTTTAAGCAGTTGTCAGATCTTCAAGAGATGAATTTGGCAGTTTATTTGAGTCACAACCACCATTACAGTGCCAGTTTTTAAGGGAAGTGTGCATGCTGATGCAACCTCAGTTATGGTGGATAACTACCCAAGTATATTGGAGGCAAAAGTATGGCTTACTTTTGCCTCCAATATACTTCAGTCTGTTCCTTTTCTGGTTATTGACTGAGTAAATTTGTGCTAAGAAAACTTTGCTTCTCAAGATGTATGTAACTGAAATAAAGATTATTCTTTCATTCATTCATTCAAGTTGATATAGATATGTGTATTGCATTCAAGAGTGTCATCATTTCTTCCATCTAGGGTACCAAATATGGTTGCCTGGGGAACAGTCGGAGGAGTGGCGCTTGTTCACTTCACAGACTGGCGAGTGATTCTTGACTATGTGCCGTACATTAAAGGGAAGTTCAGCAAAGATGAGTGAAGTCCTACACATCTAAATTGTGAGTATAGTGATGTTATAACCCAACACGTGTTACTGCTCTTTGGTTCACACACTTTGTTTGCAATGTTCAGTTGGACTGCTTGTTAGCTTTAGCCCCGCCCACATACTTATGATAAGATGCAGACAGGGGTAGGCCATGCCAGGTGTTGAAACTGAACATTCAAATTTAAAAAAAAAAAAAAGGTTGCTGTCACCTTGATTACACCTGGCAGTTCGTAGGAACTCTACTCGTGCATCTGCTCAGGCAACCACATACTGAGGCCAGAAATACCTGCTACTCTAAAACATCTGTAGTGCTCACTAACCAAAGTTTACTTTAGGTGACGAATAAAGGCTGTTGAGTTCATGTAGCTGCTGTAAGCTTGTTAGATGACAACTGCTAGACATAAAAGACATAAAGGCTTTGTATTTCTCTCTGAAGATTTGCAAAAGGGTCAGATTAGTTTTAAAATAGAAAGTCAGTTTATGACAAAATATAACTTTAGAAAAAATGTGCATTCAGCAAAGTTGGCCAACAGATTTTATTTGCCTCAGTTTCTATGCCTTAATTGTACTTTTGTGCTGTCATAGTTGGAGCTTGACAATTTTAAAGTGATCGGTGAATATATTTCCTACTCTGTTCATAATTATCAATAATGTGGCAACATGTTTAGAACTGGTAGTTTGTGCTTTCCTACAATGATCAAGTATAATATCAGTATTATAAGACTTATGTTGCAGCCTTAATAGGAGAAATGCGACAACAAAAGAAAAAGTGACCCCAAAAATGAGCTAGAAACAAGTAAAAAGTAAAAGAAAATTACCTGAAAATTAGTTTTAAAATAATAATAAAAAACAAAAAAAAACAAATAAATAAATTAAAAGGGACCTGAAAAAAGTGCTTAAATTATAATAATTCACTAACAAAGTTTTAATTATGTAATAATGATAATTATCTATCAGTATGTTTTTTCTGTTTTTTCCTGGACACTTTCCCCTAGCTTTTAAAAAAATAATTTTCTAAATCTACTAATTTCTAGCAATTTGTGTGATGTTGCTTTAAGTTCCAAAGGGTTAAAGATTTAGAGAGTAGACGATTAAAATGGGCTGGAAAATTACTAAGACAGGTATAAAATGCAAAAATAAAAGTTACAGTGCAGTGTAAGAAATGAATAAATCTCCATGATATACTGTTGGAGCCTCTTCACCATCACAGCCCCTCTTTCACCCCCATCATCACCCCCTGAACCTGGCCTTGGTCTTGTCAGAAATCAGCGTCATTGCTTTTTTTTTTTTTTACACATTCAAAAAAGATGTCTTCATGTACATTTTGCTAATGAATGGCGTGTGTGTCTGCCTGCAGGACCAGAGCTTGGGAATGGGCACATGGGTGGATTGCTTACACAACGCAAGCTTAAGTAGGAAGCCCTGGCTCAACAATCACTCACAGAGGGGCTTGTTAGGAGTTTGGAACTACCAGATGCACTGTGTATAAATGCTGTTTTTAAATCCAGTATTATTTAATGTGAATAAATCTGTAATTTGCAACAATGTGTCCAATTATTCTGCAAAAAAAGCCAACCGTGAAAATGTTTAAATTGCTTGGTGAGAGGTTTAAAAAATATATATATATTTTGTGTTCTAAAGAAATTGATATATTTTAATTTTCTGTTGCATGAGGAAGAGCGTGGCTTGGTACACCTGATATTTGTCAACTGTCATGTCATGTTTGTACAGTAAAAAACAATAAAATAAAAATGTAATTGAAGATAATGCATATGTTAAGTTTGTAATGATGCACGCGTAATCATGCACATGCATAGAGGAATTATAAGCCTAGCTGCACATTGTGAATAGGCCAGGTTCGCTTAGACATTAAACTCATTTTATCAGCCAGACTGCGAAATTTGCGTGGATAATGTCTTTCATTTCTCCCATCGAAGGGGGAGGGGACTGAAAGAGGAGAGGGGAGAAGGGATTTAACATAGCGAGAGAGAGAAAACGAGATAGTGTCTTCAAGATGGATAAAAACGAGTAAGTACATCTTTTGCAGGGTTATTAAAACATCAACAACTGTAATAATTGCAATTGTAGCGTTTGATCCGCGATATGTCGTTCTCATAATATATTTGGAAAGTATGTGTATCATCGATTAGGCAGATGCACTCAGCGCATTTGCAAATAGCAATGCTCTGCAGCTAGGATGTCGGTCCTTTTATTTTTCAGCATCATTGTGATATGCTTTAATTGTCATGATATTTAAATGATAAATTAGGCATGGAGTCGGTACGTAGCGTCGACAGTGTGCTATTTCGACATTTTTAACCTCACAAAGCAGATCATTTTTTCCTTGCACCGTTGTTACACACGCACACAAAGCCTCCACAAATGCATGACATGCTTTTGAAAATGGTGTCTGTGTTTAATCGGTGAGATCTACTTTGTTCATTCATAAAAGCCGGCTCCAAGTCTGAATGACAACGGCAGGCATTGTCGTGGTCAAACGGCTCTCCTATTTCACGAAGCTAACGTTGAAACTTTGACATTTTGTGTCGGTGAGCTACAAGTGACGGACGCTGTTTGACCACACACGGTGAATTTCATTATTCAGCGGCGTCCATGACTGTTGTCACTGCATCTGCGTGATGACTATTTACGGTCTATTTGTAGCAGTAGAGTCTAATTTATGTTTCCCATAGGTTAACGTTGATGTAGAGCTCGCGACCAGCGTCAACGTAAACAATAGAAAACCAGACTTCCGGTGAAGTACTTCAAAACAAAAGCCCAACCGACAAAACCTATTTGAGAGTATTTGTTTTAAATGATGTTTCACAGAATTACCATCCAATATTACACTAAATACACACTACACACACACACACACACTTTAATATTTAAATGTTTACATACTGTGGAAATTGTTTCCTCTTACTGTATTTCTATTATCTATTTTATACTTTTATATACTTGTGCTGGTACTTTTTTCTACTTGTTATAATTTTCTGTGCTGGCATCACAGCGTCTGTAATGAACCACAATTTCTGATTCTAAAAGTCACAGAAACAAAAAATGCAACATTAAAAACTTTGCTTTCTTCACATGCAACCATCTACTAAGTTTACAACATTTAAAAATCACTTACTTTTGGTGAGGATGACATTTCAGTTTTATAGTATAAAAAGTTTTAAAAAGTGATCTGTTAGCTAAACATATTATAAAACTGTATCCGATAGTTTTTAGGTCATTTTCTCGTTTGTTTGGTTTTTCCCCACTTTTTTAAAACTAATTTCTTGCTAAATTTTTGGACCATGTCCTGTTAAGTTGCTTGTTGCCTTTTTCGTCATGTTTTTCAAAGAAATCAAACCAGTCTGCTCTGGTTTCAAAGGGTTAAACAATAAAATCAACAAATAGAAGTCTATACAATAAAAACACAATGAACAAAATAAAGTTAAAAATATATTTTTTTAATAAAAAAAAACAATTAAAAAATGAAATAAACATGTATTCATTGACATTTAGTAAAAAGTGACAGTAACCGATGCGCTTATTCCGTGACAAATTTGTCCTCACTTCCTGTCTCGCCCTGGCTGCCTCACAGTGCCTTGACATAGCCGCGCTGCCCTATGTTTTCCTTGCGGATGTAGCACTCGTGCCCCGGCGAGACAGGCAGGTAGTGATGTGGCCGAGGTCCGCGGCGGAGCGATCTGCGCGACGACAAAGAGACGAGATGTTGTTAGCAGGGAGATCCCATTACAGAGGACGCATGTTGTAATATGGTCGAAACAAAGCGATAGGCCTGGCATCCAAAAATTATCCTAAAAATCCAATCTGGTTATCCGCAGTAACTTTTAGTGGATTTATAAGCTTCTCGCGTGGGAAATGGAGAAGAAAAGGTGGGATTGCACTGCTCTCCCCAAGGGCTGGAAAATGGAAGAAGTGACCAGAAAGTCGGGTTTGTCAGCTGGAAAAAGCGATGTCTATTATTTTAGGTACTAAACCAACGAGGGCTCGCAAAACTTCAAACGCTAGGTGCACAAGTTCGGAAACAGATAGGAGTTTGAAAAGAGAGGGGGGGACGGTGCTGTGTGTAAAGTTTGGGATGTGAAGGGGAGGGGGGGTCTGTTTGGTTACAAGGCCAGCCAGGCCAGCTCCTCTCACAACTGAGGAGATAAGTAGGAGTGTGTCCAGGCTAGGAGTAAGCAGCTCCCGCCTGGCGAGGCCTCTTGATGAATAAAACTCAGTGTCATCTCAGCTAATGCTCTTTATTTCCCAGTGAAGTGAACCAACAACGCCAGATTTGTTTTCATTTAGCAGAGGAGAAGAGCAAGATGAGGAACAGAGGCAAGAGAGGGGGGAGGCGGGTCGGTTGTATAGTTTGTGGTAGGCTATAACTGTACACTCATACTGGTGTTAACTGTGGTGTGTGATGTAAGATACATTTGCATGAGTTACTAGCACGTTATCCACCCACAGTTGTTCCTTTTGTTGGTCATTGCTCAGGCTTAAAGATGTTGTTGCTCCCACATGTGGAGTTACAATGTTTCCATTCAGAAACATTTGGTCAGCCATGTTTACATTGTGTTCACTGGAGGTGAATTGTAATAATGTTGTTGAATATTGTTATATGTATACGTAGTCTGCTAATTATACTAAAATGTGTGCAGCTTGTATTAGATAAGGCTCGGGTGGAGTGTTCATCAAATTTTACATCCATTTCACAAAGTAATGTGATCTCCAATATCATTGCCCACTTGAATGTGCTCTGCTTCTGTTTGCTTTCGACCTGTTGCATGTTTGTTTGTAATTTTTCTGTCTGCTGTGTTATTGTGTGTGAAGTGTTTTTGTTCCCCTACCGTCGTGTCTCTTTGGTTTTCAGTCTTGATATCTTTTTTTTTTTTACCCTGTTTTTGTAAGAGATGATATGAGTATCGTGGTTTTTCTCATCTCTCTGCCTCCTCGCCAGTCCATCTGGGAAGAAGTTTCGGAGCAAGCCTCAGCTGGCCCGTTACCTTGGTAACCAGATGGACCTCAGCTCCTTCGATTTCCGCACAGGGAAGATGCTGATGAGCAAGCTGAACAAGAACCGGCAGAGACTGCGCTACGATAACAACAACCAAAATAAGGTGAGACACACTGACTCATGATGACCAGCTGCTACTGATGTTGACCTGGACGTTGTGTTTTGCACGAGAACTCTTAACTGCACTTGTATAGCGCTCTTTTAGTCTTTTGATTACACTACATGTTACATTCACCCATTCACTCACTCATTCACACACTGGTGGCCGAGGCCACAGTACGTGGTGCCACCTGCTACTCAATAACCAACCAAATGCACTCACACTTGTAATTTGGGGTTCAGTATCTTGCCCAAGGATACTTTGACATGTTGCCTAGAGAGGCCAGGGATTGAACAGCTGACATTCAGATTAAAGGATGACCCGCTCTACCTCTGAGCCACAGCCACCCCAAACTGTAATAATGATTCCTGTGGATCTTTAAATAATCTTAAAAAGGCATTCAATTAATGAATCTATAAGTAAAGCCTTAAATCAATCTTTAAAAAGACTTAACAGTGCTAAGACATTGCAAAAAGGATATCATTAATCCCTTTTTTTCCTGACATGGCACTGTAAATTCTCAAAATAATTGGTAATATTGATTTTTTTTAACAGTTTTCCAAATTTAACATCACACAGCTCAGGATAGAGAAACCAGTAAAACAACAACCACCATGTACATTTACCACATCCAATAGAACTAAACATAAACAAGCTTTTTCTAAGGCAAACCAAATGAATACTTTTTGATAACAGCATTTGACGCAGATCATCTAACTTTTATCTTGACAGAAAAAAGTCATGTTGTATGTTAGTAACATTTGGACAGAATTGTCCCTAACCCTATATTAATCTTGGTTCATCGTTTTTCATTTTTCAATTGTAGTTATTGTAAAATTGGTCTAAAATTGAATTCTGAGTGGCACTAAAAAACTCTTAAAAAGTCTTACATTTAACTGTCTTTAAATGGTAGGAACCCTGGTAGTATGATAATGCTGTAAGAGGCAAAGCTCTGCAAGTGAAACACCCTCACACGAACATCAGTTTTCAATTCAAAATAATACTTCACAGACAAAATGATCATTGGAATATCATTTACTCACCCCAAAATTGTGAGAAAAACTATTTTTTCTGTCATGCCTCAGCTGTGTATGAAGAATCCAGGAACTGTAAATCTTGAACTGAAGTGAATCAGGTCCAGACAGAAAAAACATACGTTTGAAAACTTTTACACAACCTGTGCAGTTTAATCCAAGTCTCATTTATCCAGTCATATGCTCAGTACATATGCCTTTTTGCTAAACCTTACTCTTTAAAACACTTCAGCATACAACAAATGCTCTTGGGCAAATGCATGTGCTTGAACTCTGCTCCTGTATTGAGCATATGACTGAATACATGAGACTTGTATTATAATGCACAAGTTTTAAATGAGTGCTTCGATAAAGCTTAACTGTTTTTAAACATGCCTCCCTTTACTTTGGTTAATCAAAACTGCTGTTTTTGGGTTCTTCATTCGCATGAGAGGCAAAAACCAGTTTTTCTTCATGAGTTCAAGGTAACACCTGATGAGTAATTGATATACAAAAGATCTTTTTTTTGCATGAAGTATTACTTTTAATGAAGATGATTAGCGCTACGTTGTCTTTTTTTCCCATTTTTTAAAAGAATCCATTATTTAATATCGACCTTGAGTCTCAGATGAGGTTTGGATAAAAAGTTAAATGAATAATTGCGTAAAATGGAAGTTGCAGGTCCTGTTTGTGCGTGTGTCTGTGTTTCGGGCGTGTGTGTGCATGTAATCTGTAATGTAACAACAGAGTAAAAAAAAAAAAAAGAAACCCCCTCAAGGGACTATTAAAGGAATGCTTTATTATGTTGAACGTTAGTAACTTTAACAGACATTTTTTTTGCACACCAGGTGGAAGTGTGCTGATTAAAGACAGCAAAGTTATTTCTTTCTCTTTTCAAACTTGATTTTGTCTGCTTGATTTTTTTCAGTGAAATGGTTTAAACACAGACATTGGCCTCTAAAAGCTGTATGAATGAGATGCATGTCCCTCTGTGTGCTTGTAATCAACGATTCTGTGCAGTACTGCATCATATGCTGTCTTTTTGCTCCTTTATGTTCTGTTATATTCATCCTCTCGGTGTGTTTGATATTTTAAAGGGCAAACCTGACTTGAACACGTCGCTCCCAGTACGACAGACAGCCTCCATCTTTAAGCAGCCTGTTACCAAGGTTACCAACCATCCAAACAACAAAGTGAAGACGGATCCACAGAAAGCTGTCGACCAGCCCAGACAGGTGAACAGCCTCGACCTGTTACTGTTAACATCGTCCCATACAAACAGGAAATTCGTTATCTGATGCTTGAAGGAAATGTGCTACTTTGAAACTGGATGATCCAGACTTTAGTTTGAATATGCTGATGGTGTATTTGTCTTTTGCAGTACTGGAAGCAGCAGTGTATTTTCATTTAGATGTTTGGTTTTCTTTTGTTAAAACTGTCTGCAGCTAATTTTACTCTTTTTTTTTTTGTCTACAGCTATTTTGGGAGAAGAAACTCAGTGGTCTTAATGCTTATGACATTGCAGAGGAGCTGGTGAAAACAATGGAACTGCCTAAAGGTCTTCAAGGTAAAAACACAAGTTTAACATTGATTCTGCAGGGAAACATTTAGAAATACAAAAAAATGAATTTATAAATCAAGTTTAAGTTAATTGGTTAGTTTAAATTAAATTGGTAGTTTAAATTAATGTAAAGTAACAGTGAAATGCTTGCACAGCTCTGTCATCTTTTGTGTAAATAAATACATTTATACCATAATATTTAAAGTCAGAAACAACCTCCTCAGCCTACAGCTGAGACTACAGCCAACCAGAAGACTGATTGGACAAATTCAAGAAACAAGTTTGGACATTAACAACACAATCTAATGTTAAAAGAACACATTTTATTTACCGGACCCTAGCAAACAATAACACAAAAAATTACAAACTGTTTCACTTAAAGAGCTTAATGGCTGAAAAATAATCTTACTGATATAACAGGCTGGTTTTGATCTCGCGCCCTCCCGTCTTTTGCTGTTTGTTACTTTCCTCATTTCGGTTACTCTTCTCGGGCACTGAACTGTGCCGCCAGATAGAGTCAGAATCAGCCCCAAAAAAAGCAGACAGGTGCCAATGGTGTGGGACACGCCGTAAAAACTTGGACGACAGACGCTCACCAGGAGCTGACAGCCAGCCATCGGCTTGGAGCGTCAGAGCCCTAAAATGTTTCTTTAAAACCACCTGGTTGGTCCCTCAGGTGTTGGTCCGGGCTGTACAGACAAGACTCTACTGTCGGCTATAGCGAGTGCTCTGCACACCAGCGCTGCTCCCATCACGGGCCAGCTGTCTGCAGCGGTGGAGAAGAACCCGGGAGTCTGGCTCAACACCACACAGCCGCTGTGCAAGGCCTTCATAGTGACGGATGAAGACATCAGGTAGGTGATCACATCCACTCACTGATCACGCTTGGTTGTCGTTGTTCAACAGGATGCCAGCAGGTCCTTAAAAAGCCTTAAATGTTGTAAAAACACTTTTGATAATAGAAGATCTCAGAAAGTGTCTTACATTCAGATTGGATGGGCCCTAAATGGTTTTTAGTCACATCACTGTGCGAATTTCCATTGTTGGCACTACAGGTATTAGAATTAAGTAGATTTACAATTCAAAAAAAATATTAGGGAAAATGTCTCGGGTAAACAATTAAAAAGCTATAGAAAAACTTAACTATTATTATTATAACCTTTAAGCCTTTTTCGAGGTCATGTCCTTGTATGTTCGTTTCTTATTTTCTTAAATCTTTGTTTTGTTCTGGGTTCTTTTTTTTTTCAAACTAATTTTCAGGTTATTTTCTTGTACTTTTTACTAATTTCATGCTAATTTTGGGGTCATTTTTTCTTTGGTTTCTCATTGCCTGCTTCCCATGTTTTTCAAAAATCAAAACCAATTAAATCAAACCAATTTGCTGAAGTTTCAAAGGTTTAACTAAGATTTTGCTAGTCAGCCTCCTCGTTTAGTTTATTTTTTCTGTGCAAAAAAACAGTAAGCTCATAAAGTATAATTTGGCCTTACTGATAATTTTGAACTGACATTGCTGAGTTTTCTTGTAAAGTGTATATTTTCACTTTTGGAGTGCATTTTCAGTGCAAATTAGGCCTTTTTTTTTTTTACCTGTAGACACGTTGGTTATGTTCTGATTGAGAATTGTCTGAACTGTGAAGTTAGATCCAAAATGCATATCCTATTTAACCCCTTTCCCCTTTTGCAAAATGAATCAGCATATATGTCTGCTGACAGTTGTTACAAATCTTACTCTGATCACCTTCAGTGTTTTTTTTTTTTCATAGAGGACATAATCTCTCAGGCAGTGTGAAGAATAGCATATGTTATCTGTTTCACCAGTTCATGAGATATTGGCAGTCATTTTAAAGCACAATAGTAACTACGAGAAGGCTGAGTTGCCAAGCAATGATAGAAAATCTTCCAAATCTGAAATGACCATGAAGATTTCCTCATCAGTGTTGCAGTCTTTGATTCCTCCGAAGCTGACGGAGGTGAGTCTGTTCAGCAGCTCCGCAGTCCATAACAAGCGACCCTGCTCTTTGTAGAAACACACCATCTGCTCTGTGCTGATTCAGTGGCTGTTACAGGCAGCTGCAACTGCCAACTGTATCAGCTTCCTGTTGTGTTTGTGTGTAGGAAACAGGAGGAGCTGGTGTACAGTGTGAGGAAAAGGCTGGAGGAGGCACTGATGGCTGATATGTTGGCCCATGTCGAGGAGGCTGCCAACGATGGAGAGGCTCTAAAGGAGGAAGGAAACGGCAGTGAAGATATGGAGAGCGTATAGCACAGGTTGGTCAAGGAAAAATATCTAAAGGCAAATTACAGACAATGAACAAGGTACGACCTTCTGTCCCACCTGTGGCTGACACAAAAAACTAATTAACCTGTGAATTTAATGTTAAAGCCAATTTTTGAACATAAAATAAAGACTCTTGCTCAGTGTTGCCAGATGTACGATAATTATCGTATTTGTGCGATAATTTTGCCCTCTGTATGATGTACGATCAGTAATTCCAAAATTACGGCAGTGTACGATAATTTGACCATTACAGTACAATAAGCACTTAGTTTAGTTTATACGTCTCATTTTAACTCATTCCTGGCTGCTACATTTGTGTTTACGCATCACTACTTACATGATCTCCTTTCAGCCAATCTTGTCAATCAGCATGCTGGGAAAAAAACCTGACGTCAGCTGTGGGCTGAGCCGTGTCGACTGAGAAATAGCTTCTCTCTAAGGCAGTGGTTATTTGTAGATTTGTAGATGTGTCAAAAAGTCATTAAATACTTGTTTAGTCAAGTTCTAAATTTTACCTATTCGTCCTCATGATTGTGACCGCGTATGATAATTGAAGCTTGAAGGCATATCATGAGCTTTCTGCTTTGTGCTTGAATTATTGCACAGTATAAAATGCATCCTAGCCTGGGAACCAGACGAATCTGTCGGCTCATGATTTATTTGTTCAGGCAGATGCGTTCGATCCCTCTGCCGTTCAGATGTCCAGCTGGCCTCAGACGAGTCGGGCCAATCGCAACCACTTATCTAATACGGGGCGAGTTTGATACAATGTCTGACAACTTGCGGAGCCTTCGTGCTTGAC
The DNA here is from genome assembly GCF_008729295.1 of Plectropomus leopardus. Lineage (NCBI taxonomy): Eukaryota > Metazoa > Chordata > Actinopteri > Perciformes > Serranidae > Plectropomus > Plectropomus leopardus. Next base: position 27,475,783 of record NC_056465.1, read on the forward strand.
GCAGAATACTCGACAATGCCATTTTTGGCTCGTGCGCTTTTGTGCAGGAGACATGCCAGCGTGTGTGACAGCTTAATAAAATGGCAACACTTGTTCACAGACTGCATCACTGCTCATCTCTGCATGAAGTAGTTGGTTTATATTTGTCCATCACTTACTGCTACCTCCAAATGTTTCGTTGCTCTCTTTGGTCGTAGGTCTATCTTGTTGCATCCAGAGGGATCTTGATTAATGGGCCTTAGAAACTGAAAATGAAGTGAGAGGTTACAGACTAAGGACACGGTCCATAGACAGTATAAAGAGATGGATGACACGTCTCCACTAACCCCCACTGTGCAAAAATTAAGCCAAAATATTATAGATGGGGCCCTGCTATCTTGCTCTGGCGATGTAATATGGACTCTGCGCAGTAGCGACCTCCACAGCATCAAGTTCCCGCCATCTCACCAACTGCAACCAGAGCCATTAAATACGAGCTGGCGTTGTAGTACTCGAGGTCGGGATTGGTCTAGTGACTGGTCTTGAGATCACTTTAAGAGGGTCTCGATTTTGTCTCGGAATCAAACGCATTTTGACTCGATCTTGTGTCGGTCTCAGACATAGCGGACTCCTGATTTTTAATCGAGACCGCTTCGGATTTGTTTGTTAACATAATTACTGTTATTGGATGAAAAACTTTCTTCTTCAAATCCAGCCAGTCAGGAAATTAATTTGTAGTTTGCTTTTTCTGTCACTGATAATGGCTGCTTCCCTTCATAAAAATCAGAAGAAAATCGTTTAAACACACACACACACACACACACACACAGACACAGTCTTGGTCTTGTCTCACGCTCGTCACACTCTGGTCTTGGTCTGGGTTACTATGGTCTTGACTGCAACACTAATGCAAACACGCCGCTTGACACTCACAGTTTTCAGTCATGTCATCAAATCCCTTTTTTATAGCATCAAATACAAATATAACACTTGAGGGTGATGAGAACTTCCTAAAATGACGGAAACCATCAACCACCATTGAATCCAAAACACTCGAGACTTTGTTTTTTCTAACTGCCAACCTTTCTGGTTGTAGGGTTTTATTTAACGCCAGCACACACGACCATGAACAGTAGGAGCCATACAGCAGTCCCACCCTGATGAACTGTCCCCGAATATCTGCGTCCAACTCAAACCTTAACCTGACTTAACACCAGTCCAGAACAACGTGAAGAAGTCTTCCCCTCACCTGACCCCAAAACGCTTGGAGTCTCAAATGTGTCTTTTCATCAATAACTTCACTGGATGGGACGTTTCGACTTCAGCTACCTTTTAAATTACTCAAAATATTTCTGAACTCTGTTGAGTTTGACTAGAATTTTTTTTTTAAATTCCCTTGAACTTTCAAATATTAAGAATAACTTATCTACAATGTGTCAAATTCAAAGTTTGAAGAGAAGCATTTGAGCGTTTTGTACTGAAAGGCTTTGAACGGGTTTGTATTTTTTGTGACAATCATGTCAAATCCAAACATTTTATGTCAGCAAAAAGATGATCTGGGTGCTTTTTTTTGTTCATGGGCAGATTGGAAATGAATGTTTTGTATTTTTGGCATGCCTCTTTAAATTTTCTGGTGCACTCCATGAGCAGTTTGACACAAAACGCCACCTTTTCTAGTGGAATCAGTTGAGATGTAACAAAGTCGAGCTAATTTAAGAGAGCTGATGTTATTAAAGCAGAAGGTGAAGTTTTAACCCCTCATATGTACATTCATTCAAGTGGACAGAGTGAAGTTTTTATTGTTGTAATTTCAAGGAAATATTGTACTTCATGACGGCTGTGTCATCCTGTGAGTCATGTTCAGTATTAACCAAAGAGGAGACTTGTCATTTTAAAGAGGGTTGTTCTCGCTGTAACAAAAGTTTGCTCGGTATTTGAACGTGAGTGATTGTATCGGCTCTGCTGTTATACAACTAAACATAAGAAACGTAAAAGGTGACGGGGCACAGTGGCAAAGAAATGACTTGAAACCTCTTTCTATTGTACAAATGTACTGTTTTTAAATCTCCATTATGGGTGCTTACTGATGTTGATGATGAAACGTGGCTGTTCAGGCTTTGTTTCTGTCACAGTTTAATGTGTCAATGTTACCACACACATGCTGCCTCCATGTAAACCCACGCACAAAAGTGACGCGCAGCAAAATACAGTTAGTGTTTATGTCATTTATCATCTGAGGAATAATGGTTTTTTTTTTTTTTTTTTTTTTTTTTTTTTTTTTTAGTTTTTTATCCCTGTCTGTCAAGGTTTTTTGGTGAATAATGTATCCAGCTAAAATAATTAAAAATCCCTTCTTAATATCAGCAGGCTGATTGCTGAAATGAATTTGATTTATATTACTTATTAAAATGAGTCGGTATGTCATAAAGTTTGCCGCTCGATGTCCTTTTTTTTCATTTTAAAGTACCAAACATATTCATACTGTGGTTAAACCTGTGTCTTGATGCCATTGATAACCATTTCACAGTATCTTTTCCCTCTTAATTCCCCCCCCAAAAAAAAGTCTTCCAAAGCACCAAAGCACTGGTTCCCAACACATTTAAGGCATCCCTTTTCTATCATTAAGTAAACTGACGACCCCTGAGTAAGGTACATATTTTAAGGATATTGCATATTATTTTCAACGCATAAAGTAATAGTACAGAACAACTGATGAACTGTACATTTAACCCAAATACTTAGCTGCAGGAAATTTGCATGAAACAAGAAATTTGGATGAATTTTGAGCTGACTTTTCTGTAAATTTTGCATTAGAGATGAGTTTTCCTGATATTTGTACTAACGTTTTATACAGTTCTGTTTTATTTTTTTTTGTTTTAAACAACATACTTAACAGGCTTCTTTTTGGGGAAATACTTCACTCTTCCTTTTGCATGACCATTATATTAGTTCAAGTTGACAAGGTTGTTCAGCACAGAGTGAAGCGTCACATGGGATTTTGAGGCTTTCATTACGTCAAGAGGTGTTAAAAAAACATTTGCATATGATAAACAATAAGCCTATATTTATTCATTTCTGTGTAGAAAACTGAATAAAGTTATTTTTAAAAAAAATGTATTTAGATTATTCAAGGTGAACGGGCACAGTAAAGATCTGAACACTAGTTGAGCTCACAGAGCCTTCACTTTCTGTTTAACAACCTTGAGCTGCATTATAAAAGTAGTAGAAACCAGAGCTAATAGAAGAATGACCATGATAAAGGGATAAAAAAGTTTTTCTAAAAAAAAAAAAAAAAAGGAAGCGTTTTAGGTATGGGTGATTTAAAAAAACAAAACAATTTTGCAAAAAGTCAGTGCATATATCAGGAAAACTAATGTAATGTTCAGTGGAAAGCATCTGCTCTGAATTCATCCAAATTGCTCTGTTGTGGTTCATTTTACAATTCATCGGTTACTCTGTGCAGTTGTTGCTATGTATTGAAAATGATATGCATAATATCTATCAGAATTCCCTTAGTCAAGGGTCTTCAGTTCACTCAGTGATATGAAAGGGGTCCGTTATTAAAAAATAGCAGGAATCACTGTTCCAAGGGCCTCCCTGCCTGGCAGTAATGCTTCACCCTCTGCACGTTCAAATGGAGAAACCCCTCCATCCAGTCAGTGCATCCTCCCACAGATTAACAGTTAACCTGACAGTCCTCATGCCTCTGTGTCAGCCCGGACAAAGTGCAAAATACTGTCACCAGGACGCAAAGTGGCTCCTCTGCAGAGGTGTGGAGGATACAGACAGTTTCCCTCCACAGGGACGTGTAGATGTCACTGATTTTGATTATCTTAAAATGAAGTCCTCCTGCATGCTTTGAAGTAGATATAATGACATCATTGGAGCTATACAGCAAGGTAAGACTGACTTGATTTATTTCTTTATGCATTTTTAATGTCATTCTTTTCTGCTGCAAAGTTTAGCACTTGTAAGTCTGTTTAAAAGAAGAGAAATGGTACAAAAACAAACATTGCTCATGATGTGAGCATTAATATTGTGTAGCATTATGGTGTCTACACCCTTTCCCAAATATAAAAATTTTCATAAAATATGTTTTGGTGCCTGAATGATCACCCCTCTGGATTTTTTAGCTGCTATGTTACAGTTAATGATAAATTTACTGTGAAAAATCTGCTAAAACATTTTTGTTAATCCTTATTTCAGTAGACTTGATGGTCAATAATGTATAAAATGGTAAAAATAAGAGTGAGAATTCATTTGTAAAATGAATACATTAATAAGTGATTTAGATATGTTTAAAGAAGATAATGGCTAATCCATGCAAGCAATTTAGAGTAGGATGACCGGTGTTAATTTTTAACACTGTTTAGGAGCCTTTTATGCTGATGGGTGACAAATATCTGGTCTGGGTGAGGCCAGGACGTTTAACATGTACCTGAACAGTGTCGGGACAGAAAATAACATATTATGCAATAAAAATGTCTTCTTTACTGTGCTCCAAGGGGCTCCAGGACATGAAAAGTGTGTTAGTGTGTTCAACCTGCAGTATCTTTATCCCTCTTAATTATTTATTAATTTTAATTTTAGTTTTGTACATCCATGTTCTCTTGCTATAGGGGGCGAGTGTGTGGGTTCCTGATCCAGATGCAGTTTGGGTGTCAGCCCTGCTCCTTCAGGACTACAGTCCTGGAGAGAAATATGTACTGCTACAGCTCCCTAATGGAAAGGTGAGACACACTGTACATTATATTGTCCATGTAGCGTGTTCCTCCCGGACATATGCCAAGCTCCACTGTCCTCTCTGTCTCTCTAAAAGATCTCCTAACTTTCCTCTGTTGGTAGGAGGCTCGTTACCCGGTGGCGTCTCCCTCTGATCTGCCACCACTGGGGAACCCGGACATCCTGGAGGGGGAAAATGATCTGACAGCTCTCAGCTTCCTACATGAACCTGCCGTCTTGCACAACCTGCGGGTTCGATTCCTGGACTACAGCAGCATCTACACATACTGTGGTGAGCACTGCACGGGTAAAAGCAGATGGCCAAGGGAGTTTTAAGGAAGTCGAGTTAAAACAACTAAAAAGGGACGACACTGGTGACAGTTCAGATTTACGCCGTTAGCAGGAAGCTCCTGTGTGCTTCTGTCTGTGTGATTACAGCTCATAATACTAACTTTATTACACTGGGTCAAAGGTTCAGCCAAGGGAAACAACTCCCTCACCGCCACCTGTTCAAGATGTGACTCGTTTTTCAGAGGTCTTCCAAAAGTCACTCTGCCCATTTAGACACAATCACTCTCCTTGTTTACCTTAAATATGTGTTTGTCATGACTGTGCGTTTTTATTTACAATAATTAAGAGTTATTTAGAGTAAACAAACAGTGGGTTCTAGAAAGTTTTCTTGATTTGGATTTGCGTTTAGAGAGACATTGTGAATGTTGAAGTTGAAGGGACAGTTCCCTCCTATATTAAAAATACATATTTTTCCTCTCACCTGTAGTGTAATTTATCAGTCTAGATTGTTTTGGTGTGAGTTACTGAATGTGGGAGATAATCGACCGTAGGGATGTCTGTCTTATTAATTTATTGGAACTACACGGCACTCAGTTTTTGGTGCTCAAAGTGCCAAATTAAAAAAAAACATTAGAGAGGGAAAGGGAGTAGATTTTTTTCAAATCACAGCTTAGGATATGTCAGTGTTTAGCAGCAATATTGGTTATGCCAGTGTACCCAGTGAAAATAGCATGTATTTTCTCTATATGCCAAATATGGTAAAAAATGACATCATCAGATGGAAAATAGTAAAAATTACAGATTCCAAGACAAAAGCCCAGAATGACACCCAAGATAATACACACATATGTTGGCACATAGTTTTCACCTCACAGTATGAATGTAACCATTTTGTGTACACAGTGTATTTTAGACTTATTGTAGGAGCTGAGCATAAAAGTTTAAGCAAAAATACACAACCTTGCCAAAGTCTATTGCATATGCATGAACATAACCAAAATTATCAAAAAAAAAAAAAAAAAAATAATGAAAAGCATTTAAAATACGTCAAACAGTCCCTGGGGGCCGATATAAATCCATGTCCTATGCTGATGTGTCTTTCTTATCCTGTCCCCCAGGTATTGTGTTGGTTGCCATCAATCCCTATGACCAGCTCCCTATATATGGAGAGGAAGTGATTGATGCTTACAGCGGTCAGGACATGGCTGACATGGAACCTCACATCTTTTCTGTGGCCGAGGAAGCCTACCGCACCATGACCAGGTCAGATGTGAAAGGCTAGAAGTCTTGTTATTGCCTCCCTTGTAACCTTGTTGAGGAACATGCTATATAAATAAAGCTTATGTTATTATTATTACTATTATTATTATCATTATGTTATGACAACTAGAAAACTTTTTTCTTTAAAAATCTCCATGTATTTGATTACTTTCATGATGATGATGATTATTATTTATTCATAATTATTATTTTATTTATTGATTTATCATTTTAACCAATTATTTTATATATTTTGGCTGATTTATAATCTATTACTTTTATTATAATAATAATTGTTACCGTCATTTTTCATTTTATTTCATTTTATTTTTTAATTTTTTTTTTGTCTTTTAGAGTGTGTGACTGTTTGAGGGGATGTGCATTTCTATATTGATGTGAAATTTTCGTTTTTTGTTGTGTAGTTAAAACTTCAATAAAAATATTGTTAAAAAACACGAACCTTTCAAACTGTAAAAATGTACATCAGTTAAAAAAATTGCCTTTGGTGTTCTGCAACAACACTGATGGTCTGAGGATAATGTCACTGTATCAGTTGTGCTAGTTTTGCTTTCTGTGTGTACAGGGAGGAGAAAAACCAGTCTATCATCATCAGTGGAGAGTCTGGCTCGGGGAAAACGGTTTCGGCCAAATTCACCATGCGATACTTTGCTGTGGTTGGAGGAGCAGCAGCACAGCAGACCAGCGTGGAGGAAAAGGTTCTGGCTTCTTCCAACCCAATAATGGAGGTGAAGACTAGCTGGACAGATTTGTCACTTAGAAATTAAAATTCTCCTGTCAAATATTAATATTTTTTAAAGATACATAACACTTTTGTCTACAGTCTATTGGAAATGCTAAAACCACCCGGAATGACAACAGTAGTCGTTTTGGGAAGTACATTGAGATTGGCTTTGGCAGAAAAGGGGACATCATTGGGGCAAACATGAGGACGTATTTACTGGAGAAGTCAAGGGTTGTCTTTCAAGTAAGTTCTTTTGCAAGAATGACAAGGAAGACATAAAAATGATTTATTTATTAAGATGAGAAATGTTTGCTGTTTGTGACTCGTATGTTTATGTGCATGTAAGGCCTCAGCAGAGAGGAACTACCACATCTTCTACCAGCTGTGTGCCTCCAGAGAGTTGCCTGAAATGCGATCCCTGAAACTGGGTGAGACTTCATCACAAACAACCCGCTCAGCTTGTGTTCTCAAAATGTTACCATGTTTGCATGTTGTCCAGTCACTGTGTTGATAACGTTTTGTATATTGTAGTGTGAAGGTTGCTAACTTTGCTTTGTGTTTTTCCTGCAGATGCACCTGAGCATTTCCACTACACCAGGCAGGGGGGAGAGATGGAGATTCCTGGTACTGATGATTTGTCGGACTTTGAACGCACTCGCAGTGCTTTCACCATCCTGGGTAGAGTAATTGCACTCACACACAAGTACAATGCACGCACTATGATGTTTGAGGATGCAACAAAGGTTTTACCTAGCTTTTTTTTAAAAAAAAAAAAAAAAAAATTTTAAATCGACTAATTTCACTTTCTTGGCAAGTTGCTCAATGCCTTTTTCCCCCCGTGTTTTTTCAAAAGAATTCAAATCAAATGTGCTTGGGCTCTAAAGGTTTAAATACTTGTCAAAGGTTTCTGAACACAGCACAAAAAAAGTGAAGTCAATCCAGGTTTCAAAGGGTTAAAACCTTTAATATAATGTATTTGTTGAAATTGCAGGTGTGCAGCCTGACCAGCAGATGGAGCTATTCAGGATCCTGTCAGCTGTTCTGCACCTGGGGAACGTCAACATTCAAGCCAGTGGAAGAAGTTCTGACCGCAGCTACATAGATGTGAGAAATTTACTTTCAGTGTCTCCTTTCAATTGGAGTTCTTTAAAAAAAACTTTTTCTCTCTAAACTTTCTTCCTGTTTGCTCTGTCAGTGAATAATCTAAGTCCTTTTTGTCATTTCCCAGGCAGATGACCGTCCTCTGGATGTCTTCTCTAAGCTCTTAGGAGTGGAGGGCCCTCAGATGGCCCACTGGCTGTGTCATCGCAGACTGGCTGTAGGGGGAGAGATGCTGGTCAAGCCTGTGCCTGGCCAGCAGGCCGTAGAAGCCAGAGATGCACTGGCCAAACATATCTATGGTCAGCTGTTTACATGGACCGTCCAGAGGCTCAACTCTGCTCTGCGGAGCCAGAGGGGACAGGCCAAATCCTTTATCGGTGTACTTGACATCTATGGGTGAGTGATGAGCTTTGTGACACCATATACATATATATATATATATATATATATATATATATATATATATTATATATATATATATATATTGTGGCTTTATTACACTCCAAAGTCTGTTTTTATGTTTAGTCAGAAGTGTGTTTTCATAGTTGGACTGACAAGTCTTCTCTCTCTGAGCAGATTCGAGACCTTTGACCGGAACAGTTTTGAGCAGTTCTGTATAAATTATGCAAATGAAAAACTGCAACAGCAATTCAACAGGGTAAGTCATGTGACAGGCAGACAACATGTCTTCTGTCCCTCTGCGTTTTGGTGGGTGAGACATTGTACTTGCACGTGCCAGTAGCCAAATATTTTTATTAAACCCTTATGGCAGTGATACTTAACTTATAGTCAGCGGGCCAAATCTGGCCCCTGATAGGGTGATGGGTGGCCCCCCAACCACTTTCTAATTCACAATAAAAATAAAGTGATTCACATTGGGAATTGTTTTTGTACTTTAAGTATATGTAAGATGCCAGAGTGCATAAAACAGCATCAAAACAGAACTTGTTAAGAAAAAAAAACTACCAGTGTGTGTGTGTCCTAAAATGTCCTAAAATCCGAGAAAGGTCCTAAAATCCTAGAAATGTCACAGAAATGTCCTCAAATCCTAGAAATGTCTTAACATCCTAGAAATGTCCTAAAATCTGAGAAGCATCCTAAAATCCTGGAAATGCCTAAAATCCAAAACATGTATGGGGCTGTGATGTCATGGTGTCATGTGTGACATACTCTTTCTGTTCTGCAGTATGGTGTACTTTTTTTTAGAGGTTTTTGAACAGGTTTTCAAAATTACATTATATTGATCTGATTTTTGGGAATAAAACTTCCTTATTGTATCGAAATGCAGGAGGAAATGCTGCTTTATCGTGGCCTCCCTGTTGTGAGAGAAACAAGCACAGACTGTGATAATCTGTTCTTTATAGCAAAACTAACTGTGTGTAATCTGCCTTCTTTAACTATTTGTTTATAGGTATTTAATTTTTTTTCAATCTTTAAGTTTTATGCTTTTATTTTGTGTTCGTGTGCAGCATGTGTTCCACCTCGAGCAGGAGGAGTACGTCCGAGAGGAGCTGGCCTGGAGCAGGATTGAGTTCAGTGACAATCAGCAGTGCATCAATCTCATAGAGGGACAACTGGGCCTGTTTGACCTTTTAGATGAGGAGTGCAGGGTCAGTCATGCCATCCCTCTTTCCCCTCTCCACGTCTTATCATTTTATCTGTCTCTTCACATGCATGCTAACTTAAAAATGGCTGTTTTTTTAAGCACTCGATCTTTTTTTATTTTTTAACTTGCTGGTTTTAGTGATATTCTCCCACGCTTAAACCTCAGTGATCGATTTCCGTGTTTACGATCAGATGCCCAAAGGTTCAGATGAGAGCTGGGTACGGAAGCTGTATGACCAACACCTGACCGGCAAGCCCCACCCTCACTTCCAGAAACCTCGCATGTCCAACAGTGCCTTCATCGTTCTGCACTTCGCTGACACAGTGAGTATTGAAGGTCAACACACAAAAGCTTAAGGAAGATAAGATAATCCTTAACTAGTCTTCACAAAGGGGAAATTTACATTATTACAACAGCAAAGAGATATCAAAGCAAGGTATCTAAAAGATAAATAAAGCAGAAAGAACAATGAAAATAGTACAAACTAGACGCAAAACTGAACACAGTTCAAAAAATATTTCCACCAAGTGCACATGGATAATTGCATGCAATGATATCTGTTTTCGGACTGAAAAATTTTCTTTTCAAGTAAATTAACCATTTTTCCCTTTTTTCATCAGGTGCAGTATGAATGCGATGGCTTTTTAGGGAAGAATCGAGACACAGTCTTTGAGGAGCTCATTAACATTCTTAAAGCCAGTCAGGTAGATATGTGTCACATTTTAATTTTCATTAGTGTCAGTGTGACTGTTGGATCACTTACTTGTCTGTGTGTGTGTGTGTTCATGTGTGTGTCAGTCTGAGCTAGTGGCTGAGTTGTTCCAGCAGCAGGGAAACGTTTCCTCTGTGGCTAATGGAAGTGTTCGTTCAGGGAAAAGAGCCACCAGAGAACATAAGCTGACGGTGGGCTTCCAGGTGAGCCATTATGATGTGTTTGTGTAGTTGTGTGGTTGTGTGTGGTGTTTTTTGGTTCACTTAACCCTTTAAAACCTGGATTGACATCAGTTTTCTCATTCGTTCACAAATTATTTGACCCTTTAAAACCAGAGCAAAATGGTTCAAGTTCTTTTGAAAACATAGGGAGAAAAGCAATGACTGACTTGACAAGAAATGTACCACAAATTGCAAGAAACCAGTAAAAAAGTACTTAAAAATTAGCTTTAAAAAAGAGGGGAGGACTGTAAAAAAATTATCCAAAAAATAAGAAAAAAAGCCCAGTAAAATATTGTAATATATATACACACATATATATATATATATATATATATATATCGTATTATTATCTGATAATTTTTTTGGAACATTATTACATTTTTGTTTGTCTTTATAAGTTGGTTGTTGCATTCTCCCCATGTTGAAAAAATTCAAACCAATTTTTTTAGCTTTCAAATGGTTAATTCTTGGTGTAGCAATATTAAAACAACATAATGTTTTTGGTGCCTTTTAGTTCCGTCAGTCCCTACAGATGCTAATGGACACCCTGAACAGCACCACTCCTCACTATGTCCGCTGCATTAAACCCAACGACCTCAAAGAACCTTTTATGTATGACTTTGTTCAGCCTATGTTTGCAAAATTACAAATTCATGCATTTGATTTTGTCTTTTGCCGACACCTGCTGTGTGCACCAAACAGCCTAACAGACTTGCTTTGTTAGGTTTGACCCCAGGAGGACAGTCCAGCAGTTGAGAGCCTGTGGGGTGCTGGAGACGATTCGCATCAGTGCTGCAGGTTTTCCATCCAGGCGAGTACATTCATCTAACTTTCTGTAAAGCTGTAATACAGATCGAGCACTTAGACTTTAGCGGAATACTCCAACGTAATTGTGGTAAAATCCAATTAAATTACAATTAAAAATGCATCACCAAAAAAGAACAAAGCAAATATCAAACAAATTTCAACAAACTGTATGAAACAGAAATGACGAAACTTTCTAAGATTTCTGTTCAAAATCTTCCAGATGGACGTACGAGGAGTTCTTCAGCAGGTACCGTCTTCTGCTTCCAGGTCCTCAGAGCCATGAGCAGGCTCAGGCCTCCTGCAGACGGACCCTGCCTCAGCTCATCACAGACCCAGACCAGTACTGCTTTGGAAAGACCAAAGTATTTTTCCGGGCTGGTCAGGTGGCTCTTCTGGAGAGGCTGAGAGCTGAGCGGCTGCGTGTTGCGGCTGTGATCATCCAGAGCCGGGTCAGAGGATGGCTGGCACGGATCAGATACACCAGGATCTGCTGGGCGACTGTCACCATACAGAGATACTGCAGAGGAGCTCTGGCCAGACGGTGAGGAGAGAAAAGGATATGTGTGTGTCTGTGTGTGAGAGAGAGGGAAAGATAAATATATTCTATCTGGTACACTGAGCCATTTTATTTCTTGAAGGGGAATATACAATATATTTTATAATATATTCTAAAGGCATTAATGATTTATTCGGTTTAGTGATGCCAGGTTTACGTTTGGGACTATTTCAGGTGAGCTATAAAGTATTTTACGCTGTACAATCATCTGTGTAAACTAGAAAAATAGTACCATGCCTGTTATTCCTCTGTATTTTGTGTAAACTTTATCAGTTTACAAAACAAAATTACCAGACGCAGCTCCAACACAGGAGTAGGACACACAGACTTTGCATTGTTTTTTGTTGTTGTTGTTTCACGAAAGTCATTATGCATCTTTTAGTGTCTCTTTGTGGGTTTTTTGGTCTTTTTATAGTCATTTTGTAGTTATTTTGTGGTTGTTTTGTATGTCTGAGATCATTTTTTGCCTGTTTGATGTCATTTTGCCTCACTTTGAGGACATTTTGTGTCTTCTGTAATCTCTGTGTTTTTTGTGTATATTTAAGGTTATTTTGTGTCTTTTTGTGGTTATTTTGTGTCTGTTTGATATTGTTTTGTGTCATTTTTTTGTCCGACACAAAATGGCCTTAAGTCATGGCTTTAAATTAAATATAATATAAATATTTTACACTTACACCTCTTTTTTTTATCATTCTTGCTGCAGACTGGCCCTGACCCTGCGCTACACTAAGGCTGCTTTAGTAATTCAGAAGACCTACCGCATGGTGGTGGTCAGACAGTTGTTCCTCATGATCCGACAGGCCACCATCACCATCCAGGCCTTCACCAGGGGCACACTGGCACGCCGCAGATACAGACAGGTCAGCATTTTATTACAGCCCGAATTATTACTTGCCTAATTATTACTTTGAAAACAACCTTCGTCTGCGCTCCATGAGTTTTTAACCCCTTTTTCTTTGACATTGATCTGTTTAGAAGAGTTAAGTTATATATAGATAACCTGTTGAAAAATGTAAACCCCTATGCTCCTTCTTTAGCTGTTGGAGGAGCGAGCTGCTGTGTTGCTTCAGGCGAGAGTGCGCGGGTGGTTGGCGAGGAAGGTGTACAGGCGAGTGCGTATGGCGGTGGTGTTCATGCAGTGCTGCGTACGCCGCAGGGCCGCCAGGAGAGAACTGATGAAATTAAAGACGGAGGCCCGCTCAGTGGAGAGGTACAGAGAGCTCAACAAGGGCATGGAAGTCAAACTGATGCAGCTGCAGCTGAGAGCGGACCAGCAGGTGGGTGAAGAGTTTGATCCTGAGATGTGATCCTTGTAAGCTCTAAAACGCCTGTTTCAAGAGGTCATTTTTATTGGATAAACTTATGTTTTTTATGTACAGGCCAGGGAGAGCGCAGCTTTGAGAGACACCCTGCATGCAGAGCGAGAGGCCGGCCGTGCTGAGCTGGAGGCTTTGAGGGCGACGGTACAGAAACTAGAGAGCCAGAAACAGGAGAAGCCTCAGCCTGTCCCAGTCATCAGCGAGAAGGAGGTGGAGGAAAGGAGGAGAGCTGAGGAGAAGGCTGCCCAGGAGATCCTGCAACTCACACAAGTAGGTCTACTAACCCAAGAATAACTTGACACATTTTACTCTGTGCTGGTGTTTGTGTTATAATTAAACAATACCAGATGTCCTGAAATGAGGGTGTCTGCAGGCCCTTAAAAAGTCCTAAAATATCTTAAATATTATTTTTTAGATATTAGGCCCTAAAAGTTAATAAAAGGTCTTTGCATTTGTGAGGTCAGAATTGCAACAAACATTTAATTTTATTTTATTCATGCATTTTGTAATTTGCTTTTCAAAACAAGTCAAGCTCTTCCTTATGAAGGTTTTATGTTACATGTCTTTAAAGCTACATCTTAACTTAATACTCTACTCTATACTTGCACTTACCCATTAGTAAAATGTACATTAAAATAACTCACTACTACTTACATTAATACTTACCTACATTGCTTGGATAAGAAATAGATAATTTGCGCAAAAATCAGTCTTAACCCTTTGAAACTTAAGTGAACTGGCTTTATTTCTTTCAAAAACATGGCAAGAAGAAGAAGAATAGAGAGAAGAAGAAGGCAATAAACAACTTAAGAAATGGCAAGATGCAAGATATTAATAAGATGTAAAAAAAAAAAGGCAAAAAAAAAACAAAAAAGAGGAGTAAGAAAAAACAAAGAAAAAATTTACCTGGGGAAAAAAGTGCTAAAAATTGAATTGAATTATCATATTGACATAAATTTTCAGCATCTGAAGACAACACAAGGAAAGGGATGGAGATTCAGATTTGAAAGGGTTATATTTGGTCAATAAATATTCTTGAAAGGGTCTTAAAAAGCATTAAATTTAAGCTTGTGAGACCTGTGGACACCCCAACGCTAAAATGTTCTTTTCCCTGACCAGCTGTTTTAAGATCAGATTATGATTTTCAGGAGTTTTGTTTATTTTCTCATATTTTTTTAAGGAGTTGCAAGCTCTGCAGAGAGAAAAGGAAAGTTTTTGCAAACAGAGAGACGATATCTCTGCTCGCTTGCTTGAACAAGAAAATGCAGAAGAAGGTAAGTTCCCACTTTGCAGCATCATACAGTCTGTATTATTTCATAGGTAAACCTTTTGTTTTTCTATCACCCTTTGTTTTTTTTCGTTGTGTGTGCAGAGCGTGTGCAGCAGGCTGTGTCTCAGGCGAGTGCAGCTCTGAGGGCGGAGCTGGATGAAGAGAGGAGAAAGTATCAGGGTCTCCTGAGAGAGTTCACCAGACTGGAGCAGAGATACGACAACCTCAGAGAGATGAGTCTGCTCACAGAGGTTCATAACTACACCTACAGACACGCTTAAATACTTTTACAAAAGTACCTTTTCATCGAAAAACTTTCATCCTCATTGCTAAGGGTATTTTCTCTCCTCATAACAGCGCACCAGAGGCCACAGAAGGACGGACTCCAGTCAGAGTCTCAGCTTGGAGCCTCTCTCTCCTCTCTCTCCATCTCCCACTCCGCTGTCACCCCAGTCTCTCACCCCGCTCTCACTGTCACCCTTCCCATCTGCCTTCCCTTCTCCAGAGGAGGTCCGCAAGGTCAGTGTGACGTCTCCCTCCTTGGAGAGGAGAGTCTCAGTTTGGAGCTACGACACGCCAATGGTGAGAGTGTAGGAGTCGGAAACTCAAAGAGAAATGTCACAAAACCTACCTCAAGCTCAAATACATTTTATTTTGCAGCATTTTTCCCCTTTTTGTGATTGTTGACCAACAGGATCTGGGTGTTTTTTCAACTTGCAGCACAATCTAATCAGGTCATTTTGCATTGACAGGACCAGTTGATGGAGAGGATGGATGTGGCCAAAGTCCCGGCAGTGAAGATGAAAGGAGAGGACCTGGCACATGCATACGATGCTGTGCGAGTGGCCAACAAGTCAGTCTCTCACTAGTGTATCAGCTTGCTTCCCTTTCAGTTTAAAGGTCATGTGTGTAGGATTTAGAGTGATATATTGGCACAAATGGTATATAATATTCCTAACTATGTTTTTATACATTTATTATCACCCGAAAATAAGAATCATTGTGTATTTATGACCTTAGAATGAACCATTGTTACCTACCATGTCCTCTTCCACAGATATTGCCATTTTGTCCTACAGTAGCCCAGAACAAACCAAACACTGACAGGGCATTTGCATTTTTGCATTTGAAACCAGCTCTTCTTAACTGGATGTGATATGAACGAGTGATGGAACGTCAGATTGTTTCAGTGTTTCCAAATGAAAATGTCCCTCTGCGTGCATTAGCAAGCAGGCTAAGTGATGTGTCATTTGGAAAACTGCTCGCCCTGGCTTTATTTTGGCAAATCTTCACTCAACTCTGACCTATTTTATGAGTAACAGCAAGCTGTTCCTCAGGCTTGATCAGGGCTCAATAGGTTCGCTGAATTTCATTACTTGTATTTTATCTGGACACATTTTCGTGCCCCATTGGCCATTGTTATCTTGATCACTATATGCTCGGAAGAGTAGCACACTTGATGCCACTAAATCCTACACACTGCTGCTTTAATGCTGCGATTTTATATTTTGTGGATGAACTCTGTGGTCCTCTTGCCCTCGTCTGAGTCAGGTTTCTGGAGAGCCAGCTGCGTAGCCAGAGCATTCAGAGGGAGGAGGAGCTGGAAGCTCTGAAGTGTCAGCTTAGTCAAGTGATCTCCAGTTCTTCCTCCGCTGCACAGCGACAGGTATCGACTTATGAGGACATCCGTCATCCGTAGTGCATGAAGGGTTTTGCTAAAAGATTATGTAAACATTAAGAAATCAGCTCAGTGAGTCTTAATGATCTTTTCTTTTTAGTACATATGTTGATGTTTCACCTTTTCCTCCCCTGACTTAATTAATTATGCTTCCATCTTTACCAAAGTCTCTTTTTACCTCTTCACTAATCACTCATCACTTCTGTCTGAAACAATCACTCAACACTCGATGAAGTAGGAGCGAGAAAATACCAGCTGTTAGTAATCTTGTTGAAAAGTTGAAGCTTTTTCCTGCTGTTTTGACTGAAAGTCTTTGAGGTTTAGATCATTAGCTATGAGACACAAATCCTAAATGTGAGTGTGTTTGTGTTTAAAGGAACTACTTGAGGCCAGAGAGCAGGAGTGTGTGAGACTGAGGCGAGAGCTGAAGGAGCTTAGAAACACAGTCTCACTCAGACGACTCCTGACACAAGGTACACTTTTATTAAAAGCTTTAATTCAGAGCTTTTGGTTTGCTGTTCACTTTCAGAATTAAATGTTTAATGTATATTTTTTTCTTTAGCACTGAAAATATAACATTCATGAAATAGGAAGTCTTAAACAACATCACAGTATACAGATACATTTAGATCATTAACATTTATTGCTTCTATAAATTATGTTAAAATGCAACTGAGAGCAGATGACCCTTTCCACTCCATATTCAGAAAATAGTAGGAAAGCATATGAAGTATCAACTGTCCAGTTATCATGTCTCCTCTTCCATCTGTGTATTTTATGATTTTTTTGTTGTTGATGCTGCTGTCTCAGTTTGTGTTGCACCGTTTTCTCTCTCCAGTTGTCCCCTCAGCTTTCACCCCAGTGACGCCCTCCTGTCCATCTCAACCGAAGCCAGCAACAGTCACTGGTTTGCTGGAATGTAGGAAGAGAGATGAAACCAAGCTCATCAAGAACCTCATCACAGGTGAGACAGGAAACCGTAAACATGAACCAAAACTATATTACAAATATGACCTGGTTGTGTTTACGCTGCCATTTCTGCTCTCTTCTGTCTGTGGTCCAGACATCCGTGTTGACATTGCCCTGTCTCTACCTCCTGGCCTGCCTGCCAGCGTGCTCTTCCTGTGCGTTCGTCAGGCCGACTGCAGTGGAGACCAGACTCAGGCTCGCTCACTCTGCAGCGCCGCTGTCACTGCTATGAAGGCAGCTCTGAAGGTAACCCGGGTTTGCTTTGGTGCACCATATGGCTGAGGTTCAATGTGTGAGGGCGGATCGCATCATGTCACTTACAGAGCAGCATCGACTGCTGACTTTGAACCACTTTCATGTGATTGTTTTGGATTGTTTTGACCAGCAATCTGGCCCCAAAGGACAAACTAAATAGCAGCAAAGTCCAACTCTCTCTCTCTCTCTCACACACACACACACACACACACACACACACACATATACGTAAATGAAATTAGTTATTAATTTCACTTCATCATTTAGTGTTGATATCCAATGTCAGTGTAACCTCTTTTCTTTCTCTCTGTCCCTGCAGAAACATAGCAACGATGTGGAAATGACAGCTCTGTGGCTTAAAAACGCCTATTTGTTGCACGACCTGTTGACCCAGCACTCTCCAAAACAGGTATTTATTATTATTTGTATCTTATTGACTCAAATGTATCTTCAAAAAACAGACTGTGTCATCTTGCACACAGTCAACTCTCTGCTGAATATAATTAATCAACATAGTAGTTTGTGATTTATTGATATCATTTAATGCATGAATGAATATGCAGGCTTATCATTTTTCAGACCCTTGACTCAGACGAACTCGCTCCACTGACTGTTGATCTGAGTGACGTGATCCGCGCCCTCAGTGACCTCTGTATCCAGGCCTATCAGCAGCTCCTCTCCATCACTGAAAAACGCCTCCAAAACATCATAGGTACCGCTGTAACAAAGACAACACTGATGCTGTTCATTCTCTTCTGATTTTTTTTATTTCTTCAAATAAAAAAACAAGATTATACAATGCATAAGGAAAGAATTTGATGGAGAATTGCCCAAAACCCTCCAGGGGCTTGAAAAGTGGATTTCTCCAGGCAGTGATACAAAAAGCTTTAACAGCTATAATAATCCATTAAAGCTATTACATGTTAAGAGATGAAGACAATATTTGACAATAATTTTGGGTTTTTAGGGCTTTTCCCTCCACTGTTCCCCTTACCAATTACTTGCTGCTCCCTCTCTCCCTCAGTCCCCTCTCTGTTGGAGAGCGAGACCATCCCAGGTCTGTCTGGCTCTGCATTAAAGTTGGGAACTTCCAGAAAACGAGCAGGCTCAGACCCCAGGACCGTGGGAGGTGATGCTCCCACAATGGCGGCGGTGCTGAGGGAGCTGGGAGCCCTTCACGCCGCTTTGTCCCGCCAGGCTCTGCCCCCGACGCAGATGGATCAGGCCTTCCATCAGCTCACCTACCATATTTCTGCCTCCGCTCTCAACAGCCTTCTGCTTAGGAAAGACATGTGCTGCTGGAGTCGTGGCATGCAAATACGGTAGAAATATACACAGAAAAATCTACATTAATGCAACATTTTTCATGTATAAAGGCATGCAGCTTTCTTCCAGAAATTCGACCCCCATAAATGCAGTTAAATGTAAAATAACTCAATCGACTAGGTAGGAAATGTCATCAGAGTGACCCACTTATGCTATAAATGTAGTTAAAATAGAGGAGGTCATTCTGTCAGGTAGGGAAGAACTCTAAGAATGACCTACGACCCTCGTAATCATAGATAAAAAAATAGAGTAGATCCTTCTCTCAAATCAGAATTATCTATCAGAATGATGAAATACCTCTATAACTGTAGTAAAACGTAGAGTAGATCGTTTTGTCAGATAAGAAATATCTCGCTGTAGATATGTAGTCAAAGTAAAGTAGCTCATTCTGTCAGGTAGGACATGTCTTCAGAAAAAGCTTATAAATCTATAAATGTAGTTTAAAAATAGAGTAGGTCATTCTGTCAGGTAGGGAATATCTGTATGAATATTCATAGTATATTATTTCGACCAAAATCATGAAAAAACCTGATGGGATATGAAATGAAAGCTAAATCACGATGAAACTTCAAATTAAAGCATGTCGTCCAAAATCAATAAAAAAATGTTATAGTATAGTATGTTGACCAAAATCATGAAAAGAAACCATCATAGTATGGTATGTCATCCCAAATTATGAAAAAAACCCATCAAAGTATAGTATGTCATCACAAGTCAGAAATATACATCATAGTGTGGTATGACGTCCAAAATCATGAAGAGATGTCATAAATTCATGATAAAACTTCATAATTAAGTGTGTCATCAAAAATCACGAAAAAAAACACTATGGTGTGGTATGTTATCAAAAATCAATGAAAAACAGCATTGTTTGGTATGACAACCAACATTATTAAAAAACGCCACAGTAAAATATGTCATCCAAAATCATGAAAAACCTCACAGTATATTATGTCGTCAAAAATTATGAAAAAAGGCCCTATTATAGAATGTCTTCAGAAATCATAGTGTAATATGTTGTCAAAGTCATTAAAAAGTCATAGTATAGCAAAACCATGTTGCCCAAAACCAAATGAAATGAATATAACTGTATAGTATGAGCTCAAAAATCTATAAAACACATCACCGTTTAGCATCCTGTCAAAATCAAGAAAAAAAAGATAGTATTGTACTTATTGTATTAAGTATAGTAGTTCGTCCAAAATCATGCAAGAAAGTCATAGTATAGTATGACAAACTTTTTAAATCTTATTTTCATTGCATAGTGTACCGTGACATTTTACTTTTATCTCATAGCATGCCACCTTTTTTCCATTATTCTTTTTTTTTTTAAATTATTTTTATTATTTTTTAAATCTAGTTTAGTTTAGGTTTAGTTATTTGTGTGAAGATTTAGTCCTTTTTAATTAGTCTGCCTTTCTCCTGTCACTAAGCTACAATGTGAGTCTACTGGAGGAGTGGCTGCGGAGCCGAAGTCTTCTGACAGGGGGAGCTGCGGCGACACTAGAGCCTCTCATCCAGGCTGTTCAGCTGCTGCAGGCTGGGAAAAAGACGGAGGCGGAGGCACAGGCTCTTGTTCAGACCTGCACTGCCCTGTCCAGCCAGCAGGTGAGTCTCTGTCTGTCTGCAGCTAGCTAAATGAGATTACACACTGTTGTACAGTTAAGGTGCAAAAACTTCTTGTTGGTTTCTGTTTTATTTCACAGATTGTGAAGATCCTGACTCTCTACACTCCCAACAGTGACCTTGATGAGAGAGTTACATTGAATTTTATCCGCAATGTCCAGGTATTGTTTGCAGCTGGGTATATTTCAGTGTGTTTACCAGTTAAAGGATTGTGTCTCATGTCAATGATCTCTGTCTTTGCTTTTCTAGGGGCTTCTTAAAGGACGTTCTGACGATCTGCCTCCACAACTCCTCATGGATGTGCGGCGAGTGTTTCCTGTCACATTTCACTACTCACTTCCCCCTGTCCTCCACGCTGAGCAGTTAGTCATCCCAGACTCGCTCAAGATCTCCTTTCTACGCAGAGCCTAGAACATGATACCTTGCTTCTACAAAGCAACCTATTGGATTTATAAAGATTTGGATTATTGGAAGCAGAAACACAATGGGCTCTATCTCTAGGCAGCACACGGCGCAGCGAGTGTCATTGCTAGTGTCAGACTGGCGTATTTGTCATTTTAACGCCTGACGCCCACATCCTTTAAATAACAAATTTACCTGCGCCTATCTGTGCGCCCCTGGGCATGTCGGTCTTAAAGTGGGGTGTGGTAGGCGCACTGTTGGTGGATTCCTATTCTGAGGCAACAGAAAGCAAATGCACCATTGGCCAAATAAAAGCCGATCCAAAGTCAAAGGCGCAGTCTGTTTCCTGCTATTTAAAAGGCGGGTTATGCAGATAGCAAGATGCTCTTGCATGAGGTTCAGATGTTTGGATAAATCAGGTGGAACATCACAATACAGCCCTCAAAGTGTGTGTTGCACAACATTGATATGCGTCATGGATGTCTCTTGGACATAAATAAATGAGGGCAAATCACAGGACGAAGGAAGGCGTGTGGCTGAACTGCATATGCCAATACCAGTTAACCCAAATATGCCAGCACCAACACGTGCACTGAGAGATCAGCTGGCTCCTCCCCTTTCTGCGTATGTTTTACCCTGAGCAGCAAGCTTTGTTTACCCCTCCCCCTAACATCATTGTACACTTTTCTGCATTGTAAGGCCGTTATGGAGGTTCCTAAAATGATGGGACCTGGGTCCTCTCATGCCTGCTTTACCTCTGCTGCTTTCGGCGGATATCTGCTGCTTCTGCAAATTATCTGCTTGCGCACCTTCAACTCAATTCAATTTCAGTTTCAATTCAATTCAATCTTATTTATAAAGCCCATTATCACAAAACACAGTTTGCCTCAGAGGGTTTTACAGCATACGACATGATTCTTGTTTCGGCCAAACCCCCCCATGACTAATTCAGAGTCTAAATAAAACCCCTCTGCGCCGTGCGCTGCACCTAGTGCCCAGCTTATCTGCTGTTCAACTAGCAAATTGGATTTAGGCACGCCCAAAATGCATTTACGTCATGAGCTTTACACCATACGCTATAGATTGTCTAAATAGGGCCCAATATGACAGCAGTACCAGTAACCCCAACCCTCAATAAGAACTAGAAAAAAAAGAAACTCACAAAAAAACATCTGTTGTATGAAAGAATTCTCATGCTAGTACTTTGTACCACTACACATCATCAGTAATACATATTTATATACTCACAAACATTTGAAAAATAGAGAACAGTAATTAATCATAAAAATAATTGAAGTCAAGAATTGTCATATAATTTTGTGTGCTGGCACAGTAAAAAAAAAATCTTTTTGTTTTATTTTGTTCCTATCATGCACCTTTTCTGGAAGTACGGGAGTGGTGTTGCTTTGCAGCTGTCTGAGTGGTCTGATCATCTAAACAGAACAGATCGTGCATGTCTGTCTGCTCTTTGTCTATGTGCTTTTCATTGTGCTTCTACATTTATCCCTGTCCTTAACTTCTGTGAGCATACATGTCAGTCCAATACGCCAACAAGAAAACAGAGCTCTTAAGGAGAGTAAAGTATCATTGTCAACAGCAATAAATACTATTTGGTGGCATTTCCAGCTGTGTGACAGTTGTTTAACTGGTATTTAATCACTGTGCAGATGTTTCCTTGCATAATAGACCTTGTAAAAACCAGAGCTTGACAGTGTATTTAGATAATGTTTACTTAGATGGGTAGTTCTTCTATTATAACTTCAGGAAGGTTTGTAATGCCACTGTAAGAGAAAGAAGACACCAGTGTATTTATTTGGTTTTAAAAGGAATACATCACTCCTTAAATAACAGTTTTTATATGAATTACTCACCGTGTGCAATGTATACAGTGGGAAGTTTTTCAGGCATGCCTTATCATAGTATATAGTATGTCAAAAATATTGAACATCATAGTATAGTATGTAATCCAAAAACTTGAAAAATGTCATAGTATAGTATGTTGTCCAAAATACTGAAAGAACATCATAGTTGAGTATGTCGTCCAAAATCATGAAAAAGCTTCATAGTATAGTATGGCGTCAAGAACCATGAAAAAACATCATAGTATAGTATGTCGTCCAAAATCATGAAAACACATCAACCCCACCAGAGATGAGTTAGTATGTTGTCCAAAATCATGTAATAACTAGAGAGTATAGTAAATGTTGAAAAACATTTTTTTTTGGCATTGTATTTTATGTCGTCTTTGGCCATTATTTGAACATGCCATATTATACTATGTCTTGAAAAAGTATAATATGTTGTTTAAGCACTTTTTTGACAACAAAATTGCCATACTATACTGTGTCATTGTCAGTCATTTATTTGAACACGCTATATTATGTTTTTGGCCGTTATTGCAAAATTCTAGACTATGACGTGTCTTGACATGTTATACTATGGTTTTCAGCTGTTTTTTCGACATTTTTCGCCATACTATATTATCGTGTTTTCGCTTGTTTTTTCAACATGCTATATTATAATGTTTTTGGCTGTTTTTTATATTATTATACTATTATACTATCATGTGTCTCGACATGCTATTTAATTTTGTTCTCAGCTATTTTTTCGACATGTCATATTTTGACATTTTTTGCCATACTGTAATAAGATGTAATTTTTTTGACATGCTATTTTATGATGTTTTAGGCCACTTTTTAAACACGTTATTGTATGATGTGTTCACAGGGTATAATATGTCTTTTTTTGACATGTCAAAATTTGACATTTTTAGACAAACTACAGTGTGTTGTTTTCAACCATCTTTTCAACATACTGTTTGACTGGCTATGCATGACATGTTTTGACAAGGTATGCTATGTCGTTTTCAGATGCTTTTTTGACATGCTAGTTTATGCATTTTATTTCATTACGCTGTCAATCTGGCTCTCCACATCTTCGAGCACCTGGACTAGGCAGAAATCTAAGCTAGGATCCTGTTTGTGGATTTCAGCTCTGCTTTTAACACAACAATCCCAGCTTTGCTCTCCAAGCTGAACGTGTCTGACTTCACCTGCAGGTGGATCACAGACTTCCTGTTTGAGAGGAAACAGCAGGTAAAGCTGGGGAAGCATGTTTCTGACAGCAGAACGATCAGCACGGGCTCCCGTCAAGGCTGCGTTCTTTGTCCTCTGCTCTTCTCCATGTATACGAACAGCTGCTCCTCAATTTACCAGTCTGTCAAGCTCAAGTTTGCGGATGACACCACCGGCATAAAGAAAGATCACTCATCAGCATTCTATGCTATGACTTGTCTTCGTACACTGTTTTAGGTGGTTTTCAGTTGTTTTCAGCGGTTTTGGGGATATTTCATATTTTGACATTTATCGCAACACTATAGTGTGGCAATTTCGGTTATTTTCTCAACATGCTATATTAAGATCAATTATTGTAACATTCTATGCTATGGCGTATCTTGGCACGTTATTTAAGGCGGTTTTCAGATGTTCGATGTTGGCCCTGACCTGCAAAACATTACCGCAAATCAAAAAACACAACCACGAATACTACTACATAAAAAATTTGTACACTATGAGGTGTCTCTACAAGCATTCTATGTTGTTTTCAGCCATTTTTTGGAGCAGTCAAAATTTGACTTTTGTCGCCATAAAATACTACTGCATTTTCGGTCATTTTATCAACATGCAATATTGCTATATATATATATTAGTGCTGGGCACAGATTAATTTTTTTAATCTAGATTAATCTCACTGCAATCCTGTAGTTAATCTAGATTAATCTAGATTAAAATTATAGATTTGAATTTTGCCAAAGACATTCAAAATAATATCTATCTATCTAGATGATGAAAATGCATCACAAACTGCTTGAGAAAGCTGTTCTACTATAATATTTTGTAAAGAAAAATAATGTTCCATAAGATTTACTTTGGTGTTTAACTTTTTTTTTTATTTTGTTAAACACAGACATTTAGGAACACAGGTTCTGTCTCCATGTGGAAAAAGCTTTTTCCTGCTAACTGGAATGAACAGCAAAGGGCGCAGCCTCTGATAACATGACCTCTAATGTAGGCCCAC